>NC_086445.1:281898542-282578542 GCF_028390025.1 Pseudophryne corroboree | reverse complement strand
CTGCAGAGTACTCACCTTCTCGAGGGCCGCAGGTTCGGCATTCAGGACTGGGTCCTGGTGACCACGGATGCAAGCCTCCGAGGGTGGGGGGCAGTCACTCAGGGAAGAAGTTTCCAAGGGCTGTGGTCAAGTCTGGAGACTTGCCTTCACATCAATATCCTGGAAATAAGGGCCATATACAACGCCCTAAGTCAAGCGGAGTCCCTGCTTCGCAACCAATCAGTGCTGATTCAATCAGACAACATCACCGCAGTGGCTCATGTAAACCGCCAAGGCGGCACAAGGAGCAGGGTGGCGATGGCGGAAGCCACCAGAATTCTTCGATGGGTAGAGAATCACGTACGAGCACTGTCAGCAGTGTTCATTCCGGGAGTGGACAACTGGGAAGCAGACTTCCTCAGCAGGTACGACCTCCACCCGGGAGAGTGGGGACTTCATCAAGAAGTCTTCGCGCAGATTGTAGGTCGGTGGGAACTGCCACAGGTGGATATGATGGCATCCCGACTCAACAAAAAGCTACAGAGGTATTGCGCCAGGTCAAGAGACCCTCAGGCGATAGCTGTAGACGCACTGGTGACACCGTGGATGTTCCAGTCGGTTTATGTGTTTCCTCCTCTTCCTCTCATACCCAAGGTGCTGAGAATCATAAGAAAAAGAGGAGTGCGAACAATACTCATTGTTCCGGATTGGCCAAGAAGGACTTGGTATCCAGAGATGCAAGAAATGCTCACAGAGGACCCATGGCCTCTGCCTCTAAGGCAGGATCTGTTGCAGCAGGGACCTTGTCTGTTCCAAGACTTACCGCGGCTGCGTTTGACGGCATGGCGGTTGAATGCCGGATCCTAGTAGAGAGAGGGATTCCGGATGGGGTTATTCCTACGCTAATAAAGGCTAGGAATGACGTGACGGCTAAACATCACCGTATACGGCGAAAATATGTTGCTTGGTGTGAGGCCAGGAATGCCCCTACAGTGGAATTCCAGCTGGGCCGTTTCCTTCACTTCCTACAGTCGGGAGTGACTTTGGGCCTAAAATTGGGGTCCATTAAGGTCCAGATTTCGGCCCTATCCATTTTCTTTCAAAAAGATCTAGCTTCTCTAACTGAAGTTCAGACGTCTGTAAAGGGTGGGCTGCATATTCGGCCCACGTTTGTGCCTCCAGTGGCACCTTGGGATCTTTTACGTGGTGTTGAGTTTCCTGAAATCACACTGGTTTGAGCCACTTAAAACCGTGGAGTTAAAATATCTCACGTGGACGGTGGTCATGCTATTAGCCTTGGCTTCGGCTAGGCGTGTGTCAGAATTGGCGGCTTTGTCACATAAAAGCCCCTTTCTCTAACGTCCTAAGTGGATGCTGGGACTCCGTAAGGACCATGGGGATTAGCGGCTCCGCAGGAGACTGGGCACAACTAAAGAAAGCTTTAGGACTACCTGGTGTGCACTGGCTCCTCCCACCAAGACCCTCCTCCAGACCTCAGTTAGATTTCTGTGCCCGGCTGAGCTGGATGCACACTAGGGGCTCTCCTGAGCACCTAGAAAGAAAGTATATTTAGTTTTTTTATTTTCAGTGAGATCTGCTGGCAACAGACTCACTGCAGCGAGGGACTAAGGGGAGAAGAAGCGAACCTACCTAACAGGTGGTAGTTTGGGCTTCTTAGGCTACTGGACACCATTAGCTCCAGAGGGATCGACCGCAGGACCCGACCTTGGTGTTCGTTCCCGGAGCCGCGCCGCCGTCCCCCTTACAGAGCCAGAAGCACGAAGAAGGTCCGGAAAATCGGCGGCAGAAGACTTCGGTCTTCACCAAGGTAGCGCACAGCACTGCAGCTGTGCGCCATTGCTCCTCATGTACACCTCACACTTCGGTCACTGATGGGTGCAGGGCGCTGGGGGGGGCGCCCTGAGGGCAATAAATAACACCTTGGCTGGCAAAATATACATCATATATAGTCCCAGAGGCTATATAGATGTAAAATTACCCCTGCCAGTATCACAGAAAAAGCGGGAGAAAGTCCGCCGAAAAGGGGGCGGGGCTTCTCCCTCAGCACACTGGCGCCATTTTCTCTTCACAGTGCAGCTGGAAGACAGCTCCCCAGGCTCTCCCCTGTAGTTTTCAGGCTCAAAGGGTTAAAAAGAGAGGGGGGGCACTAAATTTAGGCGCAATATATGTATACAAGCAGCTATTTGGGGAAAAATCACTCAGTTATAGTGTTAATCCCTGCATTATATAGCGCTCTGGTGTGTGCTGGCATACTCTCTCTCGGTCTCCCCAAAGGACTTTGTGGGGTCCTGTCCTCAGTCAGAGCATTCTCTGTGTGTGTGCGGTGTGTCGGTACGGCTGTGTCAACATGTTGGATGAGGAAGGTTACGTGGAGGCGGAGCAGAGGCCGATAAATGGGATGTCGCCCCCCGTGGGGCCGACACCAGAGTGGATGGATAGGTGGAAGGTAGTAACCGACAGTGTCAACTCCTTACATAAAAGGCTGGATGACGTGACAGCTGTGGGACAGCCGGCTTCTCAGCCCACGTCTGCCCAGGCGTCTCAAAGGCCATCAGGGGCTCAAAACAACGCCCGTTACCTCAGATGGCAGACACAGATGTCGACACGGAGTCTGACTCCAGTGTCGACGAGGTTGAGACATATACACAATCCACTAGGAACATCCGTTACATGATCTCGGCAATGAAAAATGTGTTACGCATTTTCTGACATAAACCCAAGTGCCACATGAAAGGGGTTTTATTTTTGGGGAGAAAAAACAGCAGCTGTTTTGTTCCCCCATCAGATGAATGAATGAATGAAGTGTGTAAAGAAGCGTGGTTTCCCCCGATAAGAAACTGGTTATTTCTAAAAAGTTACTGATGGCGTACCCTTTCCCGCCAGAGGATAGGTCACGTTGGGAGATATCCCTTAGGGTGGATAAGGCGCTCACACGTTTGTCAAAAGGTGGCACTGCCGTCTTAGGATACGGCCACCTTGAAGGAACCTGCTGATAAAAAGCAGGAGGCGATCCTGAAGTCTGTATTTACACACTCAGGTTATATACTGAAACCTGCAATTGCCTCAGCATAAATAGTGCTGCTGCAGCGTGGTCTGACACCCTGTTAGATAATATTAATACGCTAAGACAGGGATAATAATATTTGCTAACATTGAGCATATTTAAGACGTTGTCTTATATATAAAGGATGCACAGAGGGATATTTGCCGGCTGGCATCCAGAATTAATGCAATGTCCATTCTGCCAGGAGGGTAGTAGAAACCCGGCAGTGGACAGGTGATGCTGCATTTAAAAGGCACATGGAGATTCTGCCTTATAAGGGTGAGGAATTGTTTGGGGATGGTCTCTGGGACCTCGTATCCACAGCAACAGCTGGGAAGAAAATTTTTTACCTCAGGTTTCCTCACAAAAGCCTAAAGAAAGCACCGTATTTTCAGGTACAGTCCTTTCGGCTTCAGAAAAGCAAGCGGGTGAAAGGCGCTTCCTTTCTGCACAGAGACAAGGGAAGAAGGAAAAAGCTGCACCAGTCAGCCAGTTCCAGGATCAAATATCTTCCCTCGCTTCCTCTGAGTCCACCGCATGACGCTGGGGCTCCACAGGTGGAGACAGGTGCGGTCGGGGCGCGTCTCGGGAACTGCAGGGATCAGTGGGCTTGCCCACAGGTGGATCCCTAGGTTCTGCAAGTAGTATCACAGGGATACAGGCTGGAGTTCGAGACGACTCCCCCTCGCCGTTGCCTCACATCAGCCTTGCCTGCTGCCCTCGGAGAAAGGTAGTACTGGCGGCAATTCACAAGCTGTACTTCCAGCAGGTGAAATCAAGGTACCCCTCTTTCAACAAGGCCGGGGTTACTATTCCAAAATGTTGTGGTACCGAAACCAGACGGTTCGGTGAGACCCATTCTAAAATTGAAATCCTTGAACACTTTTATATACGAAGGTTCAAGTTCAAAATGGAATCGCTCAGGGCGATTATTGCAAGCCTGGAAAATTTCAGGGCATCACTGGACATCAAGGATACTTACCTGCATGTCCCTATTTACCCTCGTCACCAGGTGTACCTCAAAATTGTGGTACAGGATTGTCATTACCAATTCCAGACGTTGCCGTTGGTCTGTCCCCGGCACCGAGGGTATTTACCAAGGTAATGGCCGAAGTACTTATCCCGTACTTGGACGATCTCCTTATAAAGGCGAGGTCCAGGGAGCAGTTGTTCGTCGGAGTAGCACTATCTCGGGAAGTGCTACAACAGCACGGCTGGATTCTGAATATTCCAAAGTCACAGCTGGTTCCTACGACGCGTCTACTGTTCCTGGGTATGGTTCTGGACACAGAACAGGATAAAAAGGGTTTCTCCCGGAGGAGAAGTCCAAGGAGTTGGCGTCTCTAGACGGAGACCTCCTAATACAAATACAGGTATCGGTGCATCTATGCACGCGAACCTTGGGAAAGATGGTAGCTTCTTACGAAGAATTTCCATTCGCCAAGTCCCATGCAAGGATCTTCCAGTGGGATCTGTTGGACAAGTGGTCCGGGTCGCATTCTCAGATGCATCGGCGGATAACCCTGTCTCCAAGGGCCAGGGTGTCGCTGTGGTGGTGACTGCACATCTTCTAGGGGGCCGCAGATTCGGCATACAGGACTGGGTCCTGGTGACCACGGATGCCAGCCTTCAAGGCTGGGGGGCAGTCACACAGGGAAGAAACTTCCAAGGCCTATGGAAAAGTCAGGAGACTTCCCTACACATAAATGTTCTGGAACTTTGGGCCATTTACAATGCCCTAAGTCAGGCTAGACCCCTGCTTCAACACCGGCCGGTGCTGATCCAGTCAGACAACATCACGGCGGTCGCTCATGTAAACCGACAGGGCGGCACAAGAAGCAGGATGGCGATGGCAGAAGCCACAAGGATTCTCCGATGGGCGGAAAATCATGTGTTAGCACTGTCAGCAGTGTTCATTCCCGGAGTGGACAACTGAGAAGCAGACTTTCTCAGCAGACACGACCTCCACCCGAGAGAGTGGGGACTTCATCCAGAAGTCTTCCAAATGATTGTATACCGTGGGGAAAGGCCACAGGTGGACAGGATGGCGTCCCGCCTCAACAAAAAGCTACAAAGAGATTGCGCCAGGTCAAGGGACCCTCAGGCGATAGCTGTGGACGCTCTGGTAACACCGTGGGTGTACCAGTCGGTGTATGTGTTCCCTTCTCTGCCTCTCATACCCAGGGTAATGAGAATAATAAGAAGGAGAGGAGTAAGAACTATACTCATTGTTCCGGGTGGCCAAGAAGAGCTTGGTACCCAGAACTCCAAGAAATGATCTCAGAGGACCCATGGCCTCTGCCGCTCAGACAGGACCTGCTGCAGCAGGGGGCCTGTCTGTTCCAAGACGTACCGCGGCTGCGTTGACGGCATGGCGGTTGAACGCCGGATCCTGAAGGAAAAGGGCATTCCGGAGGAAGTTATCCCTACGCTATTTAAAGCTAGGAAAGAAGTGAACGCAAACCATTATCACCGCATATGGCGGAAATATGTTGCGTGCTGTGAGGCCAGTAAGGCCCCAAAGGAGGAATTTCAGCTAGGTCGTTTTCTGCACTTCCTACAAGTCAGAGGTGACTATGGGCCTAAAATTGGGTTCCATTAAGGTCCAGATTTCGGCTCTATCGATTTTCTTCCAAAATAGAACTGGCTTCACTGCCTGAAGTTCAGACTTTTGTTAAGGGAGTGCTGCATAGTCAACCCCTGTTTGTGCCTCCAGTGGCACCGTGGGATCTCAACGTAGTGTTGGATTTCCTGAAGTCGCATTGAGTTGAGCCACTTAAATCCGTGGAGCTACAATACCTCACGTGGAAAGTGGTCATGCTGTGGGCCGTGGTGTCGGCCAGGCGTGTATCAGAATTGGCGGCTTTGTCATACAAATGCCCTTATCTGTATTCTATATGGATAAGGCGGAATTGAGGACTCGTTCCCAATTCCTTCCTAAGGTGGTATCAGTTTTTCATGTGAACCAACCTATTGTGGTGCCTGCGGCTACTTGGGACTTGGAGGATTCCAAGTTTTCTGGACGTAGTCAGGGCCCTGAAAAGTATATGTTTCCAGGACGGCTGGAGTCAGGAAAACTGACTCGCTATTTATCCTGTATGCACCCAACAAGCTGGGTGCTCCTGCTTCTAAGCAGACTATTGCTCGCTGGATCTGTAGCACGATTCAACTTGCACATTCTGCGGCTGGAATGCCGCACCCTAAATCTGTGAAAGCCCATTCCACGAGGAAAGTGGGCTCTTCTTGGGCGGCTGCCCGAGGGGTCTCGGCTTTACAAATTTGCCGAGCTGTTACTTGGTCGGGTTAAAACACTCTTGCAAGAGTCTACAAGTTTGATACCCTGGCTGAGGAGGACCTAGAGTTTGCTCATTCGGTGCTGCAGAGTCATCCGCACTCTCCCGCCCGTTTGGGAGCTTTGGTATAATCCCCATGGTCCTTACGGAGTCCCAGCATCCACTTAGGACGTTAGAGAAAATAAGATTTTACTCACCGGTAAATCTATTTCTCGTAGTCCGTAGTGGATGCTGGGCGCCCATCCCAAGTGCGGATTGTCTGCAATACTTGTATATAGTTATTGCCTAACTAAAGGGTTATTGTTGAGCCATCTGTTGAGAGGCTCAGTTGTTATCATACTGTTAACTGGGTATAGTATCACGAGTTATACGGTGTGATTGGTGTGGCTGGTATGAGTCTTACCCGGGATTCAAAATCCTTCCTTATTGTGTCAGCTCTTCCGGGCACAGTATCCTAACTGAGGTCTGGAGGAGGGTCTTGGTGGGAGGAGCCAGTGCACACCAGGTAGTCATAAAGCTTTCTTTAGTTGTGCCCAGTCTCCTGCGGAGCCGCTAATCCCCATGGTCCTTACGGAGTCCCAGCATCCACTACGGACTACGAGAAATAGATTTACCGGTGAGTAAAATCTTATTATTTGGTTTTCCATATGGACAGGGCAGAATTGCGGACTCGTCCGCAATTTCTGCCAAATGTGGTGTCATCTTTTCATATGAACCAACCTATTGTGGTGCCTGTGGCTACTCGTGACTTGGAGGATTCCGAGTTACTGGATGTAGTCAGGGCTTTGAAGGTTTATGTAGCCAGAACGGCTAGAGTCAGGAAAACTGAGTCGCTGTTTATCCTGTATGCATCCAACAAGCTGGGTGCTCCTGCTTCAAAGCAAACTATTGCTCGCTGGATCTGTAACACGATTCAGCAGGCTCATTCTGCGGCTGGATTGCCGCTTCCAAAATCAGTAAAAGCCCACTCCACAAGGAAGGTGGGCTCTTCTTGGCGGCTGCCCAAGGGGTCTCGGCATTACAACTTTGCCGAGTGGCTACTTGGTCAGGTTCAAACACTTTTGCAAAGTTCTACAAGTTTGATACCCTGGCTGAGGAGGACCTTGTGTTTGCTCATTCGGTGCTACAGAGTCATCCGCACTCTCCCGCCCGTTTGGGAGCTTTGGTATAATCCCCATGGTCCTTACGGAGTCCCCAGCATCCACTAGGACGTTAGAGAAAATAAGATTTTACTTACCGGTAAATCTATTTCTCGTAGTCCGTAGTGGATGCTGGGCGCCCGTCCCAAGTGCGGACTTCTTCTGCAATACTTGTACATAGTTATTGCTTAAATAAGGGTTATGTTATGGTTGCCTCAGGGTTATCTGATGCTCTGTTATTCATACTGTTAACTGGGTAAGTTTATCACGAGTTATACGGTGTGATTGGTGTGGCTGGTATGAGTCTTACCCTGGATTCCAAAATCCTTTCCTTGTACTGTCAGCTCTTCCGGGCACAGTTTCCTTAACTGAGGTCTGGAGGAGGGACATAGAGGGAGGAGCCAGTGCACACCAGTATTCCTAATTCTTTCTTAAAGTGCCCTGTCTCTTGCGGAGCCCGTCTATTCCCCATTGATTATACAACCCCCCCCCCCCCCCTAAAATTAGTCTTTTAAACACTTATTTCTATTCAAGCAGAAGTGAAAAATAAATATATAACTATTTTCTATTCAATTTTCTTAGTAAATACCACAGAACACATTTCCAATGCTTTTCAGGATAGGTTTTTACACAGCCTGCAGCTTAGTTAGTTGCTGTTCTTGACCAATAACCTATTGATATCGGTGTCATTGAGTGGAAAAGAACTAGTAATATCATGAGAACCCGTTTTTTGTTTTTGTTTTTTTTTGTTTACCTTTGCGTATCATTTCTTGTGTCTTTGATTTCAGAATTGTAGTTCTCCATAATATCTGCTACTAGTAATAAATTTGTGTTTGTAAATTGCGCAAATAATTAGTATCTAATGTTTTCCGTTTTGATGATCCTCGCACAGTTAGCAACCCCCTTCCCCCCCCATTAAATTGCAAATTGCCTCTGGGTACCCTCTTCCTAGATAACTATCACTTCCAACTGCTGTTCTCCCTATTTATTCATCAATTTAAGTTGTAACGTACTGTATATGATATTAACGTAGTAAGGTACTGACATGTTTAGATGCACTATGCAAATTAAAGAAATCTTACACAAAGCATGGAACATTGTAGGAAAGGAACACATTTGCATTGATATGCAGTTCCTCATCCTTTAACATGTGGGAGTATATAGAAAGTAGACAAAGGGCACTTCTGCCTGTTAATTCTAAATCCAAGTAACAGGTAAAAACATTCATAAGGAACAGCGTTTTCCTGGAAAAATGAGAGGGCATTTGCAGTACTAATATAGTATTTGTGTTATGTATACAAGCATTAGAAGTACCAGGTGCACATTTATTTTATGCACATGCACAGATATTACAAAACTGATTAGCCTGTGGGTAGTGGCTAAAAATTATTTACAAAATTATCCCTTTTTATAAAATATATCTATATATGTATACTACCAACCAATAGGCAGATACTAGAGGTACTTGTTATATAATTTTTAGATTGTAAGCTCGCAAGAGCAGGGACTTCTTTCCTCGTGCCTTTCCTTTTCTTACTTACACTTATACTCCATACTCCCTTTGATGGCACCTAACCCCGGGTTTTCTATACCTGTCCTATTTTGTCCTGTACTGTAAGTGCTGTTTTCTTGCTTGCTCATTTTATTATGTACTGTGTAATGGGCGCTGCAGATCCCTTGTGGCGCCATATAAATAAAGGATGATAATAATAATATACGTAACTACTAGAGATGAGCGGGTTCGGTTTTACTCGGTTCTCAAAACGGCATCCTATTGGCTCACGGATGTCTCGTGTTTTGGATAGCCAATAAGATGCCATTTTGAGAACCGAGTAAAACCCGAACCCGCTCATCTCTAGTAACTACCAATAGATGTAATAATTACTCTTAGTAATGCATATCTATTTAACTAATAGTTAAATATAGGAAAAGGATTAGGGTTATAATGAACACTTCCTCCAAAAAAGAACAAAAAAAAAAAAAAAAAAAAAATCACCTCCACAAAATTGTAGTTCTCACTCCATTATGGTTTGCCCTTCTCCTGTTATGCTGAAAGAGCCTGCTTCCGTCTGAGTGAATACATGTCATGAACTGGTGTAAATTATCCGCCAGTCAGTGATTTCTGCAGATGTCCTAATGCCATAACAGGAGGGGGTATCATAGTTCACCTTTTCCACCCCCAGTATCTATTTTAGCACACAATATTGTATTTTTTATGTTAATCACATTCTTGAAAGTGTAAGAACACCATAGATACTTTTACTTAGTCTGTTTTATTTGTTTTGGGAAATCAGATCAGTCATGAAATTGCGTTTTGGTCTTCATGGCTCTTAGGCCAAAACTGTAGCGTTTTATAATAGGCTCCAAATAGAAGTGATGTGTTAGGCTTTACTCCAAGTTAATTTACAGATATCACTATTGTCCTAAACTCTCTTCAGCTGCGACCTTTTTGATTATTGTCTTTTTGTTTTTGGTCCCCCTCCTCCCTTGTTTTGTCATTGAACTCTAATCTGCGTAGTGGTGGTTTTCTTGCCTATCGTCCAATATTCTGTTTTGGAATATTCATTTTAGTTGGTGGTTACCAATAAGGGAGCGGTATCCTATTAGCCCTGATACTGATTTGGCTGATCAAAAGGGCTGGATATCGCAATGTATGATCGATGGTCATTATCACGGTATCCAATTAGAGGCTGTTTTGATTGGCTGAAATTGGACCCGCGATCACGGAAAAAAACTGTCCCATGTGTTATCGTGGCTCAGTTGGCTACTTATTGCGGATTATGCTTCGGGTGAAGTACTGCTGCGAATAGGTACTAAGTGTTTTGGGCAGAGCCAGATTAAGATCCACATGGGCCTGGAGCTGACATTTTGTCAATGGCCTTTTTTGTGCCACCTCTGGGGGTATGATTAGCGCCTCAGATAAGTTCTCCTGGGCAGGCAGGGAGGGTGTGGTGGAGTACTATAATACTGCACTCTCTCTTCACACTATCACTACGCTACCGGCCGCATCACCGCACCACTGTCCGGTACTTTGTGTATGCCCTGGACCTGTACTGCGTATGTGCAGAACAGGTCCTGTGTTATTGGTTGCAGACATCAAGAAATTTACAGTTTGCAGCCATTTGGGGGTGATGTGGCAGTGGCAGTCATTTCACAAAATGGAAGCGTGTTGACTCCGTTTTGTGGGAGTGCCAAGGCCAGGTCCCTGTCTTCTGATGGAGATTTCTTGGCCTCTTGGAAGGTGATGTGGCGGCTGGCTTGCGTGACCTCATTGGTCACTCAGCCGGCCAATGGGGTCACAAATGATCCAATACTGCGTCCTCAGATGTAGCAATGGATCACACATGCATGCAGGAGGCTTCTACTTATACCAGATGCCTTCTGCTGCATTGCCATATATGAGCATCTCTGCTGCCCTCATTTCAACCTAGCTTTATCTGGAGAAGAGAAAGAATAAGGTGTTCTGCTTAATATGGAGTGATCAGTGTTCTAGTGCTGGGTGTGGAGGGGTCAGTTATGTAGGGCTAAGTGATGTAGTATAGTAAAGTAGTGCTGGTTAAGGAGAAATCGGTTATGCGAATGTAAAAAAAGCAGTTTTAGGTATGATGGGGTCAGTTGGGTAGTGTAGGGAGGTAATGGTGGCCATGGAGGATAGAGGGGAGTAGTGGAGAGAGGTAGTGGTGAGCATGGAGGGGTCAGGGAGTAGTACAGCGTGGTAGTAGTGGGTCAGGGGTAGTGCTGAGAGGTAGTGGTGAGCATGGAGTGGTCAGGGGGGTACTGCAGAGAGGTAGTGATGGGAATGGAGGGTACAGGTGGGTAGTGCAGAGTGGTAGTAGTGGGTCAGGGGGTAGTGCAGAGAGGTAGTGGTGAGCATGGAGTGATCAGACAGGGACATAGTGGTGGGCATAGAGGGGACAAGAGGTAGTTCAGCATAGTAGTAGTGGGTCAGGGGCTTAGTGCAGCACCCCCTCCCCCATGATGTCATGCAACTGGTCGGGAGGGCAGGGACCATGAAAAAGTGCATGATGGACATTTTGGATTGGAGTAAATTCTACAATGGGGCAGAAACTGTAGGCTCCAGGTATCTGGTTATATTCTGCGGGTGGTAACCGCATACTTCATTGGTGACCTAATTTGAGGAGGAGGTTTGATTGTAAAGGAATTGAGAAATTAGTGCTAGTGACAGTGCATGCTGTGTCCCATCTCCCCCTCATGTACGTTGGGAGCAGCTACTACTTGTTACAAGCAGCGTACTTCTTCCAGAAGACGTCCCAGTGTGCACATTGCATCAGCTGTGTCACCTTACCTCATGCGCCCCGGACCTGGGTGATCTCCACTGACCCGTGCAGCAGTAGATCATCCCATTAACCCCTGCATCCCCAGCACTGGCTCTTACATACATGCTATCAGGTGCTCAGCTGCTCACTGCTGCTTGTCTGTTCTCATGGATGGCTGCTGCATGTATTTGAGAGCAAGTATGTCCACAACGGCGCAAGAACAGTGACTGCACCCGTGGGTAACTGGCAGTGCTCAGTAGCAACAAGGCAGCGCAGCTCTGATGGATTTACTCCATTCCTTGCCTGGCCAGTCTTACGTGTGACTGTGCTGCTGTGGGCCTATTTTAATTGCGGGCCTGGAGCTGCAGCTCAACCCGCCCCATTGTTAATCCGCCTCTGATGGTGGGTGACTGAGGTAGATATTTTAGAGAGGGAATTTTACAGCTGGTGTAGCTATTTTATATCTGTCATTGAGTAGTGCCTTGTCACGAACCGGTCTCTCACCTTTGCGGGTTCTGGGGTTCATCCGTTGCCAGTGCGGTTGCTCGCGGTGCTGTGCGCCCGTGTGGGGACGCGGCGTGATCAGTGGCACAGGTAATGCAGAGTCTGGGAACTGTGAGTGCGGGGACCAAATGGCCTAAGGCACTGCGGTGTGTCTGCTGTATAGGAGGTGGCCATGTTGGAGACCAAATAGCTAATACAGAGCACTTGTGAAAACACCTGTGGGCAGGTGTAAGCCAATCCCGTGCTTGTGCTGCCTTTAAGTAGGCTGGGATTATGTTACTCTGGGCCAGTGCTTTGTTGTATCAACGCTGTGCTCTAGCTCTGAGCTCTCTCCGTGCATTCCTGTGTGATTCCCGTGGTCCAGATATCGCCTCCGTTCCCAGAGGTCCGTCTGCAGCCTTCACTGCTAAAAGATCCACCAGCTCCCCGCTGTGCTGTCAGTTAATTGCACACCTACTGGAAGCAGTTGGATTCCCAGAGTCTTGCATGAGGTTACCTTGTCTGCCTACCATACAAAGTTTGGAGGATTCCATTACCCTCAGCTGTTCGTTTGTTCTACTCAGCATTTAACCCGTTCATCACCTTGTCATCTGCTACAGTTTTCACAGTGATCTCCGGAACCCGCAAGTAACCCAATTAAGTACTTTTATTTTCTATGTTACCATAACAAGGATAATTCTTCACAGCCTCTCAGTTAACTCTCAAAACTTCTTTGCAAATCCTTAGTTATTTCTTCATGTCTGCATTACCCAGTTAAACACATTCTGCCGTTCAGCATCAAAGCTTGTTTATATTTGGACAATTCCACATTTATTCATCAGCTTGTTTCATATACAGTTCCATGAACATTTCTTTTATTTGTCTTTGAGATTCATCCTGCATATTATTTCTGCCATTCCTGCAATACTTCAGTATAATATGATGATTACCAACTTGTCATTTAACTCTTTACTGAATTGTTATTTTTAATAAATATATGAAACGGAACTTTTCTCGTCCTCCTTGCTTTCTTCATACCCCAGCACCTACACCTGTGGTTGGTCACGGGTTAACGGATTCACAAAAACACCCGGACCTGACAGTAAGCACTGGCCACATGGATCCGTCAAGTGACCAATTCGCAGGAGGCGGTGCTACGTCAGATATCCTTTCCCGTCTGGAAAACCAGGAGTCTATACAGACACAAATAGTACAGTTTATGCAAACTATGGCAGACCGTTTAGAGACTCTTCATATGGCTATTAAAACGTCTCAAGTCCAGATTCCAACTCCGGTTGTCCCAGTTACCACTACAGCTTCTCCTGTGACGCTGCCTACGTCCCGCTGGCAGTTACCCTCTCCGAGTAAGTTTGACGGAACTCCAAAACTTTGCAGAGGATTCCTGAATCAATGCGAGATCCAGTTCGAACTGTTGTCCGCCAGTTTCCCATCAGCTCGTTCTAAGGTTGCATATATTATTGCCCTCCTTTCCGGTCAGGCTCTGGAGTGGGCATCACCATTATGGGAAAGAGGTGATCCTATCCTCTCTAATTACAAGGAGTTCGTATCATCCTTCCGGAGAATCTTTGACGAACCAGGCAGGACCACCTCAGCATCTTTGGAGATTCTCCGTCTACGTCAAGGTTTACGTCCTGTCAGTCAATATATTATTCAGTTTCGCACGTTGTCTTCAGAGTTAAACTGGAATGAGGAGGCCCTGATCGCCGCGTTTTGGAATGGACTTTCAGAGAAAATCAAGGATGATTTAACTATCCGGGATGTGCCAACTAAACTGGATGAATTGATTTCTCTCTGTAACAAACTTGACCTACGCTACAGGGAGCGATGTTTAGAGAAATCCAGGGCAGAGCGATCCAGTCCACGTTATCATCCTAGGCCTTGACAAGATTCTTAATCACAGTCTCCGGTAACGACAGAAGAACCTATGCAGATTGGGCGCTCTCGCCTCACAGAGGAGGAACGACTTCGTCGTCGACAGGGTAACCTCTGCATGTACTGTGGGTCCTCCGAACATTTAGTTAAATTCTGCAAACTCCGACCGGGAAACTCTCGCTCCTAGCTTATTCAAGAGAGGTTAAGCTAGGAGTTACTTTAGAATCACGTTCTGGGAAAGAGCCGACCTTGTCTATTCAAGTAGAAGTTCCAAGTTCTACAGTGAAAGTTTCAGCTCTCCTAGATTCCGGGGCAGCCGAGAACTTCATCTCCTCAGCCTTTGTCATACGGTCTAAAGTTCAAACCATGCCTCTGGAAGCAGCAGTTGCTGTTACAGCAGTGGATGGAAGTCGAATTCCAGATGGTATAATTACTCATCGAACCGTATGTCTCAAGATGAAAGTTGGTGTGCTCCATTCCGAATACGTCTCCTTCTACGTGATTCCCAAAGCCTCTCAAGATGTGATACTTGGTTTACCTTGGCTGCAGAAGCATAATCCTCAACTTAATTGGCAAACCATGGAAGTCCTTTCGTGGGGTAAATCTTGTACCAAGGACTGTTTAGCCTCAATTGTACCTCTCCGGTCAATTAGCCTTCCCGACCTACCTCCGGTGTATCAATCTTTTGCGGATGTTTTCAGTAAACAAGCAGCAGACTCTCTACCTCCTCATCGCGAATGGGACTGCCCAATCGTCCTGGTTCCGGGTAAAACACCTCCTAGGGGACGAATTTACCCGCTATCCATCCCAGAGACGCAAGCTATGTCTGATTATATACAGGAAAATCTAACCAAAGGATTTATCAGACCATCTTCTTCACCTGCAGGAGCCGGATTCTTCTTCGTTAAGAAGAAGGACGGTGGGTTACGACCATGCATAGATTACCGTGGACTCAATGAGATCACTGTGAAAAACAAGTACCCATTACCCTTAATTCCAGAATTATTTGACCGGGTAAAGGGAGCCACTGTGTTTACAAAATTGGATCTCCGAGGGGCCTACAATTTAATCCGCATCCGGGCAGGGGACGAGTGGAAGACTGCTTTTAATACCCGGGATGGGCATTACGAATACCTTGTAATGCCTTTTGGTCTTTGTAATGCACCTGCAGTTTTTCAAAGCTATGTGAATGAACTTTTTTCGTGATCTTCTCTACAAGCGTCTAGTAGTGTACTTGGATGATATCCTAATATTCTCTAAGGATCTAAAGGCTCACCGTCACCAAGTTAAAGAGGTACTGATACGTCTAAGGAAAAATCAACTTTATTGTAAGCTAGAGAAGTGCACTTTTGAAGTATCTTCCATACCGTTCCTTGGTTACATCATTTCTGGATCAGAGCTATGTATGGATCCCGGTAAGGTACAAGCTATCCGAGATTGGTCCACTCCTACAACTCTCAAGGGGATTCAGCGATTTCTTGGCTTTGCTAATTTCTATAGGAGATTCATTAAGAATTATTCTTCGTTAGCTGCTAACATCACAGCCCTAACTCGCAAGGGAGCAAATCCTACGAACTGGTCTTCTGATGCAATCAAAGCCTTCTCTGATTTAAAGCAAGCCTTTGGGTCAGCTCCCATTCTTCGACAGCCTGATTTGAATCGTCCCTTTCCACTAGAGGTGGATGCATCTACAGAAGCAGTAGGAGCTGTGTTATCACAAGTCTTTGAAGATAAAAAGGTCCATCCCTGCGGATATTTCTCCCGTAAGTTCCTCCCGGCAGAACGTAATTATGCAATCGGTGAGCAAGAATTACTTGCCATCAAGTTGGCATTTGAGGAGTGGATATACCTTCTAGAAGGAGCACAACATCGCATTACAGTTTATACTGATCATAAGAATCTTCTGTATCTGCAGTCAGCTCAGTGTTTGAATCCACGACAAGCTCGATGGGCGCTTTTCTTCACACGATTTGATTTCAAGCTCACCTATCGTCCAGGGTCTCAGAACAAAAAGGCAGATGCCCTTTCCCGGTCCTTTGCTTCTTCTACCACGAATCAAGCCATTGTGAATCCTACGTCCTTTTTAATGACTCGAACCTCTCCAGTTCCTCCGCCTGGCAAGACCTTTGTCGCCACAAATCTTCGAAAACGGCTGCTTACCTGGGCTCACTCCTCTTCCTTCATGGGTCATCCTGGGGTTCTAAAGACTCTCAAATTTATTCAACAGTCTTATTGGTGGCCACGTCTCAAAGCCGATGTCCAAGAGTTTATAGCAGCATGTCCTAAATGTGCCCAACATAAGAGTCCAAGAAGTTCTCCACCAGGTTTATTACATCCATTATCCATACCCAAACAACCATGGACTCATATCTCAATGGATTTCGTGACCGATCTACCTCCATCAAAAGGGCGAAATACCATTTGGGTGATAGTGGATCGATTTTCGAAAATGGCACATTTCATTCCATTAACTGGGTTACCATTACTAGCCAGATTGTTCATCTCTGAAATCTTCAAGTTGCATGGCCTTCCTCGAGAGATTATATCTGATCGGGGAACACAGTTTGTGGCCAAGTTTTGGAGGTCGCTTTGTTCATCTTTAAATGTCAAGTTGAATTTTTCTTCTGCATATCATCCTCAGACAGATGGACAAACTGAGAGAGTCAACCAAGACCTTGAAACATTTCTCCGGATATATATATATCGTCCTCACAGGATGACTGGGTTGACTACCTTCCATTGGCAGAATTTGCTCATAATAATCTCTTCCATTCATCTTCAGAATCTACGCCCTTTTATATTAACTTCGGCTTTCATCCTCGTGTGCCAGAGTTCCATCCATTGCCAGCCCTAGAAGTTCCAGCGGCAGATCAAGAGCTTCAACGTCTATCTAGAATCTGGAGTTGTGTACGTAAGTCCTTGATCAAAACTTCCGCTCGTTATAAATCTTTCTCTGACGTCCTAGTGGATGCTGGGACTCCGTCAGGACCATGGGGATTAGCGGCTCCGCAGGAGACAGGGCACAAAAATAAAAGCTTTAGGACTAGGTGGTGTGCACTGGCTCCTCCCCCTATGACCCTCCTCCAAGCCTCAGTTAGGTTTTTGTGCCCGTCCGAGCAGGGTGCAATCTAGGTGGCTCTCCTAAAGAGCTGCTTAGAAAAAGTTATTAGGTTTTTTATTTTCAGTGAGTCCTGCTGGCAACAGGCTCACTGCAACGAGGGACTTAGGGGAGAAGAAGTGAACTCACCTGCGTGCAGGATGGATTGGCTTCTTAGGCTACTGGACACCATTAGCTCCAGAGGGATCGAACACAGGCCCAGCCATGGAGTCTGGTCCCGGAGCCGCGCCGCCGACCCCCTTGCAGATGCCGAAAAGTGAAGAGGTCCAGAAACCGGCGGCAGAAGACTTTTCAGTCTTCATGAGGTAGCGCACAGCACTGCAGCTGTGCGCCATTGTTGTCAGCACACTTCACACCAGCGGTCACTGAGGGTGCAGGGCGCTGGGGGGGGCGCCCTGGGCAGCAATGATAATACCTTGTTCTGGCTAAAAATACATCACATATAGCCCCTGGGGCTATATGGATGTATTTAACCCCTGCCAGGTCTCACAAACACCGGGAGAAGAGCCCGCCGAAATAGGGGGCGGGGCCTATCTTCTCAGCACACAGCGCCATTTTCCTGCACAGCTCCGCTGCGAGGAAGGCTCCCAGGACTCTCCCCTGCACTGCACTACAGAAACAGGGTAAAAAAAAAACAGAGAGGGGGGGCACTTTTTTGGCGATATTGATATATTAAGCTGCTATAAAGGAAACAACACTTCTGTAGGGTTGTTCCTATATATTTATAGCGCTTGGGTGTGTGCTGGCAAACTCTCCCTCTGTCTCCCCAAAGGGCTAGTGGGGTCCTGTCTTCGATAAGAGCATTCCCTGTGTGTCTGCTGTGTCGGTACGTGTGTGTCGACATGTATGAGGACGATGCTGGTGTGGAGGCGGAGCAATTGCCGGTAATGGTGATGTCACCCCCTAGGGAGTCGACACCGGAATGGATGGCTTTGTTTATGGAATTACGTGATAATGTCAGCACGTTACAAAAATCAGTTGACGACATGAGACGGCCGGCAAACCAGTTAGTACCTGTCCAGGCGTCTCAGACACCGTCAGGGGCTGTAAAACGCCCTTTACCTCAGTCGGTCGACACAGACACAGACACGGACACCGAATCTAGTGTCGACGGTGAAGAAACAAACGTATTTTCCAGTAGGGCCACACGTTATATGATCACGGCAATGAAGGAGGCTTTGCATATCTCTGATACTGCAAGTACCACAAAAAGGGGTATTATGTGGGGTCTGAAAAAACTACCTGTAGTTTTTCCTGAATCAGAGGAATTGAATGAAAAAACTGCTAATTTCAAAGAAGTTATTGGCATTATATCCTTTCCCGCCAGAGGTTAGGGCGCGCTGGGAAACACCCCCTAGGGTGGATAAGGCACTCACGCTTATCAAAACAAGTGGCGTTACCGTCTCCTGAAACGGCCGCCCTCAAGGATCCAGCTGATAGGAGGCTGGAAACTACCCTGAAAAGTATATACACTCATACTGGTGTTATACTGCGACCAGCCATCGCCTCTGCATGGATGTGCAGTGCTGGGGTGGTTTGGTCGGATTCCCTGACTGAAAATATTGATACCCTGGATAGGGACAGTATTTTATTGACTATAGAGCAATTAAAGGATGCTTTTCTTTATATGCGAGATGCTCAGAGGGATATTTGCACTCTGGCATCGAGAGTAAGTGCGATGTCCATATCTGCCAGAAGAAATTTATGGACGCGACAGTGGTCAGGTGATGCGGATTCCAAACGGCATATGGAAGTATTGCCGTATAAAGGGGAGGAATTATTTGGGGTCGGTCTATCGGATTTGGTGGCCACGGCAACAGCCGGGAAATCCACCTTTTTACCTCAGGTCCCCTCCCAACAGAAAAAGACACCGTCTTTTCAGCCGCAGTCCTTTCGTTCCTATAAGAACAAGCGGGCAAAAGGACAGTCATATCTGCCCCGAGGCAAAGGAAAGGGTAAGAGAGTGCACCAAGCAGCTCCCTCCCAGGAGCAGAAGCCCTCCCCGGCTTCTGCAAAGCCCTCAGCATGACGTTGGGGCTTTACAAGCGGACTCAGGGGCGGTGGGGGGTCGACTCAAGAATTTCAGCGCACAGTGGGCTCACTCACAGGTGGACCCCTGGATCCTGCAGGTAGTATCTCAGGGTTACAGGTTGGAATTCGAGAAGTCTCCCCCTCGCCGGTTCCTAAAGTCTGCTCTGCCAACGTCTCCCTCAGACAGGGCGACGGTATTGGAAGCCATTCACAAGCTGTATTCTCAGCAGGTGATAGTCAAGGTACCCCTCCTACAACAGGGAAAGGGGTATTATTCCACACTATTTGTGGTACCGAAGCCGGACGGCTCGGTAAGACCTATTCTAAATCTGAAATCTTTGAACCTGTACATACAAAAATTCAAGTTCAAGATGGAGTCACTCAGAGCAGTGATAGCGAATCTGGAAGAAGGGGACTTTATGGTGTCCCTGGACATCAAGGATGCTTACCTGCATGTCCCAATTTGCCCTTCACATCAAGGGTACCTCAGGTTCGTGGTGCAAAACTGTCATTATCAGTTTCAGACGCTGCCGTTTGGATTGTCCACGGCACCTCGGGTCTTTACCAAGGTAATGGCCGAAATGATGTTTCTTCTGCGAAGAAAAGGCGTATTAATTATCCCTTACTTGGACGATCTCCTGATAAGGGCAAGGTCCAGAGAACAGCTGGGGGACGTAGTAGCACTAACCCAAGTAGTGCTGCAACAGCACGGGTGGATTCTGAATTTTCCAAAATCTCAATTGACCCCGACGACACGTCTGCTGTTCCTGGGAATGATTCTGGACACGGTTCAGAAAAAGGTGTTTCTTCCGGAGGAGAAAGCCAGGGAGTTATCCGAACTTGTCAGGAACCTCCTAAAACCAGGAAAAGTGTCTGTGCATCAATGCACAAGAGTCCTGGGAAAAATGGTGGCTTCTTACGAAGCGATTCCATTCGGCAGATTCCACGCACGAACTTTTCAGTGGGATCTGCTGGACAAATGGTCCGGATCGCATCTGCAGATGCATCAGCGGATAACTTTGTCTCCACGGACAAGGGTGTCTCTTCTGTGGTGGTTGCAGAGTGCTCATCTGTTAGAGGGCCGCAGATTCGGCATACAGGACTGGGTCCTGGTGACCACGGATGCCAGTCTGAGAGGCTGGGGAGCGGTCACACAGGGAAGAAACTTCCAGGGAGTGTGGTCAAGCCTGGAGATGTCTCTTCACATAAATATACTGGAGCTAAGAGCGATTTACAATGCTCTAAGCCTGGCAAAACCCCTGCTTCAGGGTCAGCCGGTGTTGATCCAGTCGGACAACATCACGGCAGTCGCCCACGTAAACAGACAGGGCGGCACAAGAAGCAGGAGGGCAATGGCAGAAGCTGCAAGGATTCTTCGCTGGGCGGAAGATCATGTGATAGCACTGTCAGCAGTGTTCATTCCGGGAGTGGACAACTGGGAAGCGGACTTCCTCAGCAGACACGATCTACACCCGGGAGAGTGGGGACTTCATCCAGAAGTCTTCCACATGATTGTGAACCGTTGGGAAAAACCAAAGGTGGATATGATGGCGTCCCGCCTCAACAAAAAACTGGACAGGTATTGCGCCAGGTCAAGAGACCCTCAGGCAATAGCTGTGGACGCTCTGGTAACACCGTGGGTGTTCCAGTCAGTGTATGTGTTTCCTCCTCTGCCTCATACCAAAAGTACTGAGAATTATACGGCAAAGGGGAGTAAGAACGATACTCGTGGCTCCGGATTGGCCAAGAAGAACTTGGTACCCGGAACTTCAGGAGATGCTCACGGAAGATCCGTGGCCTCTACCTCTAAGACGGGACCTGCTTCAGCAGGGACCGTGTCTATTCCAAGACTTACCGCGGCTGCGTTTGACGGCATGGCGGTTGAACGCCGAATTCTAAGGGAAAAAGGCATTCCGGAAGAGGTCATCCCTACCCTGGTAAAAGCCAGGAAGGAGGTGACTGCACAACATTATCACCGCATTTGGAGAAAATATGTTGCGTGGTGTGAGGCCAGGAAGGCCCCGACGGAGGAATTTCAACTGGGTCGATTCCTACATTTCCTGCAAACAGGATTGTCTATGGGCCTCAAATTAGGGTCCATTAAGGTTCAAATTTCGGCCCTGTCGATTTTCTTCCAGAAAGAATTGGCTTCAGTTCCTGAAGTCCAGACTTTTGTAAAAGGAGTACTACATATACAGCCCCCGGTTGTGCCCCCAGTGGCTCCGTGGGATCTTAATGTAGTTTTGGATTTTCTCAAATCCCATTGGTTTGAGCCACTCAAATCGGTGGATTTGAAATATCTTACATGGAAAGTAACCATGCTACTGGCCCTGGCTTCAGCCAGGAGAGTGTCAGAATTGGCGGCTTTATCGTATAAAAGCCCATATCTGATTTTCCATTCGGACAGGGCAGAACTGCGGACGCGTCCTCAGTTTCTGCCTAAGGTGGTTTCAGCGTTTCACCTGAACCAGCCTATTGTGGTGCCTGCGACTACTAGCGATTTAGAGGATTCCAAGTTGCTGGACGTTGTCAGGGCATTGAAAATATATATTTCAAGGACGGCTGGAGTCAGAAAATCTGACTCGCTGTTTATACTGTATGCACCCAACAAGCTGGGTGCTCCTGCTTCTAAGCAGACGATTGCTCGTTGGATTTGTAGCACAATTCAACTTGCACATTCTGTGGCAGGCCTGCCACAGCCTAAATCTATCAAGGCCCATTCCACAAGGAAGGTGGGCTCATCTTGGGCGGCTGCCCGAGGGGTCTCGGCATTACAACTCTGCCGAGCAGCTACGTGGTCGGGGCAGAACACGTTTGTAAAATTCTACAAATTTGATACCCTGGCTAAAGAGGACCTGGAGTTCTCTCATTCGGTGCTGCAGAGTCATCCGCACTCTCCCGCCCGTTTGGGAGCTTTGGTATAATCCCCATGGTCCTGACGGAGTCCCAGCATCCACTAGGACGTCAGAGAAAATAAGATTTTACTTACCGATAAATCTATTTCTCTTAGTCCGTAGTGGATGCTGGGCGCCCATCCCAAGTGCGGATTGTCTGCAATACTTGTACATAGTTATTGTTACAAAAAAATCGGGTTGTTATTGTTGTGAGCCGTCTGTTCAGAGGCTCCTACGTTTGTCATACTGTTAACTGGGTTCAGATCACAAGTTGTACGGTGTGATTGGTGTGGCTGGTATGAGTCTTACCCGGGATTCAAAATCCTTCCTTATTGTGTACGCTCGTCCGGGCACAGTATCCTAACTGAGGCTTGGAGGAGGGTCATAGGGGGAGGAGCCAGTGCACACCACCTAGTCCTAAAGCTTTTATTTTTGTGCCCTGTCTCCTGCGGAGCCGCTAATCCCCATGGTCCTGACGGAGTCCCAGCATCCACTACGGACTACGAGAAATAGATTTATCGGTAAGTAAAATCTTATTTTTGCAGATAGAAAACGTAAAGCTGTACCGAATTACAAAGTGGGAGACCAAGTTTGGATTTCTACGCGCAATCTCAGGTTCAAAGTTCCTTCTAAGAAATTTGCTCCCAAGTTTATTGGTCTATTTCCCATTGTAAAGGTACTCAACCCTGTGTCATACAAAGTCAAGTTGCCACCGTCTTTGAGAATTCCTAACGCCTTTCATACATCTTTACTGAAGCCTTTGATTCTCAATAAGTTCCGTACTACCCAGTCCAAATCTCCTAAAGTTCACTCTTTGCAGAATGAGGAATTTGAAGTTAAAGAGATTGTGGACTCACGTTCCCGATATGGACGTTTACAGTTTCTGGTCGACTGGAAGGGTTACGGTCCGGAGGAGAGATCCTGGGTTTTCTCTGAAGATGTTCATGCTCCAAGACTGGTACAGAAATACTTCTCCTAAAATCCTGACAAGGTTCAAAGGTGTTCGGAGACCACCCG
Organism: Pseudophryne corroboree; assembly: GCF_028390025.1. NCBI lineage: Eukaryota > Metazoa > Chordata > Amphibia > Anura > Myobatrachidae > Pseudophryne > Pseudophryne corroboree. The sequence goes on along the minus strand of NC_086445.1, from coordinate 282,555,354 downwards.
TAGAAGAGGGGGTACTGTCATGAACCGGTCTCACCTTTGCGGGTTCTGGGGTTCATCCGTTGCCAGTGCGGTTGCTCGCGGTGCTGTGCACCCGTGTGGGGACGCGGCGTAATCGGTGGCACAGGTAATGCAGAGTCTGGGAACTGTGAGTGCGGGGACCAAATGGCCTAAGGCACTGCGGTGTGTCTGCTGTATAGGAGGTGGCCATGTTGGAGACCAAATAGCTAATACAGAGCACTTGTGAAAACACCTGTGGGCAGGTGTAAGCCAATCCCGTGCTTGTGCTGCCTTTAAGTAGGCTGGGATTATGTTACTCTGGGCCAGTGCTTTGTTGTATCAACGCTGTGCTCTAGCTCTGAGCTCTCTCCGTGCATTCCTGTGTGATTCCCGTGGTCCAGATATCGCCTCCGTTCCCAGAGGTCCGTCTGCAGCCTTCACTGCTAAAAGATCCACCAGCTCCCCACTGTGCTGTCAGTTAATTGCACACCTACTGGAAGCAGTTGGATTCCCAGAGTCTTGCATGAGGTTACCTTGTCTGCCTACCATACAAAGTTTGGAGGATTCCATTACCCTCAGCTGTTCGTTTGTTCTACTCAGCATTTAACCCGTTCATCACCTTGTCATCTGCTACAGTTTTCACAGTGATCTCCGGAACCCGCAAGTAACCCAATTAAGTACTTTTTATTTTCTATGTTACCATAACAAGGATAATTCTTCACAGCCTCTCAGTTAACTCTCAAAACTTCTTTGCAAATCCTTACAGTTATTTCTTCATGTCTGCATTACCCAGTTAAACACATTCTGCCGTTCAGCATCAAAGCTTGTTTATATTTGGACAATTCCACATTTATTCATCAGCTTGTTTCATATACAGTTCCATGAACATTTCTTTTATTTGTCTTTGAGATTCATCCTGCATATTATTTCTGCCATTCCTGCAATACTTCAGTATAATATGATGATTACCAACTTGTCATTTAACTCTTTACTGAATTGTTATTTTTAATAAATATATGAAACAGAACTTTACTCGTCCTCCTTGCTTTCTTCATACCCCAGCACCTACACCTGTGGTTGGTCCCGGGTTAACGGATTCACAAAAACACCCGGACCTGACACTTGTGGGTAGATTTACTAAAGCTTGTAAAAATGAAAAGTAATGTTGCCCATAGCAACCAATCGAATCAATTTCTCTATTGCATCCTAGAAAGTGATAGAATCTGGTTGCTATGGGTAACACAAGCTCTTTTCATGTTTAGAAACTTTAGTAAATCTTCCCCTTAGTGTTTGCAGGGTGAACTTTGATGGTTGGCAATTTGAGTGTGCTTCAACGCAGGTTAATTGCAGTAAAAGTTTATGAAATGCCAGATTTTAGTGCAATTATAGTATCGCTTCAGTATTACTTCTAGCTGCAAAATCTTATTAAGCATTTGCTCTGACATATAATTGCTTGCTATGCAAGTGTTTCACAACTTTGTTTTTAATCCAAGGGTCCAGTTTCATAAGTTTCTAGAAATTAAAATTTCACTCTTTTGACATCAGTGTATAATGGCTTACCAGGGCCGGCTCCAGGCCTACTAGGACCCTGTGCGAGAATTTTGGAGCAATTATTTCTGTGGTGGGTTGTTATGTGTGAGTGCTCCTGGAAAAGTGGGTGTGGTCTCGCAACATGGACGTGGCCTCAAAGGAAATGCCATATCTGCATGATGGGGAGAAGGTGAGAGATAGGGTGATGGGGAGATAGTGATGCAGAGGGTAGTACTCCTTATACACGTTGTGCCACACAGTAGTAGTGCTCCTGACTGTTTTGACTCAAAAGTGCTTCTTCACCGCTGCAGGCCTCAGTCCCCAGCACGGGTGTGGTATGGAGGGTCGACAATAACTAGGTCGACAGGGATGACGGGTCAAAAGGTCGACATGAGTTTTTTGGTGTCGTTCTCTCCGTATAGTAACCGGGAACCCCAATTAGTGCACTGTGTCCCCTTGCATGGGTCTCTTCGCTCGCCATGCTTCGGGCAAGGTTACTATTCTCAAACGTAGTCCGCGTGGATAATTAAGTATGGAAAAAGTAAAAAAAAAAGATACATTTTTTGAAAACAGCATGTCGACCTTTTGACCTGTCGACCTAGAACATGTCGACCTAGAGACCGGATACCTCCCAGCACCAGGATCACTCTCAGCCTAAATGATCCCCATATGAAATTTAAATGAATGTCATTCATCACACTCCACACCATATAACATGCAGTCACACCCCCATGAATCTTCTGGGTGACCTTACCACCAGCACTGCACCACTGTCCATAAGTTCCCCCTCTTTGGTTTACAGTCACAGTCTCCTTCCCCTGGTCCCTCCAACAGCTCAGACTGTCATGTCACTCATAGGCGTGCTTTTCTCATTTACCAGTCCATGGTCCACTGGTCCATCTGCTGCAGCCTGCCCGTACTCCACAGGTCCCGTAAGCACCTCGCTGCCACTGCCCCAACTTAGCACTGCAAAAGCAGCTTACGCTGCTTAAAGGGCCCGTGAGAGACAAAATGGCGGTTAAATATCGGCGAGCCCACTGCTGGTAGCGCCGCTGTTTGACTGCTCCGCAGCGGTGCAAGTATGTGGGTACGCTCTGGTACGGAGTACCCATAAGAATTTGGCAGCGGGTACTCAGTACCACCTGACACACACTTTGCCATTACCACAATTATAATGTGCCACAAAGCAACAAGACCATGGTGCTTGGCAGCATGACTGCTCCTCCCACTTTGTCGGGGTTACAGGAAGTGCGACAGTGGCTGTATTTTCCTGTTATAGTGGAGGCATTACTATATATTGTTATTAAATTTGGGGGCATTACTACAGGTTGAGTATCCCATATCCAAATATTCCGAAATACGGAATATTCCGAAATACGGACTTTTTTGAGTGAGAGTGAGATAGTGAAACCTTTGTTTTTTGATGGCTCAATGTACACAAACTTTGTTTAATACACAAAATTATTAAAAATATTGTATTAAATGACCTTCAGGCTGTGTGTATAAGGTGTATATGAAACATAAATGAATTGTGTGAATGTAGACACACTTTGTTTAATGCACAAAGTTATAAAAAATATTAGCTAAAATTACCTTCAGGCTGTGTGTACAGGGTGTATATGTAACATAAATGTATTCTGTGCTTAGATTTAGGTCCCATCACCATGATATCTCATTATGGTATGCAATTATTCCAAAATACGGAAAAATCCCATATCCAAAATACCTCTGGTCCCAAGCATTTTGGATAAGGGATACTCAACCTGTATATATTTCTATTATACTGGAGGTATCACTATATATTTCTATTATACTGGAGGCATTACTATATATGTTTAGTCTTACCTCCAGATTTAAAAAAAAGGGGGTGTCGTGTGGCCACGCTGCTGGTGTCATGTAGCCACTCCCACAAGCAGCATGTGGCCATGCCCCCTCACATTACATGACCACGCTAATTTTTTGGCACTTGGTACCACTAAGAAAATATTTCTACTTGCACCACTGTTGCTCGGGTGGAACATGTCTAGAGCTGGCCCTGCGGCTTACTACAGTACAAATAAAATCTTTCTCTAGCATCCATAAGGGATATTGGGGGAAACTAGTACGATGGGGTATAGACAGGGTCCAAAGGAGCCAGTCACTTTAAATTTATTCAACTGGATGTGCTGGCTCCTCCCTCTATAAACACTGCAGCCAGCCTTTCACAAAGACAGGTCATTGCGGATTGATGGATGATCCATGCTATTTATTCTTCTCATCCATAATTTTTATTCAATTCTTTGTTATGCAAAACAGGGGTACAGAAAGAAGAAAAGGGAGGGGAGGGAAAGCAGTAAATACATAGATGAGACAATATGTATACTTATACATACAATTCAAAATAAATCAAACATGTGTATCAGAAGAACTACAGTGGACATAATGTAGTAAGGGGTTCATAATGAAAAAAAAAGACACTGAGTCCATAATAATGCAAATTGCAACCATGAGTACAGAGCGATCCCAGACTCAGGAAAAGGAGGGGTCTCCATCTAGGGGAGGGGTGTGAGGGTGAATGTCCGGGGGGGAGGCTCGCAGTACTAAATTGGCTCCCTCACCCTCCGTGGCAAAGAGCAGTTATGTATAACTTTCATTAAGGGGGGGGGGGGTATGGATTGTTTCCAACTCTGGACTAAGGCCGCACGGGCTGCAAGGCAAATATGGCCTAAAACGTACTGTAAATTAGCACCTACGGTGCGCGGGTAGACATTTAGTAAAGCAATTAGGGGGGTGGGGGACAAAGTGAGTCCAAGTACTTTATTAATCAGCCCAAAGACCTCGACCCAGTACAACTTAATAGAGGGACAGGTCCAAAGAATATGAAAAAGATGGCCCACTTTGCCGCAGAGGCGCCAGCAAAACTTCGAGCATGCAGGCCAAATCGTGTGCAACCTATCGGGTGTGAGATATAACCTATGCAGTAACTTGAAATGCATCTCGGAATGATTTAGGCATTTAGACATAGTAAAGGATGACGTAAAAATGTGTTGCCATTGGGGGTCGGTAAGGGTACAGCCAATATCCACCTCCCACCTGATTTGGGCTCTGGTTTTAATAACGGGAATCAATGCTAGTAGTGTTGTGTACCAGAAGGAGATCTCACCTGCAGAGGCTTCCTTAGAGAGACGACCCAGGACCTGAGACATAGTAGGGTGCAATGGGGAGGGGGCAAGGTGGAGGCTGTTCCACCAATGTTGTATTTGGTAGTATCTGAGCCTCTCAGAGTCAGGTAAAGCAAAGCGTTCTTGAATGGCAGAGAAGGAGCTAAGCACGGGCCCATTGAACAGGTCTCCCAGTAGACCAATCCCCCTAGAACGCCAACCTGCCAAATTGAGATTAGGGACTAGGGCGGCTATTGTGCGTAGAGAAATTCGAGACAAAGTATGAAAGGGAGAAGATAAACCCATGGTCAGTCTGTCCCAGACCTGTAGGTTGGCTCGGGTTGAGGGGAGAAGGCGTAGATCCGAAGGTCGCATAGATTTGGGTAGCCAAAAAAGATCCCTCAGGGGGAACCTAGGGCAGGCTAGTCCCTCCAAACACGTCCACTCCGAATGGGCATGGCTAGAAAGAGTTTTAATCTGGGCTAAGAGGCAGGCTTCTTGGTATAGGGAAAGATTAGGCATGTCGAGGCCACCAACTCTCCTAGGCAATGACATCCTGGCGCGGGACAATTTAGGCGGTCGCGAAGACCAGACATAATTGGTGAGGATAGTAGTAGCCTTATCTAAATATTTCTTGGGGAAAACAAAGGGGATTGTGCGAAACAGCAACATTAATTTGGGGAGCAACGACATTTTAAAGGCGGCCAGACGTCCCAGCCATGATATCTCATAGTTAAGCCACGATTTTGGTGGACAATTGTAGCGCGGTCAGTAAAGAGGGGAGGTTAACGTCAAATACAGAAGAGGAGGATGGGGGGATACAGATACCCAAATACCGTATTGAGGTCGTTTGCCAATTGTAGGGGTATTTAGCACGCAAAGGGGCCATGGAGTGAGTGAGATTAATAGGCAGGGCATCAGTTTTAGTTGTGTTTAATTTGTAATAGGACGCTGCAGAGTACCTATCTAAAATATTGTGTAAATGAGGGAGTGAGGTGCAGGGGTCAGTTACAAATAAAAGGACATCATCTGCAAATAAACATAGTTTATGGGAGACGGTACCGAGTTGGAGTCCTGGGAACTGTGGGTCCGCCCGAATCTTAGCTGCCAAAGGTTCAATCGCCAGGACAAAAATAAGAGGGGAGAGGGGGCAGCCCTGACGCGTGCCGTTGTAAATTGGAAAGGGGGAAGACAGAAAACCATTACTAAAGACCCGGGCCCAGGGCGAGCTATACAAGGCTAGTATGGATGACTGGATTCGGTCGCGGAAGCCAAATTTCAATAACACTTCCCGTATGTAGGTCCAGTTTATGCGGTCAAAAGCCTTCTCTGCATCTAAGGATAACAGGAGAAGGCCCTTTTCACGTGCTATGGAGTCTACGAGGTTGAATACCCTACGGGTATTATCAGACGCTTGTCGACCAGGGATAAATCCGACCTGGTCGGGGTGTATCAAGGAGGGAAGGAGGGCGTTCAATCGGTAAGCTATTAATTTAGCATATATTTTAATGTCTCCGTTTAACAGCGCAATGGGGCGGTAGTTTTGGCAAGAAGTCAAGTCCTTACCTGGTTTGGGGATCGTGACAATGCGAGCCTCCAGCATCTCCGTTAGGAGAGTGCCCTGAGAAGTGATTTCATTATAAACAGTTACCAGAGATGGAGCCAGGAGGTCCTGGAGTGAAACATAGAAATCATTAATAAAGCCATCTGGGCCTGGCGCTTTATCTTTAGGGAGGGATTTAATCGCCCTTAGCGCGTCCGTGGTGGACCAGGGGGCATTCAGCATTTCTAATTGGTTGTCGGTAATGGAAGGAAGTTTCAAATCAGTGAGAAAGGAGTTGATAGAGGAAAGAGTGGGCTGCGGGGTAGAAGGGTCAGTCGAGAGATTATAAAGTTGGGAATAGAAGTCAGCAAACTGATTTGATATCTCCAAAGGGTTAGATATTTTGGCGCCTGTTGGGGACATAATAAGCTTAATTCTATTCCTAGCTTGTTGCGCTCTAAGCTTACGAGCAAGCAATTTTCCAAGTCTATTCCCCGCTAGGTAAAATTTCTGACGCATCCTGTTTAATGAAGCCTGGGTGCGCACCATAAGCAATGTCTGAAGCTGGGACCTAATGTCAGCTAACTCTTTCTGGAGGGATCTCGAGGGTCGAGCTTGATTTTTCTCCTCCAGTTCCTTTAATTTACGCTCCAAATCATTCAAACGTTGTTGATGTAGTTTCTTAAGGTGGGCTCCTGCCTGTATTGCCGCCCCTCTAGCAACGGCTTTCAGTGCGCACCAGAAATTCAGAGTGGACGTGTCCGAAGGAGAATTAAATTCCAAGTAGGACATGATGCGGTCTACTATAATTTTTTTAGATACGGGGTTGGCCAATAAGTGAGGAGAGAGTCTCCAAGGTCGGGGCGGGGCATGCTGACTATTAAGATCCCATTTAAGAATCAGCGGGGCGTGATCTGACCAGGTAATTGGAAGGATATCCGCGGATCTAGCAAATTGGAGGGTCCATTTATCAGAAAACAAAAAATCAATACGGGAATAGGAGTTGTGAACGGGAGAATAGTATGTGTACTCACGGCCGGTAGGGTTTTGCACTTGCCAAATATCGTAGAGGTCAAATTCAGCCAGGAGATTGCGGAAGGCTAAGCATGGGGCGTTTGAGGCTAAAGGGGGAGAAAAGGGCCTGGGAGACCTGTCCAACCTGGGGTCAAGGACCAAATTAAAGTCCCCCATGAGGAGGAGCGAGCCTGTACGGTTCCTCTGGATAACTAAACATAGTTTACGTAAAAAAGCCACTTGATTTGAGTTAGGGGCATAAGCTGAAACCAGGGTAACCGGTTTGTCATCTAAAAGGCCAGTCAAGATAAGATAGCTGCCATTTTTATCGGCAACCTGGGAGTGTAAAGTGAAGGAGACTGAGTTTTTAAACAATATAGCTACACCATTCCTCTTAAAAGGGCCATTTGCAAAATAACCGATAGGGAACCTGCGGTCTTTAAACACCGGGGGCGCTAAGGTTGAAAAGTGTGTCTCCTGCAGCGCAACAACATCCGCCTTGTGCCTAGCAAAATAGCCCAATGCCAACCATCGCTTGTTAGGGGAGTTTAACCCCTTAACGTTCATGGACAGAACCTGGAGCATCGAGACGGTCTAAAGCACGCCATGAGTGGTAAGACATTTTGGTATACAAACAAGAATTTTTTTTTTGTCTCATACAGTTGGTTACAGTGTTACGAGAGGGGGGGGGGAGGGAGGGTATAACAGGGGAAGAATGGGTAAGAACAAACCAAAACGACCCAGTACATCGGGTCGGTATAACTACTGCACGGAAAGCAAAAAAATGCAGTAGTACACTAACAGGGGGGAACATGTGGCCTAACGCCACCACCACCTATGAACCTAGATGAGGAAAAAAAAAGAAGAGACATATACAGATACAAATATGCCTACCAACCATGTAAAGAAAACAGAGAACATATACGCATGAACTAAACCATGAGCACGGAGCCGGGACTCCAGCAATATAACTACTAACAGGGTAACTCACGTGACCGCATCAAAACGAATAGCTGAGGCCCATCCGTTAGAACGGTACAAAGTAATGTCCATATTCAAAGTCCAAATTCAAAGTGACGACTTCAGGCGACTAACCACTCCGATTGAAGAGTTGACTGTTTCTTGGATCCAGGCGGCATCGTGACCGGAATATCCCACTCCGATAGCAGCTTGACTCCAGCTTCCAACGAGGCAACTGTGTAGGATTTATTTTCATACGAGATGATGAGCTTTACCGGAAAACACCATCGATAAGTAATCTCTTGGTCACGAAGCGACAGGGTAATAGGGATAAACGATCGTCTTTTAGCCAAAGTCAAAGCAGAGAAATCCGGAAAAAGTTGTAATCCACCAAGCATGTCAGAATCCGAGTCTCTTGCCGCCTTCAGGATGCGTTCTTTCGTCGTGAAGAAGTGCACTCTCATGAGCGTGTCTCGCGGGAGCGAGGGAGGAACCGAGCGCGGTTTAGGTAGTCTATGGATTCTGTCTATAAGCAGCTCCCTGGGGTCAGCCCGGGGCAAAAGCTTCCTAAATAACGCGGTGGCGTAGTCCTCCAGCTCAGAATTTTGCACGGAGTCGGGAATGCCTTGGATCTTGATATTATTACGCCGAGATCTGTCCTCGATATCCGCAATCTTAAGTTTAAACGCCTCAAGGTCACTCTGCTGTTGATCATGGGCCGCTATGAGGTCGTTGTGGGACGAGACCAATTCCTCGACTTTCCGTTCCAAGTGGTCGGTACGTTCCCCTATAGCATGCAATTCCATCTTAACCTCTCGGACAGCCGCTGTGAGATCTTGAGTCAACTCTGTTTTAAAAGCTGATAGAGCTTGATACAGAGTTTTGACCGTGAGAGGGGCATCGGATTCCGGGTCAAAACCCGGGACAGAAGCAGGGCTGCAGGGAGGGTCTGTCGCAGAAGTGGCCATAGGGGACTTCCGTGCAGTAGAGGGGGCAGGAGCCGCCTTCTGAGATGGAAAAGATACTCTAGGAGGACCTAGAGCACCTCTTTAACCTTTTTCGGAGGCATTCTGAAGAGATGTAATTCCGTAGGCTAGGCAAGAGCGCTGGAGAGACCACGGATCCCGGAGAATATAAGGCGAAAGGTTAGGTAAGCATAAAGGCCAAAGGTGATGGTGTGTAAACGGTCTGGACTACATCAGAAGAACGGCATCACTAGAGGCCAGGCATCCGGTCATCACCCTCCAGCAGAGCCCACGGGGCAGGTATCCAGCGAGCAAGGGAGAGGGGGAGCCAGGCACCCAGACAACAGGTAGCAGCACAGCGTCACAGGGGTCGGGCAGACCGTGCCTCCCTGGGCAATCACTCTCCCCTCCAGGGAAATTCCTGCGTTACTGTGCAGGGTCAAAGAGCATGAGGGGGAGCCCTGAGAAGAAGCCAGTCCATCCACAGCTACAAGGGGGGGTAGGTGGCTAATAACAGGCCTCCACACTGGCAGGGCAAATCAGACGGGTGTGTGCAGCTAATTTAGGCCCCGGATCCCGGATCTGGTGTAGGCCTCAACTCCCTGGGGCCTCAGAAAAGCAGCAGACCCCTCGTTTTCCCTGTGGAGGGGGTATTTACGTGGCAGGGGGGCTCAGGAGGAACAGGCTGCGCCCGTGGGAGCGGGGGAATGCAGCTGACTGGCGGGCGGCTGTAGCAAGATGGCCGCCGCCGTGAGGGGTGCAGGAGCAAGGAGGCCGCAGCTCCAAAGGGCAGGGAGCGGGAGTCTGATCCCCGCCGCCGTCCCCGATGGTCTGGGGCAGGTAAGGGGCAGTGGATGGGCCGGTTTGGAGGTAGGGGGGAGTCGCCAGGGGTCCCAGTGCGGCCGCGCACCGGTCCCGGAGCCCGCGCCCGGGCAGGCCCCAAACTCGAGGTCCCGGCTCCGGGACGCGACGTAGGCCTCAGCTCCAAAAAAGTGCCAGAGGGCACCACTCCAGCCTCCCTGGGTCTCGGACGTGATTAGCACCCGCCGGGGGAGAGAATCAGGGGGGAAAACCGGAGGTAGATCTACTTTAAATGCAGGGCCGGCTGGAGCTCATGGAAGGCACGTCCTCTCAGGCTGCAGGTTAGGCCACGCCCCCAATGCTATTTATTCTTGGGCCACGCAAATTCAGGGGAGTTTCTCGGGGGGATATGCCCTTAGTTACTATGGTAACCCTCCTGAAGCACCTTCAGGACACTACCCGTGTCCTCTGTGATTCCCTCAAGGAGATGGGGAACATTAATGCTGGGACGTCTGCCATGGCAGTGTTGGCGCGCAGGGCCTTGTGGTTGCGTCAGTGGATTGCGGACACAAAATCCAAACGTAATGTGGGATCCTTCCCCTTTTCTGGGGAATGGCTTTTTGGGGTTGAACTGGATGCATGGATTCCAAAGATACGGATGGGAAATCCATGTTTCTCCCCTCTGGAGCCCCACCAGCGAGACGCTCCTATCCGGGGCTGTCTGTCTAGTCCTTTTGGGCTAGCACATTTCGAGCAAAGGCCAGAGGTGCCTCCAATGTGGCTAGAGGCACCAGAGGTAAGTCCAGAAAACCTGCAAGTATCAGTTCTCAGGAACAGTCCACCAGTTCTGCCTCCACTAAGGCCTCAGCATGACGGTGCCCACCCACCCCGAGGGGACCTCGAGGTGGGAGCCCGACTGCGTCACTTCAGCTGCGTCTGGGAGACCTGCCAGGATGCCGGGGTCAGAGAGCTCGTTTCTCAGGGATACAAGCTGGAGTTCAACAGTACTCCCACAACCCTTCACCCCCCCCCCCCCCCTTCCCCAACGATTTTTCAAATCAAGCTTACCAGCTTTGGAGGATATGCAGGTTACGTTGCAACAGGCCATCCTAAAGTTGGTCCAGTCCCACATCATTGTTCCAGTACCACTACCGCACCGCGGCAGGGGTTTTTACTCAAACCTGTTTGTGGTGCCGAAGCCGGACGGTTTGGTCAGACCTATTCTGAATCTGAAATCCTTGAATCCTTATTTGAGGGTGTTCAAGTTCAAAATGGAATCCCTGCGAGCAGTGATTGCGGGCCTGGAAGAACAGGAATTTATGGTCTCCTTGGATATCAAGGACGCCTATCTCCATATTCCGATTTGGCCTCCTCATCAGGCGTACCTGCGGTTTGCCCTGCTGGACTATGACTTCCAATTCCAAGCACTGCCCTCCGGCCTGTCTACAACCCTGAGGGTATTCACGAAGGTAATGGCGGAGATGATGCTTCAACTCTTGGTCCAAGGGGTCAATGTGGTCCCTTATCTGGATGATCTTCTGATAAAGGCAAGATCCAGGGAGCTTTTGCCGCTCCATTTCGACCGCACCATCTGTCTTCTGTCACAGCATGAGTGGATTCTCAACTTACTGAAGTCCCACCTGGAGCCAACTCAGAGGCTCCTGTTCCTGGGGATGTTGCTGGATACTGTGACCCAGAAGGTGTTTCTACCAGAGGACATGGTGAAGACACTTCAGGAGATGGTCCGCATGGTGCTCCGAGCTACTAGAGTGTCTGTACATCTTTGCATAAGATTGTTCGGAAAGATGGTTGTCTCCTACGAGGCGATCCAGTATGGGAGGTTCCATGCCAGAACGTTTCAGTTGGATCTCCTGAGCAGGTGGTCCGGATCGCATCTCCAGATGCACCGGATGATTCAGCTGTCACCTCAGGCCAGGATTTCCCTCCCGTGGTGGCTACAGTCCTCCAATCTCCTGGAGGGCAGGAGTTTCGGGATTCAGGATTGGACCCTCCTCACGACGTATGCGAGTCTGAGCGGATGGGGAGCTGTCACCTAAGGGGCGCAGTTCCAGGGCAGGTGGTCAGCCCACGAAAGCCTCCTTCCAATAAACATTCTGGAACTTCGGGCGATCTACAATGTCCTGCTTCAGACCTCTCCTCTGCTCAAGGATCAAGCAATCCAGGTACAGTTGGACAAAGCCACTGCGGTGGCGTATATCAATCGACAAGGTGGTACAAAAAGCTGAGCCTGCATGCGAGAGGTGTCAAAGATACTCCTCTCGGCAGAAAGAAATGCAAGAGCCATGTCAGCAATCTTCATTCCGGGTGTGGACAACTGGGAGGCAGACTTCTTGAGTCGTCACGATCTCCACCCAGGGAAGTGGGTGCTCCGCCATCTGGTGTTCCAGCAGATCATCGACCGGTGTGGTTGCCCACAAATAGACATGATGGCTTCTCGTCTCAACAAGAAACTTCCCTGGTATTGCTCATGGACCAGGGACCCTCAGGTGAGGGCAGTGGATGCACTGGCATCGCCTTGGCCATACTGGTTGGTCTTCCCATTTCCTCCGATCCCATTGCTCTCAAGGGTGCTAAAGCGTATCAGGAATCAGGGTGTCTAGGCAATTCTAAATGCCTCGGAGGGCGTGGAGTGCGGATCTTCAGGACACGTCCGTCGAAGACCCTTGGCCTCTACCACTCAGAAAAGATCTTCTTCAACAAGGACTGTTCATCTACCCGGACTTACGGCGACTTCGTTTGATGGCATGAAGGTTGAGCGGAACATCCTAGCTCACAAGGGCCTTTCCAAGAAGGTTATTGCAACCATGGTTCGGGCCAGGAAACCTGTGACGTCAAAACACTATCATATCTGGAGAAGATATGTCTCTTGGTGCGAGGAACGCACGTATCCGCCTGCAGAGTTTCACTTGGGACGTTTCCTACGTTTCCTGCAGGCTGGTGTGGATAAGAGCTTACGTCTAGGTTCCATTAAGGTCCAGATATCAGCTCTCTCAATTTTTTTCAGAAGAAATTGGTAGTGTCGCCAGAAGTTCAGACCTTCTTGCAAGGGGTACTCCACATACAACCTCCCTTTGTGCCACCTACAGCACCCTGGAATTTAGATGTAGTGTTTACATTTCTACAGTCCTCCTGGTTTGAACCTCTGATGACGGTTGAAGACAAGTACCTCATGTGGAAGACGGTGATGTTACTGGCCCTGGCTTCTGCTCGACGTGTCTCGGACTTGGGGGCCTTATCGTGTAAAAGTCCATACTTGGTCTTTTACGAGGACAGAGCGGAGCTCCAGACTAGACAGCAGTTCCTGTTGAAGGTTGTCTCTTCTTTTCACCTGAGTCTACCTATTGTAATTCCGTCCAGTTCTGATGCTTCTGCTCCTCCGGAGGCATTGGATGCTGAGCATGCCTTGAAGGTCTATGTCAAGCGCACGGCTCGGGTCAGAAAAACAGATTCCTTGTTCGTGCTCTATGATGCGCAGAAAAAGGGTTGCCCTGCTTCAAAGAAGTCCATTGCTCGTTGGATTAGGCTTACCATCCAACAGGCCTATGTGTCGGCAGCCTTACCTGTTCCTAAGTCTCTGAAGGCCCACTCTACAAGATCAGTGGGCTCTTCCTGGGCGGCTGGTCGGGGAAGAACACCTTTTGTGAAGTTCTACAAGTTTGATACCCTGGCCAAAGAGGATACCCAGTTTGGGCAGGCGGTGCTGCAGCAGTCTCCGCACGTTCCTGCCCATTCTGGAAGCTTTGGGACAACCCCATCATACTAGTTTCCCCTAATATCCCTTATGGATGCTAGAGAAAATAGGATTTTAATACCAACCGATAAATCCTTTTCTGATAGTGCATAAGGGATATTGGGCGCCCGCCTCAGTGCGTTGACTTTTCTGCAGGTTCTTGTTCTATAGTTAGCTGTTACTGTTGTTGTTGTTACCAGCCATTGCTGGTTGTTTTATGTTAGTGGTGTGCTGGTATGTGAATCTCACCACCTTTTGTTATGTTCCTTCTCTCATATATGTCCTTTCTCCTTCGGGCACGTTTTTACCTATAACTGCCTGTGGGAGGGGGCATAAAGGGGAGGAGCCAGCACACCCAGTTGAAGAAATTTAAAGTGCACTGGCTCCTTTGGACCCCGTCCATACCCCATCATACTAGTTTCCCCCAATATCCCTTATGGACGACGAGAAAAGGATTTACCGGTAGGTATTCAAATCCTATTTTTTCTTCTTCTTTATACTGTTTATGGTTTCTTGGCAAAAAAAGAACCTACTGTGGTACATTTATTACTTTACAACCTGGTGCGATTTCATTTAAAAAAAAAAAATTTAATCTGGAAATTAAAGAATGCCGAGACCAAATTTTGATAATTTATCCTTTTATATTTAGATACATGTAAATCCACAAAGCACTAAACAAGTAAAAATAAAACCAACTCAACTAAAAATAGGATTTTAATTACCTACTGGTAAATCCTTTTCTCGTAGTCCGTAGAGGATACTGGGGTCCACATTAGTACCATGGGGTATAGATGGATCCACTAGGAGCCTTGGGCACTTTAAGAAATCAGTAGTGTGCACTGGCACCTCCCCTCTATGCCCCTCCTACCTGACTCGGTCTAGAAACTGTGCCCGAGGAGACGGACATATCCTGAGGAAGGATGTAACAGAACAGTGGTGAGATTCGAACCAGCACACACAAACAAGAGGAAAGCCATGCTAACCAAACTTGAACAGCAACAGCTGAACCAACCACAATACTTAATGAAGTAACAGTGCAGGAAACACGAAGCACCGGGTGGGCACCCAGTATCCTCTACGGACTACGAGAGAAAGATTTACCGGTAGGTAATTCAAATCCTATTTTCTCTTACGTCCTAGAGGATACTGGGGTCCACATTAGTACGATGGGGATGTACCAAGGTTCCCAAACTGGGTGGGAGAGTGCTGTGGTTCCTGCAGAACTGGTTGACCAAACTGAAGGTCCTCAGAGGCCAAAGTATCAAACTTGTAGAACTTAGCAAATGTGTTCGACCCTGACCAAGTAGCTGCTCGGCAAAGCTGTAAAGCCGAGACACCCCGGGCAGCCGCCCAGGAAGAACCCACTGACCTAGTAGAGTGGGCCTCTACTCTAGGAATCTGCAATCCTGCCGTAGAATAAGCATGCTGGATAGTAAGCCTGATCCAGCGAGCAATAGACTGCTTTGAAGCAGGACACCCAATTTTCTTGGGATCATAGAGAACAAGCAGTGAGTCAGATTTTCTGTGACGAGCTGTCCTCTTCACGTAGATCTTCAAAGCCCTCACAACATCCAAGGACTTTGAGGTAGCAGATGTGTCAGTAAGCACCGGAACCACAATAGGTTGGTTGATATGAAATGCAGACATTACCTTAGGAAGAAATTGCTGACTAGTTCTGAGTTCAGCTCTGTCCTCATGAAAAAATCAAATAGGGGCTTTTGGGAGACAACGCCCCCAATTCGGGGACACGCGTTGCGGAAGCTAAGGCCAACAGTGTAACAGTCTTCCACGTAAGAAACTTTGTCAACCTCCTGTAAAGGTTCAAACCAGTAGACTGTAGAAACCGCAAAGTTAAGATCCCAAGGTGCCGTGGGAGGCACAAAGGGCGGTTGGATGTGCAGAACACCCGTCAAGAACGTCTGAACCTCAGGGAGGGAAGCCATTTTGTTTCTGGAAGAATGAGGACAAGGCCGAAATCTGGACTTTCAAAGAGCCCAAACATAGGCTCACATCCACACCTGACTGTAGAAAAATGAGAAAACGTCCCAGATGAAATTCCACTGCAGGAAATTTCCTGTGTTCACACCATGAGACAAATTTCTTCCAAATACGGTGGTAATGTTTAGACGTTACCCCTTTCCGGGCTTGGATCAAGGTTGGAATCACCCTGTCCAGAATGCCTTTCCGGCTAGAATTTGATGCTCAACTTCCATGCCATCAAGCCGCGGTAAGTCGTGATAGACGAACGGCCCCTGTTGCATAAGATCCTCTCGAAGAGGCAGAGGCCACGGGTCTTCCAGGAGCATCTCCAGTAGATCTGCGTACCAGGCCCTTCTTGGCCAATCTGGAGCAATGAGAATTGCTTGAACCTTTTCCCTTTTTATTCTCTTGAGAATTCTTGGGATCAATAGAAGAGGTGGGAACACTTAAACCATCTGGTAGACCCATGGAGTCACCAGAACGTCCACCACTACTGCTTGTGGGTCCCTCGACCTGGAACAATAGCACTTTAGCTTCCTGTTGAGATGAGAGGTCATCATGTCTATCTGTGGAATCCCCCACCGACGCGTTAAGGACTCGAATGCCCCACTCTCCGGGGTGCAGATTGTGTCTGCCGAGGAAGTCCGCTTCTTAGTTTTCCACTCCCGGAATGAAGATTGCCGACAGTGCCACCGTGTGTCTTTCTGCCTAGAGGAGAATTCTTGTTACCTCTGACATTGCTGCTCTGCTCATTGTTTCGCCCTGTTGGTTTATGTACGCTACTGCCGTCACATTGTCCGACTGAACCTGAATAGCGTGATCTTGAAGATGTGCTGCCTGTACAAGGGCATTGTATATGGCCCTTAGTTCCAGAACGTTGATCGGAAGAATGGCTTCCTGACTTGACCATTTTCCTTGGAACTTTTCCCCCTGGGTGACCGCTCCCCAACCTCTGAGGCTTGTGTCTGTGGTCAGCAGAATCCAATTTTGAATCCCAAACCTTCGACCCTTGGTCAGGTGAGAAGTCTGAAGCCACCACAGAAGAGAAATTCTAACTTTTGGCGACAGACATATCCTCTGGCACATATAAAGATGCGATCCGGACCATTTGTCCAACAGATCCAGCTGGAAGGGCCCCACATGAAACCTTCCATACTGCAGAGCCTCGTAAAAGGCGACCATCTTCCCCAGAAGGCGAATGCAGAGAAGTACAGATATCCGGGTTGGCTTGAGAACATCCCGCACCATCGACTGGATTATCAACGCCTTTTCCAGCGGAAGGAATACCTTCTGTACCTCCGTATCCAGGATCATTCCAAGGAACGGAAGCCTCCATGTTGGTTCCAGGTGGGACAATGCTGTCCAACAACCTCTGCCTGGATGGTGCTTTTATCAGCAGGTCGTCCAGGTACAGTATTCTGTTCACTCCCTGCTTGCGGAGGAGAAACATAATTTATGCCATTACCTTGGTAAATACCCTCGGAGCCGTGGAGAGGCCAAATGGCAGTGCCTGGAACTGGTAGTGACAGTCCTGTACTGCAAACCTTAGATAAGCCTGATGAGGCGGCCAAATCGTAATATGAAGGTACACATCCTTGATGTCCAGGGACACCAGAAATTCACCTTCCTCCAGACCTGAGATCACCGCTCTGAGACTCCATCTTGAATTTGAACACCCGCAAGTACGGGTTCAGTAATTTGACATTTAAGATGGGCCTTACCAAACCGTCCGGTTTCGGAACCACAAACAGGTTGGAGTAATAACCCATGGTTTGTAGTGGAGGTGGAACTGGGACAATGACCTGAGACTGTACCAGTTTTTGAATGGCTGCCTGTAAAGTCATACTTGCTTCTGGAGAAGCTGGTAAGCCTGATTTGAAGAATCTGGGAGGCGGGAGTTCTTGAAACTCCAGTCTGTATCCCTGGGTGACAAGGTCTGTGACACAAGGATCCTGGCAAGATGCTGCCCAAATGTGACTGCAATAACGTAACCAGGCTCCCACCTGCCCGTCTTCCAGGCAGTGTGGTCCACCGTCATGCTGAAGGCTTTGAGGAAGCAGATCCGGAATTCTGTTCCTGAGAACCTGCAGCTGCTGGTTTTCTGGATTTACCCTTATTGCCTTTGAATGCTGTAGAAGAACCCTTGGGCTTGTTTTTATATTTTGCTGTCCGAAAGGACTGCACAGTTGGAGCAGAATAGATTTCCCCAGCTGATGTATTGTCATCAGTATCAGCCTGCATGAGCTGGGCCAAAGTACGCTTTTGTGGGCAAATGGCGGGGACTTGAGACGCTGGCAGGGGAGCTGAATCTCTATTGATCAGGTCATGCATAGACTGTCTTAAGAATTGCATCTCTTTTTCAGTATGGGATAATTTAGTAGAAATAGTAGATATAATCCCTTTAATGGAATCAAACCATGGGGGTTCAGCCCCACTGGCCTGAGAATGTGCACTATCCTGAGTACAGGAGTCTCCTGGGGAGGACAGACACTCTGATGTGCAGGAAATGTAGTCCCTGGACATGACACTGGAAGGGATACACACACACACAGAAGGGTAAAACACAGTTTTAACCCACACAGAGCCTGCAGGGAGATACAGAAGCCGGAGCCAGCCACACAGCGCCCTTTTAGCTTAAGTAGAACTCAGCTGGGTCGCAAACTAAGCACCTTTAATAGGGCTTAGTATTCTAACACTGCTCCCCCCTTTACTAAGACCCCCTGGTACCGCTGAGGAGACCTGGAGTCTTTGTGGAGGAGCTGCGCTTCCCTGTGTATCCTGTCAGTACAAACTGCAGAGGGAAAATGGCGCTGGTGAGCTGCTGGATCCGCTCATAGTGAAGCCCCGCCCGCTTAATGGCGCGCGGCTTCCCACATAGATTTTTTTATACTGGCCTGAGGACTTTTTGTGACTAACAGAGGGTTAAAACCCTCTGTTAAGTAAGTGGCCAGATCTGGGTTACATTGGTGGCTCAGCGCGTCTGCCTCACAGCATGGACACATCCAAGTGCATCACCTTACTGAGCTCCTGGAGCGCAGCCTGCAGTAGTGCTGTGCTCTTACCCTTGTGTCGCCATTCCCGCCGGTGACCCGCTAACCGGGACGCCGGCGCTGTACTCGCCACTCTTCTATCTTCTGGCTCTGTTGGGGGTGGCGGCGTGCTGCGGAAGGGTATGCTCGCCGTGGTGGGGCTTGCGAATGACTCCCTCGGGAGCTCAGTGTCCTGTCAGCTGAGAAACTGGACCGTTAACTCTTCAGGAAGTCACACGAAGCAAGCAGGCTGGTGCCATTCAGTCCTGTCTGAAAATAACAAACAGAAAATAAATGCAGAAAACTCTTCAGGAGCTTCCCTAAGCGTGACCGGGCACATTTTCTAAACTGAGTCTGGTAGGAGGGGCATAGAGGGAGGAGCCAGTGCACACTATTGATTTCTAAAAGTGCCCAAGGCTCCTAGTGAACCCGTCTATACCCCATGGTACTAATGTGGACCCCAGTATCCTCTAGGACGTAAGAGAAACAATTAAAATAAACATTTTCAAGATAGTAGTAAAGTTTGAAGCAAAATATTTTTCAAATTAAAAAAAAAAAGGCATCATAACTGGAGTTAAATGCATTAAAAATATAGATGTAAATTTAAAAAAAAATAATAGTAGCCAAATAATAATGAAAACAAACTCAGAGGTGTAAAATATAGATAAATACATTTTTGGGACAAATACTGTATATATGCAAATGTGTTATCATTTATCCAATATAATTATTTAAGGTTTGAAGAAACCATCAAAGACCTTAGTATAATTGTCCACTTTAGATTATCATGATAAACTGATTAGCAAAAATTATCTACACAAAGACATTATTTTAAAACCATTTGCAATTATACTCTGTGCTGCCACCATATGGTTGCTTATGTAATAGCTTTTAAAAAATAAATAGTCACAAGAAACTACATTTTACTTATTAAAGCCAAAAAACCTTGTTACATGACGATTTGTCCACCAATTTCCCACTTTCTTGCCATTGTGACTGTCCACTTAAAAATCTAAACCTCGAATAAAACTTGCTTTTTTTTTTCATGCCTGAGGGAGAAATTTATCCCAAAAATAGAGACCCCTGAAAACTGTGTAAACAATTTGGGATTCTCAGTTCTGATCTCCACAAAGCTCCACACATTATACTAGCATTGCCCCATATTTCTCTCCTATTCACACACTGTGCGAAGCTAGCAGGGGACCTAGATGGTCTACTGACTCTGGCAGTCCAGTACACAGCTACTAAGGGGTGTAGTACTGGTGACCGGCGGTCTCCTGACCGCCGGTCACCTTACCGACGCCGGGATCCCGGCAGCATACCGACGCCGGGATCCCGGCGGGGAGGGGCGAGTGCAGCAAGCCCCTTGCGGGCTCGCTGCGCTCGCCACGCTGCGGGCTCGGTGGCGACCTGCGGTCGCCACGGGTTCTGTTCCCACTCTATGGGTGTCGTGGACACCCACGAGTGGAAGTAGTCCCTGTTGGTCGGTATGCCGACCATCGGGATAGTGAGCCGTCGGGCTCACGGAGGAGGTCATGTGACTGTCGGTCAGCTGACCGGCGGTCACATGAATACCACCCCTACTAAGGGGATGCATCATAAACAGACTGTGTCATCGCAGTGAAGTGGTCCAAGGTCCAACATAATGCAGTTCAGATGGTAGTTCCAACGAGCAACGTAGGCTTGTTTGGGTACAGATATCTATGCACACATCCCAAAATTGCACTAGGGTATGGCAATGCCACAGAGAGAAGTTTGACCACTGTTGTCTTTTTGAGGTTGTGCAGTGTGGATAGACAGCCAGAGTTAGTTTTTGTTTGTTATTTGAGAGAACTTGGTACGGCAGACTTAAAGCAGATAGAATTCTGTATGAAAATATATTGTCTACCCTCAGAATGTATGAATTGTGTTTTTCTCACAAGACACCAAAAATGTTGCAGTAATTGTAATTACCCCCCCCCCCCACAAAAAAAAGTGTCATATAGATGTGTCCTCTTACAGCCTCGCTGCAGCCATGCTAAACAGCTCTTGAAGTCGCGCCATGCTGTGGCGAGACTCTGTAGCGCAAGGCGTTTTTTTTCTGCAAACATGCATCTCAGACTTACTGTAATGTAATAGGATGCACAAACAGCTCCTGCTGATTAAAATGACATGCCTATATTCTGTGTGTTGTTGCGGCTCTATCTGCGACCGAAATGCCACGTTACTGTGTTTTCCAGGAAAACACTGCAGCATAGCATTTTGTATGAAAATACAGTTGTAGTCACACACAGAAAAAAGTAATGCTTCGGAAAAAAACGCAAAAAAAGATGCTCCGCACTACCAAGTCATACGGCACTCATGCGTTATGTGTAACGCGACTTGTAGCGCATGGAGCAAAGATGTAAGAGGACACGTGTACAAGCTAAAAAGAAAGATAAAAAGAAAAAAATACTAAAGTATGTACTAATCAGCTTCAATAATAGCACTGCCCCAAAGCTTTATCTTCAGTGTTACACTACCACACACAGGCTGCCATACAAAAGTCTCTACACTGTTGTCTAGGTAATATTGTTAAAATTGTATGTACTTACCACTAGTTGGTTAAACCTTCTAGTAACAGTGGTAACTGAATACATTTAATTTGCATGGTTTCAACACTACTTTGCAGTGGCGATACTATAGAGGGTGCAGGGTAATGTTCTGGGGCTCGGCGGCTTGGACGGCACCAAAGGCAATCCCACGCCACCCTCTAAAAAATATATTTTATTTTCATTATTTTTTTTTTAATTGCTGTTGCCACACCGGGTTCAGGGCCTGGCAGTGTACTTACTGGTAGGGAGGATGGAGGCGGAGCTTCTTGTTCTACACAATCCGGAAGCGTGGCTGCGCCTGCAGTAACGTTGCCAGGGCAGTGCGGCTGATGGACGCGCACGGATTGTGTTTATACAGTGCCACATCAGTCAGCCGCGCACCGCTGGTGCAGCTATGCTTCTGTATTCAGTAGAACAAGTGGCTCCACATCCCTCTTACCTACCAGTAAGTACTCTGCGCGGCAGCAGTAAGTAAAAATAAATATTAAATAATAATACATTTTGGTGGGTGCAGTAGGACTGCCTTCAGGCACTCCCCCAAGCTCCATGTCTGTCCGTCTATGCCCCCTCCAGTCCATCCGTCTGTCCATCTATACCCCCTCTCATCTGTTTGTCTATGCCGCCATATGGTGCTCTGTCTGTTCGTCTGTCTGCCTATGCTCCCATATGGTGCTGTTCATCCGTCTATCCGCCCATGCCCCCGTCCTCTGCTGTAGTCAAGTAATGTCTCCTGCTCGCTCCTTCTACCTCTCTCCTGACATTGTCTCTCTCTTTTTCTCATGTCCTTTTTTTTTTTTTTTTCTTCTATGAAACCCTTCTCCCCCCACCCCCGGCACCCACTTTCTCTCTCACTCCCCTCTTTCCTGCCGCTAAGGGGTATTGGAACCCACAAAGTTCTAGTTACGCTCCTGCTACTTTTGGTCTCTTTTCAGAGGTTATACATTGTTGCACAATGTTCTCAATGTTTACTATTTTATGTAACATTGGTAGGAGCTGCTGTTACCTCTAAATTTTCTCCCCTCTTAGTCAAATTGGCATGTGCGTTTTTACACAGTGCTAGAAACGTAACTTCGTTATAGCCAGTTAGTTTTGTATTTCCTATATTCTCTTGAATAAAGCTAATTGAGTGAACAGTGATCTAACCAGGTTCAGTATGATTTACCGGCGGCCAGGAGGCCGGCAGTCTGTATAACGACAGTGGAATCATGGCCACCAGTATGCCGGCAGCGGGTCGAGCGCTAGAAAGTCCCTTGCGGGCTCGCGGCACAGGTTATATTCTCCCTCTATGGGTGTCGTGGACACCCACAGAGGAAGAATAACCTGTGGTGGTGGGATTTCACCACTAGCAGGATTCCAGCGTTGGCATTGTGACCGTTGCGATCCCGACTGGCGGTATTTTAACTGCTTCCAATCTAACCAAGTGAGTTTAGATGCTGTGCAAGGAGTTCATTCAGTCATTGCATCGGAATAGTTATTTCAAAATAATAATACAGTGAAAAGCAATAATTTAACACTTATTTCTAAAACCACAAACAGAGAGAAAATAACCAACCAATCAGCTTCTCCCTTACATTTTACAGACTGTGATTGAAAAATGACAGGAGTTTAATTGGTACTTTCTCTCTTACAATTTTTACTCTCTTCGAGCTTTAATAAATACCCCCTTTATGTTGTAAACTGTTCTTATCACAGACAACAATTCACTATATTGAAATGCATATTTGTTTTCCATGACTGTGTCCTTAAATTCTTTTCCTTCCAAATATGAACAGTGAAAGCATTATGCCAAGTTCATAGGACCTACTTGTCTATCAGCTGGACTGTCTACTCATCACAAGAGGTGGATTTCCGGATTACAACTTCCATGACCTAGTAGCTGATCTCTGGGTTATAGAAGCTGACAAAAACAGGGATAAACAAGCAGTTTATGTACGGAGTGCCCAGTTTCACCTTGTGCATCCTTAAGTAATCCCATTTTAAATTCACTAGTAACAACTGCAAATCAGTTTTATGTGAAGCTGCTATAGTTTAGCACATCACCTATACAAAATATGATTATTATACTGTGGTTTTGAGAAGCCACGAAACTACATATTGAAACAAGGCTTGTGATGTTTAAGGAAAAGTGATATTAAGTTAATGTACACAGTGCAGAACAGACTGAAATTACAGGGTGACTTCTGTGTAATTTGAGCATTTTGTGGTGATACATGTAAGAGTAATAAGTAATGGAGATACAAGTGAGAGTATTGTTTGTATAGTGACAAATGAGACTGCAATGTCATTGTATGTGGTACTGCTACATGTGTGTGAAATGTGCATGTATGCGGTGGTGATACTGGTGAGAGCCAGGTATGTATGTGGAGAAAATACATGTGGGTGCAATGTGCATGCATGTGGTGGTGATACATGAGCGTACAATGTGTGTGTGTGTATATATATATATATATATATATATATATATATATATATATACACACACACACACACACACGTGAGTGATGTCTGTTTGTGCAATATTTATGTGTATAATTTGTGATACATGGAAGTGCAGTGTGTGTGTGTATATATATGTGTGTGTATGTGGATGTGTGTGTATATATATATATATATATATATATATATATAAATAAATAAATACAGAATAGTTGCTGTTGGTGATACATGTGAGAATGCAGTAGGTGGAGGGGATACATGTGAGAGTGCAGCCTCTGTGTGGAGGGGGATGCTTGTGAGAGTGCAGTAAGTGGAGGGGGATGCATGTGAGTGCAGTAGGTGGTGGGGGAAGTGAATGGGATGCATCTGAGAGTGCAGTAGGTGGATGCATGTGAGTGCAGTAGGTGCTGGGGATGCATGGAGAGTGCAGGGGATGCATGGGAGTGTAGTAGGTGGAGGGGATACATGTGAGAGTGCAGCCTCTTGGGTGGAGGTGATGATTGTGAGAGTGCAGTAGGGGGGGGGGGGGCAATGCAGGTGAGAGTGCAGTAGGTGCAGGGGGCTGCAGGTGAGAGTGCAGTAGGTGCAGGGGGATGCAGGTGAGAGTGTAGCATGTGGGTGCAGGTGATAGATGTCGGTGCAGTAAGTGGTGATACAGGTGTGTGTGGGGGGGATGCGTGTGAGTGCAGTAGGTGGAGGAGGATGCATGTGAGTGCAGTAGGTGCTGGGGATGCATGTGAGTCTAGTAGGTGCAGTGGTTGCATGTGAGAGTCTAGTAGGTGCAGCGGTTGCATGTGAGAGTGTAGTAGGTGCAGGGGATGCATGTGAGAGTGCAGCAGGTGGAGAGGATGCATGTGGGTGCAGGTGATACATGTGGGTGTAGTAGGTGGTGATACAGGTGTGAGTGCAGTAGGTGGTGATACAGGTGGGTGGGTGTGGGTGTCGGGGGGGGGGGGGGTATGCGTGTGAGAGCATACTGTAGTAGGTTGTGATACAGGTGTGAGTGCAGCGTCTGTATGTGCAGGCGATACATGTGAGCGTCCGTGTTACTATATATAGAGGCTATTTATAGAGCCCCTGAGAACTGTAGTTGGGGAAGTAGTGACCGGCGGGGACTGGGCACGGTGTGGGGGCACGGCCTGGCTGGGGGAATAAGGGGACGGGGATGCTGCGTGCGGGGGAGGACACAGCGGTGCACTGTGTGCTTGGACTCGGAGATGGAAGGAAATGCCGGCGGCTGGGCGGGGTGACCCGTGTCCGATGCGGGGGCAGCCGCCTGTAATGGGGATGCGGCGCCTGGAAGGAGTCGCTGAGAGAGCGGTGGGTAGTACGCCGGTACATGGAAGGGCGGGGTGGCGGTGTGTCGGGCGGCTGGGCTTGTTACTATATGGAAGGGGTGGTCGGTGTGCTAGGACTGGGAGGGGGCGGTATCGGCGGAAGATGGCGGCTAGGCGCGCCGCTGTGCCCGGCACCTCCACTCTACCTCCCGGCGGCGGGACGGCACTGGGCAGCCTGGCTCACCCCCATTGGTTTCTCTTCTCCCCGCAGGAGTGTGACAAGATGTCCGGGACCGCTATCATGAGGGATCCCCAGTCTGGGGCAACTTCAGCGGCAGCGGCGGGAGACGAGTCCTCTGACAGCGAGGGAGAGCATGAGGGAGCCCAGAAACTCATCCGCAAAGTGTCCACGTCCGGCCAGATCCGCAGCAAGGTATGTCACCGTCTCTACTACTACTTCTGTACACACACACCAGCTGCTGACACTGTATGTTTACATTGTTACGTATAGTACCCCTGTCATACATACAGTGTACACTGCGCACACACCAGCTGCTGTCACCACATATAGTACACACTGCTTCTGTCATACACAAGCTACACACACCAGATGCTGTCACCTCACATGATGTGTACACTATCATATACAGCACATTCTACTTATATACACTGCACACACCAGCTGCTGACATGTGTACACTGTCACATACGTATGCTACAGTTAAACACCTTACATATACACTGTCATCTGTACATTCTGTATACACACACACACACACACACACACACACACACACACACACACCTGTACATTCTGTACACACACACACACACACACACACACACACACACACACACACACACACACACACACACATCTGTACATTCTGTATATACACACACCCACGCCGCTGTCACCTCATGTGTGGATTCTCGGAAGGATCTAAATGTGCTTGTACAACGCTGTCCTGTCTATAGTTCATAGGTTCTCAAACTCTGTCCTCAGGACCCCAAACAGTGCATGTTTTCCAGATCTCCTCACAAAATCAGTTACATCCACTTGTGGATCTTATGTGTCTTAAGGTGGGTACACACTGACAGATCTATCTGCCGGTCAAGATATATCTATGGACGGATCGGACAGTGTGTTAAGCATACACACTGCCCGATCTGTCGGGGAGTGATGTCATGAACTGGGCGGGCGTGTACACACGCCCGGCCAGTTTAGCTGTCAGTCACCGCCGGCTGCCGCAACATGTGTACGAGCGGTCGGCCGACCGCCCGTACACACACAGCAACACCCCAATATATCTGTAGATATATTGGCCATTGGCTGTGCTGCAGGGCCGACGCAATATGTCTGTGAATGACTGAGTTCACAGACATATCGGCCGTACACACTGGCCGACGGACCCGCGATATATCGGCCGTTCAAGAGAACGGACGATGCATCGTCCAGTGTGTACCCACCTTTAGAGTAATGAATGCACCTGGAAAACGTGAACTCTCTGGAGGTCCGTGGACTGAGTTTGGGAACCACTGGTCTAGTGCTAGTCTGTTACTGTTGACATGTATGCATTGCTATACACATGTTAAATATTTGTGTGTGTGGTTATACCTCCAATCTGAAAAACATTTTTTTTTTCATGTAAATTAATCTGGCATTTCATTGCAATTTTTTTGTAAATTTGTATTTGCACTGTTATCTGCATATGCATTGTTCACTAATTGTAACGTAACATGAACATATATATTTTTTGTAAAAGTTGTTGCCAATGCCTTTTAAGCTGAGAGAACCAAACAGGTGTTGAACACCATCTGGAGTTAAGTGCATTGAGTACCAGTGTTAATGAAGGAGAAAATACAATTCAAAACAGAACTACTGTATGGGTGAAAATGTCTCTTCTTTTTGAGGAAATGCCTGTCATGCTGCTTTTGAAAACTGTCTTGGGGGCTTATTTATCATAGAACGCAATCTGGGCACGATCTTACCACCCAGGATTGCACTGCAATATGCCATCCGCGTTCCAGATATTGATAAATCTGGCAGCATCGCACCTCCCATAGAAACTTATGGGGGATGTGGCTGCCGGCAGGAATGACGGGATCAGGGCAGATATCGGAGATAACTGCTGCTGTTCCTCCTACATACAATCAGGTGATACCTAATATTTGCGGCTAACCTGCCGAAATTGGCTGCTTTCGGGGAAATAACTGCATATATGCAATAATAAATAGGTACCTTGGAGTACTAACATTACTGTAATATTTAGTTGGGTATTCATCAAATCTTGGAGAGAGAGAAAATTGTGAGAGTACCAACCAATCACCTCCTAAATGTCATTTTTAAAACACAGGCTGTAAAATGTAAGGCAGAAGCTGATTGGCTGGCACTTATATCTTACAATCGTTATCTCTCTTCTAACCTTGATAAAGCTTGGAGAATCTCACGCTCCCTGGAGAAATATACAGTATGTGTAGGAATATATGGGTTGGTGTAAAATATATAATATACAGGTTGAGTTTCCCATATCCAAATATTCCGAAATACGGACTTTTTTGAGTGAGAGTGAGATAGTGAAACCTTTGTTTTTTGATGGCTCAATGTACACAAACTTTTTGTTTAATACACAAAGTTATTAAAAATATTGTATTACATGACCTTCAGGCTGTGTGTATAAGGTGTATATGAAACATAAATGCATTCTGTGCTTAGATTTAGGTCCCATCAACATGATATCTCATTATGGTATGCAATTATTCCAAAATACCGAAAAATCCCATATCCAAAATACCTCTGGTCCCAAGCATTTTGGATAAGGGAGACTCAACCTGTATTATACACAGATAGTAACTGTGCTTGCAAAGATGTGCTGTGTACATGGATAAGGACAGATACATCTGTGCAGTGCTGAATTAACAATAGGGCTGCAAGGAACAGTCGCCCAGGGCCACCCTGCCCCGCCCCACATGGGCAGGTGTTGGGGCACACAAAGCTACATTAGTGAGAGGGGCACTGTTCCATATGTGACTGGGGTTTTTGTGTGGTATTTTATTTACTGGGGTCACTATAGTGTGTCTTAACACATTTTGTTGCTAGGAGTATTTACACATTACACTTTTACATAACATTGCCAGCATATTATTTGGATGTTTTCATTGGTAGGGGCCTCACATGTTAGTTTCCCTGGCCTATAAACCTTAATCTGGTGCTGCATTTGTGTTCATGCTAAGTTTTGTTTTTTTATCTAACACACAGCAAACTCCTAAACTTCTTGTCTTTGCAGATAATTTTTCTTTATTTTTAAAATATTATTTTATTATATTAAATAAAAAAGGGGCACATAATACCATTATGTCTGTCTCTGAAGTTCTTTAAGGTGAGAATGTCATAGTTAAGGAGGACTATATTTAATTCTATTGAAGGACACTAATTAGTACCTCTCAGCATGAGGAATAACATTAGCCTGCGTTCTGCTGCATAGCAACTGCAAAAGTAAAAATGTAATGTTCTGTCACAGTGTGAACCTGTTGTGGCAAGTAGCACAGTGGGTCGCACTACTGCTGTCTGAGATCCAAGAAGCTATTCACAAGCGGTTTGTATGGAATCACAGGGACTGATCCAATTATGGTGCACGCCCCCTGCTGGCAATCTAAACGAATGGCCGTTTATCGGAGCTATTCAATTGCTGCTTCTATCAGACGCCCATTAGCATTTAACATGACTGACTGCTCTGGGTTTAACCGTGAAAAATGGCTAAACCCATCTAAAGTTTCTGTCTGGTTGACTTAATCCAGTGTTGGGGCGCCCATCCGGAGGCTGTGAGAAAATGTGTGTGTGCCGCAGCTAATGGGCGTCTGATCGGAGCAACAATTGAATAGCCACAAGTAAATCCGCAGCTAAAGGTCCGTACACACTGTACGATATTTCAGTCAATGTTGGTCATTTCCTTCCTTTTAAGCGATATTTATTAAAATATCACACAGTGCGTATGCTGCAAGCGACGTCTGATGCACATTCCCGGGGGGTCGCTGTCAGCCATGCATGCAGCTGAATTTGGATTTATCGTCCAATGTTGCATGCACGGACCGGCAGCGGCATGGCGTCACTGTGCGATATCGTTAACAATATCTCACAATAGGTTGTATTCAATTGATGTCAGATCCTTTCCGACAGAAAGGATCCGACATCTCCGTATTTAATTAATGAAATTTGTCCGTTCCCGACAATGCCAATCCGCCTTTTTTTTTTATTTTAAAGTCAGATTGACCTTGTCGGATCCAGGGCTAAAACCGGTCAGATTTGTCCGCGAATCCGACAAAACATGTGGCCGCCGATCCACATGCTTTCCGACAAGTCTGCTTTTCTCACTTGTCGTATAAGCGGCACTTTGATTGAATAGGTCGAATCTGGATTCGACCTTAAATTGCAGTTTATTCAACAAGTCGGGAAATCCGACTTAAATTGAATATCCCCCAATATGTATGTTCTACGATGGCATCCATCTCTGAATCACCCTCAGAGTTTATGCACCTTTAGTGTTTTTGTCTGTTTTATGATGGCTTTAACCTCTTACCAGTAACTGCATCAGAACTTGTTCAGTGTCTCTCTACTGTGGGAGTATATTTGTTTTATTGATTGGATTGCCTAAAAGCACATTTTGGGAAGAATTATGTGGTGAAAATGCATGTTACTATAGATGCACGAAAAAAAAAAAAAATATACCTGGTGAAATAAGAAGTCTTGAGTGTGCCTTGTCTGACTGAGATGAAACTACTGTGATGATAAAGTATTTTATATGTATTTTAGTTTTCTTAGACCCAGGTAGCAGCGGTATCAATACAAGTTACTGGGATCTCTAGGAACTGTTCAGTTTTGAACCCAGATAGTGAATTGCACTGTGGACTATAGGCCTGCCCCTGTGATGCATTCAGTCAGTATCTCCAGTCCCCTCTGTCTGCGGAGAGTCTGGTTGGGGTACAGAAGGACCAGGTATTATTGTCACATTGGGGGTAATTCAGTTGTGCCCCCTGCTGGGCATCTATATGAATGGGAGTCTATCGGCGCTATTCAGATGTTTCTCCGATCAGATGCCAGTTAGCTGCGGCAGTTACATTATTTCACACAGCCTCCAGAGGTGCGAGAGAAAGACGTGTGAAAAGTTCATAGGCTGGATGCCCAAAGCGCCCAAACCCTGACTTTAGACGCCCAATCAAGCTCTTTAGTCTGGTTTAGCAGGCGTGTTAAATGTTGATGGGCGTCTGATTGGAGCAACAATTGAATAGCTCTAATATACTCATATAGACGCCCAGCAGGAAGCGTGCGCTGCAGTTGAAATATCCTCATTGAAGATATTAAGATATTAGCCCCCTCCTTCCACCGCTTGAAGCAATGTTCCAATTGTTTAGTCACAGGATTGTGTGTGTGTAACTGCTTGGGGCAGCTCAAAGGTCAGCACGTACTAAGATATGAGCATGCCATATGAAGAAATGATCCAAATGGTTCCTTTACCTCTGACTTCTTTTACTGGGAATTTTCCCAGCGACGAGCTACCCAGCACCAAAAAAGGATGACCTGTATGTCTGCACCAGATATATCAGATGGGGGCGACAGATCATAGGCTGTGGGGTTGCTGGTGCTGCTATGTTTCTTACAATGAATTTATCTTTTAGTATCTGCAGACTAGTGGGGAGTTGCAGAAGGAGGAGTCGGATGTAGTGAAGAGACAGGCTTCAACATTTATCCCCAACACAGTGGGTGTGGATCAATAGGTCTACACTAACCAGGTCCACAGTCAGTAGGTGAACCACTAATGGTCCACTGGGTCAAAAGGTCTAAATGGAAATGGCTGACACAATCTTTTTATTTTTTGTTTGTTGTGTCTGTTTTCTGCCACAAAAACAGCCTCATTAGTGTGCCATGTCCCCTCACATTGCTCACCATGCTTTGGGCAAGGTTACTATTCCCAGTCATCGTCCACCTGGATGGTAAAGTATGAAAAAGTTTAAAAAGATGTTGGGGGGAAAAAAAAACTTGTGTCGGACTTTTGTAGACTGGATACCAACTCAGTCACACAGCTATAGATGATTAAATATGACATTGCTGGTGGGCGAGCTCACTTTAATGGTCAAACATGTATAGTATGTTAAAAATATTTTTGGAAGGTAGTGAAAAGTTATTTGAATAAAGCGAAAGGTTCTCGCTATCACACCAGCCTGTGCACCTGCTTCCTCACATTTTTTTTTTTTTAATTGGAATTGTCTGAGGGATGAACTTGTGAGTTATTGCATTGTAATATTATTTCAAATCCTGGATGTAATCAAAGAGCAATGTGATAACTAGACTGTTACATGCCTATATGAATTCCCCCCAATTTGGAAGCTCAGTTTTTCCCCCCCTCTCGATAAAAGCAAATATTGGCATTTGAAATTGAGACTATTGGCAGTGATAAATGTACATAAGGTATAAGGATGCACATCCTCAGGAATAAGGACCACAAGGAAGTAAAAAGAAGAATACAGCGGCAAACAAACTTCCTGAAAGTTTTTGTTCACTTATGTTACCTCAGCCCTCCTCCTCCTCACTAAGGGAGAATTCAGAGATTTGCTTTAACTCTAACAATGAAGAGTTCAGTCCTGTGCCCCTTTCAACATGCCACTGTAAACATAATTTCTCTATCGTCCTAGTGGATGCTGGGGTTCCTGAAAGGACCATGGGGAATAGCGGCTCCGCAGGAGACAGGGCACAAAAAAGTAAAGCTTTTACCAGATCAGGTGGTGTGCACTGGCT
The DNA here is from genome assembly GCF_028390025.1 of Pseudophryne corroboree. Lineage (NCBI taxonomy): Eukaryota > Metazoa > Chordata > Amphibia > Anura > Myobatrachidae > Pseudophryne > Pseudophryne corroboree. The sequence goes on along the minus strand of NC_086445.1, from coordinate 282,523,568 downwards.
CCTCCCCCTATGACCCTCCTCCAGACTCCAGTTAGATTTTGTGCCCGAACGAGAAGGGTGCAATCTAGGTGGCTCTCCTAAAGAGCTGCTTAGAGAAAGTTTAGCTTAGGTTTTTTACTTTACAGTGAGTCCTGCTGGCAACAGGATCACTGCAACGAGGGACTTAGGGGAGAAGTAGTGAACTCACCTGCGTGCAGAGTGGATTTGCTGCTTGGCTACTGGACACTAGCTCCAGAGGGACGATCACAGGTACAGCCTGGATGGTTACCGGAGCCGCGCCGCCGGCCCCCTTGCAGACGCTGAAGAGAGAAGAGGTCCAAAATCGGCGGCTGAAGACTCCTGAGTCTTCATAAAGGTAGCGCACAGCACTGCAGCTGTGCGCCATTTTCCTCTCAGCACACTTCACACAACAGTCACTGAGGGTGCAGAGCGCTGGGGGGGGCGCTCTGAGAGGCAAATAAAAACCTTGTTAGAGGCAAAAAATACCTCACATATAGCCCACAGAGGCTATATGGAGATATTTAACCCCTGCCTAACTTCAAAAATAGCGGGAGACGAGGCCGCCGAAAAAGGGGCGGGGCCTATCTCCTCAGCACACAGCGCCATTTTCTCTCACAGAAAAGCTGGAGAGAAGGCTCCCAGGCTCTCCCCTGCACTGCACTACAGAAACAGGGTTAAAACAGAGAGGGGGGGCACTGATTTTGGCGATATTGTATATATATAAGGTTGTCCCTATATAATTATAGCGTTTTTGGTGTGTGCTGGCAGACTCTCCCTCTGTCTCCCCAAAGGGCTAGTGGGTCCTGTCCTCTGTCAGAGCATTCCCGGTGTGTGTGCTGTGTGTCGGTACGTGTGTGTCGACATGTATGAGGACGATGTTGGTGAGGAGGCGGAGAAATTGCCTGTAATGGTGATGTCACTCTCTAGGGAGTCGACACCGGAATGGATGGCTTATTTAGAGAATTACGTGAGAATGTCAACACGCTGCAAGGTCGGTTGACGACATGAGACGGCCGACAATCTATTAGGACCGGTCCAGGCGTCTCAGAAACACCGTCAGGGGTTTTAAAAACGCCCATTTACCTCAGTCGGTCGACACAGACACAGACACGGACACTGAATACAGTGTCGACGGTGAATAAACAAACGTATTTCTCATTAGGGCCACACGTTAAGGGCAATGAAGGAGGTGTTACGTGTTTCTGATACTACAAGTACCACAAGAAAGGGTATTATGTGGGAGTGAAAAAACTACCTGTAGTTTTTCCTGAATCAGATAAAATAAAATGAAGTGTGTGATGATGCGTAGGGTTACCCCGATAGCAAATATTGGCGTTATACCCTTTCCCGCCAGAAATTAGGGTACGTTGGGAAACACCCCTTAGGGTGATAAGGCGCTCACACGCTTATCAAGTGGCGTTACCGTCTCCAGATACGGCCGCCCTCAAGGAGCCAGCTGATAGGAAGCTGGAAAAATATCCTAAAAAGTATATACACACATACGGTGGTTATACTGCGACCAGCGATCGCCATCAGCCTGGAGATGCAGTGCTGGGTTGGCTTGGTCGGATTCCCTGACTGAAAATATTTTATTCATGTAGAGCATTTAATAGGATGCATTCTATATATATGTATGTGAGATGCACAGAGGGATATTTGCTCTCTGGCATCAAGATAAGTGCGTTGTCCATATCTCCCAGAAGATGTCAGGGACACGACAGTGGTCAGGTGATACAGATCCCATACGGCAGATGGAAGTATTGCTGTATAAAGGGAAGGAGTTATTTGGGGGTCGGTCCATCGGACCTGGGGACCACAGCAACAGCTGGGAAATCCAACCTTTTTTACCCCAAGTTACATCTCAGCTAAAAAAGACACCGTCTTTTCAGCCTCAATCTTTCCTTTCCCATGAGGGCATGCAGGCAAAAGGCCAGTCATATCTGCCCAGACATAGAGGTAAGGGAAGTAGACTGCAGCAGGCAGCCCTTTCCCAGGAAAAGAAGCCCTCCACCGCGTCTGCCAAGTCCTCAGCATGACGCTGGGGCCGTGCAAGCGGACTCAAGGTGGGGGGGTAGTCTCAAGAGTCTCAGGGCGCAGTGGGATCACTCGCAAGTTGACCCCTAGATCGTACGAGTATTATCCCAGGGGTAAAGATTGGAGAGTCGAGACATCTTCTCCTCGCAGCTTCCTGAAGTCTGCTTTACCAACGGCTCCCTCCGACAGGGAGGCAGCATTGGAAACAATTCACAAGCTGTATATCCAGCAGGTGATAATCAAAGTACCCCTCCTACGACAAGGAAAAGGGTATTATTTTTCCACACTATATTGTGGTACTGAAGCCAGACGGCTTGGTGACACATAGTCTAAATCTAAAATGTTTTGAACACTTACATAAAAGGTTCAAATCGAGATAAAGTCACTCAGAGCAGTGATAGCGAACCGGAAAAAAGGGGACTATATGGTGTCCCTGGACATCAAGGATTACCTCCATGTCCAAAATTTGTCCTTCTCATCAAGGGTACCTCTGGTTCGTGGTACAGAACTGTCAATATCAGTTTCAGACGATGCCGTTTGAATTATCCACGGCACCCCGGGCCTTTTTACCAAGGTAATGGCCGACAAGATGTTTCTTCAAAGAAAAAAGGCATCTAAATTATCCCTTACTTGCACGACCTAAAAAGGGCAAGTTCCAGAGAACAGTTGGAGGTCGGAAGAGCACTATCTAAAGTAGTTCTTCGACGGCACGACTGGATTCTAAATATTCCAAGAATCGCAGCTGTTTTCCGACGATACGTCTGCTGTTCCTAGGGATGATTCTGGACACGGTTCAGAAAAAGGTTTTTCTTCCCGAGGAAAAAGCCAAGGAGTTATCCGACCTGTCAGGAACCTCCTAAAACCAGGAAAGGTGTCTGTACATCAATGCACAAGAGTCCTGGGAAAAATGGTGGCTTTTTACGAAGCAATTCCATTCGGCAGATTCCATGCAAGAATTTTCCAAAGGGATCTGTTGGACAAATGGTCAGGGTCGCATCCTCAGATGCACCTGCGAATAACCCTGTCGCCAAGGACAAGGGTATATCTTCTGTGGTGGTTGCAAAAGGCTCATCTATTGGAGGGCCGCAGATTCGGCATACAGGATTTGATCCTGGTGACCACGGACGCCAGCCTGAGAGGTTGGGGTGCAGTCACACAAGGAAGAAACTTCCAGGGGGTATGGACGAACCTGGAAAAGTCTATTCACATAAACATTCTGGTACTAAGAGCAATCTAAAATGCTCTAAGCCAGGCGGAACCACTCCTGCAAGGAAAACCGGTGTTGATTCAGTCGGACAACATCACGGCGGTCGCCCATGTAAACAGACAGGGCGGCACAAGAAGCAGGAGTGCAATGGCAGAAGCTGCCAAGATTCTTCGCTGGGCGGAGAATCACGTAATAGCACTGTCAGCAGTGTTCTTCCCGGGCGTGGACAACTGGGAAGCAGACTTCCTCAGCAGACACGATATACACCCGGGAGAGGGGGGTCTTCATCCAGAAGTCTTCCACATGCTAATAAACTGTTGGGAAAGACCAATGGTAGACATGATGGCGTCTCGCCTCAACAAGAAACTGGACAAGTATTGCGCCAGGTCAAGAGATCCACAGGCAATAGCTGTGGACGCACTGGTAACACCTTGGGTGTACAAATCAGTATATGTGTTTCCTCCTCTGCCTCTCATACCAAAGGTATTGAAGATTATACGGTGAGGAGGAGTAAGAAATACTAGTGGCTCCGGATTGGCCAAGAAGGACTTGGTACCCGGAACTTCAAGAGTTGGTCACGGACGACCCGTGCCCTCTACTTCTGAGAAGGGACCTGCTACAACAGGGTCCCTGTCTCTTTCAAGACTTACCGCGGCTGCGTTTGACGGCATGGCGGTTGAACGCCAGATCCTAAAAGGGAAAGGCATTCCAGAAGAAGTCATTCCTACCTTGATTAAGGCAAGGAAGGAAGTCACCGCGAAACATTATCACCGCATTTGGCGAAAATATGTCGCGTGGTGCGAGGATCGGAGTGTTCCGACGGAGGAATTTCAACTGGGTCGTTTCCTACATTTCCTACAATCAGGATTGTCTAGGGGTCTCAAATTGAGATCTATTAAGGTTCAAATTTCGGCCCTGTCAATATTCTTCCAAAAAGAATTGGCCTCAGTTCCTGAGGTACAGACTTTTGTTAAAGGAGTACTGCATATACAGCCTCCTGTGGTGCCTCCGGTGGCACAGTGGGATCTAAATGTAGTTTTAGATTTCCTCAAATCCCATTGGTTTGAACCATTGAAAAAGGTGGATTTTAAATATCTCACATGGAAAGTGACTATGTTACTGGCCCTGGCTTCCGCCAGGAGAGTATCTGAATTGGCGGCTTTATCTTATAAAAGCCCTTATCTAATCTTCCATTCGGATAGGGCAGAACTGAGGACTCGTCCGCATTTTCTCCCTAAGGTGGTATCAGCGTTTCACCTGAACCAACCTATTGTGGTGCCTGCGGCCTCTGGCGACTTGGAGGACTCCAAGTTGTTGGACGTTGTCAGAGCCTTAAAAATATACATTTCAAGGACGGCTGAAGTCAGAAAATCTGACTCGCTGTTGATACTATATGCACCCAACAACGTTGGGTGCCCCTGCTTCTAAGCAGACGATTGCTCGTTGGATTTGTAACACAATTCAACTTGCTCATTCTGTGGCAGGCCTGCCACAGCCTAAATCTGTTAAGGCCCATTCCACAAGGAAGGTGGGCTCATCTTGGGCGGCTGCCCGAGGGGTCTCGGCATTACAATTCTGCCGAGCAGCTACGTGGTCGGGGGAAAACACGTTTGTAAAATTCTACAAATTTGATACCCTGGCAAAAGAGGACTTGGAATTCTCTCATTCGGTGCTGCAGAGTCATCCGCACTCTCCCGCCCGTTTGGGAGCTTTGGTATAATCCCCATGGTCCTTTCAGGAACCCCAGCATCCACTAGGACGATAGAGAAAATAAGAATTTACTTACCGATAATTCTATTTCTCGGAGTCCGTAGTGGATGCTGGGCGCCCATCCCAAGTGCGGATTATCTGCAATACTGTACATAGTTATTGTTAACAAATTCGGGTTATATTGTTAAGGAGCCATCTTTAAGAGGCTCTTTCTGTTATCATACTGTTAACTGGGTTTAGATCACAAGTTGTACGGTGTGATTGGTGTGGCTGGTATGAGTCTTACCCGGGATTCAAATTGCCTCCCTTATTGTGTACGCTCGTCCGGGCACAGTACCTAACTGGAGTCTGGAGGAGGGTCATAGGGGGAGGAGCCAGTGCACACCACCTGATCTGGTAAAAGCTTTACTTTTTTGTGCCCTGTCTCCTGCGGAGCCGCTATTCCCCATGGTCCTTTCAGGAACCCCAGCATCCACTACGGACTCCGAGAAATAGAATTATCGGTAAGTAAATTCTTATTATTTATTTAATAAGCACATTGCATTTACTATTTTTATCCCAGTCTGCATGCTAACTTGTAAAAATGTGTATTATAGTTTTGTTAATCGTAACCATCCATTTATTCAAAGAAAAAAAAATGTCAGAGTAGAAGCTAACAATCTTTTTGACTTCTAGAAACCCTGTCAATTAATCCTTATGGCTGTTTTGTGTTTTATTATATTTTCTTTTTTACAATGCTGACCAATTCCATGGTTGGTTGTTAGCCATTGCAGTTAATTGTTGGACATGGTTAATAATTCATGTTAAAGTTTACAGACATCATATCTTGGATTTTTTAAAAAGCTGACCCATATGTCATAGACAGTCTTCTTTACCCAGCCTTCAATACAATATACTTGAAACGCTTTATTTGTAAATTAATCTTTCAACACATGAGTGACCAGCCTGTATCCTAGCTTCACCAGAGACCTCTTGTATGGGAATATTCAAACTGGAGTCAACTGGAGCCTCTCCAAATGCTTATGCATTGTAAGGCTTTACCTTGAATGAGTCCACTTCCATTGCCTTAGCAGTATCGATTGCTGGAACATGGCAGGTCTTAAAAAACAAAACAAAAACAAAACATTGCTCCCTTAATCTTAACGTTATTGGAAGTTCTGAACTGACTTGTCATTTCCTGCAATTCAGACTCTAGTAGGAGGATTACGGAGATTAGATTGTTGCATCTGACACCCAGATGAAATGGAGCTGAAATTAAAGTCTTGTAAAATGTCACATTTTAATGGTGTGCCAGTTTTCTTTATTTAAAAAATAATAATAATATGGAACCCAACAAATGAGTCAGCATGAAAATATATATTTGTTTTTTAATGAAAAAGGTAACATAAAAACAACATTGTGTAGTTCTTTCCAACTTTTCCTGAATTACTTTTAGTTAATTTATGTTAATGACCCCAAATATTGTGTCGTCATTGAGGCTTTCTATTCCGTCACAGATTTTATCATTGTCTCTCATACAGTTAAATTGGCTTACTCTTGCTGAGTGCTTTAGGTTCATAGTGGCTTCCTGATGACTCTCTCGTATCTGTATTTTCAAAGGCTCAACAGGAACAAAGTTTGAGGCTTGCAGCAATCATTTCTTAAACTGGGCATACAGTATACAATTATTTGTCGGATAATCTGCCAGATCTGGCTGGTTGGAATAAAGACCTGGTAATGGATGAGAGCAAATGACAACTGACCATTTGCTCCCAAACACTGGAAAACTGTAAAAAATTGGTTAAATCACGGACAGGTTTTGTCCGTTTTCAGTGTTTGGGAGCAAATGGTCTGTTTGCTCTCATCCGTTACCAGATTTTGATCCCAACCAGCCAGAACTGGCAGATTATGTGACAGATAATGTTATAGTGTATGTCCAGCTTTAGTTGTGTCAGAGACAGCATAAACATGCCTGACATGGAAGTGGAGCTGGTAGGGTGTGTAATCCAGATCAGGTATTCACTTTGATCAAATCTGAGCAACGGCAAGCATGATTGCAGACACTGTTCAGCCGGCTGTTAAAATGGTTTCAGACACCATAGATGGTGCTTCTGACTCTGAACTAGTCACCCTGGTGATAGGCCATGGGGGTGGCTACTATTAGGTGTCCTGGAACAATGGTCTCTGGAGAATTTACACTACCGCGGTATTCAATTGTTTTATCGTGCCTGATCTCCCATCTGAAGTGTCGAGAGATCACAGGGCGATATTCAATTGATCTTTTTTTTTTTTTAAATTGCACTCATAGCAGTTAGGTTTAGCCATGTATAGCAGATAAACCCAACTAAACTAGTGGGTGAGACGCGAAAAGTCCCGTTTGGGTGCTCAAACAGGTCAGAGGGTGCGAGTTGAAATGCAGGCGCTGGCAGCCATCTTACCCAAACAGAGCGACAATTGATTAGCTCCGTTGGATACCATCTAGTGGCTGCCTGACGGGAAAACAATTGAAACGCGCCTTTTTGTATGCTAAGAACAGCTGTGAACTATTCTGTAACCTGTGACTTTCTGGTAACTGCTTATGTTCAGTTGTGAATTGCCTACCTGTGGAAAAGCTGTGGAAAATAAACCTGCAGTTTGGAACTTTTTGTAATCCTTGTCACAATTGGTTCTGCAGTCTATTGTCCTGTGTTTGTCAAATCTTGTCAGTATGTTCTGTTTATTATGTATCCAGTTGTATAGTGGAACAGAATATGCTGGTGCTATATAAATAAATGTTAATATTAAGTATTTATACAGTACGCACATTACACAGTGCTTTATCGAAAACATTTAGTCATTCACATCAGTCCCTTCCCCAGTACATGCGAACACCAATCAGAAAGAGCATTTGTTGGAAGTGAACCCATTATCTCAGTGCAGTGATGTAACACTGTGCTGCTGTGCAAACCAATTCTTACTTCTGCCATAATGCTTTATTTAGTCACTGGCCAGTGCACTATTTCTGATGATAAGCTACACCAGAAAAGCAAGTTTCCATATAAATAAGATCTACGTGTACGGTCTGTCTGTATGTATGTGTGTGTGTATATATATTTCTCTAACGTCCTAAGTGGATGCTGGGGACTCCGTAAGGACCATGGGGAATAGCGGCTCCGCAGGAGACTGGGCACATCTAAAGAAAGCTTTAGGACTAACTGGTGTGCACTGGCTCCTCCCCCTATGACCCTCCTCCAAGCCTCAGTTAGATTTCTGTGCCCGACGAGAAGGGTGCACACCAGGGGCTCTCCTGAGCTTCTTAGTGAAAGTTTTAGTTTAGGTTTGTTATTTTCAGTGAGACCTGCTGGCAACAGGCTCACTGCATCGAGGGACTAAGGGGAGAAGAAGCGAACTCACCTGCGTGCAGAGTGGATTGGGCTTCTTGGCTACTGGACATTAGCTCCAGAGGGACGATCACAGGTTCAGCTTGGATGGGTCCCGGAGCCGCGCCGCCGGCCCCCTTACAGAGCCAGAAGAGCGAAGAGGTCCGGAAAAATCGGCGGCAGAAGACGTTCCTGTCTTCAATAAGGTAGCGCACAGCACTACAGCTGTGCGCCATTGCTCTCAGCACACTTCATACTCCGGTCACTGAGGGTGCAGGGCGCTGGGGGGGGCGCCCTGAGACGCAATAAAACACAATAAAAATACCTTACATGGCAAAAAATGCATCACATATAGCTCCTGGGCTATATGGATGCATTTAACCCCTGCCAGAATATACAGAAAAACGGGTGATAGGCTCCGCCCCCTTTTCGGCGGCCTTATCTCCTCAGCACACTGGCGCCATTTTCCCTCACAGCTCAGTTGGAGGGAAGCTCCCTGGCTCTTCCCTGCACTACAGAAAGGGTTAAAAAAAGAGAGGGGGTCACTAATTAGGCGCAGTATTAAAACATACAGCAGCTATAAGGGGAAAAACACTTATATAAGGTTATCCCTGTATATATATATAGCGCTCTGGTGTGTGCTGGCATACTCTCCCTCTGTCTCCCCAAAGGGCTAGTGGGGTCCTGTCCTCTATCAGAGCATTCCCTGTGTGTGTGCTGTGTGTCGGTACGTTTGTGTCGACATGTATGAGGAGAAAAATGATGTGGAGACGGAGCAGAGTGTCTGTAACAGTGATGTCACCACCTAGGGGGTCGACACCTGAGTGGATGTACTGTTGAAAATTACGTGGCAGTGTCAGCTCTGTATAAAAAAACAGTGGTTGACATGAGACAGCCGGCTACTCAGCTTGTGCCTGTCCAGACGTCTCATAGGCCGTCAGGGGCTCTAAAGCGCCCGTTACCTCAGATGGCAGATACAGACGCCGACACGGATACTGACTCCTGTGTCGACGGTGAAGAGACAACCGTGATTTCCAGTAGGGCCACACGTTACATGATTGAGACAATGGAAAATGTTTTATACATTTCTGATAATACGAGTACCACCAAAAAGGGGTATTATGTTCGGTGAGGGAAAAACTACCTGTAGTTTTCCTGAATCTGAAAAATAAAATGAGGTGTGTGATGATACGTGGGTTTCCCCCCGATAACAATTGATAATTTCTTAAAAAGTATTGGCTGTATACCCTTTCCCGCCAGAGGTTAGGGTGCGTTGGGAAACACCCCCTAGGGGGGGATAAGGCGCTCACACGCTTGTAAGAACAAGGGCTCTACCTTCTCATGAGATGGCCGCCCTTAAGGATCCTGCTGATAGAAAGCAGGAGGGTATCCAAAAATGTATTCACACACATACTGGTGTTATACTGCGACCAGCAATCGCCTCAGCCTGGAGGTGCAGTGCTGGGTTGGCATGGTCGGATTCCCTGACTGGAAATATTGATATCCTAGATAAGGATAGTATATTATTGCCTATAGAGCATTTAAAAGATGCATTTCTATATATGCATGATGCACAGCGGAATATTTGCCGACTGGCATCAAGTATAAGTGCGTTGTCCAATTCTACCAGTAAAATGGTCAGGTGATGCGGATTCCAAACGGCATTTGGAAGTATTGCCTTTAAAAGGGGACATTTGGGGTCGGTCTTTTAGACCTGGTGGCCACGGCAACAACTGGGAAATCCACGTTTGTACCCCAGGTCGCCTCTCAAAATAAGACGCCGTATTATCAGGTGCAGTCCTTTGTTGGCAAGCGGACAAAAGGTTCCTCTTTTCTGCTCGTGACAGAGGGAGAGGAAAAAGGCTGAAGAGATTACCCAGTTCCCAGGAACAGAAATCCTTTCCCGCCTCTGCAAAAGCCCTCAGTATGACGCTAGGGCCTTACAAACTCAGGCACGGTGGGGGCCCGTTCTCAATGAATTTCAGTGCGCAGTGGGCTCACTCGCAAGTAGACCCCTGGATCCTTCAGGTAATATCTCAAGGGTACATATTGAAATTCGAGACGTCTCCCCCTCGCCGTTTCCAAAAGTCGGCTTTACCGACGTCTCCCTCTGACAGGGAGGCAGTTTTGGAAGCCATTCACCCAGCAGGTGATAATCAAGGTACCCCTCCTGCAACAGGGAACGGGGAATTATTCCACACTATTGTGGTACCGAAGCCAGACGGCCCGGTGAAACCGATTCTAAATCTAAAATCTTTGAACACTTACATACAGAGGTTCAAATTCAAGATTGAGTCACTCAGAGCAGTGATTGCGAACCTGGAAGAAGGGGACTACATGATGTCTTGGGACATCAAGGATGCTTACCTTCATGTCAAAGTTTACCCTTCTCACCAAGGGTACCTCAGGTTATGGTACAGAACTGTCACTATCAGTTCAGACGCTGCCGTAGGGATGGTCCACGGCACCCCGGGTCTTTACCAAGGTAATGGCCGAAAATGATATCCCTTCGAAGGAAGGGAATTTTAGTTATCCCTTACTTGGACGATTCCCTGATAAGGGTAAGATCCAGGGAACAGTTGGAAGTCGGTGTAGCACTATCTCAGGTAGTGTTGCGGCAGCACGATTGGATTCTCAATATTCCAAAATCGCAGCTGGTTCCGACGACTTGTCTTCTGTTTCCTAGGGATGTTCCTGGACACAGTCCAGAAAAAAGGTGTTTCTCCCGGAAGAGAAAACCAGGGAGTTATCCGAGCTAGTCAGGAACCTCCTAAAACCGAACCAAGTCTCAGTGCATCAATGCACAAGGGTTCTGGGTAAAAATGGTGGCTTCCTACGAAGCAATCCCATTCGTTAGATTCCACGCAAGAACTTTCCAGTGGAACCTACTGGACAAATGGTCCGGGTCGCATTTTCAGATGCATCAGCGGATAACCCTGTCACCAAGGACAAGGGTATCCATCATGTGGTGGTTGCAGAGTGCTCATCTTCTAGAGGGCCGCAGATTCGGCATTCAGGACTGGGTCCTGGTGACCACGGATGCCAGCCTGCGAGGCTGGGGAGCAGTCACACAGGGAAGGAATATCCAGGGCTTAGGGTCAAGCCTGGATACATCGCTTCACATAAATATCCTGAAGCTAAGGGCCATTTACAATGCTCTAAGCTTAGCAAGACCTCTGCTTCAAGGTCAGCCGGTGTTGATCCAGTCGGACAACATCATGGCAGTCACCCACGTAAACAGACAGGGTGGCACAAGAAGCAGGAGGGCAATGGCAGAAGCTGCAGGGATTCTTCGCTGGGCGGAAAATCATGTGATAGCACTGTCAACAGTATTCATTCCGGGAGTGGACAACTGGGAAGCAGACTTCCTCAGCACGACCTCCACCCGGGAGAGTGGGGTCTTCACCCAGAAGTCGTCCACATGATTAAAAAACTCGACAGGTATTGCGCCAGGTCAAGAGACCCTCAGGCAATAGTTGTAGACGCTCTGGTAACACCGTGGGTGTACCAGTCAGTGTATGTGTTCCCTCCTCTGCCTCTCATACCCAAGGTACTGAGATTGATAAGATGGAGAGGAGAAAGCACTATATTCGTGGCTCCGGATTGGCCAAGAAGGACTTGGTAACCGGAACTTCAAGAGATGCTCACGGAGGATCCGTGGCGTCTACCTCTAAGAAGGGACCTGCTCCAGCAAGGACCCTGTCTGTTCCAAGACTTACCGCGGCTGCGTTTGACGGCATGGCGGTTGAACGCCGGATCCTGAAGGAAAAAAGGCTTTCCGGATGAAGTCATCCCTATCCTGATCAAAGCCAGGAAGGATGTAACCGCAAAAACATTATCACCGCAATTGGCGAAAATATGTTGCATGGTGCGAGGCCAGTAAGGCCCGACGGAGGAAATTCAACTGGGTCGATTCCTACATTTCCTGCAAACAGGAGTGTCTATGGGCCTGAAATTGGGGTCCATTAAGGTTCAAATTTGCGGCCCTGTCAATTTTCTTCCAAAAAGAACTAGCTTCAGTCCCTGAAGTTCAGACGTTTGTAAAAGGGGTACTGCATATACAGCCTCCTTTTGTGCCTCCAGTGGCACTTTGGGATCTCAATGTAGTTTTGGGTTCCAAAAGTCACATTGGTTTGAACCACTTAAATCTGTGGAGTTAAAATATCTCACATGGAAAGTGGTCATGCTGTTGGCCCTGGCCTGGGCCAGGCGCGTGTCAGAATTGGCGGCTTTATCCTGAAAAAGCCCTTATCTGATTTTCCATTCGGACAGGGCGGAATTGAGGACTCGTCCTCAGTTTCTCCCCAAGGTGGTTTCAGCGTCTCACCTGAACCAACCTATTGGTGGTGCCTGCGGCTACTAGGGACTTGGAGGCCTCCAAGTTGCTAGACGTTGTCAGTGCCCTGAAAATATATGTTTCCAGGACGGCTGGAGTCAGGAAATCTGACTCGCTGTTTATCCTGTGTGCACCCAACAAGCTGGGTGCTCCTGCTTCTAAGCAGACTATTGCTCGTTGGATTTGTAGTACAATTCAGCTTGCACATTCTGTGGCAGGCCTGCCACAACCAAAAATCTGTAAATACCCACTCCACAAGGAAGGTGGGCTCATCTTGGGCGGCTGCCCGAGGGGTCTCGGCTTTACAACTTTGCCGAGCAGCTACTTGGTCAGGAGCAAATACGTTTGTAAAATTCTACAAAATTAATATCCTGGCTGAGGAGGACCTGGAGTTCTCTCATTTGGTGCTGCAGAGTCATCCGCACTCTCCCGCCCGTTTGGGAGCTTTGGTATAATCCCCATGGTCCTTACGGAGTCCCCAGCATCCACTTAGGACGTTAGAGGAAATAAGAATTTACTTACCGATAATTCTATTTCTCATAGTCCGTAGTGGATGCTGGGCGCCCATCCCAAGTGCGGATTGTCTGCAATACTTGTACATAGTTATTGTTACAAAAATCGGGTTATTATTGTTGTGAGCCATCTTTCAAAGGCTCCTCTGTTATCATACTGTTAACTGGGTTCAGATCACAGGTTATACGGTGTGGCTGGTATGAGTCTTACCCGGGATTCAAAATCCTTCCTTATTGTGTACGCTCGTCCGGGCACAGTATCCTAACTGAGGCTTGGAGGAGGGTCATAGGGGGAGGAGCCAGTGCACACCAGTTAGTCCTAAAGCTTTCTTTAGATGTGCCCAGTCTCCTGCGGAGCCGCTATTCCCCATGGTCCTTACGGAGTCCCCAGCATCCACTACGGACTATGAGAAATAGAATTATCGGTAAGGAAATTCTTATTTTATATATATATATATATATATATATATATATATATATATATATATATAAATATAATATAATATAATATAATATAATATAATATAATATAATATAATATAATATAATATAATATAATATAATATAATATAATATAATATAATATAATATAAATATATATATATATATATATATATATATATTATAAAGCCAGCCTGCACACATTAGAGTCCAAACGGGGAGTGCATGGTACAGATGTATTGTATAGTCTAGAACAAGAACCAGCACCTCCCAATCAATGCAAAAAAAAAAAAAGGTTTTAATATCCACAGAATCCACAAATTCCATTTAAAAACAGATGCAAAAAAAACGGAAACATGTTAAAAACCTAATAGTAACAAGAAAAATAAATTGCAAATGCCTGCATAGGGTGGCCAATGATAGTTACATGTCTCCAGTATGTCATATTCAGGTCGACAGCCGTTTCGGTGCCATCACAGCACCTTCATCATGGACAAACTACAACACACCACAAACATGCTTTATACCCTTGTGATTGCACCAAATCAAATTCACCTGCACACCCAGTCAGGCTTGCAAGCACATGGAGCAGAGGTCACACATTCCTGCAGTGTCATCAAAAACCCGGCAGGAGGACAGCGCATCATACTACAGGCGGCACCGTTGTCATGGAGACCAGGGCAGCGAGTAAGGTGTCCACACCCCTCACAGTCACTGGTCCACACCTACACGGCCGTGCGTCCCAGCGTAAAGCGTCTCTCACATAAGGTGGGTAGCTACGTCAGCGGGAACGCCCCCTATGCCCCGGCCGACGGGGTGTCACTGTATCCATGGCAACCAAACGGGCACAAATACTATTGCTTCATGCAACATAAAGCATTAATAAAAAAAGGGAAAAATGTAATGAAAAATGGCACAAAGCATGTTTGCCTTGGTATCTAGGCCATTGAGAGAGTCCACAAACTGCAGGAGGAGTCCCTCGCCACCAGTGCACACCATGAAGAGGTCATCAATATAATGAATATAAAAATTTATAAACTTAGAACAAGAGGAATTCGCCATAATGTGTTGACTCTCATATACATTCATGAACAAATTTGCATACGAAGGGGCCACATTGGACCCCGTAGTGGTGCCCCGCAACTGTAAACGGAAAGAATTCTCAAAAAGAAAATAATTTTTATGAAGAATAATTTCCAGTAGCAAAATCCAAAAATTCAATACATGGACCACCATAGTGTGGGCTGGCGGCAATGAGACTCCTCACTGCCGCGATACCATCAACATGGTCGATATTGGTATATAGGCTAGCTATATCAAGAGTAACAAGAAGACTATTAGTATGTAAAACACCCATCCAGTTTAATGTTGAAATTGTGGTGTCCCTAAGATAATACTGTGTATTTTGAACAACTGGCTGGAGCCAAAAGTTTATATATTGGGACAGGGGCTGGCAGAGCGATCCACAAGGGGAAATAATGGGCCTTCCCGGGGGGTTAATTAATGTCTTATGTATTTTTAGTAATACATATATAATTGGAACCCTATGGTGCGTCTGTGTTTAAAAAATGGGCAGTAGATTTGTCTATCCAATTATTCAACACACCCAAATTGATGACCGCATCAATTTCCTTTTTGTAAACATATGTGGGATCATATGCGAGACACTTATAGCAATCAACGTCAGCAAGCTGTCTCATAATTTCTCCAATGTAGTCAATTTTATTCGACAGAACAACCCCGCCCCCCTTGTCAGATGGCCTCACTATAATATCCTTATTGTCTTTAAGCGAAAACAGTGCAAAATGCTCCTTTTTGGTTAAATTAGAATATGACTTTTTCTGTTTCTGGATAAAAGGTAATGTATCTCGTTTAACCAATATAATAAATGTATCAATGGAGACATTAGTACTAGGTGGGTCAAAGGTGGTTTTAGGTTTAATGATCTTTCTCTGACGTCCTAGTGGATGCTGGGGACTCCGTCAGGACCATGGGGAATAGCGGCTCCGCAGGAGACAGGGCACAAAAGTAAAAGCTTTAGGATCAGGTGGTGTGCACTGGCTCCTCCCCCTATGACCCTCCTCCAAGCCTCAGTTAGATTTTTGTGCCCGGCCGAGAAGGGTGCAATCTAGGTGGCTCTCCTAAAGAGCTGCTTAGAGTAAAAGTTTTGTTAGGTTTTTTATTTTCAGTGAGTCCTGCTGGCAACAGGCTCACTGCATCGAGGGACTTAGGGGAGAGAAGTGAACTCACCTGCGTGCAGGATGGATTGGCTTCTTAGGCTACTGGACACCATTAGCTCCAGAGGGAGTCGGAACACAGGTCTCACCCTGGGGTTCGTCCCGGAGCCGCGCCGCCGACCCCCTTGCAGATGCCGAAAAGTGAAGAGGTCCAGAAACCGGCGGCAGAAGACTTTTCAGTCTTCATAAGGTAGCGCACAGCACTGCAGCTGTGCGCCATTGTTGTCAGCACACTTCATAGCAGCGGTCACTGAGGGTGCAGGGCGCTGGGGGGGGGCGCCCTGGGCAGCAATGATAGTACCTTATTCTGGCTAAAAATACATCACATATAGCCCCTGGGGGCTATATGGATGTATTTAACCCCTGCCAGGTCTCAGAAAAACGGGAGAAGAAGCCCGCCGAAAAGGGGGCGGGGCCTATTCTCCTCAGCACACAGCGCCATTTTCCCTCACAGAAATGCTGGTGGGAAGGCTCCCAGGCTCTCCCCTGCACTGCACTACAGAAACAGGGTTAAAACAGAGAGGGGGGGCACTTATTTGGCGATATGACTATATATATTAAAATGCTATAAGGGAAAAACACTTATATAAAGGTTGTCCCTGTATAATTATAGCGTTTTTGGTGTGTGCTGGCAAACTCTCCCTCTGTCTCCCCAAAGGGCTAGTGGGGTCCTGTCCTCTATCAGAGCATTCCCTGTGTGTGTACTGTGTGTCGGTACGTGTGTGTCGACATGTATGAGGACGATGTTGGTGAGGAGGCGGAGCAATTGCCTGTAATGGTGATGTCACTCTAGGGAGTCGACACCGGAATGGATGGCTTATTTAAGGAATTACGTGATAATGTCAACACGCTGCAAGGTCGGTTGACGACATGAGACGGCCGGCAAACCAATTAGTACCTGTCCAGGCGTCTCAAACACCGTCAGGGGCGTTAAAACGTCCTTTTACCTCAGTCGGTCGACACAGACACAGACACGGACACTGACTCCAGTGTCGACGGTGAAGAAACAAACGTATTTTCCTTTAGGGCCACACGTTACTTGTTAAGGGCAATGAAGGAGGTGTTACATATTTCTGATACTACAAGTACCACAAAAAAGGGTATTATGTGGAGTGTGAAAAAACTACCTGTAGTTTTTCCTGAATCAGATAAATTAAATGAAGTGTGATGATGCGTGGGTTTCCCCCGATAGAAAATTATTGGCGGTATACCCTTTCCCGCCAGAAGTTAGGGCGCGTTGGGAAACACCCCTTAGGGTGGATAAGGCGCTCACACGCTTATCAAAACAAGTGGCGGTACCGTCTCCAGATAGGGCCGCCCTCAAGGAGCCAGCTGATAGGAGGCTGGAAAATATCCTAAAAAGTATCTACACACATACTGGTGTTATACTGCGACCAGCGATCGCCTCAGCCTGGATGTGCAGCGCTGGGGTGGCTTGGTCGGATTCCCTGACTGAAAATATTGATACCCTTGACAGGGACAGTATTTTATTGACTATAGAGCATTTAAAGGATGCATTTCTATATATGCGAGATGCACAGAGGGATATTTGCACTCTGGCATCAAGAGTAAGTGCGATGTCCATATCTGCCAGAAGTTGTTTATGGACACGACAGTGGTCAGGTGATGCAGATTCCAAACGGCACATGGAAGTATTGCCGTATAAAGGAGAAAAAGACAACGTCTTTTCAGCCTCAGTCCTTTCGTCCCCATAAGGGCAAGCGGGCAAAAGGCCAGTCATATCTGCCATGGGATAGAGGAAAGGGAAGAAGACTGCAGCAGGCAGCCCATTCCCAGAAACAGAAGCCCTCCACCGCTTCTGCCAAGTCCTCAGCATGACGCTGGGGCCGTACAAGCGGACTCAGGTGCGGTGGGGGGGGTCGTCTCAAGAGTTTCAGCACGCAGTGGGCTCACTCGCAAGTGGACCCCTGGATCCTACAAGTAGTATCCCAGGGGTACAGATTGGAAATTCGAGACGTCTCCCCCTCGCAGGTTCCTGAAGTCTGCTTTACCAACGTCTCCCTCCGACAGGGAGGCAGTAGTGGAAACAATTCACAAGCTGTATTCCCAGCAGGTGATAATCAAAGTACCCCTCCTACAACAAGGAAAGGGGTATTATTCCACACTATATTGTGGTACTGAAGCCAGACGGCTCGGTGAGACCTATTCTAAATCTGAAATAGTTGAACACTTACATACAAAGGTTCAAATCAAGATGGAGTCACTCAGAGCAGTGATAGCGAACCAGGAAGAAGGGGACTATATGGTGTCCCGGGACATCAGGGATGCTTACCTCCATGTCCCAATTTGCCCTTCTCACCAAGGGTACCTCAGGTTCGTGGTACAGAACTGTCACTATCAGTTTCAGACGCTGCCGGTTGGATTGTCCACGGCACCCCGGGTCCTTACCAAGGTAATGGCCGAAATGATGATTCTTCTTCAAAGAAAATGGACGATCTCCTGATAGGGGCAAGGTCCAGAGAACAGTTGGAGGTCGGAGTAGCACTATCTCAAGTAGTTCTACGACAGCACGGGTGGATTCTAAATATTCCAAAACCGCAGCTGTTTCCGACGACACGTCTGCTGTTCCTAGGGATGATTCTGGACACAGTCCAGAAAAAGGTGTTTCTCCCGGAGAAGAAAGCCAGGGAGTTATCCGAGCTAGTCAGGAACCTCCTAAAACCAGGAAAAGTGTCAGTGCATCATTGCACAAGGGTCCTGGGAAAAATGGTGGCTTCTTACGAAGCAATTCCATTCGGTAGATTTCACGCAAGAACTTTTCAGTGGGATCTGCTGGAAAAATGGTCCGGATCGCATCTTCAGATGCATCAGCGGATAACCCTGTCTCCAAGGACAAGGGTGTTTCTTCTGCGGTGGCTGCAGAGTGCTCATCTACTAAAGGGCCGCAGATTCGGCATTCAGGACTGGGTCCTGGTGACCACGGATGCCAGCCTGAGAGGCTGGGGAGCAGTCACACAGGGAAAAAATTTCCAGGGAGTGTGATCAAGTCTGGAGACTTCTCTCCACATAAATATACTGGAGCTAAGGGCAATTTACAATGTTCTAAGCTTAGCAAGACCTCTGCTTCAAGGTCAGCCGGTATTGATCCAGTGGGACAACATCACGGCAGTCGCCCACGTAAACAGACAGGGCGGCACAAGAAGCAGGAGGGCAATGGCAGAAAATGCAAGGATTCTTCGCTGGGCGAAAAATCATGTGATAGCACTGTCAGCAGTGTTCATTCCGGGAGTGGACAACTGGGAAGCAGACTTCCTCAGCAGGCACGACCTCCACCCGGGAGAGTGGGGACTTCATCGGGAAGTATTCCACATGATTGTGAACCGTTGGGAAAGACCAAAGGTGGACATGATGGCGTCCCGCCTGAACAAAAAACTGGACAGGTATTGCGCCAGGTCAAGAGACCCTCACGCAATATCTGTGGACGTTCTGGTAACACCGTGGGTGTACCAGTCGGTGTATGTGTTCCCTCCTCTGCTTCTCATAACCAAGGTACTGAGAATTATAAGACGTAGAGGAGTAAGAACTATACTCGTGGCTCCGGATTGGCCAAGAAGGACGTGGCACCCGGAACTTCAAGAAATGCTCACAGAGGACTCATGGCCTCTGCCGCTAAGAAGGGACTTGCTTCAGCAAGTACCAGGTCTGTTCCAAGACTTACCGCGGCTGCGTTTGACGGCATGGCGGTGGAACGCCAGATCCTAAGGGAAAAAGGCATTCCGGAAGAGGTCATTCCTACCCTGGTCAAAGCCAGGAAGGAGGTGACCGCAAAACATTATCACCACATGTGGCGAAAATATGTTGCGTGGTGTGAGGCCAGGAAGGCCCCACGAAGAAATTTCAACTCGGTCGATTCCTGCATTTCCTGCACACAGGAGTGTCTTTGGGCCTCAAATTGGGGTCCATTAAGGTTCAAATTTCGGCCCTGTCAATTTTCTTCCAGAAAGAATTGGCTTCAGTTCCTGAAGTCCAGAAGTTTGTCAAGGGAGTATTGCATATACAACCCCCTTTTTGTGCCTCCAGTGGCACTGTGGGATCTCAACGTAGTTCTGGGATTCCTCAAATCACATTTTAAACCGCTCAAATCTGTGGATTTGAAATATCTCACATGAAAAGTGACCATGCTGTTGGCCCTGGCCTCGGCCAGGCGAGTGTCAGAATTGGCGGCTTTGTCTCACAAAAGCCATATCTGATTGTCCATTCGGACAGGGCAGAGCTGCGGACTCGTCCCCAGTTTCTTCCTAAGGTGGTGTCAGCGTTTCACCTGAACCAGCTTATTGTGGTACCTGCGGCTACTAGGGACTTGGAGGACTCCAAGTTGCTAGATGTTGTCAGGGCCCTGAAAATATAGGTTTCCAGGACGGCTGGAGTCAGGAAAACTGATTCGCTGTTATCCTGTATGCACCCAACAAACTGGGTGCTCTTGCTTCTAAGCAGACAATTGCTCGTTGGATTTGTAGCACATTTCAACTTGCACATTCTGTGGCAGGCCTGCCACAGCCTAAATCTGTCAAGGCCCATTCCACAAGGAAGGTGGGCTCATCCTGGGCGGCTGCCCGAGGGGTCTCGGCATTACAACTCTGCCGAGCAGCTACGTGGTCGGGGGAGAACACGTTTGTAAAATTCTACAAATTTGATACCCTGGCTAAAGAGGACCTGGAGTTCTCTCATTCGGTGCTGCAGAGTCATCCGCACTCTCCCGCCCGTTTGGGAGCTTTGGTATAATCCCCATGGTCCTGACGGAGTCCCCAGCATCCACTAGGACGTCAGAGAAAATAAGATTTTACTTACCGATAAATCTATTTCTCGTAGTCCGTAGTGGATGCTGGGCGCCCATCCCAAGTGCGGATTGTCTGCAATACTTGTACATAGTTATTGTTACAAAAATCGGGTTATTATTGTTGTGAGCCATCTTTTCAGAGGCTCCGCTGTTATCATGCTGTTAACTGGGTTCAGATCACAAGTTGTACGGTGTGATTGGTGTGGCTGGTATGAGTCTTACCCGGGATTCAAAATCCTTCCTTATTGTGTACGCTCGTCCGGGCACAGTATCCTAACTGAGGCTTGGAGGAGGGTCATAGGGGGAGGAGCCAGTGCACACCACCTGATCCTAAAGCTTTTACTTTTGTGCCCTGTCTCCTGCGGAGCCGCTATTCCCCATGGTCCTGACGGAGTCCCCAGCATCCACTACGGACTACGAGAAATAGATTTATCGGTAAGTAAAATCTTATTTTTTATGCACTGGAGTTGTTGAAGATGCAGATTGTTTTGCAAAGAAGTCCTTGAGTCTGAGGGAGCGATAAAAACGATAAAGCTCAACCTCAAAGGCAAACGGCTTCTGCTTAAAAGTCTCAATAAACGATAAACCCATATATAGAACTGCCATTTCAGTAATGGTACGTGTATAGTTAGAAAGATTTGAAAATAACTACTTCCTCTTGGTATTTGTGCCCACATTTTGTCCTACTGGATCGCTTCCTGCCGCCCCTCCTGCATCTTCCTGTCTTTGATGATTTTTGTACTTGCTCCTGGTGACGGAGCCTTTTTGAAAAAAAGAACCTGAGGTAGATTGTACATTGGAATGATCAGAATCGCTAGCAGAAGTATGGGTTTCAATATCGGTAAATGATCTAGCCACACGACTCCTCCTATTTCTTGTATCAGAACGCCAACCAGATCTAGGCTCATTACCATATAGCCAGCAATATACTCGAGGTTCCTTGTAGTCATCCTTAACTCTCTTACACTTGTTTTTTTTTAAAAGCCAAAAGATCAGCATGAAAAACATTAATGGAATTCTCCAGTCTGGATAATCAATCAACAGAGAGATTGCAGGGGGCGATATTAATTTAATGCCCCCTATCGCGCTGATTGCACTCATTAGTGTCTGGTTTAGCTGCGTAAATCCGACTAAACTAATAGACTCGATCAGAAAGTGCAGTTTTTGGGCTCCCAAACGGATCACATTTCAGCTCTCCACCCCAGGCGCTTACGAGCCGAAATCTAGACACCGGCAACAGATCACGCCCGAACGGAGTTATATTTGAATGTCTCCATTGGGCGCCATAACATTTGACTCTCGCCCTAGGAATCTAATATACTAGGGCTCCACTGTTTGAATTTGCACTTTACAGAAGTTTCTTAATAGTGTGGTCATTCAACTGGCCCATATGTGATGTTTACGCTTCAGGAAGATGGAACTGTATCAAAGACAAGTGTGCACATAGACTTGGCACAATATCTATGGTTTTATATATTGTGCAAAGTGGTCCCTTGTCTGGGATGTGCACCCGCCCAGCGCAGAGAGACACAGATGGCACCCCACTGACTTGTGAAAAAATTATATTACTTCAAATGCAGCATATAAAATCCGATGTTTCAACACCGCGCAAGGTTTTTTTTTTTTCAAGGAAAAGTGCATTGAAAGTTCAAGAATAAGTGATCTACTTATCTTAAATGGTTATCTGGTGTACACCCTGAGTTCACAGTCTGGCTGCGCCGGGAGGGAAGTCCGTGCAGCACCGGCATCCTGCCTTTACAACTGACGTGCATCGGTAACGTGACTACCACGGACACCCGTACCGGCTCATCTATATGAATCAAAGCGGACACTTACAATAGTACACAATACAATATGATGCAGATATAAATGGAAACATGTTATGTACAATGTTTCAATGAGTGAGCAATATAATGCTAGTGAATTGTGATAGAAAAGGTAATAAAATACTGAGAGCATATACAAATTACAGATACACCATCAAGGAATATATACAATAGTAGCTGAACACTACACTTTACGAAGTGGATTTCCTTAAACAATCACACATCAACTTCTAATCCATATGTGTTGTAGAGCTATGTAGTAACAATATCTAGGACCGTGATTTACTACTGTAGACCTCTTAATATGTTACATTTAAGAGTGTCCACTATCTACTAGTGGACACTCTTAAAGAAAAATGTTCCAAGTAAGTTTTTTTTATTCAAGCCATGTGTGGTGTGTTCAACATAAAAATCTACTTGACTTTGCGCTGGGACAACAATTTTTGTCTATCACCACCTCCTGATGAGAGTGGAATATGGCCACAATTTAATATTTTAGGCGGTACAAAGTATGTTGGTGCAACTTGAAATGCCGAGCCACCGGCTGATCGTTGTCTTTACCCTCAGTGGCTGCTTTGATCGCTGATCTGTGAAGAGCCATGCGCTCCTTGAAGGCCATGATGGTTTGTCCTATGTATAATAAACCGCAGGGACAAGAAATTGCACAGATAAGAAACTGTAGTGCACGTTCGATAATGATGAATTTTGTATCTTCTGCCGGTGGTTGGATGTAGTCAGGAAAATTTATCCTGAAACCAGAAATATGCAAGTAGTGCACGATTTGCATTTGTAACAGTCTTTTCTATGACACCTCTGTGTAGTGGGGGAAACATCCGTTCTAAGCAGAATGTCACATAGGTTTCTGTCTCTCTTGTAGCCATTCTGGTTAGATTGTTTTCGTTTCCTATGTCTTCACGCATAGTTGAGTTACTTGGCTTTGTTTCCATGTTGTAGGTATGACTTTTTGGGCCTAATACAGCATGGAGCGCTATTGTGATAAATTGCAGTTGTCTGCGAGTAGAAAGGCACTGCCCCGACAAAGAAAAAACGCTCCCTGCAAATTTACGAATGCATTGCAGATCGCTCTCCATTCGCAGATGCATACGCAATTTCCAGAACATCTAAAAAATTTTGCCGCCTGAGCAAATGTTAGTTGGTTTGAGCCTGCCACTAACCTGAGACGTGGTCTGTGCCAAAACACCTTGGCACGCCTGCGTTTTTTCTGACTTGCCCAGAAAACTGCAGATTTCTGCACAAAAACGCCCGCTTTCTGTCAGTCAAACAGAGGCTACATTGTGATTACAATCTGTACCCATTTTCTGTCAATATTACACCTCGTGCGTGCACACAGCAAACACTACGCATGCGCAGTTGAATAATCACTCGATTTGCGATTTTTCACAATAGCGATACATGCTGGATTAGACACTTTGGCCGCAATTCTTTCATGAAGACCACTTCTGGCCAGACTTCTCCGAACAGTAGATGGTGTACCTGGGTCCCACTGGTTTCTGCCAGTTCTGAGCTGATGGCACTGCTGCACATCGTCCGATTTTCGAAGGCAAGTAGGCATGATGTGTTTTTCATCTGATGCACTAAGTTTCCTTGCCGACAGCTGCGTCAACGGTCTTCATAGTTGTCCATTTCTTTGTACTTCAATGCTGAGAAATACACACCGGCACTTATCCATCATGCAATGCCATCAGGGAGGCGTCTGATTTTGTTCCAAATTTATTCAGCAGCAGTACAATAACCCCAAACATACAGCCAATGTCATTAAGAACTATGTTCAGCATAAAGAAGAACAAGGAGTCCTAGAAGTGATGTTACCCCCACAGAGCCCTGATCTCAACATCATCCAGTCTTTTTGGGATTATATGAAAGAGATAGAAGGCTTTGAGTAAGCCTACATTCACGGAATATCTGTGGTTAGTTCTCCAAGATATTTGGAACATCCCCCCCCCCCCCTGCTGAGTTCCGTAAAAAAAACTGTGTGCAAGTGTACCTAGAAGAATTGATGCTGTTTTGAAGGCAAAGGGTGGTCACACCAAACATTGATTTGATTTCACTTTATCGTCTGTTCATTCACTTTACATTTTGCTCATTGATAAAACTAAACTGTTAACACTTCTATTTTTGAAAGCATTTACTGCAGCATATTTTCCACACCTGCCTAAAACTTTTGCTCAGTACTGTATATGATCAGACATAAGATGAGAGCTTTCATTTTACATGTTTGTATTAAAAAAGTGCTGATCTTTGTCATGATAAAAATGTTTTAAACAACTATGTTCTGGCTTTCTCATTTTGAATTACTTTCACGTTTTAAATATATTGCAAAGTGAATTACACATTAGATGAACGCTTTCATGCATATCATGTTAGTTTGCTCTGCTTAACCTCTGTATTGATCATCCAGAATCCTTGGAACTTTGTGTTTTGTAATGTATATTTCAGGCACAATGACTAGTGTATTGCAGATTGCATTAAGAAATGACCCTTATCATCCCCTTTCTTGTGTAGTTGTTTAGTAGAGATTTACACAAGAAGTAGGGCAGGAAGACATTGGTGATTTCGTCTGTTTGGTCTGGTGAAGAATACATACTTGGAAGTAAAATCTGTGCCTAGCAGTGTATGCGTGTCTGCAGATCTTTGTGTTTTAGCTCCCCAAAATGCCCTAGCACGTGTCTTCCCCCTTGTGCTGCTGACCATCACCCCAATATCCCATTATATTCTGTACCTTCCCCCTTGTGCTGCTGACCGTCACCCCCATATCCCATCATATTCTGTGCCTTCCCCCTTGTGCTGCTGACCGTCACCCCCATATCTCATCATATTCTGTCTTCCCCCTTGTGCTGCTGACCATCACCCCAATATCCCATTATATTCTGTGCCTTCCCCCTTGTGCTGCTGACTGTCACCCCCATATCTCATTCTATTCTGTGCCTTCCCCCTTGTGCTGCTGACCGTCACCCCCATATCTCATTCTATTCTGTACCTTCCCCCTTGTGCTGCTGACCGTCACCCCCATATCCCATCATATTCTGTGCCTTCCCCCTTGTGCTGCTGACCATCACCCCAATATCCCATTATATTCTGTGCCTTCCCCCTTGTGCTGCTGACCGTCACCCCCATATCTCATTCTATTCTGTACCTTCCCCCTTGTGCTGCTGACCGTCACCCCCATATCTCATTCTATTCTGTGCCTTCTCCCTTGTGCTGCTGACCATCACCCCCATATCTCATTCTATTCTGTGCCTTCCCCCTTGTGCTGCTGATCATCACCCCAATATCCCATTATATTCTGTGCCTTCCCCCTTGTGCTGCTGACCGTCACCCCAATATCCCATCATATTCTGTGCCTTCCCCCTTGTGCTGCTGACCGTCACCACCATATCTCATTCTATTCTGTGCCTTCCCCCTTGTGCTGCTGACCGTCACGCCAATATCCCATTATATTCTGTGCCTTCCCCCTTGTGCTGCTGACAGTCACCCCAATATCCCATCATATTCTGTGCCTTCCCCCTTGTGCTGCTAACCGTCACCCCCATATCTCATTCTATTCTGTGCCTTCCCCCTTGTGCTGCTGACCGTCACCCCCATATCTCATTCTATTCTGTGCCTTCCCCCTTGTGCTGCTGACCGTCACCCCCATATCTCATTCTATTCTGTGCCTTCCCCCTTGTGCTGCTGACCGTCACCCCCATATCTCATTCTATTCTGTGCCTTCCCCCTTGTGCTGCTGACCGTCACTCCCATATCTCATTCTATTCTGTGCCTTCCCCCTTGTGCTGCTGACCGTCACCCCCATATCTCATTCTATTCTGTGCCTTCCCCCTTGTGCTGCTGACCGTCACCCCCATATCTCATTCTATTCTGTGCCTTCCCCCTTGTGCTGCTGACTGTCACCCCCATATCTTTCTATTCTGTGCCTGGCTTATGTGTGGTTGACCTGTTTTGTAAATTAAGGCTAATCCCCCCCCTGTCTAGGCAACAATATAATACTCACCTGACACACCAATAGGTGTCATTATTTAAACAGTGCCGTCACATTTTTCACGGCTGTACAGAATAGCTGAGAAAGAAGTAAGGCTTTATACACACACAGACATTGGTTTCAATGATTTAACACGCATTAATTCTTATTAAATGTAAAAAAAAAACATAATGGGGCTGATTCTGGGTCGCACACAGCGGTGTCCGTGTTTGCGTGCTTTGCTGGTGACTTGATTGTGACTTTATATGTTGCTTTAAGCCCTTCCCTGGTGACACAGTCTGAATATGCAAGGACTGAGATGCCAACTTTAATTGTCCTTAGATGCTCAAATACCGCTTGGTGCATGTTTCGACACAACCACTAGTCACACCATCAAATCTGGCACTAACTGCATGATTCTCGGTCAAATATTGACTCTGAGTAAGCAAATGTATGTCTGAGTTTGAAACCACAATAGTGACAAGCCTGCGACACTCCATATCACACACATAAGACAGGCCATCTCCATGCGTCTGCTCAAACACCTCCCTGTCACCACCCAGGAACGCCCAATACATTTCTGAGACTGTGCATCTTATATGCAACATTCACTCTGTGTGCACGGACTATGGAGTTATGTGCACAAGAAAAAAAATGCTCATCCGCGACTGACATCGGCAGTTCTCCGACTCAGAATCGGCCCCAGTGTGAGCAAATGGATCTGTACATACACTTTCTGACTAGCACCTGCTGTGCTCTGAATTGTTTCATATCCATTTCAACTTTTCCTGCAGCAGTTACTACTAGTTAAAATAATTGATTTTATGGGGATCCTGAGTAAGCACACTTATGTACTACACTTTTTTTTTTTTTTTTTATATAGTACCTACATATTTACTCATTCACATCTTACCATCTAATCGCTCCTTCAGTGTCTGCTTCTCTGAATCCACCTCCTCTTCTCTCTTCCAGTTGGAGTACTGGAAGGCTCAGTCTTAGGTCCTCTGCTTTTCTCAGTCTATACCTCATCTGTTTTTAAACTAATCAACTCTTTTGGATTTCAGTATCATCTGCATGCATATGATAATAAAATCTATCTATCCTCCCAAGATTGGTCTCTATATGTATTGGTCTGTGTCACTGAATGCCTCTCTGCTATTTCATCTTGGATGTCCTCTCACCAACTCAAACTTAATATTTCCAAAACAAAGTTAATTATATTTCCACCGGCCAATAGTAGTTACCAACCTGATCTCTCTATCACTGTTGAAAACTCGACAATCAATCTTACCCTGCAAGCTCACTGCCTAGGTGTCATCCTTGACTCTGAACTGTCCTTTGTTCCCCACATTAAATCTGTCTCTAAATCATGTTACATGCATCTAAAAAACCTATCCAGAATACGACCATACCTTACACAAGACACTGCAAAAACTCTAATCCATGCTCTCGTTCCCTCCCACATTAATTATTGCAATAGTCTTCTTATTGGTCTTACAAGAAGACTCTCACCACTACAATCCATTCTGAATGCAACTGCGAGGCTACTCTTCCTCACTAGAGTTCATCGGCTGCAGCTCCACTCTTAGTCCCTCTATTGGTTACCTGTGTTCTACCATATTCAATATTAAGTACTTTTACTCACACACAAGGCCGTTAACCAAACTACACGTATGTACATCTCTTAGCTTATCTTAAAATATATCCCAGCCTGACCTCTCTCGCTCTTTACAAGATCTTCATCTCTCATCCACACTCATTACTCACTCCTAGGCACAATTACAGCCCTCTCTACGGGCTGCACCCACTCTGTGGAATGCGCTACCATGCACAATAAGGCTTTCTCTTGTCTCCACACCATCAAGCATTCCCTGAAAACTCACCTATTAAGGCAAGCTTATCAAATTCCAGAACCACTTGCATAACTAATTAGATCCCTACTGTACAGACCACACATATCCTCGCATATCTCCTGGTCCTTCACTTTCCCTTCCTCTTGACCTTGGTTCATCATTGCTGTTGGGCCATATGCAGCCCACTGAGAACCTTTGCAATCTGGTGGACAACTATGCAATGGATAGCACCTGTCCTTGTGTATCAAGCGCCTTCCTACCTCTATGACTTTGTTATTACCCAGTTTTGTTTTATCATTGTTTCCAATTGTAAATCGCAACAGAATTTGCTGTGCTTTATACGAATACGAAACTGTTAGGGAATAATAAGTATTTATTTTATTATTTATTAACAGACAGACTGTCACACACACACAAGGGTTAGTTTGGTGATTAACATATTAGAATATCTTTGGACTGTGGTTGGAAACCAGACAAGGTGGAGGAAGCCCATATGAATTTCATATAGACTCCATACCCATAGAACAATATGCTATATCAGGGGTGGCCAACCAGTCAGTGACAAAGAGCCAAAAAACCTTGTTAAGTACGTCAAAGAGCCGACATCGAGCCTATGGCGTGCATGCAAAAATGGAATGTGGCCTTGTGCCTGGTAGTCCACACCCCTGGTATAAAATACATTGAAAAAGCCAGAACGACACAAAATAATTTTTTCAAAGCCAAATCCATTGAAAAAGCAACTTTCACATAATCAACTTCAGCTCCCCCATGTGTCACTCCAGCCAGCTCCCCCATATGTCACTCCTGCTAGCACCCTCCTATGTCACTCCAGCCAGCTCCCCCGTGTCACTCCAGCCAGGTCTCCCATGTGTCACTACTTCCAAAACCTGCTGTGTCACTCCAGCCAGGTCTCCCGTGTGTCATTACTGCCAAGACCCTGCTGTGTCACTCCAGCCAGCACCCTCCTGTCACTCCAGCCAGCTCCCCCATGTGTCACTACTGCCAAGACCCTGCTGTGTCACTCCAGCCAGGTCTCCCATGTGTCACTCCCCCATGTGTCACTCCAGCCAACACTCTCCTGTCACTCCAGCCAGCTCTTCCATGTGTCACTCCTTCTAGCACCCTCCTATGTCACTCCAGCCAGCTCCCCTGTGTCACTCCAGCCAGCTCTGCCTTGTGTCACTACTGCCAAGACCCTGCTGTGTCACTCCAGCCAGCTCTTCCATGTGTCACTCCTGCTAGCACCCTCCTATGTCACTCCAGCCAGCTCTCCCATTTGTCACTCCTGCCAACACCCTCCTGTCACTCCAGCCAGCTCTTCCATGTGTCACTCCTGCTACCACCCACCTATGTCACTCCAGCCAGCTCTCCCATGTGTCACTCCTGCTACCACCCTCCTATGTCACTCCAGCCAGCTCTCCCATGTGTCACTACTTCCAGCACCCTCCCGCGTCACTCCTGCCAAGACCGTCCTGTGTCTCTCCAGCCAGCTCTGCCATGTGTCACTCTAGTTCACCCTCATGTATCACTACAGCCCCCCCCCCCCCCCCATTGCAGCAGTCCCTAATGTGTCCTCTGTTTGCTGGTGGGTGTCTCACCTCTAGTATCTGGCTCCTTCAGTTTTCAGTCCCTGGAGTGCTGCTGCGTGTCTGGCTGGAGTGCAGCGGTTTCTGTATCTGTTGTGTTCACATGATTTAGAGTGTGGGGAGCCACATTTGAATAAAGAAAGAGCCACATGTGGCTCAAGAGCCACAGGTTGGCCACCGCTGTGCTATATGCTGCTGGAGAGACTTTTTGCTGGGCCGAACCATGTCTCACATCATGGTCTCTTTTTGGTGGCTGTTATAGCCTGGAAGTTATATTAGGATGTTTTTTAATACCTTTTGTTTGAGTTCTAACTCTGTGGCGGACTATGGTGGTCATTCCGAGTCGTTCGCTCGTTGCCATTTTTTGCAACGCAGCGATTAGGTGGAAAATGCGCATGGTACGCAGCGCGCATGCGTTAAGTAATTTAACACAAAACTTTGGAGATTTACACAAGCTCGAGCGCCGTTTTTTCAACGCTCGAGTGATTGTAGTGTGATTGACAGGAAGTGGGTGTTTCTGGGCGGCAACTCAGCGTTTTGAGGGAATGTGCTTAAAAACACAGGCGTGCCAGGTAAAAACGCAGGAGTGGCTGGAGAAACGGGGGAGTGGCTGGCCGAACGCAGGGCGTGTTTGTGACGTCAAACCAGGAACTAAACGAACTGATGTGATCGCAGTCTGTGAGTAGGTCTGGAGCTACTCAGAAACTGCAACGAATTATTTAGTAGAAGATCTGCTAATCTTTCGTTCGCTATTCTGCTAAACTAAGATACACTCCCAGAGGGCGGCGGCCTAGCGTGTGCAATGCTGCTAAAAGCAGCTAGCGAGCGAACAACTCGGAATGAGGGCCTATGGCTCTAGGCTTTAGACGGATGTTAGCTAGAGCTCAGCTCATATAAGTCTACCGTCTAGACTGGATCCGGCAAGATGCTGGCTGTTGGGGTCCTGGCAGTCTGAATGCCAACTCCGGAATTACGACAGCTGCCAGAATACAGACACAGGAATCCCGACAGGGTCAGGGCACAGACACCGGCATCCTGATTGTAAGTATAGCAGGCAGGTTTGTGGAGAAGGGGGGGGGGGGTGTTAGAGTAAGGCTGCAGTGTAGGGGGGTGGAGTTGGGTTTAGGCACTAAGGGAGAGGGTTAGGTTGCAGGGGAGTAGGGTTAGGCAGTGCTGGGGGAGGTTAGCGTCTGGCAGTAAAGGGGGAGGTTAGGGTTAGGCTGTGGAAAGGGCAGGTTAGGGGATAGGGCTGAGTGAGGAACAGTCGTACATACCCCATGTTGAGATTTACACTATCGGGATGCCGGTGCTGATATTTTGACTGCCGGCAGCCAGGGTATCATACTGAATCCATCTAGACCAGGCATGTCCAAACTGCGGCCCTCCAGCTGTTGTGAAACTACATATCCCAGCATGCCCTGACACAGTTTTGCTGCCAGAGAATGCTAAAGCTGTGTCAAGGCATGCTGGGATGTGTAGTTACTCAACAGCTGGAGGGCCGCAGTTTGGACATGCCTGATCTAGACAGAGGGAACTGATGGCTGTACAAGGTGGGTGGTTTGTTTATATCAGTCGCACTACTGTAATACAGTGATGGATGTTTGACTGGAACTTGTAAAGAGGGTATGTGAAGATTAAGTGACTGTTACTGGGGAGACACATGATTTATGAGGACCCAAATGTGAGATACTTTTCTTTATGGGCACCTGAGTGGTCAAATACAATTGGTTTTCATCTGGGTGTGAGTGCTGTTGGTGCCCATTTCTTATTGCACCTGTCGTGCCTGAATGCACCGTTTAAACTACTGGGTGTGCAGAATTTGGTCACCCAAAAGTCTGACTTCGGCCAATTTCTGCTCGCCAACGCAGGAGGGATGCGAGCCCAAATAATGGTCACCCATAGTAAACAATTGTATATCGCCCATAAATAGTTGAATTCCCACCTTAAACCCCTCATGTACAGTGACATGCTATATAGGTAGGTATATGCTGCTTGCCAGCTACCCACCGTTATCCCTGCTCCTGTTAGTATGATCCTTCATGCTAGTTCCTGTAGACGTCACCTGCTTGTTTGTAGCATCTAGAGTTTTGTCCATTTCAGTAATTGCTAACACACTTCGGGGGGAAACTATGGAATCTTCTAGGTGAATGAAAACAGAATGTGATCACAGCAGGTGCGCTCAACAACAGTGTGCAGCCGGACAGTCGTACCCTCAACGGAGGATTCCCCGTCACCTCCACCCAAACACAATGTACAGAAAAAAATGGGGTATAACTTATCTGGCGCTACTGGTAAATGAATATCCTATGCATCAGATCCTCCAATTTTTCAGTGCTCAGATTTGTATCCACCCAAAAATAGATAATATTGGATATAGTGAAGTACAGTTTTTTAATATGTAAAACAATGAATATCACGTAAGGAACATCACATATAAAAATCACATAAAAGCTCCACACATATCACATAAAATCGATGGTAGCCTTAATGACTGATATTACAACCATGCTGGATCAGCTTATCTGGATTTCACCGGTCACGGTATCATACAGCCCGGAGTTCCTTGAAAAAGGCCCCAGTGCAGGGGTGGAAACGCGTAGGAAGCGGGGACATTGAAATTTTGGCAGCTAACCGTGACCGGAGAAATCCAGATAAGCTGATCCAGCGTGGTTATAATATCGGTGAGAGCCCGGGACTCGCATTACACATGCTGTTGTTGAACTGCTTTGTCAGTTCTTTGCCTCTGGTAATTTCAATTTAATCAGTCATTAAGGTACCATCAATTTTATGTGATATTTGTGGATTTTATGTGATTTTTATGTGTGATGTTCCTTATGTGATATTCATTGTTTTACGTATTAAAAAACTGTACTTCACTATATCCAATTTTATCTATTTTTGGGTGGATACAAATCTGAGCACTGAAAAATTGGAGGATCTGATGCATAGGATATTCATTTACCAGTAGCGCCAGATAAGTTATACCCCATTTTTTTCTGTACATTATGGAATCTTCTAGATTGCAATGAAAAATGTTGCACCAGGTGCGGTGCTGATTTTAAGGCAAATGTGCTAATTATAGAGTAGAAGACTCTGCATTGACATCTACAAATATTTCTTTTCCTTACCCCAATCTTTCTAGTAACAGATGTGAAATGCTATATTTTAAGGAGATGGTGTTGGGATCCCAGTGCTTGGGATGCCGTTGGTCTTGTAACTAGTGTTGGGATTCCGTCATCTGTATTCCACCTGCCGGCATCTTAAATGCTGGTATGCTGACTGAATCCCATTTAAAGGCCTGCTTGAAGGAAGTTTTGGTGATTTTATTTATTACGTTTCTTTTATAGTGCAACGCAGTGGTTCTCAAACTTTCTTGAATCACGGCACCGTAGAGTATCAGAATTTGTTTCGTGGCCCCCCAATGCCAACATTTTTTTATTGAGAAGTTTGGGGAAAAAAATTAAGTAAATTGGGTTTATGTCATCCTTTCGTTCAGCTGTGTGGTGTAGGGCAAGATTTTGTTTGTCTACATAGTTTATGATTGGAAGCCACAAGCACTGGTTTTACCTATTACATTGACCATAAGTATTTTGAATTGGTTCTGGGCCACCAACCCAGGGCACCCCTGCAAGTGCCCAGAGATACCCCATGGTGCCACGGCACACAGTTTGAGAACCACTGGTGCAACGTATTCCTTTGAGCTTTACAATTGAAAACAAAAGTAAAAGAACAAAAGTAATAATAGACCTAGAGGAAGACCCTGCTCACATGTTCCATCTAGAGGGAAATAGGCATTGATACACATGGATACTGTATGGGCTACCTACTACATAATGGTCCAGCCAGATTGCAAAGGCTGATGAGGCAAACGCAGAGACAGATAGCTGGGTAGTCTATGGGGGTCATTCCGAGTTGATCGCTCGCTAGCTATTTTTTTGCAGCGCTGCGAACAGATAGTCGCCGCCTATAGGGGAATGTATGTTTGTTTGCAAGTGTGCGATCGCATGTGCAGCTGAGCGGTCCAAAAGATTTGTGCAGTTTCTGAGTAGCTAAGAACTTACAAACAAAGAGGAAGGGGGGTGCAAATCCCCACCCCCAAATTCTCTTCCGCACACTGAAAATTACCTGTAACCATCCCTGAATCTATCTGGTAATAAAATTCAGAGAATTCGTCACAAATGTTTGCAAACGCATGTTTAGCTGCTGGTCACTTCACGGCTTCTCTGATACAGCAGTCCTAACTACTTGATAGCAGTGCCCACATTGGGCCATGTAATTTGTCACAGTATGCCTCATAATAAAGGCCATTACTAAAACAGTTCCATACTGAGAGCTAACTTACCAGGGAGCCACCCCCAGGATCTCCCATTGGCACTACAAGGAACAGCATGCCTTCCAAATGCTGCTCCCATTCAATGCCTCATGCACACAAGCAGACAAACAATTTGGAAGCTAAGAACTTACTCAGCCACTATGATCACTTCCGCCTGTTCCTGGCCGGAATTTACGTCCGACACCCGCCCTGCAAACGCTTGGACACGCCTGCGTTTTTCCAACCACTCCCAGAAAACAGTTGACACCCACAAATGCCTTCTTCCTGTCAATCTCCTTGCGATCGGCTGTGCAAATGGATTCTTCTTAAAATCCATCACTCAGCAATGATCCGCTTTGTACCCGTACGATGCGCCTGCGCATTGCGGTGCATGCGCAGTTCGGACCTGATCGCAGCGCAGCGAAAAAACCTAGCGTGCGATCAGGTTGGAATGACCCCCTATGTCCAAACCATGATCACATATAAAGAGCAGACAAACACGAGGACAATGAAAAAGGGATATGCTGTACTGAACAAAATGGGGTGTGGTATGGAAGGTCGACAGGTCAAAAGGTCGACATGAGATATTTTTAATGTGTTTTTATTTTATTTTTTGTGTGTGTGTAGTTTTCTCCGTACAGCAAACAGGAACCCCAATTAGTGCACCGTGTCCCCTTGCATGGCTTGCTACGCTCGCCATGCTTCGGGCAAGGTGACTCGCTGCGCTCGGCACAGATTACTATTCCCAGTCGTAGTCCGCGTGGATCGTTAAGTGTGAAAAAGTAAAAGAAAAAAAAATTGTGAAAAACTCATGTCGATCTTTTGCCCTGTCGACCTAGAGACCGGATCCAACAAAATAATGAGGGTTACATAGGCGAACAAGCATTTCTTTATAGGCTTCATTCACCAACTGCTTGTGAAATGTCTTTGGTTTACACCATTAACCTATTTATCTCATACTCTGATAAAAAGACTGGTTTCATTAACCGGAAAACTTCAATCTGCTTGTAACAAATGCAAACTAGTAAATTTGGAAGCGATGTTGAGAACCTGATATTTAGATACTGATCACATAGCACAGATATGTTGCATTGAGAGGGTACTGAATGAAAACAATAGCAAACATCCACCCTCACCTTAGTTACAAGTCATATCTTTTCTGTAAAGTTAATAATGCACTTGCACTTAATTTTATTGTTGCCAATGCATTATTTAACAATGTTTTATTTTTAGACCCACAGTTCCTGGTCATGGGTGGTGTATGTTTGCTGTTGGATACATGAAACCACTAGTAAAGCAAAGTGTAGCAGCCAAACAACTTCTTCATTGTATTTGTTGTACACTGATCTTTTAACCCTTTGTGAACCAATTATGTTGATCTTTTCTACTTTGTTAAGGTTTCTTCCTTTGAATGAAACTACTTTTGCTGCTGTGATTGGAATTGCTCCTAAATGGTCAAAAGTAATGTCAGGTAGGTGCTGCAGTTAGCAGAACTTACAGTAGGTTACATCTCTTGGTAAACTAAGCAGCTCGTTTGGATTTCAGTATCATCTGTACGCATATGATACTCAAATCTACCTGTCCTCCCCAGATTTGTCACCATCTGTATTGGTCAGGGTCACTGAATGCCTTTCTGCCGTTTCATTTTGGAAGTCATCTCGCCACCTCAAACTTAATATTTCCAAATCAGAGCTACTTATATTTCCACCGGCCAATAGTAGTTACCAACCTGATATCTCTATCACTGTTGAGAACTCAACAATCAAACCTACCCTACAAGCTCGCTGCTTAAGTGTCATACTTGACTCTGAACTGTCCTTTGCTCCCCACATTCAATCTGTCTCAAAATCACGTTAGATCAGTGGTTCCCAAACTTTTTGGAATCACGGCGCCCTCGAGCATCAGAATTTTTTTCACGGCACCTCAAGGACAAAAGCTTCTTATTGAGAAATTTAGAAATAAATATAAAATTAAGTAAATTGTGTTTATATGTCATCCATAAGTTAAATTGTGTGGTGAGGGACAAGATTTGCTTCTGTTTTGCCACATATTTTATGATTGGCAGCCACAAGCACCGGGTTTGCCTATTACATTGACCATAAATAATTTTAATTTGTCCTGGACCACCAATCCAAGGCACCCCTGCAAGTGTCCCGAGGCACCCCAGGGTGCCACGGCACACAGTTTGGGAACCACTGCGTTAGATGCATCTAAAAACATATCCAAAGTAAGACCATGCCTTACACAAGACACTGCAAAAACTCTAATCCATGCTCTCATTGGTGGTCATTCCGAGTTGATCGCTCGCTAGCAGTTTTTAACAGCCGTGCAAACGCTATGCCGCCGCCCTCTGGGAGTGTATTTTAGCTTTGCAGAAGTGCGAACGTTTTTATCGCAAAGCGCCTGCAAATTTTTTTGTGTAGTTTCAGAGTAGCTCAAAACCTACTTAGCGCTTGCGATCACTTCAGACTATTCAGTTCCGGATTTGACGTCACCCCCCCCCCCCCCCCCCAGCGTTCGCCCAGCCACGCCTGCGTTTTCCCTGTCACGCCTGCATTTTTCCAAACACTCCCTGAAAATGGTCAGTTGCCACCCAGAAACGCCCACTTCATGTCAATCACTCTGCGGCAGCTAGTGTGACTGAAATGCATCGCTAGACCCTGTGCAAAGCTGCATCGTTCATTATGCCCGTAGGTCGTGCGTGCGCCGCATGCGCAGAACTTCCGTTTTTTTTAGCCTGATCGCTGCGCTGCAAACAAATGCAGCGTGCGGTCAACTCTGAATGACCACCATTATCTCCCGCATTGATTATTGCAATAGTCTTCTTACTGGTCTTACCAAAAAAAGACTCTCACCACTACAATCCATTCTGAATGCAGCTGCGAGGCTATCGTTCATCGTCTGCAGATCCACTCTGTCAGTCCCTCCCATTGGTTTTTACCGTATTCAATATAAAATACTTTTACTCACACATAAGGCCATTAACCATACTACACCAATGTACATCTCAAAATATCTCCCAACCCGACCTCTCCGCTCGTCACAAAATCTACGTCTCTCATCTGGTTCACTACGATATGCCGGCGGTCGGGCTCCCGGCTACCAGCATACCGGCGCCGGGAGCCCGACCGCCGGCTTACCGACAGTGTGGCGAGCGCAAATGAGCCCCTTGCCGGCTCGCTGCGCTCGCCACGCTACAGGCACGGTGGCGCGCCACGCTATTTTATTCTCCCTCCAGGGGGGTCGTGGACCCCCACGAGGGAGAATAAGTGTCGGTATGCCGGCTGTCGGGATCCCGGCGCTGGTATACTGTGCGCCGGGATCCCGTCAGTCGGCATACTGAAGACCACCCCTCTCATCCACACTCTGTGGAATGCACTACCACACGCAATAAGACTCTCTCCCCTAGGTGGTCATTCCGAGTTGATCGCAGCCAGCAACTTTTTGCTGCTGGTGCGATCAACTAATCCCAGCATATTGGGGAGTGTGTTTTAGCTTAGCAGGGCTGCAGTCGCTTTTGCAGCCCTGCTTAGCTAAAAAAGTTTTGTGTAAAACAAGACCAGCCCTGGACATACTTACCCTGTGCGACGATCTCAGCGTTGATGGGGCCGGCTTTGACGTTACACCTCCGCCCTCCGTTCGTTCGCCTGGACACGCCTGCGTTTTACTTACCACTCCCCGAAAACGTCAGGAAACGGTAAGGTGACGCCCAGGGACGCCCTCTTGCTGTCCATCTTCTTGCGGTCGCCACTGCGACCGCTTTCTTCGTTGTTAGCGTTGTTGCGGTCGCCGGGCAACGACGCGTGAGCGCAATGTGCATGCGCATTCCGGACCCGTTCGCACCGCAGCGAAGAACCGCTGCGAGCGAACGGGACTGAATGACCCCCTAGTCTCCAAACCTTCAAACGTTCCCTGAAAACTCAACTCTTCAGTGTAGCTTATCACATTTCAGAACCACTCACTTAACCTTCATAAGCTTTCTTATCCGATTTTATCCCCACTGTACAGTCCGCACATATCCTTCACATATTTTCTGTTTCTTCAATTTGACTTCTTTCTGACCATGGTTCATCATTGCTGTGATGTGATATCATGCAACTCACCTAGAACCTTTGCAATCTGGTGGACAAATGGGATCCGGTCTGAAGATCGACAGTATCTAGGTCGACCACTATAGGTCGACAGTCACTAGGCCGACATGGATGGAAGGTCGACAGGGTTTCTAGGTCGACATGTGCTAGGTCGACAGGTCTAAAGGTCGACATGAGTTTCACATTTCTCTGACGTCCTAGTGGATGCTGGGACTCCGTCAGGACCATGGGGAATAGCGGCTCCGCAGGAGACAGGGCACAAAATTTAAAAGTTTGACCACTAGGTGGTGTGTACTGGCTCCTCCCCCTATGACCCTCCTCCAAGCCTCAGTTAGGTTTTTGTGCCCGTCCGAGCAGGGTGCAATCTAGGTGGCTCTCCTAAAGAGCTGCTTAGAAAAAGTTTGTTAGGTTTTTTATTTTCAGTGAGTCCTGCTGGCAACAGGCTCACTGCAACGAGGGACTTAGGGGAGAAGAAGTGAACTCACCTGCGTGCAGGATGGATTTGCTTCTTAGGCTACTGGACACTAGCTCCAGAGGGACGATCACAGGTACAGCCTGGATGGGTCACCGGAGCCGCGCCGCCGACCCCCTTGCAGATGCCGAATAGAGAAGAGGTCCAGAAACCGGCGGCAGAAGACGTCTCAGTCTTCATGAGGTAGCGCACAGCACTGCAGCTGTGCGCCATTGCTCTCCGCACACTTCACACCAGCGGTCACTGAGGGTGCAGGGCGCTGGGGGGGGCGCCCTGGGCAGCAATGTAATATACCTATTCTGGCTAAAATATATCACATATAGCCCCTGGGGCTATATGGATGTATTTAACCCCTGCCAGGTTCCAAAAAAACCGGGAGAAGAAGCCCGCCGAAAAGGGGGCGGGGCCTATTCTCCTCAGCACACAGCGCCATTTTCCTGCCCAGCTCCGCTGCGAGGAAGGCTCCCAGGACTCTCCCCTGCACTGCACTACAGAAACAGGGTAAAAACAGAGAGGGGGGGCACTTATTGGCGATATTTATAATATTTGAGCTGCTATAAAGGGAACACACTTATTAAGGTTGTCCCTATATATATTTATAGCGCTTGGGTGTGTGCTGGCAAACTCTCCCTCTGTCTCCCCAAAGGGCTAGTGGGGTCCTGTCTTCTATCAGAGCATTCCCTGTGTGTCTGCTGTGTGTCGGTACGTGTGTGTCGACATGTATGAGGACGATGTTGGCGTGGAGGCGGAGCAATTGCCTGTAATGGTGATGTCACCCCCTAGGGAGTCGACACCAGAATGGATGGCTTTGTTTATGGAATTACGGGATAGTGTCAGCACACTACAAAAGTCGGTTGACGACATGAGACAGCCGGCAAACCAGTTAGTACCTGTCTAGGCGTCTCAAACACCGTCAGGGGCTGTAAAACGCCCTTTACCTCAGTCGGTCGACACAGACCCAGACACTGACACTGAATCCAGTGTCGACGGTGAAGAAACAAACGTATTTTCCAGTAGGGCCACACGTTATATGATCACGGCAATGAAGGAGGCTTTGCATATCTCTGATACTGCAAGTACCACAAAAAGGGGTATTATGTGGGGTGTGAAAAAACTACCGATAGTTTTTCCTGAATCAGAGGAACTGAATGAAGTGTGTGATGAAGCGTGGGTTACCCCAGATAGAAAACTGCTAATTTCAAAGAAGTTATTGGCATTATACCCTTTCCCACCAGAGGTTAGGGCGCGCTGGGAAACACCTCCTAGGGTGGATAAGGCGCTCACACGCTTATCAAAGCAAGTGGCGTTACCGTCTCCTGATATGGCCGCCCTCAAGGATCCAGCTGATAGGAGGCTGGAGAATACATTAAAAAGTATATACACACATACGGGTGTTGTACTGAGACCAGCAATCGCCTCAGCCTGGATGTGCAGTGCTGGCGTGGCTTGGTCGGAGTCACTGTCTGAAAATATTGATACCCTGGATAGGGACAGTATTTTACTGACTATAGAGCAGTTAAAGGATGCATTTCTTTATATGCGAGATGCACAGAGAGATATTTGCACTCTGGCATCAAGAGTAAGTGCGATGTCCATATCTGCCAGAAGAAGTTTATGGACGCGCCAGTGGTCAGGTGATGCGGATTCCAAACGACATATGGAAGTATTGCCGTATAAGGGGGAGGAATTACCGTATATACTCGAGTATAAGTCGACCCGAATATAAGCCGAGGCACCTAATTCTACCACAAAAACCTGGGAAAACTTATTGACTCGAGTATAAGCCTAGGGTGGGAAATGCAGCTCTAGCCGTACACAGCCCTCAGTGCCAGATATGCCCTCATAGTGCCAGATATGCCCCCACAGTGCTGCCAGTTATGCCCCCACAGTGCTGCCAGATATGCCCCCACAGTGCTGCCAGATATGCCCCCACAGTGCTGCCAGTTATGCCCCCACAGTGCTGCCAGATATGCCCCCACAGTGCTGCCAGATATGCCCCCACAGTGCTGCCAGATATGCCCCCACAGTGCTGCCAGATATGCCCCCACAGTGCTGCCAGATATGCCCCCACAGTGCTGCCAGATATGCCCCCACAGTGCTGCCAGATATGCCCCCACAGTGCTGCCAGATATGCCCCCACAGTGCTGCCAGATATGCCCCCACAGTGCTGCCAGATATGCCCCCACAGTGCTGCCAGATATGCCCCCACAGTGCTGCCAGTTATGCCCCCACAGTGCTGCCAGATATGCCCCCACAGTGCTGCCAGATATGCCCCCACAGTGCTGCCAGTTATGCCCCCACAGTGCTGCCAGATATGCCCCCACAGTGCTGCCAGATATGCCCCCACAGTGCTGCCAGATACGTTCCCTCCCCAAGTGCCAGGTATGCCCCACAGTGCTGTTACTTACCCCTCCGTCGATCCCGCGCTGTCTTCTGGAGGGACACGAAGCACACAGCGTGCGCGGCTCTCCTGTGTCCCTCCTGCATCTTCGGCGGCCGCGGCGGGTCTATTATAGGAAGTGCCGGTTCGTGATCAGAGGTCACGAACGGGTATTTCCTGTAATAGAACCGCCGCTGCTGCCGCCGGAGATGCAGGAGGGACACAGGAGCGCCGCGCGCTGTGCGCTCCATGTCCCTCCTTCACACTGCTCTGCCTCTGCCTGCACTGACTCGAGTATAAGCCGAGGTGGCTTTTTCAGCACAAAAAAAAGTGCTGAAAAAGTCGGCTTATACTCGAGTATATACGGTATTTGGGGTCGGTCTATCGGATCTGGTGGCCACGGCAACGGCCGGAAAATCCACCTTTTTACCCCAGGTCACCTCCCAGCAGAAAAAGCCGCAGGCTTTTCAGCCGCAGTCCTTTCGTTCCTATAAGAACAAACGAGCAAAAGGACATTCCTATTTGCCCCGAGGCAAAGGAAAGGGTAAGAGACTGCAACAAGCAGCTCCTTCCCAGGAGCAGAAGCCCTCCCCGGCTTCTACAAAGGCGTCAGCATGACGCTGGGACCTTACAAGCAGACTCAGGGGCGGTGGGGGGTCGCCTCAAACATTTCAGCGCACAGTGGGCTCACTCGCAGGTGGACCCCTGGATCCTGCAGGTAGTATCTCAGGGTTACAGGTTGGAATTCGAGAAGTCCCCTCCTCGCCGTTTCCTAAAGTCTGCTTTGCCAACGTCTCCCTCCGACAGGGCGACGGTATTGGAGGCCATTCACAAGCTGTATTCTCAGCAGGTGATAGTCAAGGTACCCCTCCTACAACAGGGACAGGGGTATTACTCCACGCTATTTGTGGTACCGAAGCCGGACGGCTCGGTAAGACCGATTCTAAATCTAAAATCTCTGAACCTGTACATACAAAAATTCAAGTTCAAGATGGAGTCACTCAGAGCAGTGATAGCGAATCTGGAAGAAGGGGATTTTATGGTGTCCTTGGACATCAAGGATGCTTACCATCATGTTCCAATTTGTCTTTCACACCAAGGGTACCTCAGGTTCGTGGTCCAAAACTGTCATTATCAGTTTCAGACGCTGCCATTTGGATTGTCCACGGCACCCCGGGTCTTTACCAAGGTAATGGCCGAAATGATGATCCTTCTTCGAAGAGAAGGCGTCTTAATTATCCCTTACTTGGACGATCTCCTGATAAGGGCAAGATCCAGAGAACAGCTGGAGGTCGGAGTAGCACTAACCCAAGTAGTGCTCCAACAACACGGGTGGATTCTGAATTTTCCAAAATCCCAACTGATCCCGACGACATGTCTGTTGTTCCTAGGGATGATTCTGGACACTGTTCAGAAAAAGGTATTTCTTCCGGAGGAGAAAGCCAGGGAGTTATCCGATCTAGTCAGGAACCTCCTAAAACCAGGAAAAGTATCTGTGCATCAATGCACAAGAGTCCTGGGAAAAATGGTAGCTTCTTACGAAGCGATTCCATTCGGCAGATTCCATGCACGAACTTTTCAGTGGGATCTGCTGGACAAATGGTCCGGATCGCATCTGCAGATGCATCAGCGGATAAAATTGTCCACAAGGACAAGAGTGCCTCTGCTATGGTGGTTGCAGAGTGCTCATCTGTTAGAGGGCCGCAGATTC
The DNA here is from genome assembly GCF_028390025.1 of Pseudophryne corroboree. Taxonomy (NCBI): domain Eukaryota; kingdom Metazoa; phylum Chordata; class Amphibia; order Anura; family Myobatrachidae; genus Pseudophryne; species Pseudophryne corroboree. Next base: position 282,480,748 of record NC_086445.1, on the reverse strand, counting down.
GGCATACAGAACTGGGTCCTAGTGACCACGGATGCCAGCCTGAGAGGCTGGGGAGCGGTCACACAGGGAAGAAACTTCCAGGGCGTGTGGTCAAGCCTGGAGACGTCTCTTCACATAAATATACTGGAGCTAAGAGCAATCTACAATGCTCTAAGCCTGGCAAAACCTCTGCTTCAGGGTCAGCCGGTGTTGATTCAGTCGGACAACATCACGGCAGTCGCCCACGTAAACAGACAGGGCGGCACAAGAAGCAGGAGGGCAATGGCAGAAGCTGCAAGGATTCTCCGCTGGGCAGAAAATCATGTGTTAGCACTGTCAGCTGTGTTCATCCCGGGAGTGGACAACTGGGAAGCAGACTTCCTCAGCAGACACGATCTGCACCCGGGAGAGTGGGGACTTCATCCAGAAGTCTTCCACATGATTGTGGTCCATTGGGAAAGACCAATGGTGGACATGATGGCGTCCCGCCTCAACAAAAAACTGGACAGGTATTGCGCCAGGTCAAGAGACCCTCAGGCAATAGCTGTAGACGCTCTGGTAACACCATGGGTGTACCAGTCAGTGTATGTGTTTCCTCCTCTGCCTCTCATACCAAAAGTACTGAGAATTATACGGCAAAGGGGAGTAAGAACGATACTCGTGGCTCCGGATTGGCCAAGAAGAACTTGGTACCCGGAACTTCAGGAGATGCTCACGGAAGATCCGTGGCCTCTACCTCTAAGACGGGACCTGCTTCAGCAGGGACCGTGTCTATTCCAAGACTTACCGCGGCTGCGTTTGACGGCATGGCGGTTGAACGCCGAATCCTAAGGGAAAAAGGCATTCCGGAAGAGGTCATCCCTACCCTGGTAAAAGCCAGGAAGGAGGTGACTGCACAACATTATCACCGCATTTGGAGAAAATATGTTGCGTGGTGTGAGGCCAGGAAGGCCCCGACGGAGGAATTTCAACTGGGTCGATTCCTACATTTCCTGCAAACAGGATTGTCTATGGGCCTCAAATTAGGGTCCATTAAGGTTCAAATTTCGGCCCTGTCGATTTTCTTCCAGAAAGAATTGGCTTCAGTTCCTGAAGTCCAGACTTTTGTAAAAGGAGTACTACATATACAGCCCCCGGTTGTGCCCCCAGTGGCACCGTGGGATCTTAATGTAGTTTTGGATTTTCTCAAATCCCATTGGTTTGAGCCACTCAAATCGGTGGATTTTAAATATCTTACATGGAAAGTAACCATGCTACTGGCCCTGGCTTCAGCCAGGAGAGTGTCCGAATTGGCGGCTTTATCGTATAAAAGCCCATATCTGATTTTCCATTCGGACAGGGCAGAACTGCGGACGCGTCCTCACTTTCTGCCTAAGGTGGTTTCAGCGTTTCACCTGAACCAGCTTATTGTGGTGCCTGCGGCTACTAGCGATTTGGAGGATTCCAAGTTGCTGGACGTTGTCAGAGCATTGAAAATATATATTTCAAGGACGGCTGGAGTCAGAAAATCTGACTCGCTGTTTATACTGTATGCACCCAACAAGCTGGGTGCTCCTGCTTCTAAGCAGACGATTGCTCGTTGGATTTGTAGCACAATTCAACTTGCACATTCTGTGGCAGGCCTGCCACAGCCTAAATCTGTCAAGGCCCATTCCACAAGGAAGGTAGGCTCATCTTGGGCGGCTGCCCGAGGGGTCTCGGCATTACAACTCTGCCGAGCAGCTACGTGGTCAGGGGAGAACACGTTTGTAAAATTCTACAAATTTGATACCCTGGCTAAGGAGGACCTGGAGTTCTCTCATTCGGTGCTGCAGAGTCATCCGCACTCTCCCGCCCGTTTGGGAGCTTTGGTATAATCCCCATGGTCCTGACTGAGTCCCAGCATCCACTAGGACGTCGGAGAAAATAAGATTTTACTTACCGATAAATCTATTTCTCGTAGTCCGTAGTGGATGCTGGGCGCCCATCCCAAGTGCGGATTGTCTGCAATACTTGTACATAGTTATTGTTACAAAAAAATCGGGTTGTTATTGTTGTGAGCCGTCTGTTCAGAGGCTCCTACGTTTGTCATACTGTTAACTGGGTTCAGATCACAAGTTGTACGGTGTGATTGGTGTGGCTGGTATGAGTCTTACCCGGGATTCAAAATCCTTCCTTACTGTGTACGCTCGTCCGGGCACAGTATCCTAACTGAGGCTTGGAGGAGGGTCATAGGGGGAGGAGCCAGTACACACCACCTAGTGGTCAAACTTTTAAATTTTGTCCCCTGTCTCCTGCGGAGCCGCTATTCCCCATGGTCCTGACGGAGTCCCAGCATCCACTACGGACTACGAGAAATAGATTTATCGGTAAGTAAAATCTTATTTTTTTTCCTTTTTTTGAATTTTTTCATACTTAACGATCCACGTGGACTACGATTGGAACGGTAATCTGTGCCGAGCGAAGCGGTAGCGGAGCGAAGGCACCATGCCCGAAGCATGGCGAGCGAAGCGGTGCACTAATTTGGGATCCCGGTCACACTACGAAGAAAACGACACCAAAAAAAAAAAAAATCCTCATGTCGACCTTTAGACCTGTCGACCTAGCACACATCGACCTAGCACATGTCGACCTTCCATCCATGTCGACCTAGTGACTGTCGACCTATAGTGGTCGACCTAAACATTGTCGATTTGATGAACCACACCCGGACAAATATGCAATAGATAGTGCCTTTCCTTGTGTATCAGTGCCTAATTCCCTATAGATTGTAAGCTTGCGAGCAGGGCCTACCTACCTCTATGACTGTTTATTACCCAGTTTTGTTTTATCATTGTGTCCAATTGTAAATCGCAACGGAATTTGCTGCGCTATACAAGAAGCTGTTAATAAATAAATAAATACATTTACATTTAGGGACAGATTTATTAAAGTACGATTTTCACAAACTGCAGGTTTTCATGCACTTTGATGGGCGTTTTGTAAAAGCCATGTGCAATGAATCAAGGTTGCTGGAACTTTTCAGTTTACAAAATGATTTCCATGGGAAAGCATGAATCCTGTCTTCAGCAATACAATATTCCAAACTTCACTAAGGTTCAAGTAGTTATTAACAATGTGTTTACAAGTGCTAAAACTGTTGCTAATTTATTTATTATTTTTCATAAATAGGAAGCGTACTGATTAGGCACTATATTAAGTGGTTGTTAAAAAAAAAAAATCTGTCTTCCTTCCTCCTTTGTATAAAAGGTGAGGCCATTATTCAGTGAGCCTCATCCTTTACAGTGGGCCTGAAAACATTCTCAGGGCATCTCACCACTAGAACCTCTCTGGCTACCCCTGGCCATTGGCTATCAGGGTAACACTGAAAAATCTAATGAAACCTTGTATGGCATTACTAAGTTCCAGTATGCATGGACAGCCCATGTGTGTTCTTGTATGCTGCTGCTTGAAGAAAATCACTTCATCTCCTGTCATAATCTTTTTTTTTTTTTTTTTTCCTATCAATAAATTCTATGTTCTTTTTAATTTTGCAGGTGTTTATACAGAGCTTAAAGGCTAACTATACAGTGGTGAAGGGGAGGGGGTGGTTGTGTTAAAAAAATAAAATAATTATATCTTGAATATATTGTTGGATAGATGGAACCTTTTTTTTTCTCCATTTTTAACAAATATTTTGGTAGAAATATATATGTAATTTGTGGAGATACGACTATAGGATGTACATGTGTGTTTCTTTTTTTAATTATTTGCTGTTTGATCGCTTTACAACATTCAGAATTAAAATATTTTGTATTACCCTTCACAACACATTACTACTAAAGGCGTGCTTATACACTGCTCAAAAAAATAAGGGGAACACTAGAATAACACATCCTAGATCTGAATGAATGAAATATTCTTATTAAATACTTTGTTCTTTACATAGTTGAATGTGCTGACAACAAAATCACACAAAAATTATCAATGGAAATCAAATTTATTAACCCATGGAGGTCTGGATTTGGAGTCACACTCAAAATTAAAGTGGAAAAACATACTACAGGCTGATCCAACTTTAATGTATTGTCCTTAAAACAAGTCAAAATGAGGCTCAGTAGTGTGTGTGGCCTCCACGTGCCTGTATGACCTCCCTACAATGCCTGGGCATGCTCCTGATGAGGTGGCAGATGGTCTCCTGAGGGATCTCCTCCCAGACCTGGACTAAAGCATCCGCCAACTCCTGGACAGTCTGTGGATGGAGCGAGACATGATGTCCCAGATGTGCTCAATTGGATTCAGGTCTGGGAAACGGGTGGGCCAGTCCATAGCATCAATGCCTTCGTTTTACAGGAACTGCTGACACACTCCAGCCATATAAGGGCTAGCATTGTCTTGCATTAGGAGGAACCCAGGGCCAACCGCACCAGCATATGGTCTCACAAGGAGTCTGAGGATCTCATCTCGATACCTAATGACAGTCAGGCTACCTCTGGCGAGCACATGGAGGGCTGTGCGGCCCCCCAAAGAAATGCCACCCCACACCATGACTGACCCACTGCCAAACCGGTCATGCTGGAGGATGTTGCAGGCAGCAGAACGTTCTCCTTGGCATCTCCAGACTCTGTTACGTCTGTCACATGTGCTCAGTGAGAACCAGCTTTCATCTGTGAAGAGCACAGGGCGCCAGTGACGAATTTGCCATCTTGGTGTTCTCTGGCAAATGCCAAACGTCCTGCACGGTGTTGGGCTGTAAGCACAACCCCCACTTGTGGACGTCGGGCCCTCATACCACCCTCATGGAGTCTGTTTCTGATCGTTTGAGTAGACACATGCACATTTGTGGCTTGCTGGAGGTCATTTTGCAGGGCTCTGGCAGTGTTCCTCCTTGCACAAAGGTGGAGGTAGCGGTCCTGCTGCTGGGTTGTTGCCCTCCTCCACGTCTCCTGATGTACTGGCCTGTCTCCTGGTAGCGCCTCCATGCTCTGGACACTACACTGACAGACACAGCAAACCTTCTTGCCACAGCTCGCATTGATGTGCCATCCTGGATGAGCTGCACTACCTAAGCCACTTGTGTGGGTTGTAGACTCCGTCTCATGCTACCACTAGAGTGAAAGCACTGCCAGCTTTCAAAAGTGACCAAAACATCAGCCAGAAAGCATAGGAGCTGAGAAGTGGTCTGTGGTCACCACCTGCAGAACAACTCCTTTATTGGGGGTGTCTTGCTAATTGCCTATAATTTCCACCTGTTGTCTATTCCATTTGCACAACAGCATGTGAAATTGATTGTCAGTCAGTGTTGCTTCCTAAGTGGACAGTTTGATTTCACAGAAGTGTGATTGACTTGGAGTTACATTGTGTTGTTTAAGTGTTCCTTTTATTTTTTTTGAGCAGTGTATTTATGTGCCTGGTTTGTGTGATTCTAACACATTTCTTAAAAGAAAATTTCCAATAGTCATCATTTTAAAAATGTTCAACCCCTGCTTTTTATAGCTGTCATCTTTCTGTTATTTTATTTATAAATGTTATGTCATGGTCACACCACAGGCTGTCAGTGTTACAGTTGTCACCACTCCCTCATTTGTTATGTGATCGGTAAAATGTGGTCCTGCTTGTAATGAGGAATTTGTTTCCTTTTCTAAAGGGGGTGTACGCTCACGTGTTCTCAGGCAGTTGGAGAACACCCATTATACTGTTATTGGACCACAGTATAGTGACCAAAGGATCAATGAGGACCACTTGGTCAGTACTCGCCAAGTAGACTTAGGGCCTAATTCAGCATGGATCGTAGATGTGCGGAAAAAAATTACATTTACAATCCATTACTCTGGGCCGCGAGGGGACGCCCAGCACATGGGAAGTCCGCCCCGCATGCCGGATCCAGTCCCCCAGCAAACATGCGAAAGCATCGCCGCCGTGCCATTTACTGTGGCCCTACCTGTTTCCCGCCATGTTTTGGGTCGCAGCGGCTGTGTGTGATGTCATGTAGCAGCTGCAGACAGCCCTGCAAACGGTCCGGACACGCCTGCGTTGTCCGTACTGCGCCCCCAACACCAATTCGTCAACCCTCTCCCGTCCCAAGAACACATCTGCCTGTAAATCAGGTGGAGGTGTTCGCACAAGTGAGATTCTCTCGCATCTTACTGTGTGCGAAGTGCGGCTGCTGCGCGTGCACACACTTAACAGGGCTTCAGCATGTGAGCAGCGTTCCATGCTGGATTAAGCCCTTAGATTCTTCTTGCTGAATTACAAGTCTGTAGTAGTACGTCTGGGTTTACTATACCCTTATTTTTTTCCTCACTGTAACTAACTTAAGGACCTTTTGTTAATAATCGGCAAAAGCATTGGAAGTGCTGCTGTTTTCATTGTGTGTGTGTGTGTGTGCGCGCTTGTAAAGAAGGACCATAACATGTATTCTATTTATTTTTTATTTTATTGCCTTTATATAATCTGGAAAGACTGCCTGTCTGGGTAATCTTAAATACTGCATGTGTACCTTCATTTTAGGAAAATAGTATGTCTGCATACAGTCGGAGCAACACAGAGGTGGTTCCCCTCTCCCTTGCCCACTCCTGAATTCACCCGCCTATTTTTGTCCCTTCATCTGTGCCTACCTGTGCTTTCCGTGAAAAAGCAATGAAACTAAATACAAAGGCGCTAAATTTGAACCATATATAAGGAAATAAATAATCACCCTTTCAAGTTTGTCCTCAATGTTAGTCTGCTCTCATCTGGGAATAATAATTCTTGAAATAAAGAGCTTTAGATTCTTCTTTCACCTCTATTCAGAAGTGGAATCTGATAAAACAAGAAGAACTGTGCCCACTTTGCATCAAAACTTAGTTTGAGGCAAGATGTGGTGGATACACAGAAGGCAAATAATAGTGTAATACTGTAATGTACTTAAAATCGTTTTTACTGCTAGATTATTGCACTCACAATTAATCAGTATATATAAGCATATCGCCATTCCATCAGCAGGCAATTTTCAGGATCCAAATGACCAATTTGAGAATGTTTTTCTTGGTTTTCACACAGACCTAATGAAAATAAAAACCTGTGCTCCACTGTACTTCTAGCACTCACATAGAGTCATGAATAGTGGATGCACAGAGAGAAAATAATAGTGCAATACCTTTTAAATAAAAAAGGATTTTTAATACAGCACTGCACTCAAAATGTAAAAATTGAAAAGAAGCATATAATACATCACTCCACACTGAGTCCTCTGTGGTCTAAAAGGGAGCATTTCCAGGGTTCCCACGATGAAAAGAAGGGAAATGACACAACCCGGGTAAAAGTGTCAGCCACCGGAGATCTCCGCAGAAAGACCGTCCTGGACTCCAAACCACACGGTGATTAACGCGTTTCGGATCCTCCTTGATCCTTCGTCAGAAGCATGTGTGGTCATCTCTAATTTGTCCCTTTTTATACCCCGAATTCAATCACAAATGGTTACAATCTGTAATCAAATCTCGCGCCACTGGAACCGGAAGTTCTTGTGTTCTGGTGTGCGTTCCACAGTCCTTATTTACGTTAAGATATCTTAACATTGCCGGAACCGGAAGTCCTTGCGTTCTGGTATGCGTTCCACAGTCTTCGCGCATATCTGGAAATGTCTCGATGGGGAAATAGTTCAAGCTGCGTTCCATATCCATTTTTCAAAACCAAAGGAATAATTAAAATTGCGTTCCTCCTCATATTTATGGATCGTAAGCTTTCTTCATAGGGGGTGATAAAATCCATATTTTACAGCATATCAAAAGGGGCCTCTGATTAATATCCAGATTTGTAGAAGTCCCAATTATTCATAAAATCCCCTCAAAAAAGAAAAAAGCAGCATCAATATTCTAAATAAATAGCATATGTCATTTCCAGTATATATAACATTTCCGGTAAAAAACAAAATCAATATTCAAAGTCAATAATACCAGTCATTTCAAATATATAAACAAAAATTCGGGTATATAAGAGACACTAAAATACCTTAAATATCTGATAAAATAAACCTAAAATAATTCACAAAAAACCTTTACTATAAAAAACAAGACAATTCAAAGTCAGTATTAAGACCATTTGGAATAAGGGTTTTAAGAGCATGGATCCACCGCATTTAAGCTTTTGAAAGGCGGGAATCCATATCTCTCGTCCTCCATTTCGGTAATATTTGTTGTTTTCCACAAAATCTTTTAATGTGACATTCTTTTGACTCATGTATATTTTTAAAATGTGCAGGTACCGAATGTGTTAGCAATCCCTTGCGTATATTGTAAACATGTTCAGCTAAACGTACTTTCAATCTCCTTGTGGTCTTACCTATATAGTGTAGACCACAGGTACACTCTAATAAATAAATGATGTTCTTTGAGTGACATGTAATAAATTCCCGTATAGGATATACAACATCATTAACAATAAAACTTTTTAAAACTCTATCTTTTGACGGTACGGTCTTGCACATAAGACAAGTACCGCACCTATGAAAACCCTTGGTACGGACACTTTGTCTCGTATAATTTTCTATTGAACTTAAAACTAAGTGTGACTTAATCGATGGTGCTTTTCTGTATATAAAAAAACGTTTTTTTCTGGTAGCTCCCTACCGATTACCGGATCCTGTTTTAATATTTTCCAATTATTTGAAAAAATCTTTTCTATTACCTTTATGGTCAGAACTATACTGACTAATAAAAGCCCATTCGTAATTAGCAGATTCCTTCTTTTTTACTTTCCCTTTCTCTCTTAATAGGTCACTTCTATCCATTTGAATTACTATCGCTTCTGTTTTTGCTAAAGCCTCTTTAGTATAACCTTTACATTCAAATCTTTCTGTAATAATTGCCATTTGTTCTTTACATATATTTTCATCCGAACAATTTTTTTTTATACGGACATATTGGCTGAATGGAATACCATCCAGCTAACTTGTGATGTTGGCTTGACCTTTCTATATAGCCATTCACATCAGTTTCTTTCCTGTGTGTTTTTGTTTTTATTTGTCCTTCCTCAATATAGATGTTCAAATCTAAAAAGATGATTTGTTCTTTACTTTTATTAAACATTAATTTTATATTATATGGATTATTATTTAATGAATTACAAGAAGAATCCACATCCTCCGTATTTCCTGCCTTTATAAATATAATATCAACTGTACAGTTGATCGGTACTGCCATGGGGACCAGGTTTGCCCCCAATTATGCAAATTTATTCATGTCCTTCTGGGAAGAAATGAATGTCTATACACCGGGGGGACAACTGGGGGCGGACCTGGCCCTATGGCAGAGAGTTATCGATGATATTATATTTATAAAGGCAGGAAATACGGAGGATGCGGATTCTTTTTGTAATTCATTAAATAATAATCCATATAATATAAAATTAACGTTTAATAAAAGTAAAGAACAAATCATCTTTTTAGATTTGAACATCTATATTGAGGAAAGACAAATAAAAACAAAAACACACAGGAAAGAAACTGATGTGAATGGTTATATAGAAAGGTCAAGCCAACATCACTCAAGTTGGCTGGATGGTATTCCATTCAGCCAATATGTCCGTATAAAAAGAAATTGTTCGGATGAAAATATATGTAAAGAACAAATGGCAATTATTACAGAAAGATTTGAATGTAAAGGTTATACTAAAGAGGCTTTAGCAAAAACAGAAGCGAAAGTAATTCAAATGGATAGAAGTGACATATTAAGAGAGAAAGGGAAAGTAAAAAAGAAGGAATCTGCTAATTACGAATGGGCTTTGATTAGTCAGTATAGTTCTGACCATAAGGTAATAGAAAATATTTTTTCTAATAATTGGAAAATATTAAAACAGGATCCGGTAATCGGTAGGGAGCTACCAGAAAAAACGGTTTTTATATACAGAAAAGCACCATCGATTAAGTCACACTTAGTTAGAAGTTCAATAGAAAATGATACGAGACAAAGTGTCCGTACCAAGGGTTTTCATAGGTGCGGTACTTGTCTTATGTGCAAGACCGTACCGTCAAAAGATAGAGTTTTAAAAAGTTTTATTGTTAATGATGTTGTATATCCTATACGGGAATTTATTACATGTCACTCAAAGAACATCATTTATTTATTAGAGTGTACCTGTGGTCTACACTATATAGGTAAGACCACAAGGAGTTTGAAAGTACGTTTTGCTGAACAGGTTTACAATATATACGCAAGGGATTGCTAACACATTCGGTACCTGCACATTTTAAAAATATACATGAGTCAAAAGAATGTCACATTAAAAGATTTTGTGGAATACAACAAATATTACCGAAATGGAGGACGAGAGATATGGATTCCCGCCTTTCAAAAGCTGAAATGCGGTGGATCCATGCTCTTAAAACCCTTATTCCAAATGGTCTTAATACTGACTTTGAATTGTCTTGTTTTTTATAGTAAAGGTTTTTTGTGAATTATTTTAGGTTTATTTTATCAGATATTTAAGGTATTTTAGTGTCTCTTATATACCCAATTTTTTTTTTAGATATTTGAAATGACTGGTATTATTGACTTTGAATATTGATTTTGTTTTTTACCGGAAATGTTATATATACTGGAAATGACAGATGCTATTTATTTAGAATATTGATGCTGCTTTTTTCTTTCTTTTTTATTTTTTGAGGGGATTTTATGAATAATTGGGACTTCTACAAATCTGGATATTAATCAGAGGCCCCTTTTTGATATGCTGTAAAATATGGATTTTATCACCCCCTATGAAGAAAGCTTACGATCCATAAATATGAGGAGGAACGCAATTTTAATTATTCCTTTGGTTTTGAAAAATGGATATGGAACGCAGCTTGAACTATTTCCGCATCGAGACATTTCCGGATATGCGCGAAGACTGTGGAACGCATACCGGAACGCAAAGACTTCCGGTTCCGGGTATGTTAAGATATCTTAGCGTAAATAAGGACTGTGGAACGCATACCGGAACGCAAGAACTTCCGGTTCCGGTGGCGCGAGATTTGATTACAGATTGTAACCATTTGTGATTGAATTCGGGGTATAAAAAGGGACAAATTAGAGATGACCACACATGCTTCTGACGAAGGATCAAGGAGGATCCGAAACGCGTTAAGCACCGTGTGGTTTGGAGTCCAGGACGGTCTTTCTGCGGAGATCTCCGGTGGCTGACACTTTTACCCGGGTTGTGTCATTTCCCTTCTTTTCATCGTGGGAATCCTGGAAATGCTCCCTTTAGACCAGAGAGGACTCAGTGTGGAGTGATGTATTATATGCTTCTTTTCAATTTTTACATTGTGAGTGCAGTGCTGTATTAAAAATCCTTTTTTATTTAAAAGGTATTGCACTATTATTTTCTCTCTGTGCATCCACTATTCATGACTCTATGTGAGTGCTAGAAGTACAGTGGAGCACATGTTTTTATTTTCATTAGGTCTGTGTGAAAACCAAGAAAAACATTCTCAAATTGGTCATTTGGATCCTGAAAATTGCCTGCTGATGGAATGGTGATATGCTTATATATACTCATTAATTGTGAGTGCAATAATCAAGCAGTAAAAACGATTTTAAGTACATTCCAGTATTACACTATTATTTGCCTTCTGTGTATCCACCACATCTTGCCTCAAACTAAGTTTTGATGCAAAGTGGGCACAGTTCTTCTTGTTTTATCAGATTCCACTTCTGAATAGAGGTGAAAGAAGAATCTAAAGCTCTTTATTTCAAGAATTATTATTCCCAGATGAGAGCAGACTAACATTGAGGACAAACTTGAAAGGGTGATTATTTATTTCCTTATAAATGGTTCAAATTTAGCGCCTTTGTATTTAGTTTCATTGCTTTTTCACAGATTGTATTTTGGAGGTTAATGTTTGAGAGACCTCGGTAAACTATAATACGGGCAGCTTTATTTGTTGATTGCGCACTATTTATATGTCCATTCTGTGTTAAATACCTGTGCTTTCTGTCTATGTATCTATTGTGACCCCCTTTCGATTTTTCTCTTTGTCTCCAAGCTTACCATACCCCCCCCCCCCCCCCCCCTTGTATGTATGTATGTATGTATGTATGTATGTATGTATGTATGTATGTATGGTATGCCCCTCCTTTTTCACCCATCTGCTTCCACAACCCACTGTCCATTTGCACAACACCACCTCCCCCTTGACTTCCACTTCAAGTCTCTTCACGCATTTCATTCCTCTTCTGCTCAGCAGCAACTAGTGCTGCCGGATGCTGATTAGAAGAGACTTGGTCAAACAGAAGTGTAAACATGTCCAACAATATTTAACTGACCCTATGGATGGCAAATAAACAACATTTTCTATTTTAACCATTGCTGCGGAGTATCTGAATATGAAACTGTTGCCCTTAGTGTGCCATAAAAAAATAGCTGAGACGTTAAGGGGTAAATTTACCTTGCAGCTATTTCCAGAGCTGCCATGTGGATTTGGCTGCTGGATTTAAGGGGGCTGTTAAATAACAAACCAGATGTGTTTTGTATTTCATCCAACGCCTGGAACTGCCACAGACATGGTGAGTTTGTAAAACACTGCATTGTACCCCTAAGGATACGATGAACCTGGAAATTTGGGAACTACTGTACTACACTTTATGTGGATTCATTCAGTGAATTTATTCTTGAGGTTTTATTGAAAGTTAACCCCTCTGTTATCTCTATATTCTGAATATCAAGCTACAATCCTATTTAAATCATGCCAAGTACTTATAAAATATTTTGTGTATATGTGTATGCGTTAAACATACGTGGCGGGATGTAATGGAGTCGGAGATTGACGAAGGTGCGGGATGCAGACTGTTCTCGAACGTTTTTTTTCTTTAAAAGGTTAAACACTTACAAGGCTAAACCATGCTTTGTAATGATTGCCCCTTTAAAAAAGTCAGAGATCGGCCAGCATCCCGCACCTCCTGCGATATCGGACTCCATTACATTCCGCTGACTGTATCATATTAAACGCCTAATCATCCATAGTTGATGGCTGTTTAAAAGTATTGTTATACACATTGACAATATGTCTGTAATTCCTTCCGCCTGAGTTTAGCTAATCGCTGAACATCTACTAAGATGTAATTTGTCGTGACACTACAGCACTTAATTGTTGACATGAATATTTTAGTTTTCTGAAAAACATAGCTGTCACTAATCTCGATGACAGAATATCAGATTGCAGTTCAAGAGCATTCTATTTCCTTTAGGAGATTTTCTTCCAGATTCTTTGCTGCAATTGCCCGTTTATGTGATCTTAAAGTTGATTTCTCACTTTTTTTATTAGTGAATGTTTTCAGTGAAATATAAAGAAAAACTAGGGGCATATTGTCTTTCCCACCTGAGCCGTTGGCTTGCAGCTTTGAATTGACTTTATCAGAATGGAGTGTGATAGATAAATACTCCCTTTATACTTGTTTATTAGAATGCTACAAGGAATAATTGTACAATATATTTTCCCTTTGGACTTCTTTATTTGAAAAATGTAACATCTTTGGTTTTAATTGTGCTTTTAAAGTGTACCTGTCACCTACGCAGAACTACACATGAAACATTCCCCAGCAGACAGCACAATAGTATTAACCATGTGTTACAACTCATCCCACTATTTTTCCCCCCCCTCCCTATCCCCCCTACTGTACATACATAGCACTTGCTTTCTCTAGAGAACATCTGTCAGGATGAGAAGATAACTTCGGCTAAAGCATTACCACAATACAGACTTCTCTGTAGTGCCCATATGGTAGAAACCATACATAATATGTACATTGTAGGTTAGGCTTATGTAATATGTGGCTTTATTGTGGAACTACATGTCCCAGAACCTTGCACACAACTCGAGCTGCAGGAAAATGTGGCTCCATAACGCTGGATTACAGCAGCTTTCCTACATTTATTCTAGCTAATTTGATTTAATTTCAAACCACATAAGTGCATTACCGATACTCTCATTGATTTTTGATTTTTTTTTTTTTTTAGTTGTACGATATTTAATGAACTAACATTTGCTTGTTGCTTGCAGAAAGCTGATCATTTTGTAGATGTTTTGTATGTTTGGGCAATCATTCAGATACTATTTTCTTCATATTTTTTATAACCAGGATAGTTCTTAATTTTACATTTGATTACCGTATATACTTGAGTATAAGTCGACCCGAATATAAGCCGAGGCACCTAATTCTACCACAAAAACCTGGGAAAACTTATTGGCTCGAGTATAAGCCTAGGGTGGGAAATGCAGCTCTAGCCGTACACAGCCCACAGTGCCAGATATGCCCTCATACTGCCAGATATGCCCTCATGCTGCCAAATATGCCCCACAGTGCCAGATGTGCCAGATAAGCCCTCATGCTGCCAAATATGCCCCACAGTGCCAGATATGCCCTCATGCTGCCAAATATGCCCCACAGTGCCACATATGCCCCCTCATGCTGCCACATATGCCCCCTCATGCTGCCAGATATGCCCCCTCATGCTGCCAGATATGCCCCCTCATGCTGCCAGGTATGCCCCCTCATGCTGCCAGGTATGCCCCCTCCCCAAGTGCCAAATATGCTCCCCAAGTGCCTGTTACTTACCCCTCCGTCGATCCCGCACTGTCTTCTGAAGGAGGGACACGGAGCGCACAGCGCGCGCCTCTCCTGTGTCCCTCCTGCATCTCCGGCGGCCGCGGCGGGTCTATTAAAGGAAGTGCCGGTTCGTGATCAGAGGTCACGAACGGGTACTTCCTTTAATAGACCCGCCGCTGCCGCCGGAGATGCAGGAGGGACACAGGAGAGGCGCGCGCTGTGCGCTCCGTGTCCCTCCACACTGCTCTGCCTGTCACACTGACTGACTCGAGTATAAGCCGAGGTGGCTTTTTCAGCACAAAAAAAAGTGCTGAAAAAGTCTGCTTATACTCGAGTATATACGGTATATGTTTTACTCATGTTAAGCAAGAAATGTTACTACACAATAGAAGTTATGACCTGTGGCTTTTATACAGTGATCCCTGTACAACACAAGGCATCAAGCAAGCAATGCAAGGACGGACAGCTGATTCCTAGAGAGCGGCTGGAATTTGTGTAGCGGATCATTAATCATCTAACCAGGTTTTTTGATCACTAAGGGGGACATGTACTAAGCGGTGATAAAAGTGGAGAATTGGCCCATGGCAACCAATCAGCATTGACGTAACATTTATATTTTGCATACTATAAACATATATAGAGCAGCTGATTGGTTGCCATGGGCCACTTCTCCACTGGCTCACTTCTTCACTTTTATCACTGCTTAGTACATGTCTCCCTTAGGAACATGCTTGTGTGTATTGGCCAAATAGCCTGGCCCTTCTGTGACCCAAGGGCACAGAGGTTGGGAGTGTTTCCACTGTGATAGGGGTGTGCATGTCTAAAATTAAATATGTATATTACATTAATAGAATGTAAGTACCATTTATTGATTTCCCATTGAACGCAAACAGGAGAGCATATACTATTTATTCCTGTGTCATTTTGGTTGGTTTCATGCAGGACATTTCCTTGTAACATGAGTAGTGACTGTTGGTTGTGTAGATGTTTAAAGGTGTTGTATTAGAATTTTATTCCCACAAAAAAAAAACTTAGGCCAACTACAGATCTATTACAGTAAGTTACTACAGGTTGAGTATCCCATATCCAAAATGCTTGGGACCAGAAGTATTTTGGATATCAGATTTTCTCTGACGTCCTAGTGGATGCTGGGGACTCTGTCAGGACCATGGGGAATAGCGACTCCGCAGGAGACAGGGCACAAAAGTAAAAGCTTTAGGATCAGGTGGTGTGCACTGGCTCCTCCCCCTATGACCCTCCCCCAAGCCTCAGTTAGATTTTTGTGCCCGGCCGAGAAGGGTGCAATCTAGGTGGCTCTCCTAAAGAGCTGCTTAGAGTAAAAGTTTGTTAGGTTTTTTATTTTCAGTGAGTCCTGCTGGCAACAGGCTCACTGCATCGAGGGACTTAGGGGAGAGAAGTGAACTCACCTGCGTGCAGGATGGATTGGCTTCTTAGGCTACTGGACACCATTAGCTCCAGAGGGAGTCGGAACACAGGTCTCACCCTGGGGTTCGTCCCGGAGCCGCGCCGCCGACCCCCTTGCAGATGCCGAAAAGTGAAGAGGTCCAGAAACCGGCGGCAGAAGACTTTTCAGTCTTCATAAGGTAGCGCACAGCACTGCAGCTGTGCGCCATTGTTGTCAGCACACTTCATAGCAGCGGTCACTGAGGGTGCAGGGCGCTGGGGGGGGCGCCCTGGGCAGCAATGATAGTACCTTATTCTGGCTAAAAATACATCACATATAGCCCCTGGGGGCTATATGGATGTATTTAACCCCTGCCAGGTCTCAGAAAAACGGGAGAAGAAGCCCGCCGAAAAGGGGGCGGGGCCTATTCTCCCCAGCACACAGCGCCATTTTCCCTCACAGAAATGCTGGTGGGAAGGCTCCCAGGCTCTCCCCTGCACTGCACTACAGAAACAGGGTTAAAACAGAGAGGGGGGGAACTTATTTGGCGATATGACTATATATATTAAAATGCTATAAGGGAAAAACACTTATATAAAGGTTGTCCCTGTATAATTATAGCGTTTTTGGTGTGTGCTGGCAAACTCTCCCTCTGTCTCCCCAAAGGGCTAGTGGGGTCCTGTCCTCTATCAGAGCATTCCCTGTGTGTGTGCTGTGTGTCGGTACGTGTGTGTCGACATGTATGAGGACGATGTTGGTGAGGAGGCGGAGCAATTGCCTGTAATGGTGATGTCACTCTCTAGGGAGTCGACACCGGAATGGATGGCTTATTTAAGGAATTACGTGATAATGTCAACACGCTGCAAGGTCGGTTGACGACATGAGACGGCCGGCAAACCAATTAGTACCTGTCCAGGCGTCTCAAACACCGTCAGGGGCGTTAAAACGTCCTTTTACCTCAGTCGGTCGACACGGACACTGACTCCAGTGTCGACGGTGAAGAAACAAACGTATTTTACTTTAGGGCCACACGTTACTTGTTAAGGGCAATGAAGGAGGTGTTACATATTTCTGATACTACAAGTACCACAAAAAAGGGTATTATGTGGAGTGTGAAAAAACTACCTGTAGTTTTTCCTGAATCAGATAAATTAAATGAAGTGTGTGATGATGCGTGGGTTTCCCCCGATAGAAAATTATTGGCGGTATACCCTTTCCCGCCAGAAGTTAGGGCGCGTTGGGAAACACCCCTTAGGGTGGATAAGGCGCTCACACGCTTATCAAAACAAGTGGCGGTACCGTCTCCAGATAGGGCCGCCCTCAAGGAGCCAGCTGATAGGAGGCTGGAAAATATCCTAAAAAGTATCTACACACATACTGGTGTTATACTGCGACCAGCGATCGCCTCAGCCTGGATGTGCAGCGCTGGGGTGGCTTGGTCGGATTCCCTGACTGAAAATATTGATACCCTTGACAGGGACAGTATTTTATTGACTATAGAGCATTTAAAGGATGCATTTCTATATATGCGAGATGCACAGAGGGATATTTGCACTCTGGCATCAAGAGTAAGTGCGATGTCCATATCTGCCAGAAGTTGTTTATGGACACGACAGTGGTCAGGTGATGCAGATTCCAAACGGCACATGGAAGTATTGCCGTATAAAGGAGAAAAAGACAACGTCTTTTCAGCCTCAGTCCTTTCGTCCCCATAAGGGCAAGCGGGCAAAAGGCCAGTCATATCTGCCATGGGATAGAGGAAAGGGAAGAAGACTGCAGCAGGCAGCCCATTCCCAGAAACAGAAGCCCTCCACCGCTTCTGCCAAGTCCTCAGCATGACGCTGGGGCCGTACAAGCGGACTCAGGTGCGGTGGGGGGGGTCGTCTCAAGAGTTTCAGCACGCAGTGGGCTCACTCGCAAGTGGACCCCTGGATCCTACAAGTAGTATCCCAGGGGTACAGATTGGAAATTCGAGACGTCTCCCCCTCGCAGATTCCTGAAGTCTGCTTTACCAACGTCTCCCTCCGACAGGGAGGCAGTAGTGGAAACAATTCACAAGCTGTATTCCCAGCAGGTGATAATCAAAGTACCCCTCCTACAACAAGGAAAGGGGTATTATTCCACACTATATTGTGGTACTGAAGCCAGACGGCTCGGTGAGACCTATTCTAAATCTGAAATAGTTGAACACTTACATACAAAGGTTCAAATCAAGATGGAGTCACTCAGAGCAGTGATAGCGAACCAGGAAGAAGGGGACTATATGGTGTCCCGGGACATCAGGGATGCTTACCTCCATGTCCCAATTTGCCCTTCTCACCAAGGGTACCTCAGGTTCGTGGTACAGAACTGTCACTATCAGTTTCAGACGCTGCCGGTTGGATTGTCCACGGCACCCCGGGTCCTTACCAAGGTAATGGCCGAAATGATGATTCTTCTTCAAAGAAAATGGACGATCTCCTGATAGGGGCAAGGTCCAGAGAACAGTTGGAGGTCGGAGTAGCACTATCTCAAGTAGTTCTACGACAGCACGGGTGGATTCTAAATATTCCAAAACCGCAGCTGTTTCCGACGACACGTCTGCTGTTCCTAGGGATGATTCCGGACACAGTCCAGAAAAAGGTGTTTCTCCCGGAGAAGAAAGCCAGGGAGTTATCCGAGCTAGTCAGGAACCTCCTAAAACCAGGAAAAGTGTCAGTGCATCATTGCACAAGGGTCCTGGGAAAAATGGTGGCTTCTTACGAAGCGATTCCATTCGGTAGATTTCACGCAAGAACTTTTCAGTGGGATCTGCTGGAAAAATGGTCCGGATCGCATCTTCAGATGCATCAGCGGATAACCCTGTCTCCAAGGACAAGGGTGTTTCTTCTGCGGTGGCTGCAGAGTGCTCATCTACTAAAGGGCCGCAGATTCGGCATTCAGGACTGGGTCCTGGTGACCACGGATGCCAGCCTGAGAGGCTGGGGAGCAGTCACACAGGGAAAAAATTTCCAGGGAGTGTGATCAAGTCTGGAGACTTCTCTCCACATAAATATACTGGAGCTAAGGGCAATTTACAATGTTCTAAGCTTAGCAAGACCTCTGCTTCAAGGTCAGCCGGTATTGATCCAGTGGGACAACATCACGGCAGTCGCCCACGTAAACAGACAGGGCGGCACAAGAAGCAGGAGGGCAATGGCAGAAACTGCAAGGATTCTTCGCTGGGCGAAAAATCATGTGATAGCACTGTCAGCAGTGTTCATTCCGGGAGTGGACAACTGGGAAGCAGACTTCCTCAGCAGGCACGACCTCCACCCGGGAGAGTGGGGACTTCATCGGGAAGTATTCCACATGATTGTGAACCGTTGGGAAAGACCAAAGGTGGACATGATGGCGTCCCGCCTGAACAAAAAACTGGACAGGTATTGCGCCAGGTCAAGAGACCCTCAAGCAATATCTGTGGACGTTCTGGTAACACCGTGGGTGTACCAGTCGGTGTATGTGTTCCCTCCTCTGCTTCTCATAACCAAGGTACTGAGAATTATAAGACGTAGAGGAGTAAGAACTATACTCGTGGCTCCGGATTGGCCAAGAAGGACGTGGCACCCGGAACTTCAAGAAATGCTCACAGAGGACTCATGGCCTCTGCCGCTAAGAAGGGACTTGCTTCAGCAAGTACCAGGTCTGTTCCAAGACTTACCGCGGCTGCGTTTGACGGCATGGCGGTGGAACGCCAGATCCTAAGGGAAAAAGGCATTCCGGAAGAGGTCATTCCTACCCTGGTCAAAGCCAGGAAGGAGGTGACCGCAAAACATTATCACCACATGTGGCGAAAATATGTTGCGTGGTGTGAGGCCAGGAAGGCCCCACGAAGAAATTTCAACTCGGTCGATTCCTGCATTTCCTGCAAACAGGAGTGTCTATGGGCCTCAAATTGGGGTCCATTAAGGTTCAAATTTCGGCCCTGTCAATTTTCTTCCAGAAAGAATTGGCTTCAGTTCCTGAAGTCCAGAAGTTTGTCAAGGGAGTATTGCATATACAACCCCCTTTTTGTGCCTCCAGTGGCACTGTGGGATCTCAACGTAGTTCTGGGATTCCTCAAATCACATTTTAAACCGCTCAAATCTGTGGATTTGAAATATCTCACATGAAAAGTGACCATGCTGTTGGCCCTGGCCTCGGCCAGGCGAGTGTCAGAATTGGCGGCTTTGTCTCACAAAAGCCATATCTGATTGTCCATTCGGACAGGGCAGAGCTGCGGACTCGTCCCCAGTTTCTTCCTAAGGTGGTGTCAGCGTTTCACCTGAACCAGCTTATTGTGGTACCTGCGGCTACTAGGGACTTGGAGGACTCCAAGTTGCTAGATGTTGTCAGGGCCCTGAAAATATAGGTTTCCAGGACGGCTGGAGTCAGGAAAACTGACTCGCTGTTATCCTGTATGCACCCAACAAACTGGGTGCTCTTGCTTCTAAGCAGACGATTGCTCGTTGGATTTGTAGCACATTTCAACTTGCACATTCTGTGGCAGGCCTGCCACAGCCTAAATCTGTCAAGGCCCATTCCACAAGGAAGGTGGGCTCATCCTGGGCGGCTGCCCGAGGGGTCTCGGCATTACAACTCTGCCGAGCAGCTACGTGGTCGGGGGAGAACACGTTTGTAAAATTCTACAAATTTGATACCCTGGCTAAAGGGGACCTGGAGTTCTCTCATTCGGTGCTGCAGAGTCATCCGCACTCTCCCGCCCGTTTGGGAGCTTTGGTATAATCCCCATGGTCCTGACGGAGTCCCCAGCATCCACTAGGACGTCAGAGAAAATAAGATTTTACTTACCGATAAATCTATTTCTCGTAGTCCGTAGTGGATGCTGGGCGCCCATCCCAAGTGCGGATTGTCTGCAATACTTGTACATAGTTATTGTTACAAAAATCGGGTTATTATTGTTGTGAGCCATCTTTTCAGAGGCTCCGCTGTTATCATGCTGTTAACTGGGTTCAGATCACAGGTTGTACAGTGTGATTGGTGTGGCTGGTATGAGTCTTACCCGGGATTCAAAATCCTTCCTTATTGTGTACGCTCGTCCGGGCACAGTATCCTAACTGAGGCTTGGAGGAGGGTCATAGGGGGAGGAGCCAGTGCACACCACCTGATCCTAAAGTTTTTACTTTTGTGCCCTGTCTCCTGCGGAGCCGCTAATCCCCATGGTCCTGACGGAGTCCCCAGCATCCACTACGGACTACGAGAAATAGATTTATCGGTAAGTAAAATCTTATTTTTCCGTATTTTGGAATAAACACATACCATAATGAGATATCATAGTGACGGGACCTAAAGGCCAGTACTCACTGGCCGATGGCAGAGAGATGTGTGCTGAGCGAACCGCTCAGCAGACATCTCTCCCGGCGCTCAGCACAGCGCGATCTGTGCTGAGCGTGCGGGGGGAGACGGGGGGGCCGCTCACTTCACCCAGCGGGTGAAGTGAGCGACCCGCTAGATTGGCCTGCATGCAGGCCAATCTAGCAGCAGCGATAGCGATGCGCGGGGCTGCGCATCGCTATCGCTGAGTGGGCTACACACGGAGCGATCGTGCTTAAAATCTAAGCAATCTAGTCAGATTGCTTAGATTTTAAGCAGCGATCGCTCCGTGAGTACCCCCCTTAAGTATAAGCACAGAATGCATTTATGTTTCATATACTCCTTATACACACAGCCTGAAGGTCATTTTAGACAATATTTTTAATAACTTTGTGCATTAAACAAAGTGTGTGTACATTCACACAATTCATTTATGTTTCATATACACCTTATACACACAGTCTGAAGGTCATTTAATACAATATTTTTTAATAACTTTGTGTATTAAAGTTCGTGTACATTGAGACATCAGAAAACAAAGGTTTCACTATCTCACTCACAAAGAATTCCGTATTTCGGAATATTTGGATATGGGATACTCAACCTGTATTACAGCAAGTGTGTAAAACATTAATGTTCATCCCCCTTAAATGCTTTTGACTTACAAAGCTGGTGCAATTAGAATCAATCATTTTCCCATTTCTTCTCAGGTGTTTTTACTAGAGGTGACCATTGTCGTGTGTTGCGCTTGTGTGTTTTGGTCCTTTGCACTGTTTGCTGATGCAGCTGTCACAATTAGTACAAGATGTGTTGGTGCTTCCCGGCCTTTAATCATGTCTGTGCAGATTGCCCATTCTCCTTTGTCTCCCTGATGGAGTGGAGCTGGAAAGGTTTGTGTCTGCAGATTGAGGTGTAGACAACGAGTGGGAAGAGTTCTCTCATAAATAGTTACAATTATGGAGAAAATGAGTGGCTGTTTTTCCCTCTATAACTACAATCTACCATATTTTAGGATTGATCACATCTAATTAGTGTCTGTTTGAACTCTAAATGGTGTAGCGTAAAAGCTTGTTTAAAAAAATAAGAGATGCATTAATGGACATTAGGAAGCTGTAGGCAAATTCAGTTAGCAAATTACATTTTCTGTGCTGATCAAATAATACGCAAACCAGATTTAAGTGTTAGATGATGCCAAATGAAATTTAGCCACATATACAATGCTTGCCGTGTGGTTTAAGCTCCAGATTTGGGTGCGAATAGAGAAACTTGGTGCTCCCCATAAATCTCCCTACATATGAGGCTGCTTAGCTCTGCTCACTCTCTGAATGTAGTGCCTCCCCATCTTGGTCCTGTGCCAGCAATCCTTAATATGCACAAGCCGGTCCTCTCTCTGCCTCTTCCATAAAGCACTTGGGTACTGCTGAGTGTTCCTCATAGAGCTCCGAACTGGGGGCATGTGTAAATGTGGGATCAAGCTATCCTTTTCTGGAATTCTTCCTCCCAGACCGTAAATGTTTGCCTTGAGGTATGTACAGTATATTGCTGTCTTATAGATGAAAGATTGTGCAGCAGAAGCTATGCTATATGTGTTTTTGATCTTATTGTGTTATCATCTGTACAAGTGTGTTTGCTGAAATATTGTGTGTTCTTTTTGGAGAGTATTCATCACTGTGCTTCATAAGGCTACGGTTTGCTATGTGAGAATGGACTCAAGCGGCTTTATTTGTGCAAGTGAACAAGCCAGCCTCTGTGTATGAATCTGCAGGAAAAGTTGTATCCCAGTTTCCTTTGTAAATGAAATGATGGCTATGTAGGGATCCTATTGCGTCTGCTTTATTTTCTAACGCTTTAGACCTGTTTATGACAAAGACTTGTTCTCAACTAAACATCCCAATGCTCAGGAAGAAATGAAACGGGGAAGTTCACAGTAACCACTAATTTATTTACATTTATTTATATAGCACCAGCATATTCTCTAATGCTACAGCTGGTACTTGAATTTATATTTCAGAAAAACTGGATCCCATATACACATCTACACATCGTCTTATACAATTGGAACTGAAAGATCAGCTTAAGATGCTGTGTACTATAAATGTATTGTGCTCAACAATTCATGTTAAAAACTTTTTTCTTTTTCTTTTTTCCTGGGAATGTAGATGATTCTTAATATCGTCAAAAGCTGGAATAACAAGATGTGAAATTTGTTTCATTTGCATTATTCCCTTAATTCCTTGTGCATTTTTTTTCTTTGCCAGTCGCAAGCATTGCCTACAGGTTGGCTCATAGAACACTGTCCTAGTCAATATACTGTAATGTGCTTTTATTGCCACTGATCCGATTTGTAAAATGTTACACCTCTGCATGGGAAAGGATATAAACCACAGTGTTGGCTGCCAAATTCAGCACATTATACTTTGGCTATAACGTAGTGCAATGCTGTAAATTAAGAAAGACTTTTGTCCCAACCTTTTTTACATAAAATATACATGAACTCTGCAACAACTTATGTATATACAGATCTACAGTATACTTTAGCTTTCTGTGGAACTAGCGAGAGTCATACTGGAGTTCATATTAGATTTCTCATGTGCTGTTGTCTGATGCTGTTCCATGTGAGAAGTTAATCTATTGCTTTTACTCTGATCATGATTGGATTGCACAGTACACAGTATGTTGTGTTTTATACCATATAGGCATGCGGTCATCAGACTCTACTAATATATCGCTTTAAGACCTAGATCTTACGGCAAGTTATTGTTTGTATGCATATGGTACGGTTTATGAGCTACAACATGCATGTATTTCGGGCAGGTAGGTGTTGCCTGTGTCTGAATGAGGAGCCATCTAATATGTTTAGTTTGTTAAATACATAATAGGATCCATACATTTTATATTTAAACACCACCTTAGGTAATGTAATATACGCTTTGTTTCAGAGGGTTGGAAATATTTACTGTTGTGTACAGTTCATTAAGTTCTTTTTCACATCTATTGGCTGCTGATAGACTTTTTATCCGTCCACTCATGCGTGTAATGCTCTCCGCATTCTTAAACATTGACACTATGGTTAGAATTTTACAGAGCGACACCACCTATTTCTCATGTGTTTTACACTTGCTTCCAGTACAGTAGATTGTATTGCTAACAGTGCTACACATGGAAACTCATGACTAAGGCGTAGGCTAATCTGAGCCCATCTTCCCATCTTCTATGTATGAATGAGCACAAAGTCCGTTCTTATAAAGTTGTGTAGAGTTCTCTGAAGCCATGCCTAAAACAAATGGCTTTTACAGTTTGTTTTAAAATAAATTGATGTATTCAACTCAGCTTCTTATTATCGGTTTTTAATCTGGAGGGATTTACAAAGTAATAAGGAAAATATGATGGGAAAAGCTCCCAAAATAGAATGTGACCCTACAACATGACCCCTTTCTACCAGGTACAAAATAGTGCTGAATTAATGAGTTGATAAATTTTAAAGTGCACTGCTACCCCGAATGGGGGTACCAATTCTTGTAGGCTGACCCAAGTCACTAATACAGCCAGAAAAGTTTTCTCCGCTATATGTAGGCAGCAAGTTTACTTTTAACTGTTAGATGTGTAGTTATAATGACGTCTGTGCCAGACATTTTTGTTAAACCCTAGATACAAAACTGGAAATAAATGTGCAGCACCGTCCTTTTACCTTTAATAAGAACTGCGACCCCGCTGTGTAGCGATTACTACTTGGCTTTGTGGTGTTTTTTTTTCTCCCTATGAACCCCTTGGATCTCAGCTAGTTGCAGATAAACATCCAGACTTCTATTTAAGGAAGTAAATGGTAAAGTCATGGAAAGCAACTAAAAATAGTTGCAGCTAAATCCCCCTCTTTTTTTTTTTTTCTTCTTTTTTTCTTTCTCCAAATACAGATGAAACTGAAAACTTCCTTTTTGTGTTTGCTTGTCGATCTAGCTCTGGGGGGGAAATTAGGTTCATAAAGTGTATGTTATGGTATACAGTCTGTATTTCCTCTCTAATATGTTTGTTTTACAAGTTAATGTTTTTTACGGTTTCAATAGAAGTATTCTCCATTTTAATGTGATCTGCTTATACCTTAGGCAATTGCGGACACCCATGAAATATATGTTCCCTTGTTAATGGTCCTGCTTGCTTTCCCTTTTAAAATAGTTAATTTTGTAGTTGTATTTTCATAACTTGGTGTTCTAAGTGAAAATATTACATTTTTACTTAGAATGGGATTTAATGTTAGAACATACAGTACTTTCCATGCTTGTTTTCCCTCATGCATTGTATGTTACATTCACCAAGCATCCGTACCTGATTGGTTTAGCTTTTCATGACTGTATTGTTGGAATAAGGTATTGCAATGTTGTTGATGTAATGTTTCCTTCATTGGCTTCAATGCTGTTGTAGTTAATCTCAATCCAGTGAAGAGTCAGATTTGCAAATGTTTGACAAATAAATTAATTGTGATTCAAATTTAATTTTTTTTTTTGTAAATGGTTGTACACTTCATACCTTCAAGATTTTACGGTAGATGGATATGCATCTTTCTCTGTTTCTGATCAGAAACAAAGTTATTTATAAATGTGATGGTCATGACATCTTGTAATGCCTGTTTTCTGAAACCCTTGCAATAGTTTTTAAACAACAAGAAAATGATTTGTTCCTTAGCTCACACCCAACATCAATGTACACACAGGTGCTTTGCGCAAATGTACACTTGCAGTGTACCCGGTCTGGTCTAATTCCAGGTAGCCAGGGTGCCATAAAATGTTCCTTTCATTTTAGAAGTAGTTTCTGCTGTTCTATAATGTGGGTGCCTAGGTTGGCTGTCTGAATTATATTGTGGTGGTAGTAAGGAATCCTATCAACCAATATGGTATTTAATTACTTGTCACATAGTATGTGGTGATGTATTCATTGTGTAAAGGTCCATAGAAGTAAAACATGTATCTGTGTAATTGGAAGCACCCAATATTTTCTTATGTAAATAGTGAACCCTAAGGTTCCATTCTATTGTTTAACAAAATTTAGGAGGCATTGGTTTCTATGGAACTTAGAAGCATCTTTCTTTTGGAGGTTTGTTCACTTTACAAATTATCATGCTCTAGTGGGAATGGGTGTCCTTTTAAACAGAAAAATATTGTAGGGAATTTTAACAAAATAGAGATGCAGCATGGAACAGCCTGTATGTCCGAGGTAAACGATACACCCCACTGGCATTGTGGGGTGACCGTCTACCCTTCAGAAGGGCCACACATTGCTTTAATCTTAGTAGGTAAAGAAAAATATAAAAATAATAAAATTAGAGAGCCATTGTATTACCACTTGTCTCACTGGGGTCCTGATGTAATGCTTATAGACCCGCGTTCTCACTGCTGCTGTCATGCTGTGCAGCTGCAGCGCCTACCTGAACTTCAACAATTCCCAGGAGACTTGAACCAAACAGTGTTGTTGACGTCAGATGATGACTCTAAGACAGTATCGTGTAGCAGGGAGCTAAGAGGAGCAACAAAGTACGCAGCGTAAAGTTCATGGGACAAAGCTGGTAAGTAAACCGTAATGCTGAACTGGATTTGAGAGCAGGCGGCAAAAAAGTATCTTACAGTAACTATCAAAATCTTATTATATTTTTTTCTCTTATTTATTATGCAGAACCAGTTGGTGCATTTCACTCTTGATTTGTTGAAAAGCATGGATCATTTCTACTATAGTAACTATAGTAACTCATAAGGGGAAGATTCAATTGATTTTGGAGCGTTTAAGTAATGGGTGCCCGACGGGCAATATTCACTTGTTCTGCAGATGGCTGCAGGTGCCCACCACTTGTTGTGCCCAATGCACATTGATTAGTAGTGTAAAGTGAAACGGCAGAAAAAAAACAAACTTTGGGAGGATTTCTGCTCGCCACCTCACAAGAGCTGCAGACACCCCAAGAAATTAAATTTACTGCCAAGTATGATACTTTTAGTACAAAATTTACAGATTGGTCTATGTAAGTGCCTTCACCATTCTGGCATCTGGTAGGCGTTTTTATACCACACAGAGGTGTTTTTGATGGACTTGATTGTGGTCTTGTTTATTTAATAATTTCTTATTTGAATGTTTTTAAACCATTAAGTGAATTCTATTGCTTAAAGGTATTATTTGGGATTAATGAAAATCATTGTTAAATAAAAGGAGAAAGGAAGTGCCTGATCTGCTATTGTATTGTGATGTGCTAATTACCAAGGTTACTTTCTTTAAGGAACTACCCCTGTGGGGAATATCTGTCCTATAGCTGTATTACCATATTACAAAACAGTATGGTAATTTTAGGTCAAGCACAGCGTCTATTCAGGCTATGGGTGGTATCCCTTGGGTAATTGCTTCACCAGGGGCTATCCTATTAGCTCTGATGAGCCATCACGAGTCGCAGGCTTATTGAGGTTTTTGTTTCGCCTGCCTCTGGCAGGCAAAGCAAAATCCCCGATAAGCACTGGCTTTTTGGGGCTGCGGTGGCGAAAACACATAGGTTTCACTGAACCTGCGTGTTTTTGCCTAGAAAAAGTTTTTTTTGGGGGGGGGAAAATTGTGAATAAAAACACTCGTTTTTAGCTCCCAATGTTTTATGGTATTTGGATACCCCCCTATGCCTTAAGGCTTATGCCACCTAAAGTGAATCTATATAGCATATGAAATTGTGAGTAACTTTCCTATGGTGGCACTTTTAGATAGAGTGCAAATATATAAAACTCCAAATTGTCTATTGTCTGTGTTCAAATTGCCAGGCTCTACAGTACTGCTGTACAAGTCTAGGTGATCATCATGTCTTAACCATGATACAAAAGTGGATGTCAGTCACTAGAATACTTTTAAAGATGCTTAACAGCTGGTGGTAGGATTATTTATAAAAAAAAAAAAAAAAAAAAAAAAAGTACCTAAAATGAATTTCACACTATCAAAATCCCAACAGCTTCTGGGGTCCTAGGCGGCGTAAGGCCCTCATTCAGCTTCAGTTGTAGTTTTGCTATTTTAGCAAAATTGCAACTGGCTGGAATTGCATGCTGGGGTCCGTTTAGCGCAGGGCAAATGCCAGGCAGCGATGCCATTGCTACGCAATTGTGATTGCATCCCCCATTTCCAATGTCATGCCTGCCAAACGCATCATCGCCGTCCCCATAATGCCGCATTTCCACTCCGTACCGCCCCGTGAACACCTCTGCCTGTCAACCAGGCAGAGGCATTCGCATAAGTGAGATGCGATTGCATCTCCCCGTGTGTGCACGCGCATTGCGACTCCTGTGTGTGCACACTACGGTGGCACACTGGGAGATGCGATCTCATCTCAATTCCGTGTGCTGCTGAATAAGGTACTAAGTACCTTGGCCGTTCCCTATGAATTTCCATTCCACAAGTAAGTGTATGTACACAGTAGCTATTGCTGTTGTATTTATGTTTTGCCTTGATCTGACGCTTCCCTATTAGTATTTCCAGTGTGTTTTGTTTTTGAGTACAAATATAAGATCTCAGCCAAAATTCTAAAGAATGGTTTTCAAAGGGTGACATTTTTATTTTCCCTGGGCACCATCAATCCTAGTTATATGGTACCTCTGTATATAGGTCTGGTCTGAGCTACTGCATTTCAAGTAATTTATATATCTTCCATATCAATTTCATGTATTGATAGATTTAAATGAGCCTTTGAGGTTTTTTGCAGGTGTACTGTAATATCTTTCTGGTGCCTGGCAAATGAAGATGTCAAACCATCCAGGGGTTAAACTACAAGGTCTACTTAAGCCAAGTAAATGTACTGAGGGTGTATATTTTCTTTTGTTACACATGCACATAATTACAGTAGTGGAATACAGTAGATTTCCATGATGTCTGCAGATGTCTTAAATAAAGAAAATTGGTGATGTGCCTTTTCGTGTTTTCCTTCCAGCAGTTTTATTCTCATGGTTTATTTTTAGAATGGAGTTGTACTTGCAAAATGGTTTAAATTAAGGTCCTTTTACGGGTATAATGTTGTTGTTTTTGGGGGATGTGTAAGTTGCAAACTATGCTTAACTTTGATAATGTATTGGGAAAAGTAATGCAGAATATTGCTTGCTTGGTCTTGCCACTGGAAATGGTAAATGATCTATGCCACAGTACTGTAGTTTCTGTAACATGGAAATTCCGTGTTCTTACCCATAGCTTTGTCTGCTAGGGGCCGTTATATAGGGTCAACTTCATGTGAAACAAAGTTGCTTTACTTAAAGAGCAGCTAATAGTCACAACGTCATCTTTCTTTTTTTTTTTTTGTACATCGGGCAGTGGTTCCCAACCTCGGTCCTCAAGTACCCCCAACAGTTCATGTTTTCCAGGTCTCCTCACAGGATTGCAAGTGAAATAATTTGCTCCACCTGTGGGTCTTGTAAAACGTATCAGTTATGCTGCATTCACACCGCAAATGCCGGGTCCTACCCGGTAAGACAAACGTGTACTTACCGGGTGGGATCCGGCATTTGCGCTCCGTTGCAGGCTTCTCGACCCGGCAATATACCGGGTCGGTTGCCATGACAACGGAGGCCGCAGCAGCAGCAGGGGCGGGGGTGGAGGCGGCGTCGGGAGATGAGCTCATCTCCAGCGCCGCCTCTCCCTATCTTGTGAATGGGAACCGTGTCGCATCGACACGGCTCCCATTCACACCGCACCTGACCCGGTAATCAACCCGGGTAAAACCCTTCTTTTTTACCGGGTTGATTTACCGGGTCAGGCGACCCGCTAAATCGCCCAGTGAGCTTTCACATCGCACACTGACCCGGTTCGACACGGCAATATGCCGTGTCGGTACCGGGTTATTTGTGCGATGTGAAAGGGGTATGAGTAATGACTATACCTGTTCAACTGCTAGGTGACCTGGAAAACATGAACTGTTGGGGGTACTTGAGGACCGAGGTCGGGAACCACTGACGTAGGGCATGAGTGGAGGTGAGTGTGCACTAGCTATAATGCATAAATAATTGTAATGACATAAACTTTAATTGATACATTTAACAAGGAATAATGTCCTATTAGAACATAAATTATATCCAGATATAGGGTTGCTGCCACTGACAGCAGGTCATTTATCAGCCTGAATCACAACATGTAAAGTGAAAAGTAGAAATTGAACTTGCTTGAAAATAATTGATCTACATGGTGATTTAAGATTTACCCCTCACTTCTCTGTATTTTTTGAGAACTTCTGCTACATGGCTGCCACTCCCTTTTGTATTAAATTCATGTTCTCTGTAGTTTTGCAAATCTAAACATCTGTATAATGAATCTGCTTCAGAGATGGATGAATTTGTACAGCTGCTGCATTCATGAAAGATGTAGCATCGGATCACTTTGTGTGATCATCTATTATCTGAGCTCCAGCGTTTTCACACAGATAGGGCCAGTGAAGCTGCGTCCACTGCCCCCTTTTTCTTGAGCATCGGCAGACGCTTCCCATTCCTCACCAAAGTGGCCACAGGATGTAAATAATGCTGTAGCTTAGGGGGCATGTTCCTATTACAAAACATCGGGAGAGATGTGGCCGACGGCAGCATAGAGATCAAGGAGAATAAGAAATGAGTAATGTCCTTTAGATTTAGCAGTGACCAGATCATTCACTAGCTGAAGGGCCCCACACACTACAGTGACAGGTCGGACCCTCATGTCGCATAAGATTTCTCTTGAACCACCCGGCAGCCTCCCGGGCGGCAGGATCACATAGAATAAATCGTATGCGGTCCTTTTGCATATGATGTATCTTATGTGATCCCAGTCATGCCTGTGGGATCTGAAAAATCATGAGTGCAGCACTGACAGCACTGACAATGCTCACGGGACTGCGCATCGGATGAGATATAAAACACATCCGATTTGCCACTTAACATCCGATTTATCGGCCTGAAAGGTCTAAATCGGATTAAATCTGGCATTATCGTTGTATTGTATGGGGCCCTTTAGTCAGTGCTGTCTCTGTAGTGTGTTGGGCACGAAAGCCTGACTGAATTAGGTCCAGTAAGTTGTGTGCGTTAAAGTGTGTGAGACGAGTGTAGGCAAGTCTCTCAAGTAGCTTGGGGGGGGGGGGATGGGCATGGGAGCTGAGAGATGGGATGGTAGTTTGAGAGAGAGTTAGGATCAGAATGGGAGTAGTCATGGCCTGTTTAAACAGGGATAGAAAGATACCAGTAGAGAGAGAGATTACAGATTTTAGTTAAAGTTGGGATGAGCACAGGAGACTGTTTTACTTATTTGTGAGGGTATAGGATCAACAAGAGAGGAGTAGGCAGATGAGAAGAGTGTAGCTACTTCATCTTCGTTTGTTGGATCCCCCAACAGCAACCACCAAGACTGGAAAACCAAAATTTGTCGTGTAAGGTGTGATGGTGACCAACAGGTGATGACCTATGAAGGGGCACATCGATCGACGCAAAGGACTTGCCTATTTCGAATAAGAACATTTCCCTGAGTGAAGGTGCTAGTATGGGTTAGATAAGGGCATCTTTCTTACCCTCCCCATTGCTGGAAAACTAAATATGAATGCCATCTGAGTTTATTGAAGCCAGGATGGGGAAAATCTTACAGCTTCCTTGAACTATTTATTTTTCTGCGGTGTAGGGGTTTTATCTGGTGATTAAACTGATCATCAAACAAAAGTTTCTAAAGGGCACATAGTTTAATAGAGGGGGTACCCCCCTTTCAGACATTTGTGCCCCCAGTTCTGCAGATGCGATGCTGAGGGATATAAACTTTCATTCCTCCCCCATATTCTGCGCTTCATATATTACTTCTTTATTCTTTAGTTTTACATGTAAGCCACTATCACTCTGTCAGGTCTTTGTGGATGGCAGACTGAGCTTCTTAAATTGCCACCTCCCACTGGTAGTTATTACTGGTATGGATATGGTACTGCAGTACTTTCTGCATTTTTTAAGTACTTGTAAGTGGTTAAACGACTACTTTAGAAATACCACATTTCTCTTACGTCCTAGATGATGCTGGGGTCCACATTAGGTCCATGGGGTATAGACTGGTCCACTAGGAGCCATTGGCACTTTAAGAGTTTGAGAGTGTGGGCTGGCTCCTCCCTCTATGCCCCTCCTACCATTTAGAAAATGTGCCCAGAGGAGCCGGTCACAGCTAGGGGAACTCTCTAGAGCTATTTTAGTAAAAGTTTATTTTAGAGTTTATTATTTTACAGGGAGGCTGCTGGCAAAAGCCTCCCTGCTTCGTGGGACTAAGGGGGGAGGGGGGGGGGGGAAATGTCCGCCGTGCGGGCTCTGAGTCACTATATCCGCTGACAGGATACTGAGCTCACCCCGGCAGCATGCCTCCACCCCTTACAGAGCCAAAAGATCTGTGGCGAGTTAGTCACCGACCCCCCTAGCAAGCAGGGGGCTGGTGTGAAGATGGTGGCAGCAGGGTGTGGAGCGCAGGGTAACTGTGCTTCCGGGGCTCAGCGGTACATAGTGGGGCACCCTGAGCCAGCGCCTACACCCTACACCAGTGGTCTCCAACCTTAATTGGGGTGTGAGCTACTTTCGGAAAATAAAACCTCTGAAGGAGCTACCCCCTCGCCCCAATGCGCCTGCGTTCCTGCGAAAGTGGGTGTGGACTCACAAATGTGGGTGTGGCCTCACAACTACAAGTAATGCCCCCTCCGCGTAGTGCCATATACACAAATAGTGCCCCCCGCCAGTGCCAGATACAATTCCCCCCGCAGTGCCATTTAAAATGCCCCCCGCAGCGCCAGATAAAATGTTCCCCCGCAGTGTCCGATACAGTGCCCCACACAGTGCTAACCCTTGCTGGCTTCTTCTACTGCCGCCGGTACTGCTCCTCCTGTATGAGGGACAGAAGGGTAGGAGAGCGCAGCGCGCGCCTCTCCTGTGAAGTCTGGAGAGCGGCTGCGGTGAGGGTGACAGTCTCCGGCAGCGGTGGGCATTTAAAATATGGTGTCGGTAAGTGAGCCAATCAAAACTCGCATGACGATCAGGTGCCGCCACTGCCGGTCCACGAGCTCTGATTGGCTGATGGTCGGCACCATATTAAAAATGAAGGGGGGTGGAGTAGTGCCAGTTACTGCCCAAGCCCGTGCGCTCTGTGAGCTACCGAAAATACTACGGCGAGCTACCGGTTGGAGATCACTGCCCTACACTGACCTCTCAGCCTGTCAGGGTCCCAGGATCGCTGCCAGCACAATTCCTCAGGCCAGTATAATCTCCAGAAGAGCGAGAAGACTGCTCCATTAAGGGGGCGGAGCTTCTCCTCAGAGCGGACCCAGCAGCGTTCAGTGCCATTTTCCTGCCTGCAGAAATGCTTTCAGTGAAGAGCAGTCCCTCCATATCAACTCCAGCTATCGCTTACGGTACCAGGGGATTGTAGAAAGGGGGGGGGGGGGGGGAGGCTGTGTACAGACTGTGTAACCTATTAAGGTGCACAGTCAGCGCTGGTTGGGGTCTCCCTATACCTTGAAAGCGCTGTGTGTGGGTTTTGCTCCAATCTCTGTCTCTCTTGCCATTCTTGGGTGTCAAACTCTGTCTGTCCTCCCCTGTGTGTTGAGTGGCTGGGATCTCCATTTAGCTATGTCCAGGGACTCTGAGTCATATGCTGCAGAGGATATATCCTCTCAGGATGATCTCATTCCATGTAATCAGGATTGCATTGTTTTAGCGCAGATACCAGCAAGGGAGCCTGAATGGTTTTCCTCTATCAAATCTATGATTTCTCAGATTTCTACTAGGGTTGCACAGAATGAATCTGCAACTCAGGTTTTACAGAACTCTATGGCAGTTTGGTCCGGTTCTGTTACCTCAGGACCCCCCTCTGCAGGTTCCTACAAACGTGCTTTTGCCCAGATTATGCAAGATGATACTGATTCTGACACAGCAGACTGTGATGGGGATGTGCTCAGGGGGGCCGCATCTCTGCTAAAGGGGTGCAGTTGATGATATAGGCTATTAGGGATGTGTTGAATATTGCTGATACAACACCTGAGCAAGTTGAGGAGGCTTACTTCACTGACAATAAGAAAGCCTCGCTATCCTTCCCTGCGTCCAAAAAATTAAATACTATTTTTGAGAAAGCATGGGAAAACCCGGAGAAAAAAAATCCAGATCCCTAAAAGGGTTCTGGTTGCTTTCTCCTTCCCTGAGGAGGATAGAAAAATATGGGAAAACCCACCCATAGTGGATGCGTCTGTATCCAGACTCTCAAAGAAGGTGGTTTTACCTGTTCCAGGATCTACCGCCTTAAAGGAGCCGGCTGATCGCAGGATTGATAATACGCTCAAATCCATATACACAGCTTCAGGGGCGATTCTACGTCCCACTATTGCTTGTGTATGGATTTCCAAAGCTATAGTAAAGTGGTCAGGCACGTTACTTGAGTATTTGGATACTATGGATAAAAGTGATGTTGAATTGTTTTTACGCAACATTCCGGATTCTGCAGGATTTATGGTGGAATATATGAAAAACCTGGGTTCCATGGCTGCAAGGATATCTTCCATGCCTGTCTCTGCTCGTAGGGGACTTAGGCTGCGCCAGTGGTCTACCGATGCGGAATCCAGGAGAGGTGTGGAGACCCTACCCTACATAGGTCAGGCTCTCTTTGGGGATGCGTTAGATGCGTGGATCTCCACGGCTACAGCGGGTAAGTCACCTTTTCTTCCCTCAGCTGCACCTGCTATGAAGAAACCTTTTTCTTCAGCTGCGTCACAGTCCTTTCAGGTTGATAACACAAGAAAGGCCAAACCGTCCAACACCACCTTTAGAGGAGGTCAACCAAAATCCAAGAAACCTGCTGAAGCGGGTTCCCAGGAACAGAAGCCTGCTTCAGGTACGCCAAGGTCCTCAGCATGACGGTGGACCGCGCGGCCTGGAGGTCGGGCCGGTGGGGGCGGGACTCAGGCATTTCAGTCATGTCTGGGTGTCGTCCGGCCTGGATCCCTGGGTGCAAGATATTGTGTCCCAGGGGTACCGGCTGGAATTTCTAGATCTCCCTCCTCACCGGTACTTCACATCAGGCTTGCCAGCTTTGCTGGCGGACAGGGCTATCCTACAGGGAGCCATCCAGAAGTTGGTGGAAGCACAGGTTATTGTACCAGTTCCTCCCCAGATGCAAAACATAGGTTATTATTCGAACCTTTTCGTGGTAGCGAAACTGGATGGTGCGGTCGGACCCATTTTGAACTTAAAGTCACTAAACCCCTTTCTGAGGGAGTTCAAGTTCAAAATGGAGTCTCTAAGGGCGGTGATAACAGTTCTCTGCAGTCAGGGGGTGAACATAATTCCATATCTGGACAATCTGCTGATAAAGGCATCATCCAAGGAGAAGCTGTTACAGTCCATAGCTCTCACAACCCAGTTTTTCAGGGAATATGGTTGGATCCTGAATCTTCCAAAATCACATTTGGAACCAACCAGGAGGTTGTCTTTTCTGGGAATAATCCTCAACACGGAAGTGCAGAGGATGTTTCTTCCAGAGGAAAAAGCGTTGGTGATACAAACAATGGTCCGGGATGTCCTGAAGCCAGCTCGGGTGTTGGGTCATGAGTGCATTCGCCTTCTGGGGGAGATGGTGGCCTCTTACAAGGCTCTGCAGTACGGGAGATTTTATGCTCGGTCCTCCCAACTGGATCTCCTAGACAAATGGTCGGGATCTCATCTACTCATGCACCAGAGAATACGTCTGTCGCCAAAGGCCAGGATCTCACTCCTCTGGTGGCTGTAATTACCTCACCTTCTGGAAGGCCGCAGGTTCAGGATTCGGGACTGGATCCTTCTAACCACGGATGCAAGTCTCCAGGGCTGGGGCGCAGTCTCTCAAGGGGAAACCTTCCAAGGAAGGTGGTCAAGCCCGGAAGCTAGCCTGCCGATAAACATTCTGGAACTAAGAGCAGTCTACAACGGTCTCCTCCAGGCGTCCCATCTTCTGAGAAATCGGGCCATTCAAGTGCAGTTGGACAATGTAACGACAGTGGTTTACATAAACCGACAGGGCGGAACGAAGAGCAGAGCTGCAATGTCAGAGGTAACAAGAATCATCCTCTGGGCGGAAAAACACGCCTTGGCGCTGTCTGCAATCTTCATTCCGGGAGTAGAAAACTGGAAAGCGGACTTCCTCAGCAGACACGATCTTCATCCAGGAGAGTGGGGTCTCCATCCGGAGGTGTTCAAGGTGGTAACAGATTTTTGGTGTTTCCTCCAATTCCACCCATTTCAAGAGTTCTAAAACTCATAAGGAGAACAAGAGTTCTGGCAATCCTCATTGCTCCGGAATGTCCAAGAAGGGCTTGGTATGCAGATCTTCTGGATCTACTGCTAGAAGAGCCGAGGCCTCTTCCTCTTCGGGAGGACCTACTGCAGCAGGGGCCGTTCGCTTATCAAGACTTACCGTGGCTACGTTTGACGGCATGGAGGTTGAACGCCAGATACTAGCTCGGAAGGGCATTCCGAACAAAGTCATTCCTACCCTGATACAGGCTAGGAAAGGAGTAACGTCTAAACACTATCATCACATTTGGAAAAAGTATGTGTCTTGGTGTGAATCCAAGAAATTTCCTATGGTGGAGTTTCAACTGGGACGTTTTCTTCTCTTCCTGCAAGCAGGAGTGGATATGGGCCTGAGGTTGGGATCCGTAAAGGTCCAGATTTCGGCCTTGACTTCTGCTAGACGGGTGTCGGAGTTGGGGGCTTTGTCTTGTAAAAGCCCATACTTGATCTTCCATGAAAATAGAGCTGAGCTCCGGACATGTCCGCAGTTCCTTCCGAAGGTTGTGTAGACATTTCATATCAACCAACCTATTGTGGTGCCAGTTGCTACTGACTCTTCAATTTCATCAAAGTCCTTGGATGTTGTAAGGGCATTGAAAATCTATGTGAAGAGGACTGGTGGTCACAGAAAATCGGACTCTCTGTTTGTCCTGTATGATCTCAAGAAACGTGGGTGTCCTGCTTCTAAGCAGGCAATCGCTCGCTGGATCAGGTTCACTATCCAGCATGCGTATTCTAGGCAGGATTGCCGTGTTCTACATCTGTAAAGGCCCACTCTACTCGTAAGGTGGGTTCTTCCTGGGCGGCTGCCAGGGGCGTCTCGACATTACAGCTTGGTCGAGCGCCTATTTTGGCCGGGGTCGAACACGTTTGCAAAGTTCTGCAAGTTTGATACTTTGATCTCTGACGACCTGAAGTTTGGTCAATCAGTTCTGCTGGAGCCTCCGCACTCTCCCTCCCGTTCTGGGAGCTTTGGTACATCCCCATGGTACTAATGTGGACCCCAGCATCCTCTAGGACGTAAGAGAAAATAGGATTTCTCTGACGTCCTAGTGGATGCTGGGACTCCGTCAGGACCATGGGGATTAGCGGCTCCGCAGGAGACAGGGCACAAAAATAAAAGCTTTAGGACTAGGTGGTGTGCACTGGCTCCTCCCCCTATGACCCTCCTCCAAGCCTCAGTTAGGTTTTTGTGCCCGTCCGAGCAGGGTGCAATCTAGGTGGCTCTCCTAAAGAGCTGCTTAGAAAAAGTGATTAGGTTTTTTATTTTCAGTGAGTCCTGCTGGCAACAGGCTCACTGCAACGAGGGACTTAGGGGAGAAGAAGTGAACTCACCTGCGTGCAGGATGGATTGGCTTCTTAGGCTACTGGACACCATTAGCTCCAGAGGGATCGAACACAGGCCCAGCCATGGAGTCCGGTCCCGGAGCCGCGCCGCCGACCCCCTTGCAGATGCCGAAAAGTGAAGAGGTCCAGAAACCGGCGGCAGAAGACTTTTCAGTCTTCATGAGGTAGCGCACAGCACTGCAGCTGTGCGCCATTGTTGTCAGCACACTTCACACCAGCGGTCACTGAGGATGCAGGGCGCTGGGGGGGGGCGCCCTGGGCAGCAATGATAATACCTTGTTCTGGCTAAAAATACATCACATATAGCCCCTGGGGCTATATGGATGTATTTAACCCCTGCCAGGTCTCACAAACACCGGGAGAAGAGCCCGCCGAAATAGGGGGCGGGGCCTATCTCCTCAGCACACAGCGCCATTTTCCTGCACAGCTCCGCTGCGAGGAAGGCTCCCAGGACTCTCCCCTGCACTGCACTACAGAAACAGGGTAAAAAAACAGAGAGGGGGGGCACTTTTTTGGCGATATTGATATATTAAGCTGCTATAAAGGAAACAACACTTCTGTAGGGTTGTTCCTATATATTTATAGCGCTTGGGTGTGTGCTGGCAAACTCTCCCTCTGTCTCCCCAAAGGGCTAGTGGGGTCCTGTCTTCGATAAGAGCATTCCCTGTGTGTCTGCTGTGTGTCGGTACGTGTGTGTCGACATGTATGAGGACGATGTTGGTGTGGAGGCGGAGCAATTGCCGGTAATGGTGATGTCACCCCCTAGGGAGTCGACACCGGAATGGATGGCTTTGTTTATGGAATTACGTGATAATGTCAGCACGTTACAAAAATCAGTTGACGACATGAGACGGCCGGCAAACCAGTTAGTACCTGTCCAGGCGTCTCAGACACCGTCAGGGGCTGTAAAACGCCCTTTACCTCAGTCGGTCGACACAGACCCAGACACGGACACCGAATCTAGTGTCGACGGTGAAGAAACAAACGTATTTTCCAGTAGGGCCACACGTTATATGATCACGGCAATGAAGGAGGCTTTGCATATCTCTGATACTGAAAGTACCACAAAAAGGGGTATTATGTGGGGTCTGAAAAAACTACCTGTAGTTTTTCCTGAATCAGAGGAATTGAATGAAGTGTGTGATGAAGCGTGGGTTAACCCCGATAGAAAACTGCTAATTTCAAAGAAGTTATTGGCATTATATCCTTTCCCGCCAGAGGTTAGGGCGCGCTGGGAAACACCCCCTAGGGTGGATAAGGCACTCACACGCTTATCAAAACAAGTGGCGTTACCGTCTCCTGAAACGGCCGCCCACAAGGATCCAGCTGATAGGAGGCTGGAAACTACCCTGAAAAGTATATACACTCATACTGGTGTTATACTGCGACCAGCCATCGCCTCTGCATGGATGTGCAGTGCTGGGGTGGTTTGGTCGGATTCCCTGACTGAAAATATTGATACCCTGGATAGGGACAGTATTTTATTGACTATAGAGCAATTAAAGGATGCTTTTCTTTATATGCGAGATGCTCAGAGGGATATTTGCACTCTGGCATCGAGAGTAAGTGCGATGTCCATATCTGCCAGAAGAAGTTTATGGACGCGACAGTGGTCAGGTGATGCGGATTCCAAACGGCATATGGAAGTATTGCCGTATAAAGGGGAGGAATTATTTGGGGTCGGTCTATCGGATTTGGTGGCCACGGCAACAGCCGGGAAATCCACCTTTTTACCTCAGGTCCCCTCCCAAAAGAAAAGACACCGTCTTTTCAGCCGCAGTCCTTTCGTTCCTATAAGAACAAGCGGGCAAAAGGACAGTCATATCTGCCCCGAGGCAAAGGAAAGGGTAAGAGAGTGCACCAAGCAGCTCCCTCCCAGGAGCAGAAGCCCTCCCCGGCTTCTGCAAAGCCCTCAGCATGACGTTGGGGCTTTACAAGCGGACTCAGGGGCGGTGGGGGGTCGACTCAAGAATTTCAGCGCACAGTGGGCTCACTCACAGGTGGACCCCTGGATCCTGCAGGTAGTATCTCAGGGTTACAGGTTGGAATTCGAGAAGTCTTCCCCTCGCCGGTTCCTAAAGTCTGCTCTGCCAACGTCTCCCTCAGACAGGGCGACGGTATTGGAAGCCATTCACAAGCTGTATTCTCAGCAGGTGATAGTCAAGGTACCCCTCCTACAACAGGGAAAGGGGTATTATTCCACACTATTGTGGTACCGAAGCCGGACGGCTCGGTAAGACCTATTCTAAATCTGAAATCTTTGAACCTGTACATACAAAAATTCAAGTTCAAGATGGAGTCACTCAGAGCAGTGATAGCGAATCTGGAAGAAGGGGACTTTATGGTGTCCCTGGACATCAAGGATGCTTACCTGCATGTCCCAATTTGCCCTTCACATCAAGGGTACCTCAGGTTCGTGGTGCAAAACTGTCATTATCAGTTTCAGACGCTGCCGTTTGGATTGTCCACGGCACCTCGGGTCTTTACCAAGGTAATGGCCGAAATGATGTTTCTTCTGCGAAGAAAAGGCGTATTAATTATCCCTTACTTGGACGATCTCCTGATAAGGGCAAGGTCCAGAGAACAGCTGGGGGACGTAGTAGCACTAACCCAAGTAGTGCTGCAACAGCACGGGTGGATT
The DNA here is from genome assembly GCF_028390025.1 of Pseudophryne corroboree. Classification (NCBI taxonomy): domain Eukaryota; kingdom Metazoa; phylum Chordata; class Amphibia; order Anura; family Myobatrachidae; genus Pseudophryne; species Pseudophryne corroboree. The sequence goes on along the minus strand of NC_086445.1, from coordinate 282,440,242 downwards.
CTGAATTTTCCAAAATCTTAATTGACCCCGACGACACGTCTGCTGTTCCTGGGAATGATTCTGGACACGGTTCAGAAAAAGGTGTTTCTTCCGGAGGAGAAAGCCAGGGAGTTATCCGAACTTGTCAGGAACCTCCTAAAACCAGGAAAAGTGTCTGTGCATCAATGCACAAGAGTCCTGGGAAAAATGGTGGCTTCTTACGAAGCGATTCCATTCGGCAGATTCCACGCACGAACTTTTCAGTGGGATCTGCTGGACAAATGGTCCGGATCGCATCTGCAGATGCATCAGCGGATAACTTTGTCTCCACGGACAAGGGTGTCTCTTCTGTGGTGGTTGCAGAGTGCTCATCTGTTAGAGGGCCGCAGATTCGGCATACAGGACTGGGTCCTGGTGACCACGGATGCCAGTCTGAGAGGCTGGGGAGCGGTCACACAGGGAAGAAACTTCCAGGGAGTGTGGTCAAGCCTGGAGATGTCTCTTCACATAAATATACTGGAGCTAAGAGCGATTTACAATGCTCTAAGCCTGGCAAAACCCCTGCTTCAGGGTCAGCCGGTGTTGATCCAGTCGGACAACATCACGGCAGTCGCCCACGTAAACAGACAGGGCGGCACAAGAAGCAGGAGGGCAATGGCAGAAGCTGCAAGGATTCTTCGCTGGGCGGAAGATCATGTGATAGCACTGTCAGCAGTGTTCATTCCGGGAGTGGACAACTGGGAAGCGGACTTCCTCAGCAGACACGATCTACACCCGGGAGAGTGGGAACTTCATCCAGAAGTCTTCCACATGATTGTGAACCGTTGGGAAAAACCAAAGGTGGATATGATGGCGTCCCGCCTCAACAAAAAACTGGACAGGTATTGCGCCAGGTCAAGAGACCCTCAGGCAATAGCTGTGGACGCTCTGGTAACACCGTGGGTGTTCCAGTCAGTGTATGTGTTTCCTCCTCTGCCTCTCATACCAAAAGTACTGAGAATTATACGGCAAAAGGGAGTAAGAACGATACTCGTGGCTCCGGATTGGCCAAGAAGAACTTGGTACCCGGAGCTTCAGGAGATGCTCACGGAAGATCCGTGGCCTCTACCTCTAAGACGGGACCTGCTTCAGCAGGGACCGTGTCTATTCCAAGACTTACCGCGGCTGCGTTTGACGGCATGGCGGTTGAACGCCGAATTCTAAGGGAAAAAGGCATTCCGGAAGAGGTCATCCCTACCCTGGTAAAAGCCAGGAAGGAGGTGACTGCACAACATTATCACCGCATTTGGAGAAAATATGTTGCGTGGTGTGAGGCCAGGAAGGCCCCGACGGAGGAATTTCAACTGGGTCGATTCCTACATTTCCTGCAAACAGGATTGTCTATGGGCCTCAAATTAGGGTCCATTAAGGTTCAAATTTTGGCCCTGTCGATTTTCTTCCAGAAAGAATTGGCTTCAGTTCCTGAAGTCCAGACTTTTGTAAAAGGAGTACTACATATACAGCCCCCGGTTGTGCCCCCAGTGGCTCCGTGGGATCTTAATGTAGTTTTGGATTTTCTCAAATCCCATTGGTTTGAGCCACTCAAATCGGTGGATTTGAAATATCTTACATGGAAAGTAACCATGCTACTGGCCCTGGCTTCAGCCAGGAGAGTGTCAGAATTGGCGGCTTTATCGTATAAAAGCCCATATCTGATTTTCCATTCGGACAGGGCAGAACTGCGGACGCGTCCTCAGTTTCTGCCTAAGGTGGTTTCAGCGTTTCACCTGAACCAGCCTATTGTGGTGCCTGCGGCTACTAGCGATTTGGAGGATTCCAAGTTGCTGGACGTTGTCAGGGCATTGAAAATATATATTTCAAGGACGGCTGGAGTCAGAAAATCTGACTCGCTGTTTATACTGTATGCACCCAACAAGCTGGGTGCTCCTGCTTCTAAGCAGACGATTGCTCGTTGGATTTGTAGCACAATTCAACTTGCACATTCTGTGGCAGGCCTGCCACAGCCTAAATCTATCAAGGCCCATTCCACAAGGAAGGTGGGCTCATCTTGGGCGGCTGCCCGAGGGGTCTCGGCATTACAACTCTGCCGAGCAGCTACGTGGTCGGGGGAGAACACGTTTGTAAAATTCTACAAATTTGATACCCTGGCTAAAGAGGACCTGGAGTTCTCTCATTCGGTGCTACAGAGTCATCCGCACTCTCCCGCCCGTTTGGGAGCTTTGGTATAATCCCCATGGTCCTGACGGAGTCCCCAGCATCCACTAGGACGTCAGAGAAAATAAGATTTTACTTACCGATAAATCTATTTCTCGTAGTCCGTAGTGGATGCTGGGCGCCCATCCCAAGTGCGGATTGTCTGCAATACTTGTACATAGTTATTGTTACAAAAATATCGGGTTGTTATTGTTGTGAGCCGTCTGTTCAGAGGCTCCTACGTTTGTCATACTGTTAACTGGGTTCAGATCACAAGTTGTACGGTGTGATTGATGTGGCTGGTATGAGTCTTACCCGGGATTCAAAATCCTTCCTTATTGTGTACGCTCGTCCGGGCACAGTATCCTAACTGAGGCTTGGAGGAGGGTCATAGGGGGAGGAGCCAGTGCACACCACCTAGTCCTAAAGCTTTTATTTTTGTGCCCTGTCTCCTGCGGAGCCGCTAATCCCCATGGTCCTGACTGAGTCCCAGCATCCACTACGGACTACGAGAAATAGATTTATCGGTAAGTAAAATCTTATTTTTAATTACCTACCGGTAAATCCTTTTCTCGTAGTCCATAGAGGATGCTGGGCTCCCGCCCAGCGCTTTGTGATCCTGCAGTGGTTACTTGGTTCAGTACTGCTTAGTTCTTGGTAAGTACTGTTTCGTTACTTGGTGAGTAATATTATTCAGCCATTGCTGATGTTTCAAGCTAGTTAGCTTGGTTTACCGTGTGTGTGTGTGTGTGTGTGTGTGTGTGTGTGTGTGTGTGTGTGTGTGTGTGTGTGTAAGCTGGTGTGAATCTCGCCACTGTCTGTGTAAAATCCTTCTCTCGAAGATGTCCGTCTCCTCGGGCACAGTTTCTAGACTGAGTCTGGTAGGAGGGGCATAGAGTAAGGAGCCAGCCCACACTCTCAAACTCTTAAAGTGCCAATGGCTCCTAGTGGACCCTTCTATACCCCATGGTACTAATGTGGACCCCAGCATTCTCTACGGACTACGAGAAAAGGATTTACCGGTAGGTAATTAAAATCCTATTTTTGCCTTTATATAAGGCAAAACACGTTCAGCTGCTCTCCCAGCTGAGTGTGTGTAATGCCTGTTCCTTTCTCACTTTTAAACAAGAAGGAGTTGAAGTACAATAACTTTTCCAATGTTTACACTAAATTTGTTTTAGATACTTGCTGTACATTGAATTTGTGGATTGTAATTGAAACTGTAGCCACTAATATGGGGAATTTAATTGTTTTATCACAGCTGCGACTCTTGTTGTGCCATTCAGTTGTTTGTGCTGCTTGGCGCATATGCCATTACAGTATGTGTGGTTGCACCCTCGAGGTGGCAATTAGAAATATGTCCAGTGTCAGGCTTTTTGGGCGCCCAAACGCAGCATGCCCATTAGTTTACATAGCTTTAGCCGATTTACGCATCTAAACCAGTGCATTTGGTTGCGATAAGTAATGTGCACCCAGTTACTCATGCCCAGCTGCACCAACAATTTAATTTATTTGACAATTTTAGACAGGAGCCGTAGGTTTGAGAAAACAATCGAATCACCCCCTTAGGACTTAAGTACATTAAGTTGAGGAGTTTTTTGTAAGGAATACATATGTTTTACTGGCAGATGGGATGCTGGCTGTCAGTATACCGACAGTGGCATCCCGTCTTTCAGAATCCTGTCAGCAAGGCAGTAAATCCGCCCGGTGGCAAGCTTTACTCGTCACAGGTTTTTTTCCCCACTCGGTTGGCAGCGTGGACCCACCAACCGAGTGGGAATAACCTGCGCTGGTCGGGATTCCGGCCAGCTTCATTTCACCGGCTGTCTGGATTCAAGCATCGGTCTCCTGATCGCTGGTTTCCCGACAGCCGGTATTTTAACTGCATCCCCTTTATAATACGTGTTGTCCCCTGTGCTTATATAGTGTTCTGGACATTATACAGTATAGAACTATTTTATGTTGTAAAGTAAGATCACTTTAAATATTTTATACAAGAATTTATGGTGTTTGTTATATTGCTGTTGAGCCTTGTTTGCGTTAAATATTTTAATGTTAAAAATAGTGTATTTATAGCCCTGTTTATGGTGATAGTTAATTAAAACATCGCAATGCTGTAATCCTGTTTATTTTTAGCAGCTATTATGAAATTAAAGTAATAAAATCCTGCCATCTCTGCTTATTCCTTGCCTTCCGACTGAAAAACCATGGACTTTTATCTTCTGCTGTAACAAGTTTCTACATCAGTTTCCTTTTGTATAAATATATCCAAGCTGTGACAATCTCTGGAAAAAACATGCCCGGCTGGCTTGCTGCTTGGACAGCCCAAGTACCACAATGTCACGGAGACACAGGCAACACTTCAATGTGCTGCTTTCCTGCCCACAAAGCGATTTCCTTGTCAGGAGACTTGCAGAATCCAGGCCATTTCAGTGAATGTGTTTTATCGCTCAGCCCTAACACACCACACTTTGTGATTAATTTAGTTTGATCTGAAGGAAATTAATTGTACTAGTTTTCCTTCCAGTTTTTCTTATTGTCAATTTGGCAGGTTACCACAAGACTTAGGAAGAGTGGTTGCCTAGAAACAGGTTGCAAGATGTAAATGTTAACTCTGTGTGTGTGTGTTTTATTTTTCTCTAACGTCCTAGTGGATGCTGGGGACTCCGTAAGGACCATGGGGAATAGACGGGCTCCGCAGGAGACAGGGCACTCTAAGAAAGAATTAGGACTACTGGTGTGCACTGGCTCCTCCCTCTATGCCCCTCCTCCAGACCTCAGTTAGAATCTGTGCCCGGACGGAGCTGGGTGCATGAGCTTCCTAATAAGAAAGTATTTTGTTAGGTTTTTTATTTTCAGAGAGATCTGCTGGCAACAGACTCTCTGCTACGTGGGACTGAGGGGAGAGAAGCAAACCTACTAACTGCGGATAGGTTGCGCTTCTTAGGCTACTGGACACCATTAGCTCCAGAGGGATCGAACACAGGAACTCACCCTTGGTCGTCCGTTCCCGGAGCCGCGCCGCCGTCCCCCTCGCAGAGCCAGAAGACAGAAGCCGGCGAGTGAAGCAAGAAGACATCAAAATCGGCGGCAGAAGACTCCTGTCTTCATATGAGGTAGCGCACAGCACTGCAGCTGTGCGCCATTGCTCCCACACTAACCCACACACTCCGGTCACTGTAGGGTGCAGGGCGCAGGGGGGGGCGCCCTGGGCAGCAATTGGTACCTCCTGGCAAAATAGAGCATATATACAGCTGGGCACTGTATATATGCATGAGCCCACGCCATTATTTTCCACAAAATCGCGGGACAGAAGCCCGCCGCTGAGGGGGCGGGGCTTCTTCCTCAGCACTCACCAGCACCATTTTCTCTCCACAGCTCCGCTGAGAGGAAGCCTCCCAGGCTCTCCCCTGCAGAAGCACGATAGAAGAGGGTGAAAAAGAGAGGGGGGCACATAAATTTGGCGTAAAAACAATGTATACAGCAGCTACTGGGTTAACACTACGTTACTGTGTGATTCCTGGGTAATATAGCGCTGGGGTGTGTGCTGGCATACTCTCTCTCTGTCTCTCCAAAGGGCCTTGTGGGGGAACTGTCTTTAAATAGAGCATCCCCTGTGTGTGTGGTGTGTCGGTTCGTGTGTGTCGACATGTCTGAGGTAAAAGGCTCCCCTAAGGAGGAGATGGAGCTAATGTGTGTGAGAGGGTGTCTCCGTCGACAACGCCGACACCTGTTTGGATATGTGTAAGTGCTAAGGTGAATTTATTGCACAAAAGATTAGAGAACAGACAGGAAATCTACACATGTCTGTCCCTATGGCGCAGAGACCTTCAGAGTCTCACAATGCTCACTATCCAAAATAATAGACACTGATATCGACACGGAGTTTGACTCCTGTGTCGACTACGATAATGCAAAGTTACTGCCAAAGTGGCAGAAAAGTATTCAATATATGATTATTGTAATAAAGATGATTTGCATATCACTGATGACTCATCTGTCCCTGACACAAGGGTACACATGTTTAAGGGGAAGAAAGCTGAGGTAAATTTCCCTCCTCATGAAGAAAAAGAGCGGGAATCTCCAGACAAGAAGCTGCAGCTTCCCACAAAGAATTCTCAGGCAGTATCCTTTCCCCACTAGGGCCAGGATGTGATGGGAATCTTCCCCTAGGGTGTCACGTTTGCCGAAAGGGTAGCCCTAGCTATTCTCAGGGATCCTGCAGATAGCGTGCACATTTTGATACACTACTCAGACCGGCGATTGTGTCGGCATGGGTTTATATCGCTGTGGCGGCGTGGACAGGTACCTTATCAGCAGAAATTGAGACCATAGTATGTGTGTGTGTGTATATATGTATGTATATATGTATGTATGTATGTATCTATATATATATATATATATATATATATATATATATATATATATATATAGATATATATATAGATATATAGATATATATATATATATATAGATATATATATATATATATATATATATATATAGATTAAAGATGCTGTCTTAAGAGATATATATCAAAAAACATGCCCAAAGAGACATGAGTATACTGGGTCCTAGAGGCAAAGCTATGTCAATTTCTGCTTGACATGTCCTGTAGAATATGCAATGGACAGATGATGCCAACTTAAGTGGCATATGGAAGGCTGAGGATTGTGTGGAGAAGGGTTCTCTGACCTGGTCTCCACAGCTATAGCTGGTAATTCTGATATTTTGCCTTATATTCCTACACAGCCTAGGAAAGCACGTCATTATCAAATGCAGCCTTTCGAACAAAGAAACCAGAAAGTCCGAGGTGCGTCCTTTCTTGTCAGAGGCGGGGGCAGAGGAAGCCAGCTGCACAACACAGCTAGTTCCCAGGAACAGAAGTCCTCCCCGGCCTCTACAAAAATCCACCGCATGTCGCTGGGGCTCCACAGGCGGAGCTAGACCCGGTGGGGGCACGCTTTCGTAAGTTCAGCCACAAGGGGGTTCACTCCCTGTTAGATCCCTTGGCAATAGATATTGTGTCTCAGGGATACAAGCTGGACTTTGAAAAAAAAAGAAAAAAGAAAAAAAAAGATGCCTCCTCACTGACGGCCCTGTCGGCTTTCCCCCACGAGAGGGAAACAGGGGTAACTGCAATTCACAAATTGTATCTTCAACAGGTGGTGGTCAAGGTTCCCCTCCTTCAACAAGGAGGGGGTTATTATTCGACCATGTTGTAGTCCCGAAACCAGATGGTTCGGTCAGACCCATATTGAATTAAAATCCCTGAACATATACTTGAAAACTTCAAGTTCAAGATGGAATCGCTCAGAGCGGTCATCGCAAGGGAGGGGGATTTTATGGTGTCTCTGGACATAAAGGATGCTTACCTTCATGTCCCCGTTTATCCACCTCATCAGGAGTACCTCCAATTTGTGGTACAGGATTGTCATTACCAATTCCAGACGTTGCCATTTGGTCTGTCCACGGCACCGAGAATATTTACCAAGGTAATGGCAGTAATGATGGTGCTCCTGCGAAAGCAAGGAGTCACAATTATCCCATACTTGGACGATCTCCTCATAAAGGCGAGGTCCAGAGAGCAGTTGCTGATTAGTGTAGCACGCTCTCGGGAAGTGTTACAACAGCACGGCTGGATTCTGAATATTCCAAAGTCGCAGCTGATTCCTACGACGAGTCTGCCCTTCCTGGGCATGATTCTGGACACAGACCAGAAGAAGGTTCTTCTCCCGACGGAGAAGGCTCTGGAACTCATGACACTGGTCAGAGACCTCTTAAAACCAAAACAGGTGTCTGTGCATCACTGCACGAGAGTCCTGGGAAAGATGGTGGCGTCGTACGAGGCCATTCCCTGCGGCAGGTTCCATGCGAGGACCTTTTCAATGGGATCTGTTGGACAAGTGGTCCGGATCGCATCTACAGATGCATCGGCTGATCACCCTATTCCCCAGGGCCAGGGTGTCATTTCTGTGGTGGATGCAGAGTACTCGCCTTCTCGAGGGCCGCAGGTTCGGCATTCAGGACTGGGTTCTGGCGACCACGGATGCAAGCCTCCGAGGGTGGGGGGCAGTCACTCAGGAAAGAAGTTTCCAAGGGCTGTGGTCAAGTCAGGAAACTTGCCTTCACATCAATATCCTGGAACTAAGGGCCATATACAACGCCCTAAGTCAAGCGGAGACCCAGCTTCGCAACCAATCGGTGCTGATTCAATCAGACAACATCACCACAGTGGCTCATGTAAACCGCCAAGGCGGCACAAGGAGCAGGGTGGCGATGGCGGAAGCCACCAGAATTCTTCGATGGACGGAGAATCACGTACGAGCACTATCAGCAGTGTTCATTCCGGGAGTGGACAACTGGGAAGCAGACTTCCTCAGCAGGCACGACCTCCACCCGGGAGAGTGGGGACTTCATCAAGAAGTCTTCGCGCAGATTGTAGGTCGGTGGGAACTGCCACAGGTGGACATGATGGCATCCCGCCTCAACAAAAAGCTACAGAGGTATTGCGCCAGGTCAAGAGACCCTCAGGCGATAGCTGAAGACGCACTGGTGACACCGTGGATGTTCCAGTCGGTTTATGTGTTTCCTCCTCTTCCTCTCATACCCAAGGTGCTGAGAATCATAAGGAAAAGAGGAGTGAGAACAATACTCATTGTTCCAGATTGGCCAAGAAGGACTTGGTATCCAGAGCTGCAAGAAATGCTCACAGAGGACCCATGGCCTCTGCCTGTAGGGAAGGATCTGTTGCAGCAGGGACCTTGTCTGTTCCAAGACTACTTACCGCAGCTGCGTTTGACGGCAGGGCGGTTGAACGCCGGATCCTAGTAGAAAAAAGGGATTCCGGATGAGGTTATTCCTACGCTGATAAAGGCTAGGAAGGACGTGACGGCTAAACATTATCACCGTATACGGCGAAGATATGTTGCTTGGTGTGCGGCCAGGAATGCCTCTACAGAGGCATTCCAGCTGGGCCGTTTCCTTCACTTCCTACAGTCGGGAGTGACTTTGAGCCTAAAATTGGGGTCCATTAAGGTCCAGTTTTCGGCCCTATCCATTTTCTTTCAAAAAGAACTAGCTTCTCTACCTGAAGTTCAGACGTCTGTAAAGGGAGTGCTGCATATTCAGCCCCCGTTTGTGCCTCCAGTGGCACCTTGGGATCTTTACGTGGTGTTGAGTTTCCTGAAATCACACTGGTTTGAGCCGCTTAAAACCGTGGAGTTAAAATATCTCACGTGGAAGGTGGTCATGCTATTAGCTTCGGCTAGGCGTGTGTCAGAATTAGTGGCTTTGTCACATAAAAGCCCCTATTTGGTTTCCATATGGACAGGGCAGAATTGCGGACTTGTCCGCAATTTCTGCCAAATGGGGTGTCATCTTTCATATGAACCAACCTATTGTGGTGCCTGTGGCTACTCGTGACTTGGAGGATTCCGAGTTACTGGATGTAGTCAGGGCTTTGAAGGTTTATGTAGCCAGAACGGCTAGAGTCAGGAAAACTGAGTCGCTGTTTATCCTGTATGCATCCAACAACCTGGGTGCTCCTGCTTCAAAGCAAACTATTGCTCGCTGGATCTGTAACTCGATCCAGCAGGCTCATTCTGCGGCTGGATTGCCGTTTCCAAAATCAGTAAAGGCCCACTCCACAAGGAAGGGGGGCTCTTCTTGGGCGGCTGCCCGAGGGGTCTCGGCATTACAGCTTTGCCAAGCGGCTACTTGGTCAGGTTCAAACACCTTTGCAAAGTTCTACAAGTTTGATACCCTGGCTGAGGAGGACCTTGTGTGCTCATTCGGTGCTGCAGAGTCATCCGCACTCTCCCGCCCGTTTGGGAGCTTTGGTATAATCCCCATGGTCCTTACGGAGTCCCCAGCATCCACTAGGACGTTAGAGAAAATAAGATTTTACTTACTGGTAAATCTTTTTCTCGTAGTCCGTAGTGGATGCTGGGCGCCCGTCCCAAGTGCGGACTTCTTCTGCAATACTTGTATATAGTTATTGCTTAAATAAGGGTTATGTTATGGTTGCATCAGGTTTGTCTGATGCTCTGTTGTTGTTCATACTGTTGACTGGGTATGTTCTCACAAGTTATACGATGTGATTGGTGTGGCTGGTATGAGTCTTACCCTGGATTCCAAAATCCTTTCCTTGTAATGTCAGCTCTTCCGGGCACAGTTTCCTTAACTGAGGTCTGGAGGAGGGGCATAGAGGGAGGAGCCAGTGCACACCAGTAGTCCTAATTCTTTCTTAGAGTGCCCTGTCTCCTGCGGAGCCCGTCTATTCCCCATAGTCCTTACGGAGTCCCCAGCATCCACTACGGACTACGAGAAATAGATTTACCGGTAAGTAAAATCTTATTTTTTAACCCATTGACTCTCACCTAATGTAGAACATTCTCAAGATTCTATATTGTGATTATTTATAAACTGTCTGCATCAGTTTAGTGTTTCAGATTACCTATTTACAACCCTCCCTTTATGCTGGCCCGGGACAACGTAAGGGTGGGTTTATTTATTTTGCTTACTAATGTATTTGTTTTTCTTCTTCGGGGTCCATGGTCTCCACAGGGAGAGTACTGGTGGTGGAAGTCAGCAAGGGGAGGTCAGAGCTTCCCCAGCGGCCCCTCCCCCAGCCCAGGGCGCCATTCCACTGCCGTCTTCCCACCCTGGGCTATTCCTCCCTCATCCTCCTTTACCAGAGAGGCAGGGCAGCCATAGCAGAGCTCTGCAGGTCTCCAGGAGCGTTGAGCTCAGTCTCCCTGTATACCTCTCCTCACAGTCAGGTTATACACAGCACTACATCCTACCAGCCTTCTCCACATGGCTGAGTAGTTGATATACTTGCCCACTGCAATTAAATTGTGTTTCTGTCTTGTATGTGAGTTATGCTAGTGCTGTTGCTTGTATTTGTCTCTCTTTCTCAGTGTACATTATAATTGCTTTCCCTGTACCTTTCCCTATTCTTAAGTGACCTTTGAATTCTGGTGTGTAGTGGGGTTTACTCTGTCACATATTATTGTATATTGTATTTGTGAAGGCTCATTGTCATGTACTGTTAAATTTATATGCTGCACATTACCATATTGGGCCTAATTCTGAGTTGATCGCGGCAGCAATTTTGTTAGCAGTTGGGCAAAACCATGTGCACTGCAGGGGGGATAGATATAACATGTTCAGAGAGAGTTAGATTTGGGTGGGGTGTGTTCAAACTGAAATCTAAGTTGCAGTGTAAAAATAAAGCAGCCAGTATTTACCCTGCACAGAAACGAAATGACCCACCCAAATCTAACTCTCTCTGCACATGTTATATCTGCCTCCCCTGCACTGCACATGGTTTTGCCCAACTGCTAACAAAGTTCCTGCTATGATCAACTCAGAATTACCCAAATTGTGTGTGTACACTTCTTGCAGTTGCTTCTCACAGAAGCAAAACTAAGCAAACTGAGGCACCTACTCTGGTAGCATGTAGAACCTGTAACATGGAGGTATTACCTTCAAGCTTTATCACAGGATGGTCAGTGCACAGCCTCTCTTGTGCCTCCAGACACATCAGCGCCCCCCCCCCCCCCCCAGTTCCAGTACAAGAACCTCCATAGGCATCTCTTTCTACTCGATTGTGAAAAATCGCTGTCCATTTTGCTACCCCACCTGTGGCTCGTCCTATGGTCCTACAACTTTCAGTACAGCCCATGGTGGCTCCGTTATGGGCTTTCAGCAGCCATTACAACCTGTTTACCGGACAATTTCAGCCTCGGACGTCTCTCCTCTTAGGTTAGACTCCTTCTCTAACTTTATACAGAGTTTGGCTGCTTCCTCTGCTGCATTTCTCAACATTGTACAGGGCCAGGTAGCGTTGCCTGCACCTACTGCCACTAAGCGTACTGTGCCTTCCTCACAGTCTACACGACTATCTGATTCTGAAGAATTATCTGCTCCTGCAGATCAAGCTGAGATTTCTGATACAGAATCCCCCTCACGAGATGAGGAGGTGAACCCCAAATTTCATGTGGCGGCATTAATTAGGGTGATTAAATTCTCACTTCAACTAGAAGATGTTAAACCAGCCCCTATGTCTAAGGATCCTCTGCGCAAACTGCAGAAGATAATGAGTTTCCACACTTGGAGCACTTCTCAGAAGCTAGGAATGAGACTTGGAAATTCACAGTTCCCAAAAGGTTCAGCTCCTTTTATCCATTACCCACAGCTGATTGTGCAAAGTGGGAAAATCCACCTATGGTAGATGCTCCTGTAACACACTTACTTAAAAGTTCGATCCTTCCTATCCCGACTGCTTCCTCTCTTAAGGAACTACCGGATAGACAACTAGGTGCATGTCTTAAATCTTTGTACTCCCTTACTGGAGCCACAGCCAGACCGATTAGATACAGCCTGGGTAGATAAAGCCATAGAATCCTGGGCTGATAACCTTGAACACAGATTCACATCTGAGCCTACCACTGAACAATTGTCTCTAATTGCCAATATCAGGGATGCAGCCTATTACATTGGTGAAACTGCTTTGGATTCTGTTCTGTTATCCTCCTGTCACGGGCAGTCACTCCTTTCAGGGTTACTGGTCTTTTAATGAAAGGGATCTCCCAATCAACATCCTGGCCCTTCAAATGGCTAGGGACCTTCTATAGAGTTCTCCGGTACAAATCCAGTCAGACAACACCACGGCAGTGGCTTATATAGATCGTCAGGGAGTAACTCTGATTCTTGTCTGGGCAGAACTCTACCTTCTGGTTATCTCTGCAATATTCATTCCGGGAGTCCTTAACTTGGAAGCAGACTTTCTCAGTCGACAGGATGTTCATGCCTGAGAGTGGTCTCTACATCCAGACGTCTTTCAGCTTCTGGTGCACAAGTGGGGTCTTTCAGACGTGGATGTCATGCCCTCCAGACACAACCACAATGTTCCAGTCTACATGGCCTGGACAAGAGATCAGCGAGTAAGCTTCTTGGACCCACTCACAGTCCCATGGACCTTTTGTCTGGTCTATCTCTTCCCTCCAGTGTCTCTCCCAGAGTACTTTGCAAGTTTAAGGAGGACGGCGGCATGCTACACCTTGTGGCTCCGGCATGGCCCAGACGCCATTGGTTTCATGGATCTTCAATGTCTCTCCATAGACGAGCCCTTCCCTCTGCCCCTCCTTCCAGGCCTGCTCTCTCAGGGGCCCTGCCTGCATCTGGACCCGCCTCGCCTGTCTTTGACTGCGTGGCTCTTGAGACATTCCTCATAAGGAAAAAAGGTTTTTCTGGTATGGTGGTTCATACTATGCTCCAGGCTCGGAAACCAACCTCAGCCTGCATATATTACTGTATCTTGCACTCCTACTTTCAGTGGTGTGCTCATCGTAACTACGATACTAAAGTTCTTAGAATCCCTAGGCTGTTAGCTTACAAGCGGGCCTAGCCTTGGGTCTTCGACTGGCTTCTCTGAAGGTTCAGGTCTTTGCCTTGTCTGTCTGGTTCCAGCAGAAACTGTCTCACTTAACAAATGTGCATACCTTCCTCCAGGAGTGCTCCAGCCTCTATTCGTCCCTTTGGTTGCTCCTTGGGATCTGTCCTTGGTTCTTGCGGGCCTTACAACAGACTCCTTTTGAACCATAGGAAACGGTGAACCTCGGTTAACTGCTAGGACACTCACTCACATTCTCTCCTCTCTCTCTCTCTCTCTCTCTCTCTCTCCCCCTTCCCCGCCCTCTCCTCGCCATTGCTTCAGCCCAAAGAGTCTGACTTGGGAACTCTCTCCTTACGCTCCCCCTTTTTGATATTTGCTTTGGACTAAACTGGGATACCTACCTAAGGTAGTGTATAAATTCCATAACAACAAACCCATTGTGGTACTGGTCTGTAAGGTGCCTGGTCTTTCACAAGAGGAACTCTGGTTGGATGTGTTCTGTGCTCTCAGGATCTACTTGGAGCGTACTAGTTCCGTTCGGAAAACTGATTCCATATTCATCCTCTATGGATTCCACAAGCGGTGCTGGCCCGCCAATAAGCAAATGTTGGCTCCACATGACCATTTCACAGGTTTACACGCATACTGATCTCCTCGTTCCAATTACAGTCTCTGCTCACTCTACTCGCTTTGGGTCATTCGTGGGCAGCACGCTGTGGAGCGTCTGCTGAACAATTTTGCAAGGCTGCTATGTGGTCTTCTGCCCACATGTTTCTTAGGTTCTATGCCTTTTGATACGTTTGCCTCTTAGGATGCAACTTTTGGCCGCAATGTCCTTCTTTCAGCTTAGGAGTGTTCCCTCCCTATTACAACTGCTTTTGGACATCCCAAGGTTCTCTGTGGAGACCATGGACCCCGAAGATGAAAAGAGTGGGTTATGGTAAAACTTACCTTTGTTAACTCTTTTTTTTTTTTTTTTTTATCTTTGAAGTTCATGGGAATCACAGGGCGCCTACCCTGGCGCACCTAGCTTCAATAGATTACTTTTCTGGTTACTAGTTCCCTTCTCTTCTCTATGAGAATGTGTTTCCTGTGTGTACCATTCTTCCTTCTCTCCACTTTCTAGATCCTGCTTTGGGCTTTTTAACCTTAACTGAAGTACCTGAGCATGGGGGCGGGATATGAGGGGATAGGAGCCCAGTGCATCGTGGGAGGCTCACAAGCTTATGCTTTTCGGTGCCAGTCCTGGTCTCCACCAGCCATACCCCAAGCTTATCACGGTGGATCCCATGGAATTGCTAGTAAGAGTTAATGAAGGTAAGTTTTGTCTTAACTCTTTTCTCCTTCATCCACTAGGGGCCACTGGAGTGTAGTTACAATGGGGAAATAGTAGGTAGCAATGGGGAGCTGGCACTTTAAAAATTCTCACACTGTGGCTAGCTCCTCCCCTACTATATCCCCTCCAAGCCAGTCTTAGTTTAGTGCCCGAGGTAGCTGGTTCACTTGGGTTTAGCTGAAGAATTTTTTTCTTTTTCTTTATTATTTTATTTTTCTTACACACACACTCACAGACTGGCAGCTCTGCCACTGCCAGTCTGCACCGTGGGAGCTGCCGGCGGGGTCCCATCGCAGCTGCGTGCGGCTAGGGATGGGCCCCGGCTGAGGGAGACACTGAGCTCTCCTGAGTTGGCGGACACCGCTGCGTGCGGCGCGTGTCGCGGCCACTCCATCCAGCAGAAGATTCCGGCAGCATGGCAGTGGTGAGTATCAAAAATGGTCGGACACCGCTGCGTGCGGCGTGTGTCGGGACCACTCCATCACAGAAGATTCCGGCCGGACACCGCTACGGCAGCGCGTGTCGGGGCCACTCCATCAGAAGGACAGCGGTGAGTACAATCTCCCCCCCTCCAGACTGATGTGTGATTTTACATAATATGGAGTGAGACTCTTAGATGTGATGGTCTTTACTGTGCACCCCTACACTGAAAAGCATCCACAGTAGCCCAGTGGATACGTAACCGGGCTAGGGTGAGAGAGGTCGTTGAACTTGGCGCCTTTATGTGGGGGGCGGAGCTTCAGCCCGCTCGGTAAGCGGGCTCAGCGCTCTTCAATCCCCGGCTGCTGCAGACAGGCAGCGGGGCGATACATTTACACTGCCCTGCCGCACAAGCTTACAGACAGCCGGGTCATACATTTGAAAATTTAAAACTGGCGCCGGAGCAGAGGGGCGGAGCTAACTCCCGCTCCGTCCGGCGGGCTCAGACTCTCAGCATACAGGCGGCCGGGGGGGGTTACACACCGCTCCCCGGCCGCAGCATATATTACAATGTACGGGCGCTCCCCGGCAGCAGCAAATAGGCGGCCGGGGGTTACATTTACTCCGACCGCAGCAAGGCGGCCGGGGGATACATTTGCGCGCCGAGGCAGGGGGGGCGGAGCTAACTCCCGCTCTGTACGGCGGGCTCTCTCCGCTCCCCGCGCCGCTGCAGCACGCCGCTCCAGTGTGTGTGTGGGGTCTCACTCTGAAGACTCATTCCTCTCCTGGTTGTGCAGGGAGGATTTCTGTGCAGGTAGGAGGGGTGAGTAAAGGCTTATAACCCGCTGTACTCAGCGGGCTCTCAGGTCTCACTGTCGCTAGGCAACAGACCCTGGCTCTGGGGTTTTTAGCTTTCCAGACTTCATGTTGCTAAAATATAGATACATTCCTCCTGCAGTAGAGTCCTCTGCCCGGCATTTCCTACATGTAGATCAGGAAACCTGCTCTATTACAGGAGCTGGGACTCAGCTCATTAATAATTTAAAAATATACTGTGCAGTATTTATTTACCTACAAATACACAGTATTTATCTACCCTATTGGGTTCACATAGACGGTATTGATCTACCCGGTGGGTTTCACGGTGGTGTGTGTGTATATATACATATATAGTTATGTTTGTATGTGTGTGTGTGTGTGTGTGTGTGTGTGTGTGTGTATATATATATATATATATATATATATATATATTTAAGTGTGTGTGTGGGTATGTATATAGATATATCCATACAATACCATATATAGGGAATAAAACAAACACTTCCGCAATGTTTTCTAGAAACAGAATACCCTACCTGGCCACATAACGTTTAAACCCATCTTTTCTCACAGGCTGGTCACCATTTTGAAAAGCCAGCGGAACCTCCGAGAAACATCTGGTGCACCTTAATTAGCGGTACACTACATACAGGGCGGGGTGTTGCCTTCCCTTTATTATTCCTTGGTGTCACTTGGTACTAATGCTATTTGTAATTGGGGAATGTGTGTAAAGCATCAGACAAATAGCGCTGTGGCTCAGGACGCTAGTAGCGGGTATCTGAACAGGGGTTTGAATCCAAACAAAACTTTAAGGAGAGCTCCTATAGCCTAGGGCTAAGACTCCTGTCCCACAGCGCAGCGCTACTGGTTCAGGTCTCCGCTGCTCCAGAAAGTTTAGTTGAATCGTGTCGGTCACTACACATTATAGTGCAGACCTTGCATAGGGCTGTGCTTATTTAACCCACCTTTTCTCCTTTCGTTTGTCTCACCTGGGATAGTCAAAGAATTCCCTCTTAGGTGTGAAGTATGCGGTGGAGCCATCTGCATAGCCCTCCACGCACCTGCAGGACGCTCCTGTTTGAACAGCTCAGATTATGCAGGTAATGTCACTGGTAACCAGAGACCTTGTACGTCATTTCACCTCTCCAGGTGTCTAAAGGAACCTGGTTAACTAACCTTCCATGTTACAATACTGATGATGTCTGTTTTCTGTGGAGTCTGAACCAGTGTCTCAGAATATCCAGGTGCATTATACAGCAGTTCGTCTGAGACTGCAGGTAAAGGAGGCGGACACGTCAAGTCCATCAGGGTTCGACGCCGAGGACGAAATGACAGCAACTGCTCCAGTTTCGGATAAGCTGGCCAGGCTCCGGTAGACGGCCGGCAGACGCCCGAATACACAATTTCAGGTATCAAACAATGTTTGTTTTCCTATCCTTTCCCCGCAGACGGCAGGAAAGGGTATCAGAACCTCCCCAAGGGTATACCCCTCGATGTATCGCTGGTCCAACAAGCTGACGTTTTCCTGAGGCAACCTTGCTCAGGGATCCATCGACATAGGCAGCAGCGCGGTTCTACCGCGTCCGGAGCAGGTAGGTTGGGGTACAATTGCCCTCTAGGTTACAGGATGCTTCGCATCAGCAATTGATACTTTTGTACAGGTCAGAATCACGATTCTGCTTTATGTTCTTTGGAGGTCTCCTCGTCTGCAGACTCGGACCCTGCTTCTTCGCTTGGCTGTCTTAACCCGACGACCTGTGGGGCTGCGACAGTGACAGGTGAACATGAAATCCTACGGGGCAGATGGTTCTGGGGATGGAACTTTCTGCAGGTTTTCTTGAACCATTGGAGGTAAGTCCACTCTGCTTTCTCCTACTACTGCCCCAGATCCAAGACAGACCTTTACTGGGCTCTCCTTCGATTTTTCCGTGCCCTTTCAGGCTTTCGACTCCACACAGGTGATATCTTCGCCACCAGGGGTTTTCAGGGTAAAAAGGCTGAAGCAGAGGTTCAACACCCTTGGTCCAGTCTGATTTTATGTCATCCTATACACCCATTACACAGACTTTCCTACCACCTGGAGGGTCCCAGGGTAGGCGCGGGTCAAAGGGAGAAGGCTTGGGTGGTTACAACCGTCTCAGGAGTCCCTCGGCATGGGTCGGCCGATTTACGATGACAAGAGAGTCATACTGCAGGCTGCGCTCCATAGGTTTCTAACCGCAAAGGGTATTGATCCCGGTTTTTCACATATCATTTGACTCAGGCTTTTGTTTTTCTTTTCACGTTCCGAAGCCAAGTGGCTTGGACAGGCCTATTCTGGCCTTACAATCCTTTTAGTCTGTGATTGCCAGTTAAAAAAAAAAAAAAAAAGGGGGTTTTACGTGTCCCTTCTCTTTGAACAAAAAAGGGAGGTTTACGTGTCCCTTGTCTTCAGAGATGCCTGTTACTGATTTCCGTTGGACAGGCTTTTCTCAGATTCGCATTACAGGATTCTCATTTTCACTGTCAATCCTTTCCTCTCGGTCTCTCTTCCGCTCCCACAGAGTTTAGGAAGATCACAGAATAACTCTTTTTCAACAGCAGTGGGTGACGTTGGTTCCCTAATGGGACAATTTACTGCTACTATCCCACTCTGTACATTAGGGGCTTCTGAATATCCGGAGGATCCAGGAGCTTCTGAGTCGACACAGACCCAATTTATGCTCTGCATAGACGTTTCTCAACACGGTCCGTCAGAGGATTTTTCCTTCCTCTGCACCAGATACTCTATTCCTTCAGTCAAGTTGCGACGCAATGAGTGGTCGCCTCCAGTCCCCTCTGAGCGGGGGACAGCAATCTTCTTTCCAGGTGAGGGAACATTCCCGGGTGAGGGAACATTCCCCGGAGTTTTGTCAGCTGGTCCGCTGTGGGCGGAGATTTCGGATCGACCTCAGGGCGTTCTGACTGACTCTTTAACCCTTTATTAATCTCGGACGTGAGCTCTGGCGGCAGTAGCCGAGGGTGCCCTCAGAGCTCCGGGGAGTTTTTCTGGTTTTTCTATCCTGCCTCCTTTTCTATTTCTACCTCATGTTCGGTAACACAGGAGGGGATTATGCGTGCTAGTCCTCTCTGTGGCGCTGGTTGGGCCACGCAGGACTCGAAGATACAGATACGCCTGTTGTCAGTAGAGGAGCCCTGGCTCCTACCTCGACTGGACTGTCTACTTCAACAGGGTCCTTTTTTCTTGGTTCAATCTTACACTGGTTTCATTGACCCGTGTGACTGTTCACGAGACCTCAGAAGGGAGGAGTTCCCTAGTTCGGTTAGGCCTACTGGGCCCCGATTTCAGAAGTCTGTTACCTCTTCTCGCTTTTGCCACTTTTGGAAATCTTTATGGGACATAATAAGGATAAAAGGGGTTTTTCCCCCTTCTTCCAGTTACCATTCATCTTTGGTTTCTCTGGGAGGTTTTGCTCCGCTGCGCTTCAAACCACACTGACCGGAATTTTAGGTCTCTGTCTTTTTCGCTTTTCTTCCAAATGAGATTAGCCTAGCGGCCGTATGTTCGGCCTCTTTTTCAGGTAGTACTCTACTGGCAACTACCCTGGCTATGCTTCGGCCTCAGCGGTTGTTTCTTCCAGAGGGGATGTCCATTTTTCATATAAATCTGACACTAGTGTTTTTCAGTCCTCTCTGAATGTTGTCAGGGCTCGCCAACTCTCTCCACAGAGGTCTCAGGCTGTCCGATGAAGTGTTTTTCTTCTTTGTTCTGTACGATGCTCCCGTACTAAATAGCCGGGGTCCCAGCATACGCTGGGCAGTTGGATACATCTGACCATCAGACAGTCTTCTTGGCGGTTACTAGGGAGCCCCCGTTTCCATTTCAGCGCACTTTACGCGCATTGTAAGACCTTCGTGGGCAGCTGCCCGCGGGGTCTCCATGCATATTTTTTGTCGGGCGGCTACTTGGTCAAACCGACATTCGTTTTGTCAAATTCTACAAGTTTGACACTTTTACGGCCTCTGCATCACTGTTGGGCCGAGCAGTTTTTACAGGACTCTCAGCGCTTTCCCACCCGGTTTTGGGAGCTCTGGGACGTCCCCATTGTAACTACACTCCAGTGGCCCCTAGTGGATGAAGGAGAAATCAGGATTTTGGTACTTACCGATAAATCCCTTTCTCCGATTCCACAGGGGCCACTGGACGCCCGCCCAGCGCTGTTCCTCCTGTTTTTTTGCTTAACGGTTTGCAGATCACCAGATGACTGCTTGTTGAGTTCAGGCTAGCCTGGTTTTTTTTTTTGTCAGGTTCTGTTCCAGGTTTAGTTTGTGTTCGCCTGGTTTACAGGGCGAGGCTAACCTCCTCTACCTTACGGTTTGGTTACTACAGCTCTCCTCGGGCACAGTTTTACGTAGACTGGCTTGGAGGGGATATAGTAGGGGAGGAGCTAGCCACAGTGTGAGAATTTTTAAAGTGCCAGCTCCCCATTGCTACCTACTATTTCCCCATTGTAACTACACTCCAGTGGCCCCTGTGGAATCGGAGAAAGGGATTTATCGGTAAGTACCAAAATCCTGATTTTTATTTTTGTGAAGCTACAAACTGCAGTTTGAGATAGTGAACATTCATTCGTAAGTTTCCAAGCTGCAGTCACACTTTTTAATTAGAAATGTAGTTGAAATCCCAGATACTGCTAAAATTTCTAATGGCAATATTAACCACAGTCTACAATGAGTTTAAGGATGGGGAGTCCTTAAAAGCGAAGTCCACCGACAGTGATTTCCACTCCCATCGAGCAGTATAAATGTGATGTATTCCTCCCACAGTTGTTTAAACCACCAGCACCTCCTCACTTCTGACTTCTCCTTACAACAAGCTGCAGTTTTGACTACAGGCAGTTTATCCCCTGTGTAGATAATTTGGGACTTGTCTACATTCCTCAGTAAATCACTCAAAGGATGTGTACACACGGTGAGATATTTTCTTTATATAGTCAAAATTGCAAGAAAAGTCACCTTGCGATCCCGATGCGCGGTCCTGCCAGGTCGGTATCGCAAGAAAAGATGGACTGTGCAGGCAAGTCGATCCTTGCTTGATCGGTGTACTGTCTAGTTCATCTCACATGTCAATTACATCTCACATAAGCCAAAATCTCACATAAGCCAAAATCGTAAGCACACATAGGGGGTAATTCCAAGTTGATCGCAGCAGGATTTTTGATAGCAACTGGGCAAAACCATGTGCACTGCAGGGGAGGCAGATATAACATGTGCAGAAAGAGTTAGATTTGGGTGTGGCGTGTTCAATCTGCAATCTAATTTGCAGTGTAAAAATAAAGCAGCCAGTATTTACCCTGCACAGAAACAAAATAACCCACCCAAATCTAACTCTCTCTGCAAATGTTATATCTGCCTCCCCTGCAGTGCACATGGTTTTGCCCAGTTGCTATCAAAAATCCTGCTGCGATCAACTTGGAATTACCCCCATAGTCCATATCTCAAGAAAAGTTAGTCAAAATCGGTGGTGCTGGGCTCCGGGGAGTTCAGGGGAATTCGCAAAGTTAAAATCGGGCATAGCAAGGATCTCACCGTGTGTACACACCATAAGTCTTCCAAACCATGGAGTCTTAACATATTAGAGCTCATAATGTGCTCTTGGGAGAGAGAATCTGTCACCACTGTGTACATACTCTCAGTTAGTGGGTTGTCAATCTGCTTGCATATCAAAGTGCATTTTTTTTTTTAAATAATGAGTTTCATATTAATCATGATTTTCATTTTGTGTAATAGGGTTTACGCAGTAAATGCGGAAATTAAATACTTGTATGGAAAATAAGTGTTTATTACGTTCCAATAATTTTTGGCCTGGCAAGTTATTTATTTATCAACAGTGTCTTACATAGCGCAACATATTCCGTTGTGCAATCCATGTGTTGTGTCAAAACCAATAGGATATGGATCCCATATAATAAATCTGATTAATAGAAAAACTATGATTTGTAGCTGGACCAAAGCTTCTGCATTACCTGAAATGGAACATAGTTTATTCAGTACTTTTTAGTGATTTTTAAACCTTGTATCTGTAAAGGATTATCTGGCACTACTGCAATTTGTTAGTGTTAAATTACTTTAAAGGTCCGTAATAGCAGTGTTTTACTTTGTCATATTATGTAACCAATTACAAATGTACACAATTTCGGGTTACTCTTCTTTGACATATTTTACAATTTGGTGAAAGTGCTCTAAAGTTCTGTGTTTAAGTAGCCCATACGTAATTACATGAAAGCAGATACCGACTGACATGCAAGATATGTAGTTGCATAATTGGGACATTTTTTAAGTTTGATTTCTTGGGGTATATTTTAATATGCAGGATTAGAAGCTGTGTAGGGGGAAGCTAGATTTTCATGCCAACGGGTAAAGATGGCGGCACACATGGACGTACAGCTCCAGAGCCCCTTTTTGTATTCTTTGTATACCTCTGATTGTGCTTCAAGATCAGAATCTAATATAATGGCAGACAACACTTCAGTAGTGGGTATGATTTCCTGTGGGGACTAATAATAAGAACGGTGGAGCTCCTTGTTAAGTGGGGACTGAGGAAAGGATACTTGCCTGTTGCTAAATGGCAAGAAAACCAAGGAAGGTAGTAGCAGACTTTAGGAGACCTAGGAAAACGACCCCACAGCCATTCAATTTGAATGGCATAGAAGTCCAGATGATTAGCATTTTTAGGCGTTAATCTTACTGATGATTTATCATGGTTCTCATACGTCTGTAGATGGGAAGTCTCAGTAACATATTTTCTTTTGGAGAAAATTGCTGGCTGTAAGTTTACAGAGGAATATATTCGCATATATTTTTAGTACGGATGGTGTAATGGTTAGCATTACTGCCTCACAGCACTGAGGTTATGGGTTCAATTCCCACCATGGCCCTAACTGTGTGGCGTTTGTACATTCTCCCCATACTTGCATGGATTTCCTGTAGATACTCCGATTTCCTCCCATAGTCCAAAAATATACTGGTAGGTTGATTGATTGGCTCCCAACAAAAATGTAAGCCTAGCATGAATGTGTGTGCATGTACATGTGGTAGGGAATATTGCCCCCCATTTATCAAGCCTTGGAGAGTAATAAATAGCACGGTGATGAAGTACTAGCCAATCAGCTCCTAACTGACATGTTACAGGCTGTGGTTGAAAATGACCGTTATTAGCTGATTGGTTGATACTTAATCACCATACTATTTATCACTCTCCAAAGCTTGATAAATCTGGGCCATAGATTGTAAGCTCCACTGGGGCAGGAACTGATGTGAATGGCCAAATATTCTCTGTAAAGCGCTGTGGAATGTGTGCGCTATATAAATAACTTTAAATAAATAAATTGATGTGTTATGGTATGGTAATTTCAAGTTTTCTCATCAAGAATCTATGGCGAGGGTGGTTAAAGTGGGTGAGAGAACCATTGGTCAAACTTTGCCCCAGTTGGAGGATATTTTTGTCAGAAATGTCCCTACTTCATAGATAACGAAATCTTTTTTCAGCCTTTAAGGGCCCTACACATATAACGATCCGCCGCCGAGCTGCCAGACGGCGGATACGGCCGACGGGCGACCCGGCGGAGGGGGGGCAGTGACATAGAAGTGCAGGCAAATATGGACGAGATCGTCCATATTGGCCTGCATGCACAGCCGACGGGGCACCAGCGATGAATGAGCGCGGGACCGCGCATCGTTCATCGCTGGTGACTCCACACTTAAAGATATGAACGTTATCTCGTTCAATAATGAACGAGATCGCTCATATCTTTGAGGATTGTCGGCCGGCGTGTAGGGCCTATTATAGTAGATCACCAAGTCCAAAAGCCTGCCTATCCCTCCTGTATTGGAATTACATGTTTTTTGGAATACAGACTATGCAGTTGCTGATTACTTAACTTATGTGGAAGCTGGCACCAAACACTTGAGGTTACACTAAACAGCGCCTTTTGTTATACCAAGCCTACATGGGCCCTTTAGGTAAAGCAGCTATTTATAGCCGTACATTCCAGTTGCATTGGAATGGAAAGGGGTTCAGGAAAGGATATGATCTAGGAGAGAAAGCTGCACTGTTCATCTCTGTTACACTGAATGCCTGAGGGCTCCTTCCTGTCATTACATCAGAACAGGCCCTGCTTAACCTCTTCCTTCCCAGCTAGCTCTGACCCACTATATCTGCTGGAATAGGTGTAGAAAAGTTGGACTTTTAACATCCGTGAAGATGGAGCGTTGTGTGAATTGGTTATTGGACCAGAAGCCTAAAAATATATTTTCATAAAACAAGATAAAATGATACTTTAGTAGTGTTGGAGGCTTTGTTATCAAGTTCATTTTTATCGTATAGTAGTCACATTGGGGTGGTCTTCAGTATGCCGAATGTCGGGATCCCGGCGCCGGAATCCCGACACCCGTCATACCGACAGATATTCTCCCTTGTGGGGGTCCACGACCCCCCTGGAGGAAGAATAAATAGCGTGGCGCGCCACCATGCCCGCAGCGTGGCTAGTGCAACGAGCCCGCAAGGGGCTCCTTTGCGCTCGCCACGCTGTTGGTATGCCGGTGGTCGGGCTCCTGGCGCCGGTATGCTAGTCGCCGGGAGCCCGGCCGCCGGCATACCATACTACACCCGTCACATTGTATTCCATTTTATAGTAAGTTAAGGTATACATATTTCAGGTGTATATATGTGTGTGTGTGTGTGTGTGTGTATATATATATATAATAAGATTTTACTTACCGATAAATCTATTTCTCGGAGTCCGTAGTGGATGCTGGGGTTCCTGAAAGGACCATGGGGAATAGCGGCTCCGCAGGAGACAGGGCACAAAAAGTAAAGCTTTTCCAGATCAGGTGGTGTGCACTGGCTCCTCCCCCTATGACCCTCCTCCAGACTCCAGTTAGGTACTGTGCCCGGACGAGCGTACACAATAAGGGAGGATTTTGAATCCCGGGTAAGACTCATACCAGCCACACCAATCACACCGTACAACCTGTGATCTAAACCCAGTTAACAGTATGATAACAGCGGAGCCTCTGAAAGATGGCTTCCTTCAACAATAACCCGAATTAGTTAACAATAACTATGTACAATTTTTGCAGATAATCCGCACTTGGGATGGGCGCCCAGCATCCACTACGGACTCCGAGAAATAGATTTATCGGTAAGTAAAATCTTATTTTCTCTATCGTCCTAGTGGATGCTGGGGTTCCTGAAAGGACCATGGGGATTATACCAAAGCTCCCAAACGGGCGGGAGAGTGCGGATGACTCTGCAGCACCGAATGAGAGAACTCCAGGTCCTCCTTAGCCAGAGTATCAAATTTGTAAAATTTTACAAACGTGTTCTCCCCTGACCACGTAGCTGCTCGGCAAAGTTGTAATGCCGAGACCCCTCGGGCAGCCGCCCAAGATGAGCCCACCTTCCTTGTGGAGTGGGCCTTTACAGATTTAGGCTGTGGCAGGCCTGCCACAGAATGTGCAAGTTGGATTGTGCTACAGATCCAACGAGCAATCGTCTGCTTAGACACAGGAGCACCCATCTTGTTGGGTGCATACAATATAAACAACGAGTCAGATTTTCTGACTCCAGCTGTCCTTGCAATATATATTTTTAATGCTCTGACAACGTCCAGTAACTTGGAGTCCTCCAAGTCACTTGTAGCCGCAGGCACTACAATAGGCTGGTTCAGATGAAATGCTGACACCACCTTAGGGAGAAAATGCGGACGAGTCCGCAGTTCTGCCCTGTCCGAATGGAAAATCAGATATGGGCTTTTGTAAGATAAAGCTGCCAATTCTGATACTCTCCTGGCAGAAGCCAGGGCTAGAAGCATGGTCACTTTCCAAGTGAGATATTTCAAATCCACCTTTTTTAGTGGTTCAAACCAATGAGATTTTAGAAAGTCCAAAACCACATTGAGATCCCACGGTGCCACTGGAGGCACCACAGGAGGCTGTATATGCAGCACTCCCTTAACAAAGGTCTGGACTTCAGGGACTGAAGCCAATTCTTTTTGAAAGAAAATCGACAGGGCCGAAATTTGAACCTTAATAGATCCCAATTTGAGACCCATAGACAATCCTGATTGCAGGAAATGTAGGAATCGACCCAGTTGAAATTCCTCCGTCGGAGCACTCCGATCTTCGCACCACGCAACATATTTTCGCCAAATTCGGTGATAATGTTGCACGGTTACTTCCTTCCTTGCTTTAATCAAAGTAGGAATGACTTCTTCCGGCATGCCTTTTTCCTTTAGGATCCGGCGTTCAACCGCCATGCCGTCAAACGCAGCCGCGGTAAGTCTTGAAACAGACAGGGACCCTGCTGAAGCAAGTCCCTCCTTAGAGGTAGAGGCCACGGATCTTCCGTGATCATCTCTTGAAGTTCCGGGTACCAAGTCCTTCTTGGCCAATCCGGAACCACTAGTATCGTTCTTACGCCTCTTTGCCGTATAATTCTCAATACTTTTGGTATGAGAGGCAGAGGAGGAAACACATACACCGACTGGTACACCCAAGGCGTTACCAGCGCGTCCACAGCTATTGCCTGCGGATCTCTTGACCTGGCGCAATACCTGTCCAGTTTTTTGTTGAGGCGAGACGCCATCATGTCCACCATTGGTCTTTCCCAACGGGTTACCAGCATGTGGAAGACTTCTGGATGAAGTCCCCACTCTCCCGGGTGAAGATCGTGTCTGCTGAGGAAGTCTGCTTCCCAGTTGTCCACTCCCGGGATGAACACTGCTGACAGTGCTATCACATGATTCTCTGCCCAGCGAAGAATCCTTGCAGCTTCTGCCATTGCACTCCTGCTTCTTGTGCCGCCCTGTCTGTTCACATGGGCGACTGCCGTGATGTTGTCCGACTGGATCAACACCGGTTTTCCCTGAAGCAGAGGTTCTGCCTGGCTTAGAGCATTGTATATTGCTCTTAGTTCCAGAATGTTTATGTGAAGAGACGTTTCCAGACTCGTCCATACTCCCTGGAAGTTTCTTCCTTGTGTGACTGCTCCCCAGCCTCTCAGGCTGGCGTCCGTGGTCACCAGGATCCAATCCTGTATGCCGAATCTGCGGCCCTCCAATAGATGAGGACTCTGCAACCACCACAGAAGAGACACCCTTGTCCTTGGAGACAGGGTTATCCGTAGGTGCATCTGAAGATGCGACCCTGACCATTTGTCCAACAGATCCCTTTGGAAAATTCTTGCGTGGAATCTGCCGAATGGAATTGCTTCGTAAGAAGCCACCATTTTTCCCAGGACTCTTGTGCATTGATGTACAGACACCTTTCCTGGTTTTAGGAGGTTCCTGACAAGCTCGGATAACTCCTTGGCTTTTTCCTCCGGGAGAAAAACCTTTTTCTGAACCGTGTCCAGAATCATCCCTAGGAACAGCAGCCGAGTTGTCGGCATTAACTGGGATTTTGGAATATTCAGAATCCACCCGTGCTGTTTTAGCACTTCTTGAGACAGTGCTAATCCCATCTCTAGCTGTTCTCTGGACCTTGCCCTTATTAGGAGATCGTCCAAGTATGGGATAATTAATATGCCTTTTCTTCGAAGAAGAATCATCATCTCGGCCATTACCTTTGTAAAGATCCGAGGTGCCGTGGACAATCCGAACGGCAGCGTCTGAAACTGATAGTGACAGTTTTGTACAACGAACCTGAGGTACCCCTGGTGTGAGGGGTAAATTGGAACGTGGAGATACGCATCCTTGATGTCCAAGGATACCATAAAGTCCCCCTCTTCCAGGTTCGCTATCACTGCTCTGAGTGACTCCATCTTGAACTTGAACTTCTTTATGTACAGGTTCAAGGACTTCAGATTTAGAATAGGCCTTACCGAGCCATCCGGCTTCGGTACCACAAAAAGAGTGGAATAATACCCCTTCCCTTGTTGTAGAAGAGGTACCTTGACTATCACCTGCTGAGAGTACAGCTTGTGAATGGCTTCCAAAACCGTCTCCCTTTCGGAGGGGGACGTTGGTAAAGCAGACTTCAGGAAACGGCGAGGTGGATCTGTCTCTAATTCCAACCTGTACCCTTGAGATATTATCTGCAGGATCCAGGGATCTACCTGCGAGTGAGCCCACTGCGCGCTGTAATTTTTGAGACGACCGCCCACCGTCCCCGAGTCCGCTTGAGAAGCCCCAGCGTCATGCTGAGGCTTTTGTAGAAGCCGGGGAGGGCTTCTGTTCCTGGGAAGGAGCTGCGTGTTGCTGTCTCTTCCCTCGACCTCTGCCTCGTGGCAGATATGAATAGCCCTTTGCTCTCTTATTTTTAAAGGAACGAAAGGGCTGCGGTTGAAAAGTCGGTGCCTTTTTATGTTGGGGAGTGACTTGAGGTAGAAAGGTGGATTTCCCGGCTGTAGCCGTGGCCACCAAATCTGATAGACCGACTCCAAATAACTCCTCCCCTTTATACGGCAAAACTTCCATATGCCGTTTTGAATCCGCATCGCCTGTCCACTGTCGCGTCCATAAAGCTCTTCTGGCCGAAATGGACATAGCACTTACCCGTGATGCCAGTGTGCAGATATCCCTCTGTGCATCACGCATATAAAGAAATGCATCCTTTATTTGTTCTAACGACAGTAAAATATTGTCCCTGTCCAGGGTATCAATATTTTCAATCAGGGACTCTGACCAAACTACCCCAGCACTGCACATCCAGGCAGTCGCTACAGCTGGTCGTAGTATAACACCTGCATGTGTGTATATACTTTTTTGGATATTTTCCATCCTCCTATCTGATGGATCTTTAAGTGCGGCCGTCTCAGGAGAGGGTAACGCCACTTGTTTAGATAAGCGTGTTAGCGCCTTGTCCACCCTAGGAGGTGTTTCCCAGCGCTCCCTAACCTCTGGCGGGAAAGGGTATAATGCCAATAATTTCTTTGAAATTATTAGCTTTTTATCAGGGGCAACCCACGCTTCATTACACACGTCATTTAATTCTTCTGATTCAGGAAAAACTATAGGTAGTTTTTTCACACCCCACATAATACCCTGTTTAGTGGTACCTGTAGTATCAGCTAAATGTAACGCCTCCTTCATTGCCAAAATCATATAACGTGTGGCCCTACTGGAAAATACGGTTGATTCGTCACCGTCACCACTGGAGTCAGTGCCTGTGTCTGGGTCTGTGTCGACCGACTGAGGCAAAGGGCGTTTCACAGCCCCTGACGGTGTTTGAGTCGCCTGGACAGGCACTAATTGATTGTCCGGCCGCCTCATGTCGTCAAACGACTGCTTTAGCGTGTTGACACTATCCCGTAGTTCCATAAATAAAGGCATCCATTCTGGTGTCGACTCCCTAGGGGGTGACATCCTCATATTTGGCAATTGCTCCGCCTCCACACCAATATCGTCCTCATACATGTCGACACACACGTACCGACACACAGCAGACACACAGGGAATGCTCCTAACGAAGACAGGACCCACTAGCCCTTTGGGGAGACAGAGGGAGAGTTTGCCAGCACACACCAAAAGCGCTATATATATATCAGGGATAGCCTTATAATAAGTGCTCCCTTATAGCTGCTTTGTTATATCAAAATATCGCCATAAATTTGCCCCCCCCTCTCTGTTTTACCCTGTTTCTGTAGTGCAGTGCAGGGGAGAGACTTGGGAGCCGTCCTGACCAGCGGAGCTGTGAGAGGAAATGGCGCCGTGTGCTGAGGAGATAGGCCCCGCCCCTTTTCTGGCGGGCTCGTCTCCCGCTATTTAGAGAAATCAGGCAGGGGTTAAATATCTCCATATAGCCTCTAGGGGCTATATGTGAGGTATTTTTAGCCTTTATATAGGTTACATTTGCCTCCCAGGGCGCCCCCCCCCAGCGCCCTGCACCCTCAGTGACCGCGTGTGAAGTGTGCTGAGAGGAAAATGGCGCACAGCTGCAGTGCTGTGCGCTACCTTTAGAAGACTGCAGGAGTCTTCAGCCGCCGATTCTGGACCTCTTCTGACTTCAGCATCTGCAAGGGGGCCGGCGGCGCGGCTCCGGTGACCATCCAGGCTGTACCTGTGATCGTCCCTCTGGAGCTTGATGTCCAGTAGCCAAGAAGCCAATCCATCCTGCACGCAGGTGAGTTGACTCCTTCTCCCCTCAGTCCCTCGCTGCAGTGATCCTGTTGCCAGCAGGAATCACTGTAAAATAAAAAACCTAGCTAAACTTTTTCTAAGCAGCTCTTTAGGAGAGCCACCTAGATTGCACCCTTCTCGGCCGGGCACAAAAATCTAACTGGAGTCTGGAGGAGGGTCATAGGGGGAGGAGCCAGTGCACACCACCTGATCTGGAAAAGCTTTACTTTTTGTGCCCTGTCTCCTGCGGAGCCGCTATTCCCCATGGTCCTTTCAGGAACCCCAGCATCCACTAGGACGATAGAGAAATATATATATATATATATGTATGTATGTATGTATGTATGTATGTATGTGTATGTATATATATATATATATATATATATATATAATATGTGTGTGTGTGTGTGTGTGTGTGTATATATATATATATATATATATATATATATATATATATACACTGCTCAAAAAAATAAAGGGAACACTAAAATAACACATCCTAAATCTGAATGAATGAAATATTCTTATTAAATACTTTGTTCTTTACATAGTTGAATGTGCTGACAACAAAATCACACAAAATTATCAATGGAAATCAAATTTATTAACCCATGGAGGACTGGATTTGGAGTCACCCTTAAAATGAAAGTGGAAAAACACACTACAGGCTGATCCAACTTTGATGTAATGTCCTTAAAACAAGTCAAAATGAGGCTCAGTAGTGTGTGTGGCCTCCACGTGCCTGTATGACCTCCCTACAACGCCTGGGCATGCTCCTGATGAGGTGGCGGATGGTCCCCTGAGGGATCTCCTCCCAGACCTGGACTAAAGCATCCGCCAACTCCTGGACAGTAGCGTTGGTGGATGGAGTGAGACATGATGTCCCAGATGTGCTCAATTGGATTCAGGTCTGGGGAACGGGCGGGCCAGTCCATAGCATCAATGCCTTCGTCTTGCAGGAACTGCTGACACACTCCAGCCACATGAGGTCTAGCATTGTCTTGCATTAGGAGGAACCCAGGGCCAACCGCACCAGCATATGGTCTCACAAGGGGTCTGAGGATCTCATCTCTGTACCTAATGGCAGTCAGGCTACCTCTGGCGAGCACATGGAGGGCTGTGCTGCCCCCCAAAGAAATGCCACCCCAACCCCATTACTGACCCACTGCCAAACCGGTCATGCTGGAGGATGTTGCAGGCAACAGAACATTCTCCTTGGCGTCTCCAGACTCTGTCACATGTGCTCAGTGAGAACCTGCTTTCATCTGTGAAGAGCACAGGGCGCCAGTGGCGAATTTGCCAATCTTTGTGTTCTCTGGCAAATGCCAAACATCCTGCACGGTGTTGGGCTGTAAGCATAACCCCCACCTGTGGACGGCGGGCCCTCATACCACCCTCATGGAGTCTGTTTCTGATCGTTTGAGTAGACACATGCACATTTGTGGCTTGCTGGAGGTCATTTTGCAGGGCTCTGGCAGTGCTCCTCCTTGCACAAAGGCGGAGGTAGCGGTCCTGCTGCTGGGTTGTTGGCCTCCTCCACGTCTATTGATGTACTGGCCTGTCTACTGGTAGCGCCTCCATGCTCTGGACACTACGTTGACAGACACAGCAAACCTTCTTGCCACAGCTCGCATTGATGTGCCATCCTGGATGAGCTACACTACCTGAGCTACTTGTGTCGGTTGTAAGGAGGTCATACAGGCACGTGGAGGCCACACACACTACTGAGCCTCATTTTGACTTGTTTTAAGGACATTACATCAAAGTTGGATCAGCCTGTAGTATGTTTTTCCACTTTAAGGGTGACTCCAAATCCAGACCTCCATGGGTTAATAAATTTGATTTCCATTGATAATTTTTGTGTGATTTTGTTGCCAGCACATTCAACTATGTAAAGAACAAAGTATTTAGAAATAATATGTCATTCATTCAGATCTAGGATGTGTTATTTTAGTGTTCCCTTCATTTTTTTAAGCAGTGTGTGTGTGTGTGTGTGTGTGTGTGTGTGTGTGTGTATGTATGTATGTATGTATGTGTGTATATATATATATATATATACATATATGTATGTATATGTATATATATATATATATAATATTATTTACAGTTATTTCTACAAATATTTGAAACCTGAAGTACTGATTTCAGTGTACATTAAAAAATGGTTGCATTTTCTAAGCGATTATGTACCCCTGATCTTTAATCTCCACGACCTGTATAAAAGCACTCTGCCTATGTCCCCCGTTATATGTTCCCTCTGATTTATAACTCTGTTCCAGGTGTGTCAAGAGTTGTGGTGGCAAGGGAAGTGGTCTCTGATTATCCAGGACCTGGAGCCCCTCCAAGCCCAGCCAGTTGCTGAGCCGTGCATAGTATAATTTCTCTAACGTCCTAGTGGATGCTGGGGACTCCGTAAGGACCATGGGGATAGACGGGCTCCGCAGGAGACATGGGCACTTTAAGAAAGAATTTAGGTTCTGGTGTGCACTGGCTCCTCCCTCTATGCCCCTCCTCCAGACCTCAGTTTGATATTTTGCCCAGACGAGCTGGGTGCTTTTCAGTGAGCTCTCCTGAGTTTGCTGAGAGAAAGTATTTTGTTAGGTTTTTTATTTTCAGGGAGCTCTGCTGGCAACAAACTCCCTGCATCGTGGGACAGAGGGGAGAGAAGCAGCCCTACTCTCTGAAGCTAGGTCCTGCTTCTTAGGCTACTGGACACCATTAGCTCCTGAGGGATCGTACGCAGGATCTCACCCTCTCCGTCCGATCCCAGAGCCGCGCCGCCATCCCCCTCGCAGAGCCGGAAGACAGAAGCCGGGTGAGTATGAGAAGCAAAGAAGACTTCACAGGCGGCAGAAGACTCCGTGGTCTTCACTGAGGTAATGCACAGCACTGCAGCTGTGCGCCATTGCTCCCACACACCTCACATACTCTGGTCACGGGTCGGGGGGCGTCGTCGTCCAGGGCAGCAATATAAACCTCTTATTTGGCAAAAGGAGCATATATACAGCTGGACACTGTATATATGCAGGAGTCCCCGCCAATTTTACACTTTTAGCGGGACAGAAGCCCGCCGTCGAGGGGGCGAGGCTTCTCCCTCAGCACTCACCAGCACCATGTTTTTTCTCCACAGCACCACTGAGAGGAAGCTCCCCGGTCTCTCCCCTGCTTATACCACGGTAGAAGAGAGGGTTTTAAAGAAGAGGAGGGGCACATAATTCGGCGCAGATAATAACAGCGCTACTGGGTAAACATTAAATTGCTGTGTTTTTTCCTGGGTCATATAGTGCTGGGGTGTGTGCTGGCATACTCTCTCTCTGTCTCTCCAAAGGGCCTTGTGGGGGAATTATCTTCAGATGTGCATTCCCTGAGTGTGTGGTGTGTCGGTACGTGTGTGTCGACATGTCTGAGGTAAAAGGCTCCCCTAAGGAGGAGATGGAGCAAGTGTGTGTGTGTAAGTGGTGTCTCCGTCGACAACGCCGACACCTGTTTGGATATGTGAAATTAAGTGCTAAGGTAAATTTATTGCACAAAAGATTAAAGAACAGACAGTGAATCTACCCATGTCTGTCCCTATGTCGCAGAGACCTTCAGAGTCTCAAAACGCCCACTATCTCCTATATAATAGCCCAGATCTGTGACTTTGTGACTCATTTGCTAACGCTGGGCGGAGTCAAAACACTGGGCGGAGTCACGGCATAGTTCTACCCTAAAAGCCATAGCTCTGCACTAATATATATAAAGAGACAGATATGTGAGAAATAACTCATAACACTACGCAGGTTAGATAACAGAGAGCGGCCGCTGGATTGTACAGACAGTCAGACACAGCAGCAGCAAGTTAAGGCTCCGTAGCGGCACCGCCCCCCCTCGCCAGCCATTGGTTAAGGCTCTGACCTCCATCGCGGCACTGCCCCCCCTCGACAGCCATTGGTTACAGCTGCAACAACACGGACCCGCCCCCTCCGCCACCCGTCCGTTTCCCACCGCTGCACAACATGAGCGGCTGATCAGCGGCGTGCTGGGTGCCGCTAACAGCCGTCCGCCTCCTTCCCTCTCCCGGCCTGCCTGCCTACTGCTGCTGCCTGCGTGTCTGATGGCCGCCGACTGTCACTCACAGCAGCTGTGTCTCCGCGGGCGCCCGCTCCTACGTTGTCACCACCAAAGCCGCCCTCCCTGCTCTGGACACACAACTGAGCACATGTGCGTCCTCCTGCCTCCCGACCCGCCCGCGACGCCAGGTAATTGGGAGGCTGGATACAGACTATGTACGATGTGCTGGGGAGGAGAGGGGGCTGGAGCAGCAGTATAACAGACGGTATGTGCCTCTGCATGGCTGCCAGCCCCCCTGTATACTGTGTGTGTGCATGTGTCACTGTGCCCCTGTACACCCTCCCTCACCCGCAGTGCCTCCGGACCTCCTCCCCCATCCACCGCACCCCCGAATATGCCTCTCCCACACCTCCACTCCCCCACCCGCACCGTCCCCCATCCACAGCAACGCCCCTCCACCACCCGTGGCCCCTCCCGACCCCCTACCCCACCCACGTAACCCCCGCACCTGGCCCTCCTCCAACTGCACCACCCATGCTCCTCCCCCACCCACGGCACCTCCGGCCCCCACTCCCGGGAACCCCACTTGTGGTATCCCTGCACCCTCATCACCCGCAGCGCCCCCTGACCCCATACGCTGCACCCCCTGCAACCGCCTCTATCCCACTCGCAGCACCCCAGCACCTGCCCCTCCACCAGCCGCAGCACCTCCAGACCCCCTCCACCACCCACCACACCTGCCCCTTCACCACCGCAGCTCTCCCCTCCTTCCCCACATCACCTCTGGACCTTCTACCCGCATCACCCCCGCAACCTGCCCCTTCCCCTCCCGCAGCACCTTCGGAACACCTCCCCCATCCGCAACAGCCCACACCTACCCCACCCCCAGCACCCCCTCCCCTCCACCACTCGCAGCCCCTACAGACCCCCTCCCACATCAGCGGCCCCCACTCCCCCGCACCTCCCCCACCTGCATAACCACACGCCGCCTCCCCCATCCGCGCACCCCCCCGCTTCCACCCCCCTCCACGTGCAGCATCTACTGCCACCCTCCCCCACCCGCGGCCCCCCACACACCCGCTACATTCTGTACATCGTCTCCAGCAGGCGCTGTTCACCCCATCGCAAGGAGCTACGCCCCCTTCACCATTGGACGCCCTTTCATCGTCCAATTTTTAACCACTGACAAAACTAGGAACGCAGGTAATACTCCATATAGTACAAATATTGACCCCGCAAAGGCGTGCAGAGGTTAAGGGTGCGTAGCCCCTTACGACGGCGTAAAGAGCGTGTCTGCAGCTGCATGTGTGTGTATGTAGCCCAGTACTGTCTGTGGTACAATGTAAAATGACTCAATAGTATGTAGACGTTTATATATTATATCTCCACCGCCATCCCCGCACCCACCTATCCTGCACCAGCTCCGGACCCCCTACCTCACCGCCGGCACCCCCGCACCCACCCCTCCACCAACCGCCTGTCACCTATACTGTGCCTATGTCCGCTATACTGTCAATTCTGCCGGGCCCCAGCTGGATGCACCTCACGCAATCCCACACCTCCACCAACCGCAGCAACACCGCACCCTCCCCCACCCACGATGGCTCCATACCCCCTCCCCCACCGCTACACCCCCGCATCCGTCCTTCTCCCAAGCACGCAACTCCCGCACCCGGCCCTTACCCACCCATCGCACCCCCTCAACCACTCCTACACCACCCACGGCACCACCGCTACACCACCACGGTTGCTCAGGACTCTCTCCCCCACTCGCCGCACCCCAGGACACCCTCCCCCATCTGGCTCGATCCTGCACCCCACACTCCCCCATCCACAACATCTTCGCCTTCCCTTCACCCACACCATCTACAGACACCCTCCTCCATCTCCAGTCCCCCCCCCCCCCCACCCCTGCAATCACCCCTCCCCCACCCGCCACTCCCCCAACCACAGAACCTACTAAGTTATTCATCGTGCCCTGCCTACGCTGTTCACATAGTCGCAAGCCCTTTGTCTCAACAATATGTAACCAATGATAAAATTAGTTTTGGAGGTAATACTCCATATATTCAACATATTGCCCGCCCAAAGCCCGTGCTATGCTTAAGGGGGCGTAGCCCCTTGCGACGGTGTGAAGAGCGCCCGTAGGGTGCGATGAATCACCTAGTCCAAAATAATAGACACTGATATCGACACAGGGTCTGACTCCAGTGTCGACTACGATAATGCAAAGTTACAGCCAAAATGGCAGGAAAGTATTCAATATATGATTATTGTAATAAAAGATGTTTTGCATATCACTGATGACTCATCTGTCCCTGACACGAGGGTACACATGTTTAAGGGGAAGAAAGCTGAGGTAAATTTCCCTCCTCTCATGAAGAAAAAGAGCGGGAATCTCCAGACAAGACTGCAGTTTCTCACGAAGAATTCTCAGGGAGTATCCTTTCCCTACTAGGGCCAGGATACGATGGGAATCTTCCCCTAGGGTGGACAAAGCTTGTCACGTTTACCCGAAAGGTAGCTCTGACTTAACAGCTATTCTCAGGGATCCTGCAGATAGCATGCAGTAAAAGTACTTTGAAGTCCATTTACACACATTCTGGTACACTACTCAGACCGGCGATTGTGTCGGCATGGGTTTATAGCGCTGTAGCAGCGTGGACAGATTCCTTATCAGCAGAGATTGAGTCCCTAGTATGTATATATATATATGTGTGTGTGTGTGTGTGTGTGTGTGTGTGTGTGTGTGTGTATATATATATATATATATATATATATATATATATATATATATATATATATATATATATATATATATCATGCCCAAAGAGACATTAGTCTACTGGGTTCTAGAGTCAATGCTATGTCGATTTCTGCTAGACGTGTCCTGTGGAACATGCAATGGACAGGTGATGCCGACTAAAGAGGCATATGGAAGGTTTACCTTACAAGGCTGAGGAATTGTGTGGAGAAGGGATCTCGGACCTGGTCTCCACAGCTATAGCTGGTAATTCTGATCTTTTGCCTTATATTCCCGCACAGCCTAAGAAAGCACGACATTATCAAATGCAGTCCTTTCGATCACAAAGAAACAAGAAAGTCCGAGGTGCGTCCTTTCTTGCCAGAGGCAGGGGCAGAGGAAAGAAGCTGCACAACACAGCTAGTTCCCAGGAACAGAAGTCCTCCCCGGCCTCTACAAAATCCACCACATGACGCTGGGGCTCTACAGGCGGAGCTAGGCCCGGTGGGGGCACGTCTTCGAAATTTCAGCCACAAGTGGGTTCACTCCCAGTTGGATCTCTGGGCAATAGATATTGTGTCTCAGGGATACAAGCTGGAATTCGAAGAGATGCCCCCCACCGATACCTCAAATCGGCCCTGTCATCTTCCCCCCACGAGAGGGAAATAGTGTTAACTGCAATTCACAAATTGTATCTTCAACAGGTGGTGGTCAAGGTTCCCCTCCTACAACAAGGAGGGGGTTATTATTCGACCATGTTGTAGTCCCGAAACCGGACGGTTCGGTCAGACCCATATTGAATTTAAAATCCCTGAACATATACCTGAAAGGTTCAAGTTCAAGATGGAATCGCTGAGAGCGGTCGTCGCAAGCCTGGAAGGAGGGGATTTTATGGTGTCTCTGGACATAAAGGATGCATACCTTCATGTCCCCATTTATCCGCCTCATCAGGCGTACCTCAGATTTGTGGTACA
Organism: Pseudophryne corroboree; assembly: GCF_028390025.1. Taxonomy (NCBI): domain Eukaryota; kingdom Metazoa; phylum Chordata; class Amphibia; order Anura; family Myobatrachidae; genus Pseudophryne; species Pseudophryne corroboree. The sequence goes on along the minus strand of NC_086445.1, from coordinate 282,402,225 downwards.
GGACTGTCATTACCAATTTCAGACGTTGCCGTTTGGTCTCTCCACGGCACCGAGAATATTTACCAAGGTAATGGCGGAAATGATGGTACTCCTGCGGAAGCAAGGGGTCGCAATTATCCCATACTTGGACGATCTCCTCATAAAAGCGGGATCAAGAGAGCAGTTGATGATCAGCGTAGCACTTTCTCTGGAAGTGTAACGACAACACGGCTGGATTCTAAATATTCCAAAGTCGCAGTTGGTTCCTACGACTCGTCTGCCTTTCCTGGGCATGATTCTAGACACAGACCAGAAGAGGGTTTATCTCCCGATAGAGAAAGCTCAGGAACTCAGGACACTGGTCAGGAACCTATTAAAACTAAAACAGGTGTCAGAGCATCACTGCACTCGAGTCCTGGGAAAGATGGTGGCATCATACGAGGCCATTTCCTTCGGCAGGTTCCATGCGAGGATCTTTCAATGGGACTTACTGGACAAGTGGTCCAGATCACATCTTCAGATGCATCGGTTATTCACCCTATCCCCCAGGGCCGGGGTGTCACTCCTGTGGTGGCTGCAGAGTGCTCACCTTTTCGAGGGCTGCAGATTCGGTATTCAGGTCTGGGTCCTGGTGACCACGGACGCAAGCCTCTGAGGTTGGGGAGCAGTCACACAGGGAGGAAATTTCCAAGGTCTGTGGTCAAGTAAGGAGACTTGCCTTCACATCAACATCCTGGAACTAAGGGCCATATACAACGCCCTACGTCAAGCGGAGACCCTGCTTCGCGACCAACCGGTTCTGATTCAGTCATCACCGCAGTGGCTCATGTAAACCGCCAAGGCGGCACAAGGAGCAGGGTGGCGATGGCGAAGCCACCAGAATTCTTCGATGGGCGGAGAATCACGTAAGCGCACTGTCAGCAGTGTTCGTCCTGGGAGTGGACAACTGGGAAGCAGACTTCCTCAGCAGACACTACCTCCACTCGGGAGAGTGGGGACTTCATCAGGAAGTCTTCGCACAGATTACAAGTCGGTGGGAACTGCCACAGGTGGACATGATGGCATCCCGCCTCAACAAAAAGCTACAGAGGTATTGCGCCATGTCAAGAGACCCTCAGGCTGTATCTGTGGACGCCCTGGTGACACCGTGGGTGTTCCAGTCGGTCTATGTATTTCCTCCTCTTCCTCTCATACCCAAGGTGCTGAGGATAATAAGAAAAAGAGGAGTGAGAACAATCCTCATTGTTCCAGATTGGCCACGAAGGACTTGGTATCCAAATCTGCAAGAAATGCTCACAGAGGACACGTGGCCTCTTCCTCTAAGACAGGACCTGTTGCAACAGGGGCCCTGTCTGTTCCAAGACTTACGGCGGCTGCGTTTGACGGCATGGCGGTTGAACGCAGGATCCTAGCGGAAAAAGGCATTCCGGATGAGATCATTCCTACGCTGATAAAGGCTAGAAAGGACGTGACAGCTCAACATTATCACCGTATATGGCGAAAATATGTTTATTGCTATGAGGCCAGGAATGCTCCTACGGAGGAATTCCAGCTGGGCCGTTTCCTTCACTTCCTACAGTCCGGAGTGAATTTGGGCCTAAAATTGGGTTCCATTAAGGTCCAGATTTCGTCCCTATCCATTTTCTTTCAAAAGGAGCTGGCTTCTCTACCTGAAGTTTAGACGTTTGTGAAGAGCGTGCTGCATATTCAGCCTCCTTTTGTGCCTCCAGTGGCACCTTGGGATCTTGACGTGGTAAGTTTCCTGAAATCCCACTGGGTTTGAACCACTAAAAACGGTGGAGTTGAAATATCTCACCTGGAAGGTGGTCATGCGATTAGCCTTGGCTTCGGCTAGGCGTGTGTCAGAGTTGGCTGCTTTGTCACATAAAAGCCCCTATCTGGTTTTCCATGTGGATAGAGCAGAATTGCGGACCCGTCCACCATTTCTGCCGAAAGTGGTTTAATCTTTTCATATAAACCAACCTATTGTGGTGCCTGTGGCTACTCGTGACTTGGAGGATTCCGAGTTGCTTGATGTGGTCGGGGCTTTGAAGGTTTATGTAGCCAGAACGGCTAGGGTCAGGAAAACAGAGTCGTTGTTTATCCTGTATACATCCAACAAGCTGGGTGCTCCTGCTTCAAAGCAAACTATTGCTCGCTGGATCTGTAACACGATTCAGCAGGCTCATTCTGCGGCTGGGTTGCCGCTGCCAAAATCGGTTAAGACCCATTCCACTAGGAAGGTGGGCTCTTCTTGGGCGGCTGCCCGAGGGGTTTCGGCATTACAACTTTGCCGAGCGGCTACTTGGTCAGGTTCAAACACTTTTGCAAAGTTCTACAAGTTTGATACCCTGGCTGAGGAGGACCTCTTATTTGCTCCATCGGTGCTGCAGAGTCATCCGCACTCTCCCGCCCGTTTGGGAGCTTTGGTATAATCCCCATGGTCCTTACGGAGTCCCCAGCATCCACTAGGACGTTAGAGAAAATAAGATTTTACTTACTGGTAAATCTATTTCTCGTAGTCCGTAGTGGATGCTGGGCGCCTGTCCCAAGTGCGGACTACTTCTGCAATGCTTGTATATAGTTATTGCTTTATTAAGGGTTATGTTATGGTTGCATCAGGGTTTGACCTGATGCTCTGTTGTTTGTCATACTGTTGACTGGTTGTTATAAACTCATGTTATACGGTGTGATTGGTGTGGCTGGTATGAGTCTTGCCCTGGATTACCAAAATCCTTTCCTTGTACTGTCAGCTCTTCTGGGCACAGTTTCTCTTACTGAGGTCTGGAGGAGGGGCATAGAGGGAGGTGCCAGAGCACACCAGAACCTAAATTCTTTCTTAAAGTGCCCATGTCTCCTGCGGAGCCCGTCTATCCCCATGGTCCTTACGGAGTCCCCAGCATCCACTACGGACTACGAGAAATAGATTTACCAGTAAGTAAAATCTTATTTTTTTCTATTTTTTTTTTTGGGGGGTGTGGGCACGGCCATGCTTCCCAGATTTGACCGCGGCACTTGTCTGCTCTTGACGGCCCTGCTAGTCTAATTCAGTAGTAAGTTAATTATCCATGTGTCTCGGAATGAATGTCTTATAGAAGCCAGTTGTTTATGTCCTCTCAGCTGTTAATATGATTCATTATGGCAAGGCTGTCACGTCAGTAAGCTGTATTTCGGAGCTCTTCATGTCAATTTTAGAATTTTTATTTTTGTTTTATATTCATGTATTTTGTCAGCAAAATACAGATGTAGAAAAAACAAATCCTAATTAAAGAGTTGTGCTTTATTTTGAGATGTGTAAATAACATGATGTTTTGAAGAAAGAGATTTTATCCCGATTTTGTAATCCTGTTTAAGTTGCTGTTGTGCTTCAAATGTGGAGTTTACACAAACCAGGTTATGTTGAGATATAATGTCTTGCAAAGTGGAGGTCACATTGTTGTGAAGGTATAAACTTGATTACATCTAGAACGTATTCTAAGAGCGCATATTTGTTTTGGAGCCCCTTATTGATGCTATTTAGTCTGGCTGCAGTAGAGTCTAAAAACCTGGAACTCGTCAAGAGACATTGAACATATCAGTTGTCTGTGTTCAGTAGGCCAAGTTGTTGGAGATTATTATTGTATTTTATTTTGTCTTTTATTTGTTTTGACTTACAAAGCGATTTGCAATAAACCACCCTTCATGGATTTTTATGTGAGAGCAAACCTTAAGTAACCATTTATACAGAAATCTCTTATCTTTTAAGAATCTTAAGCATTGATATGAATCAAATAGTTATGACAGTTCCCACCTGTTACGTAATTGAAATCCATTTGTAGCTGATATTGTGCCAATTTTGTTTTGTTGGGTCTATCACAATGTATAGCACAAAGAACTTTTTCTGCACACAAAAAAAAATCAGATTGCAGGTCTGTTGGTGTAATTAAAAGCTTATATTTTGTATTGTTTACTTGAGTGAAGTCTCAATCTTTCCCTGGAGTGCAGACTTCTAATAAATGCATACTCACTGTCTCATGTTGCAGCAGGTCACATTACAACCTTGGCTCCTCGCTTCCTGTGACCGCTTTGACTTCAGCAGTAAAGTGGGGATGTTTTATCATACTGTCATATCCCTGCACTGCTGGCAGACCTCCAGCAATGGAGGATCTGCTGCTAAAAATAGCCCTTGCTGGGGTTTGTTTCCCCCACCGGGATATGACAGCATCAGCTAGGTCATGCCAAGCTGTCACTCTCCTGAAATGTTTTTATTCGCATTGTCCTAATTAGAGAGAGGGACTGTGACGAGCCCTACTGATAAATAGCAGGATACCACACTGTGAGTTAGCTGATCTATTTTATGGATTCCCTTGGTGAATATTTCCATCTATTTTTCGAGCAATGAGAACCCAGTGTCATAATTTCCATTTTAATTGCCACTAATTCTATCGGTTAAACGACTGTGCATGTATATAACATTGCTGTAATGAATGGTTTATAATGCAGTTTGTGCACGAAAGATATGGGCTACTTGTAGCTCACATACATTGGTTTTTCATGAAAGTGCTACAAGTTCATAGATAGTAAGCTTGCGAGCAGGGCCCTCCTACCTCTATGACTGTTTGTTTTTACCCAGTTTTGTCTTCAAATTGTGTCCAGTTGCAAAGCGCAATGGAATTTGCTACACTATATAAGAAACTTTTAATAAATAAATAATAAGTGCCCAAAGGAAAATAACACCTGAGGGGGGTGTGGGATGGGAATCCAATAGTTTTGGGCGCTGCTATAATTAAAGGGTGCCTGAAGTTCCATTGAAAGTATCTAGAAACAAGTTAGTGACCAGCTATCTTAAAATTATTACACATTTATTTGTTGTTGCTTACAGTTTACATGGCTTTTGCATTACATTTTTTTCATTTCTTTTTGCTGTAGTTACTTTTTAGATGGTTTCAGTAAGTTGCACATCCGGTCACTCCTAGTCCTTTATAGAACCTAATATTCACTACGTTTTGGTGCTTGTTAATGCAGAATCTTCTATTGTTAGTTCTGTGCAAAATATTTGGTTTGAATATATTCTGCTAATATCCAGCACTACTCTTTTTTTTTTTTTTTTTTTTGTTACTTTTAAAATCCTTTATTTTTTTTTTGCCAGAAGTATAGCTTTGCATATAATTTGTTTTCTTAGCATTTACACATAATGTAATAGATGTCTATATTAGTTATTGTTACTGTTTTTTTTCCCCCCTGTCTTTTTTTAATTTATTTATTGCCTTATACTTCTGTTTCAGTTAAGTGTAAGTTGCTGGTGGAACATTTTGAGCGTTTGGAACTGAAAAATGGCTTAAACCCCTTTTTACACACACATCCTATTCTATCAAGCCGACCCTGGTAAAGAGCAGGACCGTGGACCTGGGACTTTGTGCTGGGTGGTTTCCTTTCATACATACCAAAAACCCAGGATTTAGATGCATGTGTGAAAGGGGTATTAACACGGAATCTGCTCAGCAGGAGGTGATTGACCGTTACGAGGTCGACAGTCAATAGATCTACACCATAGGGTCGACGGGGTCAAAAGGTTGACATGAAAAGGGTCGACACACGTGATCGACATATGGGCGACATGTTTTTTTTAGGGGTTTTTCATGTGTTCTACAACTTTTGCTGCATTTACTATCCATGACACAAACTATTACCTTTAGTAACACCCCCGGTCAGCATTCTGACGTTCGGGATACCGGCAGTCGGAATCTGGTGCCAGATAGATCAAAATGCTGACGCCGGAATCCTGTCTGGCTGCATCCCAAACAAGAATATGCTGGGGCTTCTTAGGGTCAGGCCACAGGGAGTGGGGTGTGTGTGTGTGGGGGTGGAGCTTAGGTTTAGGCTGAGGGGGGGAATGTTGTGCACCACTGGGGAGGTTTAGGTTGTGGGGAGGGGGGTTAGGGTTAAGCTGTGGGGGCTGGGATGGTTCGTGTCAGGTTGCAGGAAGAGTGGATTAAGTTTATAGGGGTAATAGAGGAGGATTAGCATTCTTACCTTCCAGGTGTCAGGATCCTGCACGTGGGATGCCACTGTCTGCATTCTGACTGCCGGGTTCCCGATATCATCCCTATTTACACCTTCACCACATCAACTGATAAATTACATTTATAAGTATTTAACACCCATAAATTTATGTGAGGCTTTTATAAAAAAAAATATTTAGAATAATAATTAACTGGTTGTTGAATTTTTAAGCATTCATTTTTACTTGATTTAAAATGGCATTCAATCCTCTCCCCCCCCCCCCCCCTCCCCCCAAAAAAAACAGCGGCTGACCGCGGGTAACCTCACCGCTGACCGCAAAGTTCCCACCATTGAAGATAATGGAGCGGCTGTGCGATGCGCTGTCTGACAGCTCAGACGCGCATAGCCAATCAGGAGAGTGCCACGACGTGGCGCTCCCTGATTAGCTGAAGGGACCCTCTGTGACATGAGTCACGGGGGGTCTCAGCATTCGGGGAAAGGGGTCCCATGTGTAAACATGGGATCCCTTTCAGTGCGTGGATCGGGTATGCGGTTTGTTTTTTTGCCAAGTACGTGGATTACAAAAAAAGAACAAGACACACTGGATTTAGGTGAGTATAATTTTATTTTCAGGTACCCCGGATTCTACTTGGAGAATTGGACAGAGGTCGGCGTGTGAACATAGGTAAGTATGTGTGTGTCGGCATGTATGTAATTAAAGTTTTACTTTCACGGTGTGCATGTCCTGTTTATGTTTGGGTATTTTTTTGCAGAAGAACTACAGGTACCAGTGGTCCCGTTTCCCCCTGCATGCTGGTACTTGTGGTTCTCCAAGTACCAGCTTGCGGGAGAGGCTTGCTGGGACTTGTAGTTCTTCTGCAAAAAACAATATTCTTTTATTTTACACAAGGCTATCAGCCCCCCATCCGCAGCCCATGGATGGGGGAAGGCCAGCCTCAGGCTTCACCCCTGGCCATTGGGTGGCTGGAGGGGGGGGACCCCTTGATTTAAGGGGTCCCCACTCCTCCGGGGTACCCCGGCCAGGGGTGACTAGTTGGGGATTTAATGTCACGGCCGCAGGGACCGGTATAAAAGTGTCCCCCGGCTGTGGCATTATCTCTCCAGCTAGTGGAGCCCGGTGCTGGTGTTAAAAATACGGGGGACCCCTACGCTTTTTGTCCCCCGTATTTTTTGCACCAGGACCGGACGCAGAGCCTGGTGCTGGTTCTAAAAATACGGGGGATCCCCTGTCAATTTCCCCCCTGTATTTTTACAACCAGGACAGGCTCAAAGAGCCCGAGGCTGGTTATGCTTAGGAGGGGGGACTCCACACATTTTTTTTCTGGATTTTAACCCATTCCCACCCCTTCCCAATGAAAACCATGCTCTCTCTATTTTAGTCAGTTAAAAAAAAATATTATTTTAAAAAATATATAAATAATAGTTGTCTCCTAATAGACAAACCAAGTACCTAATCCCTTCTAATATAAATAGATATGCTATTAGCAATAAAAAAAACACAAAAAAAACATGTTTTTAATTTTTTTTATTAGATTCCGCCAGCAAAGTGAGGCGGAATGAAATTGACGAATTTACTGTCGAAAAGCACTGTTGTCAAATCGACATTCTTCAATTGAATATACTTTTGTCGAAAAGCCGCATTTTTACCATTGCAGACATATCAAATTTGACAACTGTCGAATTTTAAAAAGTCGAATCTGAAAAGTCTGTTTTTTTTTGTCGAAAAGTACTGTATTGCATTGTCGAATATTTTTTTTGTCGAAAATGCCCCGTTTTTCGACATTTGTGGCAATTCGACCACAATTGCATATACCCCTATATATGTGCTTTTTCTCTGTAAATGGAAATGTATTCATTTTTATGCTCTAAATGAATTTGACCTCCTGTAATGTTAGATGAGGGGAGTGTGGCTAAAGGCACGTTTCTTTATTTAGTATTTATCCCTGAATCGAATTAAAAACATCTGCTTTATTTATTTGTTGTGGTTTTTTTGTTTTCCAGTTTTAGTTGCATTATTTTGCAATTGTGATTTGTGCTCCAAAATACCTTCCACATATGGAAAGCTCCACTTGTGTATACATGGTTTTCTCTGACGTCCTAGTGGATGCTGGGGACTCCGTAAGGACCATGGGGAATAGACGGGCTCCGCAGGAGACTGGGCACTCTAAAGAAAGATTTAGGACTATCTGGTGTGCACTGGCTCCTCCCCCAATGACCCTCCTCCAAGCCTCAGTTGGATTTCTGTGCCCGGCCGAGCTGGATGCACACTAGGGGCTCTCCTGAGCTCCTAGGAAGAAAGTATATGTTAGGTTTTTTATTTTCAGTGAGACCTGCTGGCAACAGGCTCACTGCATCGAGGGACTAAGGGGAGAAGAAGCGAACCTACCTAAGTGGTGGTAGCTTGGGCTTCTTAGGCTACTGGACACCATTAGCTCCAGAGGGATCGAACACAGGACCCGACCTCGTCGTCCGTTCCCGGAGCCGCGCCGCCGTCCCCCTTACAGAGCCAGAAGCAAGAAGGTCCGGAAAAATCGGCGGCTGAAGACTTCTGTCTTCTCCAAGGTAGCGCACAGCACTGCAGCTGTGCGCCATTGCTCCTCATGCACACCACACACTGCGGTCACCGATGGGTGCAGAGCGCTGAGGGAGGGCGCCCTGAGCAGCAATATTAACACCTTGGCTGGCGAACTGGCACCATATATAGCCCCAGGGGCTATATAGGTGTTTATTAACCCCTGCCAGAACTTTTACAATAGCGGGAGAAAGCCCGCCGAAAAAGGGGCGGAGCCATCTCCCTCAGCACACTGGCGCCATTTTCCCTCACAGCTCTGCTGGAGGGATCGCTCCCTGGCTCTCCCCTGCAGCCCTGCACTACAGAAAAGGGTTAAAAAGAGAGGGGGGGGCACAAATTAGGCGCAGTATAAATATATTATGCAGCTATAAGGGGAAAACACGTTTTATAGGTGATATCCCTGTGATATATAGCGCTCTGGTGTGTGCTGGCATACTCTCCCTCTGTCTCCCCAAAGGGCTTTGTGGGGTCCTGTCCTCTGTAAGAGCATTCCCTGTGTGTCTGCTGTGTGTCGGTACTGCTGTGTCGACATGTATGAGGAGGAAAATTATGTGGAGGCGGAGCAATTGCCTGTGAATGTGATGTCACCCCCTGCGGGGACGACACCTGTGTGGTTGGACTTATGGAAGGAATTGCGTGAAAGTGTCAACTCCTTGCAAAAGAAGGTTTGACGACATAGGACAGCCGGCTACACAGCTTGTGCCTGTTCCAGCGTCTCAAATGTCATCAGGGGCTTTAAAACGCCCGCTACCTCAGGTGACAGATACAGACGTCGACACGGATACCGACTCCAGTGTCGACGATGATGAGACTAGTGTTCCCTCCAGTAGGTCCACCCGTTACATGATTGAGGCAATGAGAAATGTTTTACACATTTCTGATAATACCCCAGGTACCACAAAAAAGGGTATTATGTTTGGTGAGAAAAAACTACCTGTAGTTTTTCCTGCATCTGAGAAATTGACATGAGGTGTGTGAGGAAGCGTGGACTTCCCCCGATAAGAAATTGATAATTTCTAAGCAGTGTACCCTTTTCCGCCAGAGGATAGGTCACGTTGGGTAATACCCCCTAGGGTAGAAAAAGCGGTTACACGCTTATTAAAAAAGGTGGCACTACCGTCTTCGGATACGGCCGCCCTGAAGGACCTGCTGATAGAAAGCCGAAAACTACCCTTAAAGCTATATACACACACACGGGCATTATATTGAGACCTGCTATTGCCTCGGCATGGATGTGCAGTGCGGCAGCTGCGTGGTCAGATTCCCTGTCGGATAATATTTATACTATAGATAGGGACAATATTTTGCTGAAAATAGAGCATATAAAAGACGCTGTCTTATACATGCGTGATGCACAGAGTAATATTTGCCGACTGGCATCACAAATAAGCGCTATGTCCATTGCCGCCAGGCGGGGGTTATGGACTGGGCAATGGTCGGGCGATGCCGATGCAAAACGGCACATGGAAGTTTGCCCTATAAGGGGGTGGAACTGTTTGGGAATGGTCTTTCAGACCTCTCCCACAGCTACGGCTGGGAAATCAAAACTTTTGCCACAAGCTACCCCACAACAAAAGAAAGCACTGTATTATCAGGTACAGTCCCTCCGGCCCCAGAAAAGTAGAGGGCTAGAGGCTCATCTTTTCTACCAAGAGGAAAAGTAGAGGGAAAAAGCTGCAGCACACAGCTAGTTCCCAGGAGCAGAAGTCCTCCCCTGCGTCCGGTAAGTCCACAGCATGACGCTGGGGCTGCTCAGGCGGACCCGGGTACGGTGGGGGCCCGTCTCAGAAATTTCAGCGCACAGTGGGCTCTCTCACAGGTGGATCCCTGGGTCCTTCAAACAGTATCTCAGGGGTACAGACTGGAATTTCGAGACGTCTCCCCCCCGCCTTTTCCTAAAATCTGCCTTACCGGCAACTCCCTCTGCCAGGGAGGCAGTGTTGGTGGCTATCCAAAAACTGTATTCACAGCAAGTGATTATCAAGGTACCCCTCCTTCAACAGGAAAAGGGTTACTATTCCACAATGTTTGTGGTACCGAAACCGGCCGGTTCGGTGAGACCCATCTTAAATTTAAAATCCTTGAACACATATAACAAAAGATTCAAGTTCAAGATGGAATCGCTCAGGGCGATTATTGCGAACCTGGACGAGGGGGATTACAGGGTCTCTCGGGACATCAAGGATGCTTACCTGCATGTCCCCATTTACCCTCCTCACCAGGAGTACCTCAGGGTTGTGGTACAGGACTGTCACTATCAGTTCCAGACGCTGCCGTTGGATTCTCCACGGCACCGAGGGTCGTTACCAGGGTAATGACCGAAATGATGATACTCCTTCGCAAGAAGGGAGTTTTAATTATCCCGTACTTGGACGATCTCCTGATAAAGGCGAGGTCCAAGGAACAGTTGGTAGTGGGGGTAGCACTTTCTCGGGAAGTGCTACAACAGCACGGCTGGATTCTCAATATTCCAAAGTCACAGCTGGTCCCGACGACACGTCTTCTGTTCCTGGGAATGATTCTGGACACAGACCAGAAAAGAGTGTTTCTTCCAGTGGAAAAGCCGAGGAATTGTCATCTCTAGTCAGAGACATCCTAAAACCGGGACAGGTGTCGATACATCAATGCACACGAGTCCTGGGAAAAATGGTAGCTTCGTACGAAGCAATTCCATTTGGAAGGTTCCACGCAAGGACTTTCCAGTGGGACCTGTTGGACAAATGATCCGGGTCCCATCTCCAGATGCAACAGCGGATAACCCTGTCGGCAAGAACAAGGGTGTCGCTGCTGTGGTGGCTGCAGAGGGCTCATCTACTAGAGGGCCGCAGATTCGGAATTCAGGACTGGGTCCTGGTGACCACGGATGCCAGCCGTCGGGGCTGGGGTGCAGTCACACAGGGAAGAAATTTCCAAGGACAGGAAATTTCGCTTCACATAAATATTCTGGAGCTAAGGGCCATTTACAATGCCCTAAGCCAAGCCAGGCCCCTGCTTCAGAACCGGCCGGTACTGATCCAATCAGACAACATCACGGCGGTCGCCCATGTAAACAGACAGGGCGGCACAAGAAGCTGGAGGGCAATGGCAGAAGCCACAAGGATTCTCCGATGGGCAGAGAATCATGTGTTAGCACTGACAGCAGTGTTCATTCCGAGAGTGGACAACTGGGAAGCAGACTTCCTCAGCAGGCACGACCTCCACCCGGGAGAATGGGGACTTCCTCCTGAAGTCTTCCAATTGCTGGTAAACCGTGGGGAAAGACCACAGGTGGACATGATGGCGTCCCGCCTCAAAGCTAAAACGATATTGCGCCAAGTCAAGGGACCCTCAGGCGATCGCTGTGGACGCTATAGTGACACCGTGGGTGTACCAGTCGGTTTATGTGTTTCCTCCTCTGCCTCTCATACCCAAGGTACTGAGAATAATAAAAAGGCGAGGAGTAAAAACTATACTCGTGGTTCCGGATTGGCCAAGAAGAGCTTGGTACCCGGAACTTCAAGAGATGCTTGCAGAGGAACCTTGGCCTCTGCCGCTCAGACAAGACCTGCTGCAGCAGGGACCCTGTCTGTTCCAAGACTTACCGCGGCTACGTTTGACGGCATGGCGGTTTGAACACCGGATCCTAAAGGAAAAGCGCATTCCGGAGGAAGCCATCCCTACCCTGATCAAAGCCAGGAAGGATGTCACCGCAAAACATCATCACCGCATTTGGCGGAAGTATGTTGCTTGGTGTGAGGCCAAGAAGGCCCCAACGGAGGAATTTCACCTGGGTCGATTCCTGCATTTCCTGCAAGCAGGGGTGTCGTTGGGCCTCAAATTGGGGTCCATTGAGGTCCAGATCTCGGCCCTGTCGATTTTCTTCCAGAAAGAACTGGCTTCACTGCCTGAAGTTCAGACTTTTGTCAAGGGAGTTCTGCATATTCAGCCTCCTTTTGTGCCCCAGTGACACCTTGGGATCTCAATGTGGTTCTGGAGTTCCTGAAATCACATTGGTTTGAGCCACTTAAGATGGATAGGGCAGAGTTGAGGACTCGTCCTCAGTTTCTCCCGAAGGTGGTATCAGCTTTTCACTTGAACCAACCTATTGTGGTGCCTGCGGCTACTAGGGATTTGGAGGATTCCAAGTTATTGGACGTAGTCAGGGCCCTGAAACTTTGTTTCTAGGACGGCTGGAGTCAGGAAATCTGACTCGCTGTTTATTCTCTATGCACCCAACAAGCTGGGTGCTCCTGCTTCTAAGCAGACTATCGCGCGTTGGATTTGTAGCACTATTCAGCTGGCGCATTCTGCGGTGGGACTACTGCAGCCTAAATCTGTTAAGGCCCATTCCACAAGGAAGATGGGCTCATCTTGGGCGGCTGCCCGAGGGGTCTTGGCTTTACAACTTTGCCGAGCTGCTACTTGGTCAGGGGCAAACACGTTTGCTAAATTTTTATAAATTTGATACCCTGGCTGAGGAGGACCTGGAGTTCTCTCATTCGGTGCTGCAGAGTCATCCGCACTCTCCCGCCCGTTTGGGAGCTTTGGTATAATCCCCATGGTCCTTACGGAGTCCCCAGCATCCACTAGGACGTCAGAGAAAATAAGAATTTACTCACCGGTAATTCTATTTCTCGTAGTCCGTAGTGGATGCTGGGCGCCCATCCCAAGTGCGGATTGTCTGCAATACTTGTAAATAGTTATTGTTACAAAAATCGGGTTGTTGTGCGAGCCATCTATTCAGAGGCTCCACTGTTATCATACTGTTAACCGGGGTTCCTATCACGAGTTATATGGTGTGATTGGTGTGGCTGGTATGAGTCTTACCCGGGATTCAAAATCCTTCCTTATTGTGTCAGCTCTTCCGGGCACAGTGTCCTAACTGAGGCTTGGAGGAGGGTCATGGGGGGAGGAGCCAGTGCACACCAGATAGTCCTAAATCTTTCTTTAGAGTGCCCAGTCTCCTGCGGAGCCCGTCTATTCCCCATGGTCCTTACGGAGTCCCCAGCATCCACTACAGACTACGAGAAATAGAATTACCGGTGAGTAAATTCTTATTTTCTTTTTTCTTTTTTAATTTTTGGGTTTTCCGGAGGTACAGTACATCTCTGTTATAGCTTTATTTTTATTGTTTTACCTCAGCGGCCCAGAGGCAAGCTTTGGGCAAATACCATCCCCCCCCCCTTTTGCTTTGTTTTAAAGCTCTCATGTTTCATCACAGGAATAGTGGATGAAGAGTGTGTGTTTTTTTTTAATCATTTGATATTATACAATTAACATATAGGGGGCAATTGAATTGTTTTGCCGGCTGCTATAATTATAATGGGACCCCGACAGAGAAATTCAATTGATGCGCTGTTCGGGCTCGCATGCCACGGGAGAACATCTTTCCTCCTGAGGTGGCGAGCAGTGATGTGCGAAAAGTCTGTTTTTTTAGTTCCCTAATCGGGACTTTAGACTGATTTAGCCACCATACGCTGCTAAACCCTGTCTATTTGTGCTCAACAAGCGCAATAATTAATAGGCTCCCGAAAAAATTGAATTGTTCCTTTTGGATACCCATTCATTATTGTGCTGCTTAAAACAGTTGTATTCCCCCCCTAGATGAGACTGGCTAAAGTGTAAGTAGAAACCCGTATCCTGTGGTGTCTACGGGTACACCCCAGCTGTTGCTTCACATATATAACTATATCTATCTTACAGTATGTGTGTGTGTGTGTGTGTGTGTGTATATATATATATACACACACATACATACATACATACATACAGTACAATATATATGCACAAGTTTTAGGCATGTGTGGGAAAAAATGCTGCAAAGTAAGAATGCTTTCAAAAATAGAAGTGTTAAGGCCCATACACACTGGGGGATTTTGAGCTGAAAGCAGATCACTTTTGGTGTGTTGAGCTCAAAGCCGCCCAGTGTGTATGGACAAGCGATGAGCGCTGATACGCGCTCCCGCTTCATCGTTGGCAGCCACCGTTCATCTACTGGTATTACCAGTAGATGAACGGCAGGGTGAGCGGCTTTCCATTGCGTCCTGCTATGGAAAGCCGCTCACCCCCCGCTGACATCGCTGTGTGTATGCACTGAGCACTTTTCAGCCCAGCGATGTCAGCGATCATCGCTATGCATACACGCTGGGCAAAAACGCCTAGTGTGTATGGACCTTTAGTTTATTTTAATCAATGCAGTTAACAAAATGCAAAGGGAATGAACAGAAGAGAAATCTAAATCAAATCAATATTTGATGTGACCACCCTTTACCTTCAATATAGCATCAATTCTTCTAGGTCACAGGTTCTCAAACTCGGTCCTCAGGATCCAACACAGTACATATTTTGCAGGTATCATCACAGAATTGCAAGCAAAATAATTAGTTCCACCTCTGGCTCTTTTAAAATGTGTCAGTGAGTAATAGATACACCTGTGCACCTGCTGGGTTACCTGGAAAACATTGACTGGAGTCCTGAGGACCGAGTTTGAGAACCTATGTTCTTGGTACACTTTGAGAGCCTACATTCACAGAAGATCTGTTGTTAGTTCTCCAAGATGTTTGGAAAACCCTTCCTGCTGAGTTCCTTCAAAAACCACGTGCAAGTGTACCTAGAAGAATTAGTGTTGTTTTGAAGGCAAAGGGTGGTCACACCAAATATTGATTTGAATTAGATTTCTCTCCTCTCCTGTTCGTTCACTTTGCATAATTGTTAAAAATAACACTTTTATTTTCGAAAGCATTCTTACTTTTTAGCATTTCTTCCACAACTGCCTAACACTTTTGCACAGTACACTCTCTCTCTCTCTCCCCCCCCTCTCTCTCTCTCATTTTTATATAAAATATATAATCGGGTGTAGTATGGTATGCCGGCGTTCGGGCTCCTGGCGACCAGTACACCGGTGCCGGAATCCCGATTGCCGGCATACCAACAGCTGGGCGAGTGCAAATGAGCCCCTTGCGGGCTCGCTGCGCTTGCCACGCTGCGGGCACGGTGGTGCGCTACGCGCGCCACGCTATCTATTCTCCCTCCACGGGGGTCGTGGACCCCTAAGACGGAGAAAAGATGTCGGTATGCCGGCGGTCGGGATTCCGGCGCCGATATGCTGGTCGCCGGGAGCTTGGCCGCCGGCAACCAGAAGTCCACCCATATATATCTATATATCACGATATAGAGCTGCTGTGTCTTGATTTCTGGAGCTGAAGGTCCCATGTGAGTGCCGCCGTTTATTTTGGATATAATAGCTGACTGGAGGGCAGCTGGGCTATATCATGCGTGTGGAGTGCCGGTAACGTGGAGTCTACTGACTCTCCATTTCTACAGATAAGCACCACTCTCTTACCTTTAAAATATTTATTATCAGTTTTATACTTTTATTTTTTATTAATTTTTCTCTAACGTCCTAAGTGGATGCTGGGGACTCCGTAAGGACCATGGGGATTAGCGGCTCCGCAGGAGACTGGGCACAACTAAAGAAAGCTTTAGGACTTCCTGGTGTGCACTGGCTCCTCCCACTAAGACCCTCCTCCAGACCTCAGTTAGATTCTTGTGCCCGGCTGAGCTGGATGCACACTAGGGGCTCTCCTGAGCTCCTAGAAAGAAAGTATATTTAGGTTTTTTATTTTACAGTGAGATCTGCTGGCAACAGACTCACTGCAGCGAGGGACTAAGGGGAGAAGAAGCGAACCTACCTAACAGGTGGTAGTTTGGGCTTCTTAGGCTACTGGACACCATTAGCTCCAGAGGGATCGACCGCAGGACCCGACCTTGGTGTTCGTTCCCGGAGCCGCGCCGCCGTCCCCCTTACAGAGCCAGAAGCATGAAGAGTCCGGAAAATCGGCGGCAGAAGACTTCGGTCTTCACCAAGGTAGCGCACAGCACTGCAGCTGTGCGCCATTGCTCCTCATGTACACCTCACACTCCGGTCACTGATGGGTGCAGGGCGCTGGGGGGGGGGCGCCCTGAGGGCAATATATGACACCTTGACTGGCAAATCTACATCATATATAGTCCTGGAGGCTATATAGATGTAAAATTACCCCTGCCAGTATTCCAGAAAAAGCGGGAGAAAGTCGGCCGAAAAAGGGGCGGGGCTTCTCCCTCAGCACACTGGCGCCATTTTCTCTTCACAGTGCAGCTGGAAGACAGCTCCCCAGGCTCTCCCCTGTAGTTTTCAGGCTCAAAGGGTTAAAAAGAGAGGGGGGGGGCACTAAATTTAGGCGCAATATATGTATACAAGCAGCTATTTGGACTTTGTGGGGTCCTGTCCTCAGTCAGAGCATTCCCGGTGTGTGTGCGGCGTGTCGGTACGGCTGTGTCGACATGTTGGATGAGGAAGGTTACGTGGAGGCGGAGCAGAGGCCGATAAATGGGATGTCGCCCCCTGTGGGGCCGACACCAGAGTGGATGGATAGGTGGAAGATATTAACCGACAGTGTCAACTCCTTACATAAAAGGCTGGATGACGTAACAGCTGTGGGACAGCCGGCTTCTCAGCCCGCGCCTGCCCAGGCGTCTCAAAGGCCATCAGGGGCTCAAAAAACGCCCGTTACTTCAGATGGCAGACACAGATGTCGACACGTAGTCTGACTCCAGTGTCGACGAGGTTGAGACATGTACACAATCCACTAGAAACATCCGTTACATGATCTCGGCAATGAAAAATGTGTTACGCATTTTCTGACATGAACCCAAGTACCACATAAAAGGGGTTTTATTTTTGGGGAGAAAAAGCAGCCAGTGTTTTGTTCCCCCATCAGATGAATGAATGAAGTGTGTAAAGAAGCGTGGTTTCCCCCGATAAGAAACTGGTAATTTCTAAAAAGTTACTGATGGCGTACCCTTTCCCGCCAGAGGATAGGTCACGTTGGGAGATATCCCTTAGGGTGGATAAGGCGCTCACACGTTTGTCAAAAGGTGGCACTGCCGTCTTAGGATACGGCCACCTTGAAGGAACCTGCTGATAAAAAGCAGGAGGCGATCCTGAAGTCTGTATTTACACACTCAGGTTATATACTGAGACCTGCAATTGCCTCAGCATAAATAGTGCTGCTGCAGCGTGGTCTGATACCCTGTCAGATATTATTAATACGCTAAGACAGGGATAATATTTTGCTAACATTGAGCATATTTAAGACGTTGTCTTATATATAAAGGATGCACAGAGGGATATTTGCCGGCTGGCATCCAGAATTAATGCAATGTCCATTCTGCCAGGAGGGTATTAGAAACCCGGCAGTGGACAGGTGATGCTGCCTTTAAAAGGCACATGGAGATTCTGCCTTATAAGGGTGAGGAATTGTTTGGGGATGGTCTCTGGGACCTCGTATCCACAGCAACAGCTGGGAAGGAAACATTTTACCTCAGGTTTCCTCACAAAAGCCTAAGAAAGCACCGTATTTTCAGGTACAGTCCTTTCGGCTTCAGAAAAGCAAGCGGGTCAAAGGCGCTTCCTTTCTGCACAGAGACAAGGGAAGAAGAAAAAAGCTGCACCAGTCAGCCAGTTCCCAGGATCAAATATCTTCCCTCGCTTCCTCTGAGTCCACCGCATGATGCTGGGGCTCCACAGGTGGAGACAGGTGCGGTGGGGGCGCGTCTCGGGAACTGCAGGGACCAGTGGGCTTGCCCACAGGTGGTTCCCTAGGTTCTGCAAGTAGTATCACAGGGATACAGGCTGGAGTTCGAGGCGACTCCCCCTCGCCGTTGCCTCACATCAGCCTTGCCTGCTGCCCTCGGAGAAAGGTAGTACTGGCGGCAATTCACAAGCTGTACTTCCAGCAGGTGAAAGTACAGGGCCGGGGTTACTATTCCAAAATGTTGTGGTACCGAAACCAGACGGTTCGGTGAGACCCATTCTAAAATTGAAATCCTTGAACACATATATACGAAGGTTCAAGTTCAAAATGGAATCGCTCAGGGCGATTATTGCAAGCCTGGAAAATTTTTAGGGTATCACTGGACATCAAGGATGCTTACCTGCATGTCCCTATTTACCCTCTTCACCAGGTGTACCTCAAAATTGTGGTACAGGATTGTCATTACCAATTCCAGACGTTGCCGTTGGTCTGTCCCCGGCACCGAGGGTATTTACCAAGGTAATGGCCGAAGTTCTTATCCCGTACTTGGACGATCTCCTTATAAAGGCGAGGTCCAGGGAGCAGTTGTTCGTCGGAATAGCACTATCTCGGGAAGTGCTACAACAGCACGGCTGGATTCTGAATATTCCAAAGTCGCAGCTGGTTCCTACGACGCGTCTACTGTTCCTGGGTATGGTTCTGGACACAGAACAGGATAAAAAGGGTTTCTCCCGGAGGAGAAGTCCAAGGAGTTGGCGTCTCTAGACGGAGACCTCCTAATACAAATACAGGTGTCGGTGCATCAATGTACGCGAGCCTTGGGAAAGATGGTAGCTTCTTACGAAGAATTTCCATTCGCCAGGTCCCATGCAAGGATCTTCCAGTGGGATCTGTTGGACAAGTGGTCCGGGTCGCATCCTCAGATGCATCGGCGGATAACCCTGTCTCCAAGGGCCAGGGTGTCGCTGTGGTGGTGACTGCAAAGTGCTCATCTTCTAGGGGGCCGCAGATTCGGCAAACCGGACCGGGTCCTGGTGACCACGGATGCCAGCCTTCAAGGCTGGGGGGCAGTCACACAGGGAAGAAACTTCCAAGGCATATGGAAAAGTCAGGAGACTTCCCTACACATAAATGTTCTGGAACTAAGGGCCATTTACAATGCCCTAAGTCAGGCTAGTCCCCTGCTTCAACACCGGCCGGTGCTGATCCAGTCAGACAACATCACGGCGGTCGCTCATGTAAACCGACAGGGCGGCACAAGAAGCAGGATGGCGATGGCAGAAGCCACAAGGATTCTCCGATGGGCGGAAAATCATGTGTTAGCACTGTCAGCAGTGTTCATTCCCGGAGTGGACAACTGAGAAGCAGACTTTCTCAGCAGACACGACCTCCACCCGGGAGAGTGGGGACTTCATCCAGAAGTCTTCCAAATGATTGTACACCGTTGGGAAAGGCCACAGGTGGACAGGATGGCGTCCCGCCTCAACAAAAATCTACAAAGATATTGCGCCAGGTCAAGGGACCCTCAGGCGATAGTTGTGGACGCTCTGGTAACACCGTGGGTGTACCAGTCGGTGTATGTGTTCCCTTCTCTGCCTCTCATACCCAGGGTAATGAGAATAATATGAAGGAGAGGAGTAAGAACTATACTCATTGTTCCGGGTGGCCAAAAGAGCTTGGTACCCAGAACTCCAAGAAATGATCTCAGAAGACCCATGGCCTCTGTCGCTCAGACAGGACCTGCTGCAGCAGGGGGCCTGTCTGTTCCAAGACGTACCGCGGCTGCGTTTGACGGCATGGCGGTTGAACGCCGGATCCTGAAGGAAAAGGGCATTCCGGAGGAAGTTATCCCTACGCTATTTAAAGCTAGGAAAGAAGTGAACACAAACCATTATCACCGCATATGGCGGAAATATGTTGCGTGCTGTGAGGCCAGTAAGGCCCCAAAGGAGGAATTTCAGCTAGGTCGATTTCTGCACTTCCTACAAGTCAGAGGTGACTATGGGCCTAAAATTGGGTTCCATTAAGGTCCAGATTTCGGCTCTATCGATTTTCTTCCAAAATAGAACTGGCTTCACTGCCTGAAGTTCAGACTTTTGTTAAGGGAGTGCTGCATAGTCAACCCCCGTTTGTGCCTCCAGTGGCACCGTGGGATCTCAACGTAGTGTTGGATTTCCTGAAGTCGCATTGAGTTGAGCCACTTAAATCCGTGGAGCTACAATACCTCACGTGGAAAGTGGTCATGCTGTGGGCCTTGGCGTCGGCCAGGCGTGTATCAGAATTGGCGGCTTTGTCATGCAAAAGCCCTTATCTGTATTTTATATGGATAAGGCGGAATTGAGGACTCGTTCCCAATTCCTTCTTAAGGTGGTAGCAGTTTTTCATGTGAACCAACCTATTGTGGTGCCTGCGGCTACTTGGGACTTGGAGGATTCCAAGTTTCTGGACGTAGTCAGGGCCCTGAAAAGTATATGTTTCCAGGACGGCTGGAGTCAGGAAAACTGACTCGCTATTTATCCTGTATGCACCCAACAAGCTGGGTGCTCCTGCTTCTAAGCAGACTATTGCTCGCTGGATCTGTAGCACGATTTAACTTGCACATTCTGCGGCTGGACCGCCGCACCCTAAATCTGTGAAAGCCCATTCCACGAGGAAAGTGGGCTCTTCTTGGGCGGCTGCCCGAGGGGTCTCGGCTTTACAAATTTGCTGAGCTGTTACTTGGTCGGTTTCAAACACTCTTGCAAGAGTCTACAAGTTTGATACCATGGCTGAGGAGGACCTAGAGTTTGCTCATTCGGTGCTGCAGAGTCATCCGCACTCTCCCGCCCGTTTGGGAGCTTTGGTATAATCCCCATGGTCCTTACGGAGTCTCCAGCATCCACTTAGGACGTTAGAGAAAATAAGATTTTACTCACCGGTAAATCTATTTCTCGTAGTCCGTAGTGGATGCTGGGCGCCCATCCCAAGTGCGGATTGTCTGCAATACTTGTATATAGTTATTGCCTAACTAAAGGGTTATTGTTGAGCCATCTGTTGAAAGGCTCAGTTGTTATCATACTGTTAACTGGGTATAGTATCACGAGTTATACGGTGTGATTGGTGTGGCTGGTATGAGTCTTACCCGGGATTCAAAATCCTTCCTTATTGTGTCAGCTCTTCCGGGCACAGTATCCTTACTGAGGTCTGGAGGAGGGTCTTAGTGGGAGGAGCCAGTGCACACCAGGTAGTCCTAAAGCTTTCTTTTAGTTGTGCCCAGTCTCCTGCGGAGCCGCTAATCCCCATGGTCCTAACGGAGTCCCCAGCATCCACTACGGACTACGAGAAATAGATTTACCGGTGAGTAAAATCTTATTTTTTGATCCTGGGTTCTAGCTAAAATTATACATTTTTATTCAGTCATTTTTGTATTTTGTATTTTTTAAGCTTTTACCTTCTATAATTTTTATCCCATATCATGTTTTAAATTGTACAAATAAGTATTGTGTTATTTTTTATAAACCGTATCCTGCAATATTCTTCATTTTTATATTAATATATTAGACACTGCAAGTCGCAGATAACCCTATCCTCCCCTTTTTTGCAAATTTTAAACTCCAAAGACAGCTTATCCCTGCCGAGTATTTAGGGGTTAGCTGACACCTTTTATCTATAAAGGAGTGTATTTTACTAAAGTATTTCACTGTATTTATCTGCTCACATCCACCTGTGGCGCCATACCCCCACTGCTTATATATATATATATATATATATATATATATATATATATATATATATATATATATATATATATATATATATATATTACTGTTGTTACCCGGCACTCCAATAAGGGATTAATGAATATGCTCGCTGTGGTGCCCTCCGTGGGTTAGTAGCACTAGCCCCATGTATTCTCCAAAACTCGGCGGCACTCGTGATGTGCTGTCCCTGACGACGGGGTATATCCCCGAAACGCCGTTGGAAAATAAACTTACACCCTTTTAAAATGCTTTGAGAAGTCTGTACGAGTGCCGCAGAGTTTTGGAATATATATATATATATATATATATATATATATATATATATATATACAAACAAATATAGAAAACCACAGCACTCGCCACCCCAGAAGCGGGGTGCAGTGTCTGCACTCACCACTCATAGGGTGGGGTGCATGCAGCCCATGGCCACCTACCCAAATACATACAAAATAGAGAATTCAGCACTCACCATAGCAAGCTCACTTGTCCTCACAACATCAATAAATAAATGATGGGGGTTTAGTTGGTGGATTGGCCAATGCACGGAAGCCTGCATACCGATTTTCAAGGTACCCCACCTTCATGCAGGTCCTACACTATCACAAAGCCTAAAGAATTAAAACCTGGCAACTGTATCACATATAATATAACTGCAAATATGCCCACTAGGTTTAATGTATGCCTGCCACATATCTAGTGGCTTTTAAAGGCATACTAGTCACCTGACACAGCCGATAAATTACTAAGGAGCAGCTGATACAGGTTTAGAACAATTAAGATTACACAGGGGTGCATGAAAAGGCCTGTGACCATGGTTAATAAGAGTTAACCAAAGATTAACCCCAAAATATACAAACAAATATAGAAAACCACAGCACTCGCCACCCCAGAAGCGGGGTGCAGTGTCTGCACTCACCACTCATAGGGTGGGGTGCATGCAGCCCATGGCCACCTACCCAAATACATACAAAATAGAGAATTCAGCACTCACCATAGCAAGCTCACTTGTCCTCACAACATCAATAAATAAATTATGGGGGTTTAGTTGGTGGATTGGCCAATGCACGGAAGCCTGCATACCGATTTTCAAGGTACCCCACCTTCATGCAGGTCCTACACTATCACAAAGCCTAAAGAATTAAAACCTGGCAACTGTATCACATATAATATAACTGCAAATATGCCCACTAGGTTTAATGTATGCCTGCCACATATCTAGTGGGCATATTTGCAGTTATATTATATGTGATACAGTTGCCAGGTTTTAATTCTTTAGGCTTTGTGATAGTGTAGGACCTGCATGAAGGTGGGGTACCTTGAAAATCGGTATGCAGGCTTCCGTGCATTGGCCAATCCACCAACTAAACCCCCATCATTTATTTATTGATGTTGTGAGGACAAGTGAGCTTGCTATGGTGAGTGCTGAATTCTCTATTTTGTATGTATTTGGGTAGGTGGCCATGGGCTGCATGCACCCCACCCTATGAGTGGTGAGTGCAGACACTGCACCCCGCTTCTGGGGTGGCGAGTGCTGTGGTTTTCTATATTTGTTTGTATATTTTGGGGTTAATCTTTGGTTAACTCTTATTAACCATGGTCACAGGCCTTTTCATGCACCCCTGTGTAATCTTAATTGTTCTAAACCTGTATCAGCTGCTCCTTAGTAATTTATCGGCTGTGTCAGGTGACTAGTATGCCTTTAAAAGCCACTAGATATGTGGCAGGCATACATTAAACCTAGTGGGCATATTTGCAGTTATATTATATGTGATACAGTTGCCAGGTTTTAATTCTTTAGGCTTTGTGATAGTGTAGGACCTGCATGAAGGTGGGGTACCTTGAAAATCGGTATGCAGGCTTCCGTGCATTGGCCAATCCACCAACTAAACCCCCATCATTTATTTATTGATGTTGTGAGGACAAGTGAGCTTGCTATGGTGAGTGCTGAATTCTCTATTTTGTATGTATTTGGGTAGGTGGCCATGGGCTGCATGCACCCCACCCTATGAGTGGTGAGTGCAGACACTGCACCCCGCTTCTGGGGTGGCGAGTGCTGTGGTTTTCTATATTTGTTTGTATATTTTGGGGTTAATCTTTGGTTAACTCTTATTAACCATGGTCACAGGCCTTTTCATGCACCCCTGTGTAATCTTAATTGTTCTAAACCTGTATCAGCTGCTCCTTAGTAATTTATCGGCTGTGTCAGGTGACTAGTATGCCTTTAAAAGCCACTAGATATGTGGCAGGCATACATTAAACCTAGTGGGCATATTTGCAGTTATATTATATGTGATACAGTTGCCAGGTTTTAATTCTTTAGGCTTTGTGATAGTGTAGGACCTGCATGAAGGTGGGGTACCTTGAAAATCGGTATGCAGGCTTCCGTGCATTGGCCAATCCACCAACTAAACCCCCATCATTTATTTATTGATGTTGTGAGGACAAGTGAGCTTGCTATGGTGAGTGCTGAATTCTCTATTTTGTATATATATATATATATATATATATATATATATATATATATATATAGTATTTATATATAATGTATTTAATTTTTCAAAATGGAAACTATTTCTAAAGATTGCTTTTTATCATCTTGCATAGTATTATTCCTTTTGAGCTTCTAAATTTTTTAACAACCTAGGTCTTTATGTTTGAGTGTAGACTTTTATCTCTGCCTCGGAGAACTATTGTTGTCAGAAAATGACTAAAGAAATTATTTGTCACTAGGTAGATTTATATAAACTGACATACTGAGGGAAAAAAAAGTAATTTCTAATTAAGAGTTTATATGAGAGAGCGCCTTTCTGACACATTGCCAATGCAAAAACATATTTTTAGGACATTCCTGTAATGTTTGCATTCTGGATAAGCAGGTTTGTGTGTGTGCTGGGAGGGGGTCACCTGTGATTTGGAGCATTGCGCCTAAAGCTAAATTACATGTAAAAACTAACCTTCTTTACCAACATTGCGTTTCCCTTTTGAGCAAGATGTATAGTAGTGCTATAGCCCGTGATTGTATTCAGTGGGAATACATGCGTTTTACCGGCGGCTGGGATCCCAAACCTGCTGTCATGATCCCAAAAGCGTGATACAGGCCACCAGTATGCCAGCAGCGGGGTAAGCGATAGAAAGCCCTCTGCGGCCACGGTGGCTCGCTGCGCTTGCCACAGGTTATATTTTCCCTCTGTGGGTGTCATGGACACCCACAGAGGGAGAAAAGCCTGTGTTGCCGGTATTCCGGCAGCAGCATATCCCCTCCTGTCGGGATTCTGGTGTCGGTATTGTGACAGGTGGTCTCGTGATTGCCTCTCTATTTAATGATTGGTTAGCTCTTTGTGTGTACCAGCTGCTGGCTTTTCATTAGCCTGTCCTCTGCCATACCTCCAAACATGTCTGTTTCCGGGAGGGACACAATGCTCTGTTCCAGGACTTTCCTCTTAATTTAAAATTGCTCTCACCTGTGTAGAAACACCTTTCTTATCAATTAACCTATTTAAAGCAGGTGAGGGCAATCCTAAATTAAGAGTGTAGTCCAGTAACAGAGCATTTTGGCCTTCCTAGAAAAGGTCATGCTGGGAGGTACAGTATGCTCTGCCATGGCTGTGGATGATGTGTTTCTGGTTATAGAGTTTTGGAGCACCATAGTTTAATAATGACACTTTTCTGCTTCCATTATCAGCCATTCAGCCTCAACAATAATTATGTCACTAAGTATCTGCCATTACACTAATTTTAGCCTCACTAATATCTGCCTTGTTTTGTATCTTTACCTGTTCTCTGTTTAATAATATACTGTATGTGGTCTGGATGTAGAACGCTGGCAGGTGGACATTAGCAATGTATTTATCTGGCATTCTGCGCACATGTAATGTGTGTGTTCCAAATAGTTAATAATTATAAATAGTTTTGCTCTCTTTACTATGTAATTATGGAGTGTTAAAAAAAATAAAAAAAAAAAATTGAAAGAAACCTAGTGATCTGCGGAGTCTGGAGATGCAGTGTTTGATGCCAGGCCTACTGACGAGACGGTAAAACCCAAGGATTTGGGGGGGATAGATGGTAGTACCAATTGCAGCTTCTGCAGGTATTTTACAGTTGGAATGGAATTGATTTGCCAGTTCTGTATCACAAAGCCAGTATAGTCCCTGATAATTGGTTGTATTAATCCTCTCCAAGGCTCTGGAGAAGGGCATGAGATTAGTAAATTGTAACATGCAGCTGGTAGTGCAGTTTTACGGATGGCCTAGGCTGTGCATAGATTAGTTATTTTACTGTGATGCATAATGTTTGATTTGCACCAAACAGGAGAGTCTTTCTTTCTCGCTGGCCTGATACAAACTCTTTGCATTATGATATCAACAAGAGTGATCAATGAGTGGTATACAGAATATGATGATAATGCAATGGTGCCCAAACTGGGTGTCTGTGCCATGCGACACTAGCAGAGGAGCCATAGGTTCATAGTCTAGGACCAAATTAAATTATTTATGGTTATTACGATGGGGAAAACGAGTGCTTTTGACTGCCTATCACCAGAGCTTAAAGTGGTCCTGGAGAGGGGGTGGAACTCATTTACCCCGCCACCTCTCCCCCTCCCCTCACATTAACCAGATCCAAGGCCAGTGCTAGTGTTTTTGGCACCCCCCTGCAAACTATAAATTAGTGAACTATTTCTCTTGCTTTATAAAAGGGACATTGACTTCGCAAAGAAGCGGCGTGGTCACACAATAGTACCCCCAATTCAAATTACACCACACATTAGCAAAATCTTATTCACATTACATCGCATGTAGTGCCCCTGATTCATATTACACCACATAGTAATGCCCCTTATTCAGGCTACATCATTCAGTAGTGCCCTTTATTCACATTGCACTACACAATGGTACCCTTTATACATGTTATGCCACTCAGTAGTGCCCCTTATATACAATTCCCACAGTTGTAGTGCCCCTTACACATTAGAGCCGCTTATACGCATAATGCCCAAAGTAGTGCCCTTTATACGCATCTCTGCCTCTGTCACTCCAGCAGCTCACCGCTCGTGTCCATGCAGCAGCTCCATACCCTGTAAATCTCCAGTAGCTTTCCCTTTTCCCTTGTCCCTCCAGCCCCCTCATCTTGTCTGCAAGATGCACAGAGCCTGCTCCTCTTCATGACTCTTCGTGACAGCATGACATCACATATGCTGTGCCGGAAAAGTAAACCACTGGGACCTGAGGAGGAGATGAATGCTGTCCAACAGACACAGCATGTGTGAGTGCCAGGAGGGGTGGGCTGTAGATGGAGGAGGACATGGAGCCACAAGGAACTGAGGAAGGGAGAGGTGTCTGCAGCTTATCAGTAACACAAGCGCCGCCTGCATCATCTGTTGACGTAGGTGATGGGGCAGGTTTTTCTGTTGGAATTACTGTTCATGTCAATGGAGGATGTGGAACTAGTTCCCCGTACCATTACAGGTGGTGGAGCCCTCACTTTAACCCCTTCCTATCACAAGCAGAAGCATAACCCTATGCACCAGCACATAACTGACCCTAATTATGACAGATAAGCACAATTTAGCTAATATTTTTATAGTCTTTTTCAATAAGAAACTTTTGGCCTAGGGGTGACGTGGAAATAATGCGGATACTCTAGAGCGCCATGATTCAAGAAAGTTTTGGAGCCACTGGGTTAATGTGCTACAAAATCTATGAAGTGTTTCTTTAAACATCCCATTACAATTATTGGACAGTTGCGGATTCATGGACTCTTAGAACTCTTTGCCAAAACACTTCTCTTACTGTTGATATTTAAGCTAATAATATTTGAATTAAAATAAAACATTGCTGTCCAAACTCCTAGGTCTTATAAAACGTTCCTTTTATCTCAGAATTGTTCACAGCCTTTGCTAATGCTGCTCCTGTTTATGGAGGAGACCCACAGTATATTCTCACACTGATGTATCCCATGACCTGCACATCAGTCTTGTTTGCCCAGCCAGCCCTGTTTATCATGTGCTAGATATGGCTAGCAGTGAGATGGATAATTGAAAAGAGTAAATATCGTTTTCCCACACTGACAGTTACATCCTAGCACCCTATATTCCTAAACAACTATAAACCACAGTGTTTATCTGGACTGCTTTAAAGAGGCTCCTTTTAGGCTATGGGGTATATGCAATTGCTGTCGAATTCCCGAAATTGTCGAATTTCGGGTCATTTTCGCCCCCAAAAAAAATTCGCCTATGCAATTCAGTGCTTTCCGACCAAAAAACGGACTTTCAAAATTCGACTTTTTGAAATTCGAATTTTTGCAAATTCGATTTTTCTGCAATGAAACAAGTGCTGCAATTCGACAAAAGCATATTCAATTCAAGTTTGGAAATTCGACAGCAGTGCTTTTAGACAGCAAATTCGTCATTTTCAATCCGCCACACTTTGGAGGGTGAAAACAATAAAAAAAAATTTAAACATGTTTTTTTTGGTGTTTTTTTTTTTTAGGAATAGCATATCTATTTATATTAGAAGGGATTAGGTATTTTTTTTTTTTTTTTTTTTTGGAGGCACAAATATTATTTATATATTTTTTAAAATATTATTATTTTTTTATTTTTTATTGCTGGAACGGTAAAATCCTTAAAAAAAAATGGCGTGGGGTCCCCCCTCCAAAGCATAACCAGCCTCGGGCTCTTCGAGCTGGTTCTAAAAATGCGGGGAAAAAATTGACAGGGGATCCCCCGTATTTTTAAAACCAGCACCGGGCTCTGCGCCTGGTGCTGGTGCCAAAAATACGGGGGACAAGACGAGCAGGGGTCCCCCGTATTTTTCACACCAGCATCGGGCTCCACTAGCTGGACAGATAATGCCACAGCCGGGGGTCACTTTTATGCCGTGCCCTGCGGCCGTGGCATTAAATATCCAACTAGTCACCCCTGGCCGGGGTACCCTGGGGGAGTGGGGACCCATTCAATCAAGGGGTCCCCCCCCCCAGCCACCCAAGGGCCAGGGGTGAAGCCCGAGGCTGTCCCCCCCCATCCAATGGGCTGCGGATGGGGGGGCTGATAGCCTTTTGTGATAATGAAAAGAATATTGTTTTTTCCAGCAGTACTACAAGTCCCAGCAAGCCTTCCCCGCAAGCTGGTACTTGGAGAACCACAAGTACCAGCATGCGGGAGAAAAACGGGCCCGCTGGTACTTGTAGTACTACTGGGAAAAAAATACCCAAATAAAAACAGGACACACACACCGTGACAGTAAAACTTTATTTCATACGTCGACACACACATACTTACCTATGTTCACACGCCGACATCGGTCCTCTTCTCCATGTAGAATCCACGGATACCTGAAAAATAAAAGATCAATATACTCACCTCAGCCATGGTCCAGAGATACATCCACGTACTTGGCAAAAAAAGAAAACGAACACACGGGCCACCGGACTGAAAGGGGTCCCATGCTGACACATGAGACCCCTTTCCACGAATGAGACCTGTCAGTGACAGCTGTCACACAAAGGTCTCTAAAGCCAATCAGGAAGCGCAACTTCGTTGCGCTCACCTGATTGGCTGTGCGCTGTCTGAACTCAGACAGCGCATCGCACAGCCCCGTCCATTATATTCAATGGTGGGAACTTAGCGGCTAGCGGTGAGGTCACCCGCCGGTCAGCGGCTGACCGCGGGTAACCCCACCGCTGACGGCAAAGTTCCCACCATTGAAACTAATGGAGCGGCTTTGCGATGCGCTGTCACAGCACAGACAGCGCACAGCCAATCAGGTGAGCGCCACGGAAGTAGCGCTTCCTGATTGGCTGAAGGGACTTCAGTGACAGGAGTCACGTGATGTCCCGGCATTCGGGAGAAAGGGGTCTGATGTGAAAGCATGGGACCCCTTTCAGTCCGGCATGGAGCTGGTGTTCGTTTTGTTTTTTTTAACAAGTACGTGGATTTATATCTGGACGTGGATGTACCTCTGGACGCTGAGTATAATTTTTTCACAGGTACCCTCGGATCGTCGGAGACCGTGGCAGTCGGCGTGTCAACATAGGTAAGTATGTGTGTGTCGGTAGTGTGTAATAAAGTTTTACTATCAAGGTGTCTGTGTACTGTTTTTATTTGGGTATTTTTTTTCCAGTAGTACTACAGGTACCAGCGGGCCCGTTTTTCTCCCGCATGCTGGTACTTGTGGTTCTCCAAGTACCAGCTTGCGGGGGAGGCTTGCTGGGACTTGTAGTACTACTGGAAAAAACAATATCTTTTTATTATCACAAAAGGCTATCAGCCCCCCATCCGCAGCCCATTGGATGGGGGGGGACAGCCTCGGGCTTCACCCCTGGCCCTTGGGTGGCTGGGGGGGGGGGACCCCTTGATTGTAGGGGTCCCCACTCCCCCAGGGTACCCCGGCCAGGGGTGACTAGTTGGGTAGTTAATGCCACGGCCGCAGGGCACGGCATAAAAGTGACCCCCGGCTGTGGCATTATCTGTCCAGCTAGTGGAGCCCGATGCTGGTGTTAAAAATACGGGGGACCCCTACTCTTTTTGTCCCCCGTATTTTTGGCACCAGCACCAGGCGCAGAGCCCGGTGCTGGTTTTAAAAATACGGGGGATCCCTGCCCAATTTTTCCCCGCATTTTTAGAACCAGGACCAGCTCGAAGAGCCCGAGGCTGGTTATGCTTTGGAGGGGGGACCCCACGCCATTTTTCCCCCCGGGTTTTTCCCGTTTTTTCCCGTTTTTTAAAATCGCGGCAAAATCCGCCAAATCGGCCGATTTTCGCCCGCGGGTCTGTCGAATCCGTTTTTCATTGAATATGGTGAATTCCGGCAGCCACCTGCCGGAATTCACCTGTCGAATTGAGTCGAATTAAAAAACGGCGAAAAATTGCCGCGATTCGCCGTGAATTGCATATACCCCTATATTTCTTTAGCTGTAATGATTTTCAAAGGTCTTCCAGCCTCCGTACTTATTCCTCCATCAGGAGTGAAGGCCCATACACACTGGGCGATTTTGAGCTGAAAGCAGCTCATTTTTGGTGTGTTGAGCTGCGTTCAGCTCAAAGTCGGCCAGTGTGTATGCACAAGCGATGAGCGCTAATGCGCGCTCACGCTTCATTGCTGGCGGCCGCCGTTCATCTACTGGTATTACCAGTAGATGAACGGCGGGGTGAGCAGCTTTCCATAGCGTCCTGCTATGGAAAGCCGCTCACCCCCCGCTGACATCGCTGGGCGGGGGGGGGGGGAAGCGCTCAGTGTGTATGCACCTTTAGTTGTTGATTGCATTGCAGATTTTGTCTGTGACTTGTGTTTAAACGCCTGCAACGCTCTGTGCAGGAAAAGAGTTGATGTGCACTTTATCATGTCCCATCTTGTTGCTAAGGATACAGGGAATGCTCTGCTCCTTGTCTACTTGGTTCTGCCTAGAAACATAGATTATGTATAGCACTTCATTAGTGCTGAAAGTTTCTTCAGTTAAGAC
Organism: Pseudophryne corroboree; assembly: GCF_028390025.1. NCBI lineage: Eukaryota > Metazoa > Chordata > Amphibia > Anura > Myobatrachidae > Pseudophryne > Pseudophryne corroboree. The sequence goes on along the minus strand of NC_086445.1, from coordinate 282,370,921 downwards.
TTTCATTAGCTGCACTAAAATTGTTGTGCAATCCTTATTAAATATCTAATTCCAACTACAATTACAGTGGGCGTGATGTATTGTGTATATACAGTATGGTATGTGTGTGTCTGTGAAATGACACGGTCATCTGTTTGTATCAATGGATTGTTCACTTTGAAATCACTAGTCCTTATCCTACCTGTATTAAGTTGTGCTTGCTCCACTTACAGAACATTTGGTAAGGCAACAAAGTGAAATATAGCTCACAATACAGTAAACAAGCGGTTTCTATGGTCATATAAAATATTTGCTCATTAGGTGAGAGAAACTGCAGTCAGTGTCAGCCCTACGCTGAGATCATTATGAAGTAGTTTAGGTCTAGTTCAGGAAACTGAATTTTAACCAGCACTTATATGTTGAATGAAATTTTATCTTACATTGATTTTCATCTCCACATATAATACAGTAGTGATCAACAATATCCAATGTGAGCAAGGTTCTCTTTATGGTTTGTTGCTGTCTTAGAAAACAGATTTTTCCTTGGTGGGAATTGAACCCAAGACATCAGTGCTGTGAGGCAGTAGTGCTGCTAAACATTACAATTTGTTTTTAATTGCAATTGTTTTTACCTGGTTTTAATAACAAGTGAAAATAATTATAATACAATCTATCGGCAGAATTTAAAGAAAAGGGTTTTGTGTTCTTGGTCCTTTTTGTGTTTAAAAGTCCTTTTTTAAAATTTTGTGGTTTCAAAGTCCTCTTATGTCACACTCGGGGTTTCTTCATACATATGTGTTCTTATACACCAACCACTGGCGTTTCTATAATGGGTGCAGTGTGTGCGGTGCACACGGGCCCCTGAGTCCAGAGGGGGTCCCCACTGAACACGCTGCACCCATTTACTAAATACTCTCCCCTCCGGAGTCCCGTGGCAACATCAACGGCAGTATTAAAACTCATTGAAAATGGCCCAGCAGCCATTTTCACTGAGTTCTGCGCATGCGCAGTAAAGAAATCTCAGGGAAAATGGCCACCGCGCCATTTTCCCGGAGATCTGCGCATGCGCAGTAGAGTCTGAGCGCTCTAGTGCTCAGACTCTCAGCACTGCCGGCAGAGAGGGGGGGGACCCGAACAGAGGAGGTAATACCAGTAGATGATCGGCGGCCGCTGCCAATGAAGCTCATCGCCGGTGGAATACACACTGGGCGGTTTTAAGCTGAAAGCCGCACAAAACACCAAAAATCGCCCAGTGTGTATGGGCCTTTAGTTCCCTTATAAAGTTCTAGATACTTCGGATTAGTGTTTTGGCTCTGTCAAGTAGCAAAATCCATAACCAACTAAGCAGGGTTATTTGGAACAATTTAAGTATAGGTGTAATGTGGTGGATTTGAAGGTGCATTTGCTAGTCTTGTCATTTGTCAAAGTAATATTTTACTAAATTTGAAGTTAGAAACTTATGGGCTCTACACATTCGGCCCAACGGCGGATACGGCAGTACGTGCTACCCGACGGCGGGGAGGAGGTGACGGGGAGAGTGAAGTTTCTGGCTCCATAGCAGTGCAAGCTAATATGGACGAGATAGTCCATATTGGCCTGCAGGTATGTACGAGCGCGGGGCCGCACATCGTGCATCGTTGGTGCCTACACACTGAACAAGTTGAACGAGAACGTTCATATTGTTCAGTTACATCGCCTAATGTGTAGGGCCTATTACTCTAGCCATTTCTGCCAAAGACATTGCTTCCAGTTATCTTCACTAGCCAAGATGGCTGAGGCACATGCATTGTGCGACCCCTTCAGTTATTACACAAGCTTTTAAGCAAGTAAATGTTTGTTATGCGCTATGGCACTGAAATTAGTTTTTTTTTTAAACATTTTAAAGCTGATAGAGAATAGAGCATTTTCCACCTTAGTGAGAAACTACGGTCTCTTAGCAACAGTATAACATGCATATCATCACATTCTGTCTCTCCCATAGCACATTAAGTCTTTCTTTTTTCTGCAGCCTAAATTTTAAGCTGCAGGTGAGTCTACACTGGGACCTTAGTGTCATTTTTTGTTTGTATAATGTTATGTTCCTTGCTAGAGCCTGTTGTTCTGCTAGGAGGTATGCGTTATGGGGCCTTCAGCGTGGCATACTACACATTGGGCACCAAGGAGCATGTGGCTGGGCCTGATTGGTATTGAGGGGGCATGATATGAGAAAAGTAGTATATGCGGTGGTCTATACAGCTTCATATGTTTGGTTGTGGAATATTGTCTGGCTTCTAAACTTTCAAATTGGCTATTAAGCTTGAGAAAAATGTGTATATCCCTGTCATAGCACATCAAAAAGCACACATTTCCCTTTACCACTGGGACTAGAGCTGCCAGCTTAATGAGGATGTTTTAAAGAATCAGACTAGACATCCATGTCCATTGCCAGGCTTTCCAGCCAAAAGGTCTGTTTAGACTTACTGTAACGGGTGTTAACTGTAAGACAAAGCAGTCTTTGTAACTAAATGCCATGCTCTGGCTAAATGCCTTACTGCCTGACCATACAGTACATTGCCCCCAAGGTAAGTTTACAAATATTTTCAAATAATTTCCTCAGCAGTGAAAGAACTAAGTATGCCCACCGTCTAAGGTTTGGGGGTAAATAGTAGACTTAATATGCATAATTAAATACATAGAACAAGTATTTAACTTGTACAGTTTCGCTTGTTTGTTCTTTTGGGAATCCGCAGGAGTGTGGATATAACCTTGCCTAGTTAACCATAGTGTGGCTTGACTAAAGTTGTGTACACAGCCAGACATCGCCGCTGACAGGACCTGGCATGCGGCAAATTCATACACACTTGCCAGTGCTGGTTCTGACAGGGGGGATAAACATGATGTGCAGGGTGTCATCTTTAGTGACATCCCCCGTCGGCCCTGCTGCACATATCATGTGTACACACTAGACAATGTACCTGATAGGTCATTCAGCGGGATAGGGCGACGTACTGTCTTGTGTGTACCCAACTTAAGGTCTACTCCATGAGTGTATGTATATATAAAATATATATTCGTGTGTATGTATATATTACATTTTTTTTCTCATTTTAGAAATATAAATAGATTATATGGAGTCTCTGGGAAAGGTTATGGGGTCTAAACTATTGCATGTGTACAATGGTTTTGTCATGCATACAAGCATGATTACCAAGTACTACTTCTAGTAATTATTATGAGGAGGGAACAGACCATGTCTCTGCGGGTGAGATTCAGTTGTTCTATCGTGCCCGATCTTCCATCTGAAGTGACTGAAGATCGCAGGGCAATATTGAAATGATCTGTTTTATCGCACATGTTGCACCCATAGCAGGCGGATTTAGCCTTGTAAAGCAGTTAACCTGACTAAAGTAATGGGTGCGACGCGAAAAGTCCTGTTTGGGCGCGCAAACGGGTCACTTTTTGCACATTTCAGCTTGCCACCCCCGGGGGTAGCGATCTGAAATGATGATCTCTCCTTTGTCTGCAGAAACAACTGAATAAGCTGCTGGTGGGCACGAATGCGTGCAGGAGGGGGGAAAACAATTGAATCTTGCCCAGAGTGTGTAAAGGGCCCAATACACTAGAGAGATTATGCCCGATTCCAGCCCAATTCGGGCATTTAGCCCGATATATTGGGTGAAATCGGGCATTTTTGAGGTGTCTCCGGTCCGATCCGATGCGCATTCCCATGAGCATCGGATCTGATCCTCCAGATTGAATGTGCTGCACATTCAATCTGGTCCGACCTGGGGGCATGGCTGGGATCGCCCAGGATACATCGTATGCAAAAGGACAGCATCCGATGTATCTTGGGCGACCCTGCCCCCGGGAGGCTGCCGGGGTGATTGCTGGTGATCGCCTCCAACATGCGGTCAGATAAGTATATGGGGCCCTTAAGTGTAATTGATTGTAAACTCATTTTCTCTTATACGTCCTAGAGGATGCTGGGGACTCCAAAAGGACCATGGGGTATAGACGGGATCCGCAGGAGACATGGGCACACTATAAGACTTTGGGTGTGAACTGGCTCCTCCCTCTATGCCCCTCCTCCAGACTCCAGTTAGACTCTGTGCCCAGAGAGACTGGTCACACACTAGGGGAGCTCTCCTGAGTTTCTCTGAAAAGTCTATGTTAGGTTTATTATTTTCAGGGAGACCTGCTGGCTACAGGCTCCCTGCATCGTGGGAGTGAGGGATGAGAAGCAGACCTACTTCTGAGTTCAAGGGCTCTGCTTCTTAGGCTACTGGACACCATTAGCTCCAGAGGGTCTGATCACTTGGTTCGCCTAGCTGCTCGTTCCCGGAGCCGCGCCGTCACCCCCCTCACAGAGCCAGAAGAAAGAAGCCGGGTGAGTATTAGAAGAACAGAAGACTTCAGAGTCTCTGAGGTACCGCGCAGCGGTTGCGCTGCGCGCCATTGCTCCCACACACTAGCGGCACTACACGGGTGCAGGGCACAGGGGGGGCGCCCTGGGCAGCAATTATACCTCATATATACACCCTGGCAAAGAAGTATACAGTGCATATAGGCACTGTATACAGACCCCCACCAGTAAAAAACGTTGAAAAATTAGCGGGACTGAAGCGCGCCGAGAAGGGGGCATGGCTTAGCCCTCAAAACTCTATACAGCGCCATTTTCTGCTCACAGAGACTCTGGCCCGCCAAAACACTGTGAAAAAATCTAACAGTGTAAAACGGAGGGTGGCACAGTTGCTTAGTGCACTATGGGCTCATATAAGAAGCACTATATATGTATAAATGAGCGTGTGGTTAATGAGTTGACAAAAAGTTTCTGTGTTTTCCCTGTCAGATGCTGGAATCTACCCATTATAGCGATTTAGTACATGTGTGTCGACATGTGTGAGTGCTCTGCCACAAACAGCTATGGGAATCCCTCTGTTGGCGTTGCCGACTCCTGATGGTACTTGATTCAGTAGATGAAGTGTCAGCATGTCGGTAGTTGTAAGCTTTTCCAAAGTAAACACTGTATGGGAAGACACAGTCGTATGTGGGTGACCCTGTCGGCACCAACTGTATTACTGGGTGTAGATTAACATGATAATGTAAAAAACCTATACATATATATATATATATATATATATATATATATATATATATATATATATATATATATGGTATGGATACATTGAGCTGTAGCTTGAGCACAGACGTGGTAGTATTTGTGGGGGAGTGATATTAACATTATGTATATATTTCTCTCAGAACCCTCGAGGTCGCAAGAATGTTATTTTGCCCGGTTACTACTCCATGTTGTCGACGAATACTATGTTTTATGTCGACCATAATGTTTCCTGGTTAGATCCACAACAGTGGCATTCAGTACATGTTCATACACATTCAGAACACATTAATGTCACTAGGGACCCTGCTGTTCCTGACAAAATGCATATACGTATGATGTACATATAGAATATGTGTGTATATGTGTATTTAAATATGTATATTCATATTACGATTTCTAATGAATGCTGAAGTAAAGTTATTCCTTTTTATATGCTGGTCGCTCTGTTGATAAAGCGCTAGGTCAGCCGTGACGAGATGGTCTTAAATCTTCTCGAGGAGTACGAGTGTTTATTCTTTTCCCGCCGTGGATAGAATAAAGTGAAAGTCAACCCCTGGTCTGCACGGGGCCCTGTCACAAAGGATCGTATACAGGAAGCTAAGTGATATTTTAATTATATGTTTTGATGATATTTGCATTACATAAGCATGGGAGAGTGCTTGTATTCAGAAATGGTCGGTTACCTTGTTATCCGATATAATTACCCTGGGGAGAGATGGGATATTCCTTAAGTTGGGTCTTATCTAGAATATTGCAGCATGCTGCCGTGCGACTACAAGAGGTATGCATTGACTCAGAGAAATACTGGAGTATCTTCCCGATGAAGGTGTAACCTGGTTTGGGGATGGCTTTGTTAAGTTGATCTCGGCAGATACCACTGGTAAGTCTACCTTCTTGAGCTATGTTCCCTCACAACGGTTGTGGACGCATTTTTTGTGGGATGCAGTCGTTTTGACCGGTTGGATACCGTTTTTTCTCTTACGTCTTAGAGGGTGCTGGGTACTCCATAAGGACCATGGGGTATAGACGGGCTCCGCAGGAGACATGGGCACTCTAAAGACTTTAGATGGGTGTGCACTGGCTCCTCCCTCTATGCCCCTCATCCAGATCTCAGTTAGATCCTGTGCCTAGAGGAGACTGGGTGCACTGCAGGGGAGCTCTACTGAGTTTCTCTGTAAAAGACTTTTGTTAGGTTTTTTATTTTCAGGGAGCACTGCAGGCAACAGGCTCCCTGCATCGTGGGACTGAGGGGAGAGAAGCAGACCTACTTAAATGATAGGCTCTGCTTCTTAGGCTACTGGACACCATTAGCTCCAGAGGGTCGGAACGCAGGTCTCACATTCGCCGTTCATCCCGGAGCAGCGCCGCCGTCCTCCACACAGAGCCGGAAGATAGAAGCTGGGTGAGTATGAGAAGAAAGAAGACATCAAAGGCGGCAGAAGACTTCGAATCTTCTATGAGGTAACGCGCAGCGGTAACACTGCGCGCCATTGCTCCCAACATACACACACACTGGAGGCACTGTATGGGTGCAGGGCGCAGGGGGGGCGCCCTGGGCAGCAATTATTAACCTTTTAGGGACACTGGCAGAGATATATATTGCGGAGGCAGTATATGGCAAAACCCCCTGCCAGTATAAAGATTTGAGCGAGATCGAAGCCCGCCGGTGAGGGGGCGGAGCTTGATCCCTCAGCACTAACCAGCGCCATTTTCTCCACAGCACGCTGCAAAGAAGCTGGCTCCCCGAACTCTCCCCTGCTGAACACATACAGAGGGCAAAAGAGAGGTGGGGGGGACATTTATTTGGCGCAGTGAGTATATTTCTATTTATAAAAGCGCTGTACTGACTGGGATTTTATTCCAGTATCCGGTGGCGCTGGGTGTGTGCTGGCATACTCTCTCTCTGTCTCGCCAAAGGGCCTTATTGGGGGACTATATATATATATATATATATATATATATATATATATATATATATATATATAATATCCCTGAGTGTGGGGGGGTGTCGATACGTGTGTGTCGGCATGTCTGAAGCGGAAGGCTCATCTAAGGAGGAGGTGGAGCAGATGATTGTGGTGTCTGCGACGCCGACGCCTAATTGGCTGGATATGTGGAATGTTTTAAATGCAAATGTGTCTTTATTACATAAGAGAATGGACAAAGCAGAGTCCAGAGAAAAGTCAGGGAGTCAAGCCATGGCTTTGGCTGTATCACAGGGCCCTCCAGGGTCTCAAACGTCCCCTGTCCCAAGTAGCAGACACTGATACCGACACGGATTCTGACTCCAGTGTCGACTACGATGATGCGAGGTTACACCCAAGGGTGGCCAAAAGTATTCATTATATGATTATTGCAATAAAATATGTTTTACATATCACAGAGGACCCCTCTGTCCCTGACACGAGGGTATGCATGTTTAAGGAAAAGAAACCTGAGGTAACCTTTCCCCCATCTCATGAGCTGAACGCGTTATTTTAAAAGGCTTGGGAAACTCCAGACAAGAAACTGCAGATTCCCAAGAGAATTCTTATGGCGTATCCTTTCCCTGCACAGGACAGGTTACGGTGGGAATCCTTGCCCAAGGTGGACAAGGCTTTAACGCGCTTGTCCAAAAAGGTGGCGCTACCATCTCCAGATACGGCAGCCCTCAAGGGTCCTGCTGATCGCAGACAGGAAACTACCTTAAAATCAATTTATGCACATACAGGTGCCTTGCTCAGACCGGCAATAGCGTCGGCTTGGGTTTGTAGCACTGTAGCAGCTTGGGCAGATACCTTGTCATCTGACATTGATACCCTAGATAGGGATAGCATTTTATTGACCTTAGGTCATATTAAAGACGCAGTCTTATATATGAGAGACGCTTCCAGAGACGTTGGGCTGTCAGGTTCAAGAGCCAACGCCATGGCAATTTCTGCTAGGCGAGCCCTGTGGACCTGTAAATTGACGGGTGATGCCGACTCAAAGAGACATATGGAAGTTTTGCCTTACAAGGGTGAGGTAAGGCAGACCTGGTTTCCACAGCTACCGGGGGTAAATCTACCTTTTTACCTTATGTTCCCCCACAGCAAAAGAAAACACCGCAATATCAGATGCAGTCCTTTCGGTTGCATAAGTCCAGAAGAGGTCGGGGCTCTTCCTCCCTCGCCAGAGGTAAGGGTAGAGGGGAAAGAATGCCTGCTACGGCTAGTTCCCAGGAGCAGAAGTCCTCCCCGGCTTCTACTAAATCCACCGCATGACGCTGGGGCTCCACTGAGGGAGTCCGCGCCGGTGGGGGCACGTCTTCGACCCTTCAGCCAAGGCTACAAGCTGGAATTCGAAGACGTGCCTCCTCGCCGATTTTTCAAATCGGCTTTACCAGCTTCTCCCCCAGAAAGGGAGATAGTTTTAGCTGCAGTACAAAAACTTTGTCAACAACATGTGATTGTTAAGGTGCCCCTAATTCAACAGGGGAAGGGGTACTATTCAACCCTGTCTGTGGTTCCGAAACTGGATGGCTCGGTCAGACCCATTCTAAATCTAAAATCCCTAAACCTGTACTTGAAAAAGTTCAAATTAAAGATGTAATCGCTCCGGGCAGTTATCTCCATCCTGGAGGGGGGGGGGGGGATTTTATGGTGTCACTAGACATAAAGGATGCATACCTTCATGTCCCCATATTTCCCCTCATCAGGCATACCTGAGATTCGCTGTACAGGACTGTCATTACCAGTTTCAGACGTTGCCGTTTGGGATTTCCACGGCCCGAAGATTTTCACCAAAGTAATGGCGGAAATGATGGGGCTCCTGCGCAAGCAGGGAGTCACAATTATCCCGTACTTGGACGATCTCCTGATAAAAGCGAAATCGAGAGATCAATTGCAGAAAAGCGTGTCACTCTCCCTGATAGTGCTGCAGCAGCATGGCTGGATTCTAAATCTACCAAAGTCACAGTTGATTCCAACGACTCGGCTATCTTTCTTAGGCATGATTCTGGACACGGAACAAAAGAGGGTTTTTCTCCCGATGGAAAAAGCCCAGGAACTCCAGAACATGGTCAGAGACCTGTTAAAACCGAAAAAAGTGTCAGTCCATCAATGCACTCGAGTACTGGGAAAAATGGTGGCGACCTACGAGGCCATCCCCTTCTGCAGGTTTCAGGCGAGGACGTTTCAGTGGGACCTTCTGGACAAGTGGTCGGGGTCCCATCTACAGATACATCAGAAAATAAGCCTGTCCCCCAGTGCCAGGGTGTCTCTCCTGTGGTGGCTGCAGAGTGCTCACCTTCTCGAAGGTCGCAGGTTCGGCATTCAAGACTGGGTTCTGGTGACCACGGACGAGAGCCTCCGAGGATGGGGAGCAGTCACAGAAGGAAGAAATTTTCAGGGACTATGGTCAAGCCAGGAGGCTTGTCTACACATCAACGTACTGGAATTGACGGCCATATACAACGGCCTACGACAAGCGGAGACTCTTCTTCGCGACCTACCGGTTCTGATTCAATCAGACAACTTCACAGCTGTGGCTTATGTAAACCGCCAAGGCGGGACAAGGAGCAGAGTGGCAATGGTGGAAGCCACCAGGATTCTTCGCTGGGCGGAAAATCACGCAAGCGCTCTGTCAGCAGTCTTCATTCCGGGAGTGGCCAACTGGGAAGCAGACTTCCTCAGCAGACACGATCTCCATCCAGGAGAGTGTGGACTTCATCAGGAAGTTTTTGCAGAGATAACAAGTCAGTGGGGACTTCCACAAATAGACTTGATGGCGTCACGCCTCAACAAGAAGCTTCGGAGGTATTGTGCCAGGTCAAGGGACCCTCAGGCAGTAGCGGTAGACGCCCTGGTGACACCATGGGTTTTTCAGTCGGTCTATGTGTTCCCTCCTCTTCCGCTCATCTCAAAAATACTGAGAATCGTAAGACGAAAAAGAGTGCAGACAATACTCATTGTTCCGGAATGACCTCGAAGGGCCTGGTATTCAGATCTTCCGGAAATGCTCACAGTAGATCCGTGGCCTCTTCCTCTCAGGGAAGACCTATTGCATCAGGGACCCTGCGTGTTCCAAGACTTACCGCGGTTACGTTTGACGGCATGGCAGCGCAAAATCCTAGCGGGGAAAGGTATTCCGGAGGAAGTCATCCCTACTCTGATTAAGGCTAGGAAGGAGGTGATGGCAAAACATTATCACCGCATCTGGAGGAAGTATGTATCTTGGTGTGAAGCCAAGAATGCTCCTACTGAAGATTTGCATCTGGGCCGTTTTCTCCACTTTCTACAGACAGGAGTGGATATGGGCCTAAAGTTAGGCTCCATTAAGGTACAGATTTCGTCCGTATCAATTTTCTTTCAGAAGGAATTGGCTTCCCTCCCAGAAGTCCAGACTTTTGTAAAGGGAGTGCTGCACATCCAGCCTCCTTTTTGTGCCCCCAGTGGCACCATAGGACCTTAACATGGTGTTACAGTTCCTAAAATCTCACTGGTTTGAGCCTCTTCAAACGGTGGATTTAAAATTTCTCACTTGGAAGGTGGTCATGTTGTTGGCCTTGGCATCTGCACGGCGGGTGTCCGAATTGGCGGCTTTGTTTCATAAGAGCCCCTATCTGATTTTCCAAGTGGATAGAGCAGAATTAAGGACTCGTCCTCAATTTTTGCCTAAGGTGGTTTCATCTTTTCATATGAACCAACCTATCGTGGTGCCTCTGTGGCTACGGGTGACTTGGAGGATTCCAAGTCCCTTGATGTAGTCAGGGCCTTAAAGATTTATGTAGCCAGGACGGCTCGGATCAGGAAAACAGAGGCACTGTTTGTCCTGTATGCAGCTAACAAGCTTGGCGCTCCTGCTTCTAAGCAGACTATTGCTCGCTGGATCTGTAAACGATTCAGCAGGCTCATTCTACGGCTCGATTGCCATTACCAAATTCGGTAAAGGCCCATTCCACTAGGAAGGTGGGCTCTTCTTGGGCGGCTGCCCGAGGCGTCTCGGCATTACAGCTTTGCCGAGCGGCGACTTGGTCGAGTTCAAACACTTTTGCTAAATTCTACAAGTTTGATACCTTGGCTGAGGAGGACCTTATGTTTGCTCAATCGGTGCTGCAGAGTCATCCGCACTCTCCCGCCCGGTGTGGAGCTTTGGTATAATCCCCGTGGTCCTTACGGAGTCCCCATCATCCTCTAGGACGTAAGAGAAAATAAGATTTTAAACCTACCAGTAAATCTTTTTCTCCTAGTCCGTAGAGGATGCTGGGCGCCCGTTACAGTGCGGACAAAATTCTGCAAGACTTGTATATAGTTGTTGCCTACATAAGGGTTATGTTACAGTTTTGATCAGTCTCGGGCTGATGCTGTTTTGTTTCATACTGTTAACTGGTTCGTATGTTCCGCATTGTACGGTGTGGATGGTGTGGGCTGGTATGTATCTTGCCCTTAGATTAACAAAAATCCTTTCCTCGTACTGTCAGTCTCCTCTGGGCACAGTTCTCTAACTGGAGTCTGGAGGATGGGCATAGAGGGAGGAGCCAGTGCACACCCATTCTAAAGTCTTTAGAGTGCCCATGTCTCCTGCGGAGCCCGTCTATACCCCATGGTCCTTACGGAGTCCCCAGAATCCTCTACGGACTATGAGAAAAAGATTTACCGGTAGGTTTAAAATCTTATTTTTTTCCCCTTCTTTGCAGGTAGAGGAAGGTGAAAAGGTAAGAGAGGTCTGCAGCCTCTTCAAGTTCGCAGAAGCAGATATCGTCCTCTGTTTCTACCATATCCACCGCAGGTCGCTGGGTCTATCTTGCTGGAGCCCACACCGGTGGGAAGTCATCTAATACTCTTCAGTCAGTTCTGGAATGGACTTGACACAGTGATTTAAGAATAGAGTCCAAAGGGGGACATACTCGAGTTTTCCAGATGATTCCCCTCACTGATTTTTCAAATAGATCTTACCGATTCTCCTCTGGACTGGGAGGAAGTATGCAACGCCATACAAGAGTTGGTTCAGGATCAGGACATTGTCCTGCTGTCCCTGTCACAAAAAAAAAAAAGAAAGAAAAAAGCTGTTATTCAAGCTTTCATGCTTCTGAGCCCGGACAGCTCGGTCAGTACAATCCCAAAAAGATTTCTTCTTAAGAAGTTGAACTACAAGATGGAATCTCTCAGGGCAGGGATCTCCAGCCTGTAATAGAAGAAAGAGGGTTTAAATGCGGTTTCATCCGCATTAAGATTACCTGGGTTTGCTAGTCAGGATTGTCATTGTCATTTCACCGGAGTGATGGCAGTATGATGGTTTTCCTTCAATAGTAAGAGCCATTACTATTCTGTACTGGGACTCTCTCCTGACTACGGCGAGGTCAAGAAACAAGTGGTACAAATCGTTGTTTCTCTCTGACAGTTCTTCAACACAGAGAATCGTTGTTGATCCCAACGACGCAGATGTCGGAGTTGGGAATAAGATTAGATACTGAACTGTTGATAGTTTGTTTTTTCCTGTGGAAAGAGATTTGAGGATCCAGAGTCGGATCAGATTTGCAACAGTGTAAACCCATCAATACGTTCCGTTGATGAAGAAGATGGTTGCGGCCTACGAGGCCATTCGGTGAGCAGGTCAAATGCCAGAGTGGTTTTTGCGGGACCAGTTGGACATGTGGTCTGGGTCTCACCTGCACATGCACCGGAAAATAATCCTATTTTCCAGGACCAGGATATCTCTCCTGTGGTGGCTTCACAGTTCTCACCTCCTAGAGGGACGAAGGTTCAGGATCCAGGATTAGATCCTGGTGTCCACGGATACAAGTCTCCGAGGCTGGGGAGCAGTCTTCCAGGGGAAAAGGTCAAGCCGGGAAGCTTGTCTGTAATAAGCATTCTTGAATTAAGAGCTATTTACAACGGAACATCTTCTTCGCGATCTGCCCGTCTTAATTCTGCCTGACGACTTAACAGCAGTGGCGTAAGTAAGCCGCTAGGGCAGAACGTGGAGCAAAGCGACAATGGCAGAAGCCGCAAAAGTTTTCCGCTGGGCGGAAAGGCATGTAAACGCTCTATTAGCGGTCTTCGTTCCGGGTGTAGACAACGGAGAAATAGACTTCCTCAGCAGACACGATCTCCATCCAGGAGAGTGGGGTCTTCATCAAGAAGTTTTCACATAAGTGACAAGTCTTTGGGGAATTCCTCAATTAGACATGATGGCGTCTCGCCTCAACAAGAAACTTCAGGGATATTGTTCCAGGTCAAGGGACACTCAAGCAATAGCAGTGGACGCCCTCGTGACACCATGGGGGTTTCAGTCGGTCTATGTGTTCCCTCCACTTTCACTCTTTCCGAAGGTGATAAACATAAGAAGAACAAAGGTTCAGGCGATCCTCATTGTACCGGTCTAGCCAAGGAGGGCTTGGTATCCAGATCTTCAAGACTTACTCATAGAAGATTACTGGCCTCTTCCTCTACGAGAGGACCTGTTACAGCAAGGACCGGGCGTGTATCAAGACTTACAGCGGCTGCGTTTGATGGCATGGCGGTTGAATGCCATATCCTAGCCCGAAAGTGTATTTCCGGTGAAGTCATTCCCACATTGCGTCAGGCTAGGAAAGGAGTAGCTGCGAAGCTTTACCACCGTATTTGGAGGAAGTACGTGTCTTGGTGTGAATCCAAGAAGGCTCCTACGGAAGAATTTCAGCTGGGTCGTTTTCTCCATTTTTTGCAAGCAGGTGTGAATGCAGGCCTAAAGTTAGGCTCCATTAAAGTGCAGATTTCGGCCTTATCAGTTTTATTTAAAAAAGAATTGGTCACCCTTCCAGAAGTTCAGACTTTCGTGAAAGGAGTGCTGTACATCCAACCTTCATTTGTGCCCCCAGTGGCACCATGGGACCTTAACGTGGTGTTGCAGTTTCTTATGTCACACTGATTGGAACCTTTACGAAAGGTTGAGTTAAAATTTCTCACTTGGAAAGTGGTCATGCTATTGGCCCTGGCGTCCGCAAGGTGGGGGTCGGACTTAGCGGTTTTGTCTCACAAGAGCCCCTATTGGATCTTCCATGTGGATAGAGCGGAATTGAGAACTCTGCAACAATTTCTGCCAAAAGTGGTTTCTGCGTTTCACAGGAACCAGCCTATTGTGGTGCCTGTGGCTACTGAAGCCTTGGCTGATTCGAAGTCTCTCGATGTAGTCAGAGCTTTGACTATTTATGTCGCCAGAACGACTCAGATTGGGGAAACAGAGGCTCTGTTTATCCTGTATGCTCCCAACAAAATTGGGGCCCCTGCTTCTAAGCAGACTGTTGTACGCTGGATCTGGGATACGATTAGGCATGCTCATTCTATGGCTGGATTGCCGTTACCGAAGTCGGTGAAGGCCCATTCTACCAGGAAGGTGGGCTCTTATTGGGCGAATGCCCGAGGAGTCTCGGCGGTTCAACTTTGCCGAGCAGCTACTTGGTAGGGTTCAAACACTTTTGCTAAGTTCTACAAGTTTGATACCCTTGCTGATGAGGACCTCATGTTTACTCAATCGGTGCTGCAGAGTCGTCCGCACTCTCCCGCCCGGTCTGGAGCTTTGGTATAAACCCCATGGTCCTTTTGGAGTCCCCAGCATCCTCTAGGACGTATGAGAAAATAGGATTTTAATACCTACCGGTAAATCCTTTTCTCTTAGTCCGTAGAGGATGCTGGGCGCCCGTCCTAGTGCGTACTTTATCTGCAGCTATTGGTTGTGGTTACACTCATGTGGTGTTTCTTTTCAGTCAAGTCTGTTGCTGACGTTATTCACACCTTGGCATGCGGTATGTTATTATTGGTTGTGTTTACACACAGGTTGTGTTACATTTTCGGTCAGCATATTGCTGTATATTTTTCATGCTGTCGGCTGCTGTTCTATTGAATGCCACGTTCTGCCGCATGTTCGAGGTGTGAGCTGGTATGACACTCACAGTGTTTATACAATAAATTCTTTCCTCGAAATGTCCGTCTCCCTGGGCACAGTTCTCTAACTGGAGTCTGGAGGAGGGGCATAGAGGAAGGAGCCAGTTCACACCCATTCAAAGTCTTATAGTGTGCCCATGTCTCCTGCGGTTCCCGTCTATACCCCATGGTCCTTTTGGAGTCCCCAGCATCCTCTACGGACTAAGAGAAAAGGATTTACTGGTAGGTATTAAAATCCTATATGTACTGGGCCATGGTTCCCTTACTTTTTATTTCTTTGTATAGAATTTATTTATTTGTATTATTCTCCCTTCAGTACAGTAATGTGATGCATAATATGATTTAATATGCAAATAATAAATAAAGGCTAATAGTAATGTTTATATATATATATATATATATATATATATATATTCTCTTTTGAACCATGGAACTGCTTGGTAATACAGTTATTGAACAATGTCATATGTTTGGATGGATGCAGAGCGTATCTGATCAGTTATTGTACTGCACCTGCCTTGTAATTTGCATGCAGTTACAGGCTACGGGCGGTATCCTATTAGCTGCGGTGAGTAACCGCACGGTAATAACGGGCTTTTTAGCCCGATAATGCTATCGGGCTATCCAATTACAGCCTGTTTTTACAGTGCGGTAACGCGCCTATTATCAGCCGGTAACACATGGGATCTGTGATAACATCGCGGACCCATGTATTCGCGTCCGATAACTGGTTTCCTGGAGCTGCTTATCGGGGATTCTGCTTCGTGTTCCTGAGGCATACAAAGCAGACTCCCCTATAAGGAATGGCTTACGGGGCTAATAGGATAGCCTGGGGGAATCCTTTAGCTGCGGTAACTCACCACAGATAATAGGATATCGCCCTAAGAACTTCAGTCACATCTCCGCTTCAAACTGAATGGGCATTTGCACATAAACTAAACTCAGAGGGCACATCAACAACATTGTGGGCTATGTGGATTTGGTCAGTTTCTGGGTGTATCATTGCACCATGTATGAGCCGGTGCTAGTGTACCATGTTTAGGACTGTGAAACCATATACAGTATATGGCTAGAAAACACGTGAATGCATGCAACTCTGCATACTGGCTAGTATCAGCATTTGGGGACAATTTCCATTTACCTCTGCATCATGCATATATACATATCTAACGATACGTGTCTTTATAACCTTTATTGAAATGTAATTATTTTTTATTTTTGGAGTGAGTGATGATTTAAGTTTTTAACTGTTCTCCAGCATTTCACTTTTAGTTCAAGTATGAGTTCTGTGCATTTTTGGTGGTTGATGGAAATGGGTATCCGTTCAGATGGTCGACCACTATTGGTCGACATGGACACATGGTCGGCACATGAAAATGGTCGACACATGAAAAGGTCGACATGAGTTTTTTAACTTTTTTTACTTTTGGGGAACTTTTTCCATACTTTACGATCCACGTGGACTACGATTGGAATGGTAATCTGTGCCGAGCGGAGCGAAGGCACCATGCCCGAAGCATGGCGAGCCATGCGAGGGGACGCGGCGCACTAATTGGGGTTCCCAGTCACTTTACGCAAAAAACGACACAAAAAAAGCTAAAAAAACTCATATCGACCTTTTCGTCTGTCGACCTTTCATGTGTTGACCATTTTCATGTGTCGACCATGTGTCCATGTCGACCATGTCAATGTCGACCAATAGTGGTCGACCTCATAACATGGTCGACCATTCATACCGGAACCATGGAAATGTTGGGTAATACCTTGTGGAGCATTACCTTTTTATCAGAGCTCCAGTGGAAAGTGAGTGAGAATCTTTATTGTGGCGTGGGCGTTTGATGTGTGTTTGTTAATAACATTAGAGGTATAATGCCAAGTGGCTTCTTTCCTTTTATGCTGATTTTACCAAAGGTATAGCACATTCTATAGCACAGAGATACTAGATGCCTTCTAAAAAAGTTGAACTGTACAAATGCTAGTAGCAGAAGTAATGGGTGTAGGGGCGGGTTGGGTTTGCCAAACAGCGGTCTCGGTGGGTGTCGTGGACACCCACGAGTAGGAAGAGTCCATGTTGGATGGCATGTCGACCGGCGGGCTATACAGGCTTCAGGATCTCAGCAATCTGTATTGTGACCGGTGGTCTTCCGACCGCTGGTCACATTACTGCATCCCGTAGGGACAAATACTGTACATGCATTTTACTAGCTTTTAAATATGCTAGAAAAGCAATGTGTTACATATCGGAGGGTATGAGCCTTTCTGTCGGACTGAACGTTTAAGCACTTAGCCTCAGACAGGTACATTGTTGAAATGTCCACAAAGTGTATATACTTTAATGTAGATACGTGTTTAGCTAAGGAATGTTTATTTTAGAACACTAGTTCAACCAGCAAAGACATTGAACAAATTAATATCTCTGTGCGGTGTTTTCCCTGTCCTTCGTAACCTCACAGATGAGCTTCATCTGTATTAGATGTTAGTTTTATCAATGACCTGATGTGCACAGCCTTAACTTATACAGTGAGGTTTAGGTAGAGGCTTGCATAGGAGCTTTCCATTATATTTCCTGATCGTGAGATGTAAGTGGTGTGCTAAACCACAGCTTCCTACTGCTCCATCACTTATGTGAACAGTATAAATGTTATGACACACTCCGATTTAAGATAATTGTAAGCACTGCTTTCTGCTCTGTCTTTAATCACATTGAAGAATAAAATCAGTCTGTGACAGAATTGGCATTTACATATTTACTGTCTGAGCTGCTTGACGTCCTGTGTCAGTTACTGGAGTGTTACAATGTGTGATCTCCCTCTTTCTCTTCCCCTGCTTTTATTGCTGATGTTCACCTGAAGTCTTGCTTTGGTGTTGAGTTGTGCTCCTATTCAAATAAAAGTTAATTCATAAAAAAATAACAATATAATACTACATGTACTGTACCATGGTCTGTGTGGTACTGTAGCTCATTTTAGTGATTTGGTGCTTCCCTCAACTTTTTATTCATGGTTATGAGATTTGTTCTACTACAGCATATTTAATTTGTTTTCTCTAACGTCCTAGAGGATGCTGGGGACTCCGTAAGGACCATGGGGAATAGACGGGCTCCACAGGAGATAGGGCACTTTAAGAAAGACTTTAGGATTCTGGGTGTGCACTGGCTCCTCCCTCTATGCCCCTCCTCCAGACCTCAGTTTTAGACTGTGCCCAGAGGAGAATGGGTGCTCTGCAGGGAGCTCTCCTGAGTTCCTGCTTAGAAAGCATTTTTGTTAGGATTTTTTTCTCTTTTTCAGGGAGCACTGCTGGCTCCCTGCATCGAGGGACTGAGGAGAGAGGAGCAGACCTACTTAAATGTTAGGCTCTGCTTCCTCGGCTACTGGACACCATTAGCTCCAGAGAGAGTGAACACAGGTTCGTCCTGGGTGTTCACCCCAGAGCCGCGCCGCCGTTCTCCTCACAGAGCCAGAAGAAACGAAGACAAAAGACGTCTCAGGCGGCAGAAGCCTTAGGTGCTTCACAGAGGTAACGCACAGCACTGCAGCCAGTGGCGGATCCAGGGGGGGGGCACCCAGGCACGTGCCCCCCCTGTCATTTAGGATCACTAGCTGCAAGAACGCTATGGTGTACATGCCGGTAGGAGGCTCAGCAGGGCTACACTAGCAGCGCGTTACCAGGCCCGGCCCGACGCATACGACTACGCAGCCGCATTGAGCGCCGGACCTGTGAGACGCTGCTGAAATCAGAGTCACTCTGATGCCTGCTGGCAGCCGCTCACTACCACCCGCCGCTGGCCGCTCACCGCCCGCCTGCCCAATAAAGCCGCCAGCCCAATAAAGCCGCCAGCCCAGGTTAATACCTTTCACCGCCCAGCTGTATCTCTGTGCGGTGCCGCCGGAGCAGAAGGTGGAGCTTAGCGTAGCTGGGGTCTCCATCGCTGCCCCGACGAGAAGCAGCGGGGAAGAAGCTGTTCGGGCTGCCTTCACCTAAGTGCTCCCTGGCCCACAGCCAGCCGGCCTCACTGCAGCTCCCCCTCCTAGCCCCAGGGTGCTCGGCAGGTCCGGCCACGGCAACACCTGCTTCACTAACATCACGGCCAGAACCGCAAGGAGGTGACAGAGCACTGGGCCACGATCCTGCATTCCCTCTGGACCCTGGAGTATACTCCCCAGCACAGCCGCGAGTTTAAGGTGAGAGACAGTCACAATTTTGTTTGAGGGTTATCCCAGTCTGTGGAGCTACTTATCCCAGCATGGACAATGCAAACTTCTGGCTGTGATTTGTAGTTCCACAACAGGTTGGGACATATGATTGAGCTCACCCTAGGCGTGGTGTTGGCCCCTCTACAATAAAGGGCCCTACACATTTATCGATCCGCCGCCGAGCTGCCCGACAGCAGATACGGCCGACGGGCGACCCAACGGCGGGGGGGCAGTGACGGGGGGAGTGAAGTTTCTTCACTTCCCCTGTCACAGGGCTCCATAGAAGTGCAAGCAAATATGGACGAGATCGTCCATATTGGCCTGCATGCACAGCCAACGGGGCACCAGCGATGAACGAGCGCGGAGCCGCACATCGTTCATCACTGGTGCCTCCACACTCAAAGATATGAACGGTATCTCGTTCATTAATGAACGAGATTGTTCATATCTTTGATATCGCCCAGTGTGTAGGGCCTATAAGACCGGGTGATGGCCTTGTCTGATAATTTCTGTATGCTTCATGCAAAAAATACAGGGTGTTGCTTTGGGGTTTATGTAGCAGAGGGTGCCTTGCGGAAGTCACCGTACATTGTAAATCCTGCAGCTACACATCCAAAGACCAACCCCCCCCCCATGCCCGCCCGCTTGCCTTTCCCTATCGTGGTGCCCCCCCTATCATTTTGTTCTGGATCCGCCCCTGACTGCAGCTGTGCGTCATTGCTCCGCTACACCTCACACACTCCGGTCACTGTAAGAGTGCAGGGCGCAGGGGGGGCACCCTGGGCAGCAATAAAACACCTCTCCTATGGCAAAAGTGTATATACATCTACAGGTGGGCACTGTGCATGTATATAAAAGAGCCCCTGCCAATTTTTTAATAAGTTTGAGTGGGATAGAAGCCCGCCGCCGAGGGGGCGGGGCTTCACCCTCAGCACTCACCAGCGCCATTTTCTCTACACAGCACCGCTGAGAGGAAGCTCCCCGGACTCTCCCCTGCTTGACACACGGTGAAAGGGGGTTTTAAAGTAGAGGGGGGGCACATTATTGGCGTTTATACACTACAGCAGCGCTACTGGGTAAACATTCTGTGTTTTTCTCCAGGGACATATAGCGCTGGGGTGTGTGCTGGCATACACTCTCTCTGTCTCTCCAAAGGGCCTCAGGGGGAACCTGTCTTCAGAAAAGAGATTCCCTGTGTGTGTGAAGTGTGTCGGTACGTGTGTGTCGACATGTTTGACGAGGAAGGCTCACCTAAGGAGGAGGGGGAGTGCATGATGGTCAGGTCGCCGTCCGCAAAACCGACACCGGACTGGGTCGATATTTGGAATGTCTTGAATGCAAATGTAAATTTACTGCATAAACGATTAGACAAGGCTGAAGCTAGGGATCAGTCAGGTAGTCAGACCATGCCTGTCCCTGTGGCACCAGGACCTTCGGGGTCTCAAAAACGCACCATATCCCAGATCACTGACCCAGATACCGACACTGAGACTGACTCTAGTGTCGACTATGAGGATGCAAAATTACAGCCAAAGGTGGCGAAAGGTATTCGTTACATGATTATGGCCATTAAAGAGGCTTTGCATATCACTGAGGAACCCCCTGTCCCTGACACGAGGGTACACATGTATAAAGGGAAAAAGCCTGAGGTCACTTTTCCGTCCTCATTTGAACTAAGCGACTTGTGCGAAAAGGCTTGGGAATCTCCAAATAGGAGACTACAAGTTCCCAAAAGGATTCTTATGGCGTATGCCTTTCCACAAAAGGACAGGATACGATGGGAATCTTCGCCGAAGGTAGACAAGGCGCTGACACGCTTATCCAAGAAGGTGGCACTGCCTTCTCAGAATACAGCTTCCCTCAAGGATCCTGCTGATTGTGAGCAGGAGGTTACCATGAAGCAAATTTACACACATTCCGGTACTATCGTTAGACCGGCTATGGCATCGGCCTGGGTGTGTAGTGCTATCGCAGCATGGACAGATTCCTTATCTACGTAACTTGAAACCCTAGATAAGGATTCCATTCTAATGACCCTAGAGCATATCAAAGATGCTGCTTTATATATGAGGGATGCTCAAAGAGACATTTGTTTACTAAGCTCCAGAATAAATGCTATGTCTATTTCTGCTAGGCGACTCCTGTGGACCCGACAGTGGACGGGGGATGCCGACTCAAAGCGGCATATGGATTCGTTGCCTTACAAGGGGGAGGAGTTGTTTGGAGAAGGCCTCTCGGACCTTGTCTCTACTGCTACGGCCGGTAAATCGAATTTCTTACCTTATGTCCCCCCGCAGCATACTAAAAAGGAACCTCATTATCAAATGCAGTCCTTTCGTTCCAATAAAAGCAAGAAGGTACGGCGATCGTCCTTCCTTGCATGACGCTGGGGCTTCCCGGGGGGAGTCAGCTCAAGTGGGGGCGCGTCTTCGATTTTTCAGCCAGGTCTGGGTTCACTCACAGGTGGATCCCTGGGCTATAGAGATTGTTTCTCAGGGATACAGGCTGGAATTCGAAGACGTGCCTCCTCGCCGGTTTTTCAAATCTGCTCTGCCAGCTTCCCCGTCAGAGAGGGAGTTAGTGTTGACTGCAATTCAAAAATTGTATCTTCAACAGGTGATAGTCAAAGTTCCTCTTCTCCAGCAAGGAAAGGGGTATTACTCAACCCTGTTTGTGGTCCCGAAACCGGACGGTTTGGTCAGGCCCATTTTGAATCTAAAGTCCCTGAACTTGTACTTGAAAAAGTTCAAGTTCAAGATGGAATCGCTCAGAGCGGTCATCGCCAGCCTGGAGGGGGGGGGGGGGGGAGATTGGATGGTGTCCCTGGACATAAAGGATGCATACCTTCATGTTCCGATTTTCCCTCCTCATCAGGCGTTCCTGAGATTTGCAGTGCAGGACTGTCATTACCAATTTCAGACGTTGCCGTTTGGGCTTTCCACAGCCCCGAGAATTTTCACCAAGGTAATGGCGGAAATTATGGTGCTCCTGCGCAAGCAGGGGGTCACAATTATCCCATACTTGGACGATCTCCTCATAAAGGCAAGATCTCGGGAGAAGTTGCTGGACAGTGTGTCGCTGTCGGTGAGGATGTTGCAGGGGCACGGCTGGATTCTTAATTTACCGAAGTCCCAGCTAGTCCCTACAACGCGCCTGACCTTTCTGGGTCTGATTCTAGACACAGACCAGAAAAAGGTTTTTCTTCTGATGGAAAAGGCTCAGGAGCTCATGGCCCTGGTCAGGAACCTATTAAAGCTAAAAACGGTTTCAGTGCATCATTGCACACGTGTCCTGGGTAAGATGGTGGCATCGTATGAGGCCATCCCCTTCGGCAGGTTCCATGCGAGGACCTTTCAATGGGATCTACTGGACAAATGGTCCGGGTCCCATTTACAAATGCATCAAAGGATCACCCTGTCTCCCAGAGCCAGGGTATCTCTCCTATCGTGGCTGCACAGTGCTTACCTCCTAGAAGGCCGCAGGTTCGGAATTCAGGACTGGATCCTGGTGACCACGGACGCAAGCCTCCGAGGTTGGGGAGCGGTCACACTGGGAAGAAATTTCCAAGGTCTCTAGTCATATCTGGAGACTGGTCTCCACATCAACGTCCTGGAGTTGAGGGCCATATACAACGCCCTACGCCAAGCGGAGGCATTGCTTCGGGACAAACCGGTTCTGATTCAGTCGGACAATGTCACGGCAGTGGCTCATGTAAACCGCCAAGGCGGCACAAGGAGCAGAGTGGCCATGGCAGAAGCGACCAGGATTCTTCGCTGGGCGGAAGGCCATGTAAGCGCCCTATCAGCAGTATTCATCCCGGGGGTGGACAACTGGGAAGCGGACTTCCTCAGCAGACACGACCTGCATCCGGGAGAGTGGGGACTTCATCCAGAAGTCTTCGCACAGATCGTGGGTCGGTGGGGACTGCTTCAGATAGACATGATGGCTTCCCGTCTCAACAAAAAGCTAAAGCGGTATTGCGCCAGGTCCAGGGACCCTCAGGCGGTAGCGGTAGACGCTCTAGTGGGTGTTCAGATCGGTCTATGTGTTCCCTCCTCTACCTCTCATACCAAAGGTGTTGAGAATAATAAGGCTAAGAGGAGTCAGAACGATCCTCATTGTTCCGGCCACGAAGGACTCGGTATCCGGATCTGCAAGAGTTGCTCACAGAAGATCCGTGGCCTCTTCCCCTAAGGCAGGATCTGCTGCAGCAGGGGCCCTGTCTGTTCCAAGACTTACCGCGGCTGCGTTTGACGGCATGGCGGTTGAACGCCGGATCCTAGCGGAAAAAGGTATTCCGGAGGAGGTCATTCCTACCCTGATCAAGGCTAGGAATGACGTGACATCGAAACATTATCACCGTATATGGCGAAAATATGTGTCTTGGTGTGAGGCCAGAACTGCTCCTACGGTGGAGTTCCATTTGGGCCGTCTGCTTCACTTCCTGCAAACGGGAGTGAATTTGGGCCTAAAATTAGGGTCCATAAAGGTCCAAATTTCGGCCTTATCCATTTTCTTCCAAAAAGAATTGGCTTCTCTTCCTGAAGTACAGACATTTGTGAAGGGGGTACTGCATATTCAGCCTCCCTTTGTACCTCCGGTGGCACCTTGGGATCTTAACGTGATGTTAAGTTTCCTCAAGTCACCTTGGTTTGAACCACTCAAGACGGTGGAATTGAAATATCTCACTTGAAAAGGTTATGTTATTGGCCTTGGCTTCTGCGAGGCGTGTTTCGGAATTGGCGGCTTTGTCGTATAAAAGCCCCTACCTGGTTTTTCATGTGGATAGGGCAGAATTGAGGACTCGTCCTAAATTTCTGCCAAAGGTGGTCTTATCTTTTCATATGAACCAACCTATTGTCGTGCCTGTGGCTACGCGGGACTTGGGGGATTCCGAGTCCCTGGATGTGGTCAGGGCTTTGAAGATTTATGTGTCAAGAACAGCTAGGATCAGGAAGACTGAAGCTCTGTTTGTTCTCTATGCGGCCAACAAGGTTGGCGCTCCTGCTTCAAAGCAGACTATTGCTCGCTGGATCTGTAACACAATTCAGCAGGCGCATTCAACGGCAGGATTACCATTGCCTAAATCGGTTAAGGCCCATTCCACTAGGAAGGTGGGCTCTTCTTGGGCGGCTGCCCGAGGGTTCTCGGCATTACAGTTGTGCCGAGCAGCTACTTGGTCGGGGTCAAACACCTTTGCAAAGTTCTATAAGTTTGATACCCTGGCTGAGGAGGACCTCCTGTTTGCTCAATCGGTGCTGCAGAGTCATCCGCACTCTCCCGCCTGTTTGGGAGCTTTGGTATAATCCCCATGGTCCTTACTGAGTCCCCAGCATCCTCTAGGACGTTAGAGAAAATAAAATTTTACTTACCGGTAAATCTATTTCTCGGAGTCCGTAGAGGATGCTGGGCGCCCGTCCCAAGTGCGGACTTCTTCTGCAAGACTTGTATATAGTTATTGCTTACATAAGGGTTATGTTATAGTTTCATCGGTTCGAACCGAGTCTATGTTGTTGTTCATGCTGTTAACTGGATAGTTTATCACTGGTTATGCGGTGTGATTGGTGTGGCTGGTATGAATCTTGCCCTTAGGTTAACTAAAATCCTTTCCTCGTACTGTCCGTCTCCTTTGGGCACAGTTTCCCTAACTGAGGTCTGGAGGAGGGGCATAGAGGGAGGAGCCAGTGCACACCCAGAATCCTAAAGTCTTTCTTAAAGTGCCCTATCAACTGCGGAGCCCGTCTATTCCTCATGGTTCTTACGGAGTCCCCAGCATCCTCTACGGACTACGAGAAATAGATTTACCGGTAAGTAAAATCTTATTTTCACCAAATATGATATATATTTCTATAGCGTTTGCTGGAGATGTGTAAGTAAAGGAATAACTCTTCTGTTAGTGTTGCTTTATATCGCATGAAAACACACACACACACACACACACACACACACACACACACACACACACACACACACTGCTAAATTTTTGTGCGAAATAACCCCCACAGGGTATTATTGCGATTTTTGACTGATGTTTCGCAATTATACCCGGTTATTTGTTTATTTTTTGCTCAAAAATGTTCCGGTTTTCTCACAAAAACAAAAAGGATCCGTGATAAGTTCCCAGGCCTGTGTGTTTTACATGAAAAAACTGGACTGATGGGGCTGGTTATCAGGGATTTTTTTTTTCTACATGACTCAGGCAAGCGAAATCAAATGACTGTCGGCATCAGAGACAATTGATTATCCGGGAGCGGGGGGTTGTTGTCAACTGGCCGCTGTAAATTACTGTGTCTAATTGAATATCCTTAATTAACAGTGGTATAAAAAAAATTGGTTGAATTTTGTTTTATTTTTTATTTGTATCTGATAACTAGTGCTCACTCTTTTGGTCAGGGTGCTAATCACTACAGAGGGCACATTTTAATTTTGAGGGGCAGCATTTTGGATTAGTTGTGTTGATATAGCTGTGTAGCGTATTATGAATTGTATGCACTAATGTGTGGCATAATACTATATGTATTATTACATCTTTCCCATTCAACTCCCCACATGCCCCTCTAGTGTCCCTTAAACCACAACACATGTCCCTCAGGCCATCCTACATGCCACATCAATGCCCAATAGACCGTCTCACATGTCTCTTATCCCCAGAGAAAAAAAACAGGCAGGCAGCAGTGATGCGATTGGCTTGGACTCTAACTCTAGACATCTGACAGCAGCAGAGTACCCGCTCACAGCAGACCTCTCTATACCAAGTCTCCTGTGTCGCTAGGGAAGTGGTATTGTTATTAATGTAGTGCAGTGGGCTTGATGGAGGAAGAGAATAATGGCTGTCCTCGGATGGACTGTCCAGATTGGCTCTGATTATCCAATCAACATAAAGCTTCCTCAAAGGGCAGGATGCATTTTACTATTCACATAACGTGCTAATTTTGCCTAGCCAGAACACTAGACAACTGGTGTGTCAGTATGTGATATATACAGTATATATAATATATGTGTGTGTATGTATATGTGTGTGTGTATGTATGTATGTATGTATGTATGTATGTGTGTGTGTATATATATATGTATATATATATATATATATATATATATATATATATATATATATATATATATATATATTTCTCTATCGTCCTAGTGGATGCTGGGGTTCCTGAAAGGACCATGGGGAATAGCGGCTCCGCAGGAGACAGGGCACAAAAAGTAAAGCTTTTTCCGATCAGGTGGTGTGCACTGGCTCCTCCCCCTATGACCCTCCTCCAGACTCCAGTTAGATTTTTGTGCCCGGCCGAGAAGGGTGCAATCTAGGTGGCTCTCCTAAAGAGCTGCTTAGAGAAAGTTTAGCTAGGTTTTTTATTTTACAGTGATTCCTGCTGGCAACAGGATCACTGCAGCGAGGGACTGAGGGGAGAAGGAGTCAACTCACCTGCGTGCAGGATGGATTGGTTTCTTGGCTACTGGACATCAAGCTCCAGAGGGACGATCACAGGTACAGCCTGGATGGTCACCGGAGCCACGCCGCCGGCCCCCTTGCAGATGCTGAAATCAGAAGAGGTCCAGAATCGGCGGCTGAAGACTCCTGCAGTCTTCTAAAGGTAGCGCACAGCACTGCAGCTGTGCGCCATTTTCCTCTCAGCACACTTCACACGGCAGTCACTGAGGGTGCAGGGCGCTGGGAGGGGGGCGCCCTGGGAGGCAAATGAGTACCTATAAAGGCTAAAAATACCTCACATATAGCCCTAGAGGCTATATGGAGATATTTAACCCCTGCCTAATTTTTCTAAATAGCGGGAGACGAGCCCGCCGGAAAAGGGGCGGGGCCTATCTCCTCAGCACACGGCGCCATTTCCTCTCACAGCTCCGCTGGTCAGGACGGCTCCCAAGTCTCTCCCCTGCACTGCACTACAGAAACAGGGTAAAACAGAGAGGGGGGGGCACATTTATGGCGATATTTTGATATAACAAAGCAGCTATAAGGGAGCACTTATTATAAGGCTATCCCTGATATATATATAGCGCTTTTGGTGTGTGCTGGCAAACTCTCCCTCTGTCTCCCCAAAGGGCTAGTGGGTCCTGTCTTCGTTAGGAGCATTCCCTGTGTGTCTGCTGTGTGTCGGTACGTGTGTGTCGACATGTATGAGGACGATATTGGTGTGGAGGCGGAGCAATTGCCAAATATGAGGATGTCACCCCCTAGGGAGTCGACACCAGAATGGATGCCTTTATTTATGGAACTACGGGATAGTGTCAACACGCTAAAGCAGTCGTTTGACGACATGAGACGGCCGGAAAATCAATTAGTGCCTGTCCAGGCGACTCAAACACCGTCAGGGGCTGTGAAACGCCCTTTGCCTCAGTCGGTCGACACAGACCCAGACACAGGCGATGACTCCAGTGGTGACGGTGACGAATCAACCGTATTTTCCAGTAGGGCCACACGTTATATGATTTTGGCAATGAAGGAGGCGTTACATTTAGCTGATACTACAGGTACCACTAAACAGGGTATTATGTGGGGTATGAAAAAACTACCTATAGTTTTTCCTGAATCAGAAGAACTAAATGACGTGTGTAATGAAGCGTGGGTTGCCCCTGATAAAAAGCTGATAATTTCAAAGAAATTATTGGCATTATACCCTTTCCCGCCAGAGGTTAGGGAGCGCTGGGAAACACCTCCTAGGGTGGACAAGGCGCTAACACGCTTATCTAAACAAGTGGCGTTACCCTCTCCTGAGACGGCCGCACTTAAAGATCCATCAGATAGGAGGATGGAAAATATCCAAAAAAGTATATACACACATGCAGGTGTTATACTACGACCAGCTGTAGCGACTGCCTGGATGGGCAGTGCGGGGGTAGTTTGGTCAGAATCCCTGATTGAAAATATTGATACCCTGGACAGGGACAATATTTTACTGTCGTTAGAACAAATAAAGGATGCATTTCTTTATATGCGTGATGCACAGAGGGATATATGCACACTGGCATCACGGGTAAGTGCTATGTCCATTTCGGCCAGAAGAGCTTTATGGACGCGACAGTGGACAGGCGATGCGGATTCAAAACGGCATATGGAAGTTTTGCCGTATAAAGGGGAGGAGTTATTTGGAGTCGGTCTATCAGATTTGGTGGCCACGGCTACAGCCGGGAAATCCACCTTTCTACCTCAAGTCACTCCCCAACAGAAAAAGGCACCGACTTTTCAACCGCAGCCCTTTCGTTCCTTTAAAAATAAGAGAGCAAAGGGCTATTCATATCTGCCACGAGGCAAAGGTCGAGGGAAGAGACAGCAACACGCAGCTCCTTCCCAGGATCAGAAGCCCTCCCCGGCTTCTACAAAAGCCTCAGCATGACGCTGGGGCTTCTCAAGCGGACTCGGGGACCGTGGGGGGTCGTCTCAAAAATTACAGCGCGCAGTGGGCTCACTCGCAAGTAGATCCCTGGATCCTGCAGATAATATCTCAGGGATACAGGTTGGAATTAGAGACAGATCCACCTCGCCGTTTCCTGAAGTCTGCTTTACCAACGTCCCCCTCCGAAAGGGAGACGGTGTTGGAAGCCATTCACAAGCTGTACTCTCAGCAGGTGATAGTCAAGGTACCTCTTCTGCAACAAGGGAAGGGGTATTATTCCACTCTTTTTGTGGTACCGAAGCCGGATGGCTCGGTAAGGCCTATTCTAAATCTGAAGTCCTTGAACCTGTACATAAAGAAGTTCAAGTTCAAAATGGAGTCACTCAGAGCAGTGATAGCGAACCTGGAAGAGGGGGACTTTATGGTATCCTTGGACATCAAGGATGCGTATCTCCACGTTCCAATTTACCCCTCACACCAGGGGTACCTCAGGTTCGTTGTACAAAACTGTCACTATCAGTTTCAGACGCTGCCGTTCGGATTGTCCACGGCACCTCGGATCTTTACAAAGGTAATGGCCGAGATGATGATTCTTCTTCGAAGAAAAGGCGTATTAATTATCCCATACTTGGACGATCTCCTAATAAGGGCGAGGTCCAGAGAACAGCTAGAGATGGGATTAGCACTGTCTCAGGAAGTGCTAAAACAGCACGGGTGGATTCTGAATATTCCAAAATCCCAGTTAATGCCGACAACTCGTCTGCTGTTCCTAGGGATGATTCTGGACACGGTTCAGAAAAAGGTTTTTCTCCCGGAGGAAAAAGCCAAGGAGTTATCCGAGCTTGTCAGGAACCTCCTAAAACCAGGAAAGGTGTCTGTACATCAATGCACAAGAGTCCTGGGAAAAATGGTGGCTTCTTACGAAGCAATTCCATTCGGCAGATTCCACGCAAGAATTTTCCAAAGGGATCTGTTGAACAAATGGTCAGGGTCGCATCTTCAGATGCACCTACGGATAACCCTGTCTCCAAGGACAAGGGTGTCTCTTCTGTGGTGGTTGCAGAGTGCTCATCTATTGGAGGACCGCAGATTCGGCATACAGGATTGGATCCTGGTGACCACGGACGCCAGCCTGAGAGGCTGGGGAGCAGTCACACAAGGAAGAAACTTCCAGGGAGTATGGACGAGCCTGGAAACGTCTCTTCACATAAACATTCTGGAACTAAGAGCAATATACAATGCTCTAAGCCAGGCAGAACCTCTGCTTCAGGGAAAACCGGTGTTGATCCAGTCGGACAACATCACGGCAGTCGCCCATGTGAACAGACAGGGCGGCACAAGAAGCAGGAGTGCAATGGCAGAAGCTGCAAGGATTCTTCGCTGGGCAGAGAATCATGTGATAGCACTGTCAGCAGTGTTCATCCCGGGAGTGGACAACTGGGAAGCAGACTTCCTCAGCAGACACGATCTTCACCCGGGAGAGTGGGGACTTCATCCAGAAGTCTTCCACATGCTGGTAACCCGTTGGGAAAGACCAATGGTGGACATGATGGCGTCTCGCCTCAACAAAAAACTGGACAGGTATTGCGCCAGGTCAAGAGATCCGCAGGCAATAGCTGTGGACGCGCTGGTAACGCCTTGGGTGTACCAGTCGGTGTATGTGTTTCCTCCTCTGCCTCTCATACCAAAAGTATTGAGAATTATACGGCAAAGAGGCGTAAGAACGATACTAGTGGTTCCGGATTGGCCAAGAAGGACTTGGTACCCGGAACTTCAAGAGATGATCACGGAAGATCCGTGGCCTCTACCTCTAAGGAGGGACTTGCTTCAGCAGGGTCCCTGTCTGTTTCAAGACTTACCGCGGCTGCGTTTGACGGCATGGCGGTTGAACGCCGGATCCTAAAGGAAAAAGGCATGCCGGAAGAAGTCATTCCTACTTTGATTAAAGCAAGGAAGGAAGTAACCGTGCAACATTATCACCGAATTTGGCGAAAATATGTTGCGTGGTGCGAAGATCGGAGTGCTCCGACGGAGGAATTTCAACTGGGTCGATTCCTACATTTCCTGCAATCAGGATTGTCAATGGGTCTCAAATTGGGATCTATTAAGGTTCAAATTTCGGCCCTGTCGATTTTCTTTCAAAAAGAATTGGCTTCAGCCCCTGAAGTCCAGACCTTTGTTAAGGGAGTGCTGCATATACAGCCTCCTGTGGTGCCTCCAGTGGCACCGTGGGATCTCAATGTGGTTTTGGATTTCCTCAAATCTCATTGGTTTGAACCACTAAAAAAAAAAAGGTGGATTTGAAATATCTCACATGGAAAGTGACCATGCTTCTAGCCCTGGCTTCTGCCAGGAGAGTGTCAGAATTGGCAGCTTTATCTTACAAAAGCCCATATCTGATTTTCCATTCGGACAGGGCAGAACTGCGGACTCGTCCGCATTTTCTCCCTAAGGTGGTGTCAGCATTTCATCTGAACCAGCCTATTGTAGTGCCTGCGGCTACAAGTGACTTGGAGGACTCCAAGTTACTGGACGTTGTCAGAGCATTAAAAATATATATTGCAAGGACGGCTGGAGTCCGAAAATCTGACTCGTTGTTTATATTGTATGCACCCAACAAGATGGGTGCTCCGGCGTCTAAGCAGACGATTGCTCGTTGGATCTGTAGCACAATCCAACTTGCACATTCTGTGGCAGGCCTGCCACAGCCTAAATCTGTAAAGGCCCACTCCACAAGGAAGGTGGGCTCATCTTGGGCGGCTGCCCGAGGGGTCTCGGCATTACAACTTTGCCGAGCAGCTACGTGGTCAGGGGAGAACACGTTTGTAAAATTTTACAAATTTGATACTCTGGCTAAGGAGGACCTGGAGTTCTCTCATTCGGTGCTGCAGAGTCATCCGCACTCTCCCGCCCGTTTGGGAGCTTTGGTATAATCCCCATGGTCCTTTCAGGAACCCCAGCATCCACTAGGACGATAGAGAAAATAAGATTTTACTTACCGATAAATCTATTTCTCGGAGTCCGTAGTGGATGCTGGGCGCCCATCCCAAGTGCGGATTATCTGCATAAATTGTACATAGTTATTGTTAACTAATTCGGGTTATTGTTGAAGGAAGCCATCTTTCAGAGGCTCCGCTGTTATCATACTGTTAACTGGGTTTAGATCACAAGTTGTACGGTGTGATTGGTGTGGCTGGTATGAGTCTTACCCGGGATTCAAAATCCTCCCTTATTGTGTACGCTCGTCCGGGCACAGTACCTAACTGGAGTCTGGAGGAGGGTCATAGGGGGAGGAGCCAGTGCACACCACCTGATCGGAAAAAGCTTTACTTTTTGTGCCCTGTCTCCTGCGGAGCCGCTATTCCCCATGGTCCTTTCAGGAACCCCAGCATCCACTACGGACTCCGAGAAATAGATTTATCGGTAAGTAAAATCTTATTATAAAAAATATATATACATTTTTTTTTTAAGTCAAAACCATGTCTTGTAAATGAATGCCGCTTTTAAAAAAACATCCAAAATCGGCTATTCTGCACCTCTGGCAATTTCGGACCCTATTACATATGCCCCAAGGTGTTTATAACTTTTCAATGAATTTAAAGAACCAGGGGCAGGAGACTGTTTACCCTGTGTTGTGAAATCTTTTTGCTTATCACTGAATACTGCAGTTATTGTGACTGGAGAGTTGTCTTTTCTAGTTGTAGTTCGTTCTGTTTCAATTTTCAGATACTTTAAATATGGTCTTGATGGCTCAGATCACAGCTACATATTATGCTATGGTTGCTCAGTGTAACATATCTTTGAGGCAGTATACCACCTTGGTTCATGGGCTCAATTCATCTTTGACAACTGTTACTTGCTGTTAGCTGGCTTCTACCTGGAATGCTGATGGTGGTGTGTAAGAGTGAGTCTTGCCAGCACTTTTCTGTTTCTGTCACGTGAGAAATGCTCACGTTAGCACCAATATAAATCTCCTATGTTATACCAGTCCTAAAAACCCAGATCTACACAATTGATGATTTTGTCTTTTAGGCTTTTTCTCTGCCCAATTTACATTCTGTATAGACATTTTGTAAAAAAAGCTCTTGTATTGAGGCAATGATTTATTAAATCTTCAGCCATATTATTCTCTAGAGAGGCATTCAGACGTAATATTGCAGCAGGAAAAATCCATTATGTATGTAAGAGTATCCAGTAATGGCTGGTATAAGCCGTGCTTCATAATTAATGTTCACCATCATTAATCATTTCTTCAGCTGTATATGAGCTGCAGCAAATTGGTTATACTGTTTGTATACACACACGCACGGGCACACACACACACACACACACACACACACACCCACCCTCAAACCCCCCCACACACACACACACACCCTCGTCTCCCCCCCCTCACCCCCCCCCACACACACACACACACACACACACACACCCTCGTCTCCCCCCCTCACCCCCCCCACACACACACACCCTTATTCCCCCCCCCCCCCCACACACACACACACACACACACACACCCTCATCCCCCCCCACACACACCTCGCAGACCCAGTCAGCTAATTGCAGAATTTGTACAGATTCTCCCTTGGGTGTCCACCACGCCTTATCCCCCGTATTCACCCCTCCTTTGCCCATGCCATTCATCAGGAACACATGAGCTGTGATTTGTAAGAAGGTAATGGCCTTGGAGAGACAGCTCTGCCCATCAGCATCTCTCACACACTAATCACTTTTAGGAGCTGATTGGTGATGCTTTGTTTCTCCAGTGATACCACTCTTGAGCTTTCAGCCTTTGTGCTGGTTTTGCAGTTAGTCTACTGCAATAGTTCTCAAACTTGGTCCTCAGGACCCCCAACAGTTCATGTTTCTCCTACGTCCTAGAGGATGCTGGGGACTCCGTAAGGACCATGGGGTATAGACGGGATCCGCAGGAGACATGGGCACACTATAAGACCTTGAATGGGTGTGAACTGGCTCCTCCCTCTATGCCCCTCCTCCAGACTCCAGTTAGATTCTGTGCCCAGGAGAGACTGGACACACACTAGGGGAGCTCTACTGCGTTTCTCTAAATGACTTAGTTAGATTTTTTTTTATTTTCAGAGAGACCTGCTGGCTACAGGCTCTCTGCTTCGTGGGACTGAGGGAAGAAAAGTCAGACCTACTTCTTCTGAGTTAAGGGCTCTGCTTCTTATGCTGCTTTCAGATCGCAAATGCCGGATCCCACCCGGTAAGAGAAACGTGTCCTTACCGGGTGGGATCCAGCATTTGCGCTCCTTTGCTGGCTTTCCGACCCGGCAAGATACCGGGTCGGTTGCCATAGCAGCGGGGGGCGCAGCAGCAGCAAGGGCGGGGGTGGAGGCGGCGCTGGGAGATGAGCTCATCTCCTGCGCCGCCTCTCCCTATGCGTGAATGGGAGACGTGTCGCATCGGAACGGCTCCCATTCACACTGCACCTGACCCGGTATTCAACCCGGTAATAACCCTTCTGTTTTACCGGGTTGAATTACCGGGTCAGGCGACCCGCTAATTTACCAAAGGAGCTTTCACATCGCACTCTGACCCGTTTCCGGGTTATTTGTGCGATGTGAAAGGGGTATTAGGCTACTGGACACCATTAGCTCCAGAGGGTTCGATCACTTGGTGCGCCTAGCTGCTTGTTCCCGGAGCCGCGCCGTCACCCCCTCACAGAAGCCAGAAGAAAGAAGCCGGGTGAGTATGAGAAGAACAGAAGACTTCAGTGACGGCAGAAGTCTCAGAGGTACCGCGCAGCGGTCGCGCTACGCGCCATTGCTCCCACGCACCAACGGCTCTACAAGGGTGCAGGGGGGGGCACCCTGGGCAGCAATATATACCTCCATTGAGTCTGGCTAAACATGTATACATTGCATAGGCACTGTATACAGACCCCTGCCAGCATAAAAAGCTATATTAATAGCGGGGCTGAAGCGCGCCGAGAAGGGGCGGGGCTTAGCCCTCACAACATGATTCAGCGCCATTTTCTCCATGGTCCCTGCAAAGGCAATATGTACAGTCCAAACGAGGGGGGGCACAGTGTTTTAGTGCAATATCGAGGAAATATAGCACTATCTTAGATAATGGGCATGTAATCCTTGTGTTGTGCATATATGTCTGTGTGTTCCCTGTCAGATAAACCCACTATAGCTTTTTAGTCCACATGTGTCGACATGCGTGAGTGCTCTGTCGAAAACAGCTATGGGAATCCCTGTCTGCTTCGCCGACGCCTGTTGGTACTTGTTTCAGTAGATGCAGTGTCAGCGGGTCGGTAGTTGTATGCTTTTCAAAAGTAAACACTGTATGGGAGACACAGTAGTATGTGAGTGACCCTGTCGGCACCAACTGTTATTACTGGGTGTAAATTAACATGCTGTAACTGACTTATACCTGTATATATATTTATATGTATATGTATGGTACGGTTCCATGGGCCTGTAGCTCGAGCACAGGCATGGTAGTATTTTTGGGGGAGTGATATTAAAATTATATATGTATACTTCCTTTGCACCCCTCGGGGTCGCCAGAATGTTATTTTGCCTGGTTACTACTCCCTGCTGTCGACGAATACTAGGTTTTCTGTCGACAATAAGGTTTCCTGGTTAGATCCACAACTGGGGCATTCAGTACATGGTCATACACATTCAGAACACATTAATGTCACTACGGACCAGACGGTTCAGGACAATCCGCTTATATGTATGATATATGTGTATGATATGTGTGTATGTGTGTGTGTGTGTGTGTATGTATATGTATATGTGTGTATATATATATATATATATATATATAGTCCCAGAAGAAAAGAAACCAGCACCTCCAAATTACTGCATAATAAAATCTTCATCAAAAAATAAGATCTTAAAAGCACCAGAGGCAAGAAACATTAGTAGAAGCACATGGGGTGTCAAAAAACTGCATAATATCATATCACCATTTCAACGTGGTAAGTAGTGCAAGCCTCCAGCAACAAACAGGTAGGTCGACAGCTGTTTCGGTGCTCAGAGGCACCTTCCTCATGGACATATATATATATATATATATATATATATATATATATATGTGTGTGTGGTGTATATGTGTATTACAATATGTATATTCATATTACGATTTTTAATGAATGCTGAAGTAAAAGTATTCCTTTTCATGTGCCGGTCACTCTGTTGATAAAGCTCTAGGTCGGCCGTGACGAGTTGGTCTCAGATCCTCACAAGGAGTCCGAATGTTTATTCTTTTCCCGCCGCGGATAGAATACTGTGAAAGTCAACTCCTGGTCAACACGGGGCCCTGTCACAAAGGATCGTACACTGGAAGCTAAGTGATATTTTATTTCTATGCTTTGGAGTTATTTGCATTACATTCACATGGGGGAGTGTTTGTATTCGGAAAGGCATCCGATAGAATTACTCTAAAGAGAGAGGGGATGTTTCTTATGTTGATTCTTCTCTATAACATTGTGGCAGGCTGCCGTGCGACTGCAGGAGGTGTGGCCGGGGGAATGCTGAGGCTGACTCCGAGAGATACTGGAGTTTTTCCCTGGGACGGTGTACCTCTGTTTGGGGATGCCTCAGTTAAATCGTTCTCGGCGGATACCACTGGTAAGTCTACCTTCGTGAGTTAGATTCCCTCACACGGTTGGTGACGCATTCTGTTGTGGGATGCAGTCATTTTAACCAGTTCGATACCGTTCTTTTTTCCCTTTCTGTGCAGATAGTGGAAGGTGAAGAGGTAAGAGTTCTACAGCCTTGTTAGGTTCGCAGAAGCGGATGTCTTTCTGTTTCTACCACATCCACCGCATGTTGCTGGGTCTATCTGGCTGGAGCCCACTCTGGTGGAAACTCGTCTAATACTCTTCAATCAGTCCGGGAATGGACTTGGACCTGTGAGTTAATAATAGAATCCAAAGGGGGACATACTGGAGTTTACAGATGTTTCCCCCCACTGATTTTTTCAAATAGATCTTGCCGGTTTCCCTCTGGAAGGGGAGGTAGTACGCAACGCCATACCAGAGTTGCGTCAAGTTCAGGGCATTGTCCCCTGCTGTCCCTGTAAAAAAAAAAAAAAAAAAAAAAAGATTTCTACTTACGAAGTTGAATTACAGGTTGGAATCTCTCAGGCCAGCGAGCTCCGGCACGTAAAGGTAGAAAAAGGTTTAAATGCGTTTTTCTCCGCATTCAGCTTACCTGGGTTGATATCCAGGATTGTCTTTGCCATTTCACCGGAGTGATGGCAGTAGGATGGTATTCTTTCAATAGTAAGAGCCATTGTTATTCTGTACTGAGATACTCTGCTGATTAAGGTGAGGTCAAGAAACAAGTTGTGATACTGAACGGTTGAGGTTCTGTGTGTTCCTGTGGAAAGAGGTCTGAGGATCCGGAGTCGGATCAGATTTGCAGTGACAATCAATCAATATGTTCCGTGGATGAAGAAGATGGGTGCGGCGTAAGAGGCCTTTTCGGTGAGCAGGTCAAATGCCAGAGTGGTTATCCCGGGGTCCGGGTCTCACCTGCACATGCACCGGAATATAATCCTAATGGCCAGGATATCGGTCCTGTGGTATTTGCTCAGTTCTCACCTCCTAGAGGGACGAAGGTCCGGAATCCAGGATGAGATCCTGGTGTCCATGCATGCAGATCTATGAGACTGGGGAGCAGTCCTTGCAAGGGAAGTATTTCCAGAGGAAAAGGTCAAGCTGGGAAGCTTGTCTGCAATAAGCTTTCTTGATTTAAGTGCTTTTTTTCAATGAACATATGCTTCGTGATCTGCCCGTGTTAATTCTGTCGGACGACTTGACAGCAGTGGTGTAAGTAAGCCGCTAGGGCGGAACAAGGAGCAAAGCGGCAATGGCAGAAGCCGAAAAAGTTTTCCGCTGGGTGGAAAGACTGGTAAACGCTATATTAGCAGTCTTCGTTCCGGATGTGGACGACGGAGAAATAGATTCCTCTGCAGACGCGATCTCCATCCGGGAGAAATACAGTCGTTATCGAGAAGTTTTCACTGAAGTGACAAGTCTTTGAGGAGTGCCTCAATTGGACATGTTGGTGTCTCGCCTCAACGAGACACCTCAGGGATATTGTTCCAGGTCAGGGGACACTCAAGCTATAGCAGTGGACGTCCTCGAGACACCTTGGGTGTTTTCAGTCGGTATGTATGTCCCCTCCGCTTTCTGAAGGTGATAAACGTAAGAAGAACAAGGGTTCAGGCGATCCTCATTGTTCCGGTCTAGCCAAGGAGGGCTTGGTATCCAGTTCTTCAAGATTTACTCATAGAAGATCCCTGGCCTCTTCCTCTACGTGAGGACCTGTTACAGCAAGATCCGGGCGTTTATCAAGACTTACCGCGGCTGCGTTTGACGGGGTGGCGGTTGGACGCCATATCCTAGCCCGACAGGGTATTCCCAGTGAAGTCATTTACACACTTCTTCAGGCTAGAAAAGAAGTAACGGCAAAGCCTTACCGCCGTATTTGGAGTAAATGGGTGTCTTGGTGTGAATCCAAGAAGGTTCCTTCGGAAGACTTTCAGCTGGGTCGTTCTTCTCCATTCTTTGCAAGCAGGTGTGGATGCTGGCCTACAGTTGGGCTCCATTTCAGTGCAGTTTTGGCCTTATAAATTTTCGTTAAAAAAATAAATAAAAATTGGCCACCTTTCCGGAAGTTCAGACTTTCGAGAGAGGAGTACTGCACATCCAACCTTCATTTGTGCCCCCATTGGCACCATGAAACCTTGATGTGGTGTTGTGTTTTCTTGTGTCACACTGTTTGGAACCTTTATGTAAGGTTGTGTTAAAATTTCTCTCTTGAAGAGTGGTACTGCTATTGGCTTTGGCGTCCGCAAGGCGGGGCTCGGCAGTAGCGGCTTTGTCTCACAAGAGCCCCTGTTTGATCTTCCATGTGGATAGAGCGGAATTGAGAACTCTGATAATAGTTCTGCCAAAAAAGAGGTTTCTGTGTTTCGCAGAAACCAGCCTATTTCGATGCCTGTGGTTGCTTAAGCATTGGCTGATTTAAAGTCTCTCGATATAGTTTTTAATATTTATGTCGCCTATTTGGCTCAGATGGGGGTAACAGAGGCTCTGTTTGCCCGGTATGCTCCCAGCATGATTGGGGCGCCTGCGTATATGCAGTCTGTTACACGCTGGATCTGTGATACGATTCGGTGTGCTCGTTCTATGGCTGGATTGCCGTTACCAAAGTCGGTGGAGACCCATTCTACTAGGAAAATGGGCTCTTCTTGGGCGGATGCCCAAGGTGTCTCGGCGGTTTAACTTTGCCGAGCGGCTAGTTGGTCGGGTTCAAACACCTTTGCTATGCTCTACAAGTTTGATACCCTGGCTGATGGGGACCTCATGTTTGCTCAATCGGTGCTGCAGAGTCGTCCGCACTCTCCTGCCCGGTCTGGAGCTTTGGTATAAACCCCATGGTCCTTACGGAGTCCCCAGCATCCTCTAGGACGTAGGAGAAAATAGGATTTTAATAACTACCGGTAAATCCTTTTCTCTTAGTCCGTAGAGGATGCTGGGTGCCCGTCCCAGTGCGTACTGTGTCTGCAGTTTTTGGTTATGGTGTTTCTTTTCTGTCAGGCTGTTGCTGACGTTCTTTATGCCGTGGCATGCGGTGTCTTATTAATGGTTGTGTTAACACACAGGTTGTGTTGCATATTCTCTCAGCATCTGGCTGTGTATTTTTTATGCCGTTGGCTGGTGTTCTATTGAATGCCACGTTCTGCGGTATGTTTGAGGTGTGAGCTGGTATGACACTCATTGTGTTTGAACAATAAATTCTTTCCTCGAAATGTCCGTCTCCCTCGGCACAGTTCTCTAACTGGAGTCTGGAGGAGGGGCATAGAGGGAGGAGCCAGTTCACACCCATTCAAAGTCTTATAGTGTGCCCATGTCTCCTGCGGATCCCGTCTATACCCCATGATCCTTACGGAGTCCCCAGCATCCTCTACGGACTAAGAGAAAAGGATTTACTGGTAGGTATTAAAATCCTATTTTTCCAGCTCACCTAGCAAGTATACAGGTATATTCATTACTCACTGACGCATTTGAAATGAAAAAGAGCCGCAGGTGGAGCTAATTATTTAATTTGCGATTCTGTGAGGAGACCTGGAAAACGTGAACTGTTTGGGTTCCTGAGGACAGAGTTTGAGAACCTGTGGTCTACTGGATTTGCTTATTTGTGAGCCTCTGCTGGCAGAATAGGGCCTAAACATGTTTGTATATACAGCTATGGGCTTGATTCAATACAATGCGTGTTGAATAGCGCCGGGAATTAGCTCCCGGAGCTATTCAATACAGTGCGCTGTGACACCCAACAAAGGGATTTTTTCTCGCACGCCCAGAGTGGTGCAAGCAGAAATCCGACAAAAGTGTTGGCGCAATGTGGATTTCTGCTCTTAAGCGGCGGAAGCAGCATTGCACCTGGCACTTCAGTTGTAGAATGCTGGTTCTCCCGACAAAACACCCTGTTTAGTCCGGGAGAACGGGCATTTTCTGAATTACCATTGCGCTGTATTGAATAGCCCCGGAATCTAATTCCCGGCGCTATTCAACTCGTATTGTATTGAATCGAGCCCATTGTGTGCTGTCTGCGTTATGTAACATAGAAACATAGACTTTGATTGCAGATAAGAACCACTTAGCTCATTTACGTCTGCCCATACTGTATACACGCAAACACTTATCGTGCCCACACACAGCACAATATTTTAAATGATGTGGGCGTTTCCGACCACTCGGAATGGAACATCATATAAAAAGTGCTGTGCTGTGTGTGTGGGCACGATAACGATGCTGATGCGCAAACCGACGGATCATTCATAGCCTTCTCAGATTCCTTCAACATGCAGAAAGATCTGAGGAGGTGGTGAACGATGCCGGCACCCTGTCGGGTCCCGTCGCCTGGATGACACATTGCTGCGTGTGTGGGGGCCATTACACACTAGGGTTAATTTTTTTGCCTAGAGCCAGGTAACCTACCAGTATATTTTTGGATTGTGGGAGGAAACTGGAGTATCTGTAGGAAACCCACGCAAGTACTGGGAAGAATATACAAACTCCATACAGTTAGGGCCATGGTGGGTATCATGTAGTAACCATTCTCCCCCCCTCCCTTCTCCCCTCTGTACGGCTATTTCACATCATCCAGGTTTTTTGGTTGTTAAATACAATTTAATATTGTCATTTTTACCTGAATTCATTTCTTCTCTCACTCTATGTGCAGTCTATTTGAAATGCACTGATGTGGAATGTGGCCAACATATAGCGGTTAGTCCTCCTGAAGAATTGGTGTAGGTGCCAGGCAGAAACAGTTGCTCTCACATTTTAAGTACTTGATAGAGGACGTTCCAAGTCACACTGGTGCTTTATATGCCATAATTTTCTTACCAGGAAACTGCATTGCTCTGTTACAATACGCTGATAGAAACTCGCTCATCTTAACATGAACATGTGTAGGGATCACTGTTCCCCTGTCATACAGTATTGACTGTGCTGTCTACGTGCTGAATGAGGGGAGCTTGGCATATCCTGTTTTCAGGACACTGTAGTTTCCAGATGAGAGAAGCGCATCATTCTCTGGTGCTTATCTGACTTGTCGGACCCCCAGTGATAAAATTGCTGATTACTGTGAATTCTGTGGAAGCCAAAAATGCTAACTTGATGAAAGACTATGTTTTAAATCCTGTAATGCTGAACTATAATATAAAATCTTTACTAGTTAATCTATATACAGTCTATTCTCCTTGCTTTATGGTAGTACGCGATCATATAAATTACAGTAGTGGAAAGCTTTGTAGTATAATTCGCTACTGTCCAGTCAGACACAGGAGGTATAAGAAGAATGTGCTCATTCCTTTTTGACAATTGTGTTTTTTTTCTTCTGTTTACTTTCCAGACAAGTATCAAAGAAGGATTATTACTGAAGCAAACCAGTTCATTTCAAAGATGGAAAAAGCGCTATTTTAAGCTCCGGGGCAGAACCCTTTACTATGCCAAGGATTCAAAGGTAAGAGAATTGACTTTTCGTTCTTTTCCAATAAGCAGTGTTTATATGGTGAGATCTTGGCTGTACAATGCCATTACTTTTTGCAGTTACTTTTTAGCTACTTCTGCAATAGTATGTTTACTTATATTACATTTTATTTATCAAACTGAAACAAATATAAATCCACCATTCCCTTGCCTGTTTTAATTTGTAGAATACTGTAGTAATGTAAAGACCTTAGTATAGAAAACCATTCATCGTTATGCCGTAAGACAGGCACACTTTGACATCCATTAAACCATCGTCATCAGAAATGTATAAAAGAAATAAACCAGATAAGTCTGTATTTGTTCACATAGGAGAGCAGCCTGTATTGCAGAAATAAAACCTGGGGGAGTGCATTCATGATTTTACTGGTGATAGTTTAATCTTTGATTTTGGTTTAGAAATATTATTTTTATGATCTTATGTTTTGTTTGTCTAGACCTGCAGTATTGTTTCCATAATAACAAGATTATGGGTTTATCGGGGCACATTGCAGGTTATGTTCTTTT
This sequence comes from Pseudophryne corroboree, assembly GCF_028390025.1. NCBI lineage: Eukaryota > Metazoa > Chordata > Amphibia > Anura > Myobatrachidae > Pseudophryne > Pseudophryne corroboree. The sequence continues at coordinate 282,328,856 of NC_086445.1, read as the reverse complement.
ACTGTTCTGTTATACAGTAATTCTTCCCCCACAGATATAAAGGTGTTTGACCACACTCGGGAAGCCTTAGAAGGGGGGCTTAAATAGTTTTGTTAGTGTGTATATTCGATTATGGTATCCTGTGAGCAGGAAAAGCAATTAACTATGAGAGGATATTGGTAAACATAAGGCCTTTCTCTATGGCTGCATATAGAGTACCTAGAGATGCTTGGCTGCATCAAAACAGCAGTGGGTATTCAAACAGTGTCTTACCACAAGGTGTGACTGAACAATAAGCAGGGATCAATGTCATTACCATATTCTCTTTTTGACTAAAAATTGATATTTGTACCACAGCTAGGGGTTTCCAAAATTGTACATATATACATGAAGTCTGTACTCTGGTCTGGTGTAATTTGAGAGACCTTAGGTATGTATTGTTTAGGAAAATGGATGTATCCAACCAATCACACATCCCAGAGCAGTCTTGTGTGCCATAAATTTATAGTTGAAATAATGGCTTTTAATGTGACCATACCATATTTCTTGTGACTACTATAAAGGTATAATTATGTATAGATATGTGTTCTTAGATTAATAGTTACATGGGTGGTTTAATCATGGACCCTGGCCTATTAACTGTCCAGCCAGCCATTGGGGACTGGGAAATGACATTACAGTGGGAGGGTGAGGAGCTGATAAAAGGTGGTGGTATTATTATTATTATTATCCTTCACATATATCGCGCCACAAGAGATCCGCAGCACCCAATTACAGAATACATGAATGAAAAATCAAAACAGGACAATAGTGACTTACAGTTGAAGACAATATAGGACAAGTACAGTGAAAATAAACACTGACTTAAGTATCAGGGTGGCAGAAAAGCATGGGATTAGGTGCCGTCGATGATGGTTCGTTATTTATTTTTTAATCGTTTTTATTGGATTTTTCATTAGGAATAAACAAACAGTAGACCATATGCATAAACCATTATACCACGGAAAGCGAAAAGGCAGACCATAAAAACATACCATAGCCAGGTGTACATATACAGTAGAAGCAAACATCAAAGGGTGATAGAAGTAATCGCACCTGGGAAGTAACCAGGAAAGAAAAATTTATGGTCAGGCCATACAGTAACACTATATAAAGTCTACCAAAACATGAAGGGCAAGAAAGGGCACTACCGGCACCCGAGAAAACAGGAAAGCATGGAGCATAGGGAGAGTAAAAAGGGGGGGGGGGGAGAGGGAGGTGAGCACACCAATAAAAATACAAATATTAGTGCGGATGCAGGAGTCATGAGGTCGAGAATAGTATACTGGAAGTCGCATAATAAATACAGATATAAACAACAACAATGAGAAAAAGGAAGCATGTATTATGAAAGAGAAGAAGAGAAAGGGAGAAAAGGAGCAGAGGTATAGCGTGTGCGGAAATCACTTGGCCAGTGACCAAGAGGGATTCTCAAATACCAGGGTGGGGCCCCATTTCTTATAGAAACCATTAAGACCAGAATATCCAGTCAGAACAGTGGACCAACGATTTGAAATAACTACTCAAAAAAATAAAGGGAACACTTAAACAACACAATGTAACTCCAAGTCAATCACACTTCTGTGAAATCAAACTGTCCTCTTAGGAAGCAACACTGATTGATAATCAATTTCACATGCTGTTGTGCAAATGGAATAGACAACAGGTGGGAATTATAGGCAATTAGCAAGACACCCCCAATAAAGGAGTTGTTCTGCAGGTGGTGACCACAGACCACTTCTCAGCTCCTATATTTTCTAGCTGATGTTTTGGTCACTTTTGAAAGCTGTCTGTGCTTTCACTCTAGTGGTAGCATGAGACGGAGTCTACAACCCACACAAGTGGCTCAGGTAGTGCAGCTCATCCAGGATGGCACATCAATGCAAGCTGTGGCAAGAAGGTTTGCTGTGTCTGTCAGCGTAGTGTCCAGAGAATGGAGGCGCTACCAGGAGACGGGCCAGTACATCAGGAGACGTGGAGGAGGCCGTAGGAGGGCAACAACCCAGCAGCAGGACCGCTACCTCCACCTTTGTGCAAGGAGGAGCACTGCCAGAGCCCTGCAAAATGACCTCCAGCAAGCCACAAATGTGCATGTGTCTACTCAAACGATCAGAAACAGACTCCATGAGGGTGGTATGAGTGCCCGACGTCCACAGGTGGGGGTTGTGCTTACAGCCCAACACCGTGCAGGACGTTTGGCATTTGCCAGAGAACACCAAGATTGGCAAATTTGCCACTGGCGCCCTGTGCTCTTCACAGATGAAAGCAGGTTCTCACTGAGCACATGCGACAGACGTGACAGAGTCTGGAGACGCCAAGGAGAACGTTCTGCTGCCTGCAACATCCTCCAGCATGACCGGTTTGGCAGTGGGTCAGTAATGGTGTGGGGTGGCATTTATTTGGGGGGGCGCACAGCCCTCCATGTGCTCGCCAGAGGTAGCCTGACTGCCATTAGGTACCGAGATGAGATCCTCAGACCCCTTGTGAGACCATATGCTGGTGCGGTTGGCCCTGGGTTCCTCATAATGCAGGACAATGCTAGACCTCATGTGGCTGGAGTGTGTCAGCAGTTCCTGCAAGATGAAGGCATTGATGCTATGGAGTGGCCCACCCGTTCCCCAGACCTGAATCCAATTGAGCACCACAGACTGTCCAGGAGTTGGCGGATGCTTTAGTCCAGGTCTGGGAGGAGATCCCTCAGGAGACCATCCGCCACCTCATTAGGAGCATGCCCAGGCATTGTAGGGAGGTCATACAGGCACGTGGAGGCCACACACACTACTGAGCCTCATTTTGACTTGTTTTAAGGACATTACATCAAAGTTGGATCAGCCTGTAGTGTGTTTTTCCACTTTAATTTTTAGTGTGACTCCAAATCTAGACCTCCATGGGTTAATAAATCTGATTTCCATTGATAAGTTTTGTGTGATTTTGTTGTCCGCACATTCAACTATGTAAAGAACAAAGTATTTAATAAGAATATTTCATTCATTCAGATCTAGGATGTGTTATTTTAGTGTTCCCTTTATTTTTTTTGAGCAGTGTATAAATATTGCAACATATTGCAACTACATTGGCAACCCAACGCTTCGATATCGACTTTTTCGAAATCGAAAAAGCCTAGTTAACATAGGAAACAACAGTTTGACATCTTTAGATTTGTCCCACAGAGAGAAATTAATACACGTCGAGGATGGTAGTAAGTAAGAGAAGGATAAGCACATGAGGGTTGAGGTATAGAAGCATTTTGCCTTTTGTCATACTTTGGAGATCAATTTAAGTTGAACCCTGGACCTACATTTCTCACCATTCCATCCAGCCCAGAATAAGAGTATAATTCTGTATATGTTTTTTCATTTTATTTGAAATGGCAAAATGCGTTGTCTACGTAATCTTGTAATCCTTTTTATATTATTTCACGTACGTCCTAGAGGATGCTGGGGTCCACTTCAGTACCATGGGGTATAGACGGTTCCGCAGGAGCCTTGGGCACTTTAAGACTTTTTCAGAGTGTGAACTGGCTCCTCCCTCTATGCCCCTCCTCCAGACCCCAGTTTAGAAAATGTGCCCAGGCAGACTGGTCGCACTCCAGTGGAGCTCTACTGAGTTTCACTGAAAGACTTTGTTAGGTTTTTATTTTCAGGGAGACTGCTGGCAACAGGGGAGGGGGGGGGGGGTGGGGGAGGGGAGGGGAGAGGGTGCGCCCTTGGCAGCATGAAACCTACTCTCACTGGCAAAAAGTAGCATACTTTATACTTACACTGTCCTACACCCCAGCCAGTATAAATATCTATTCTAAAGCTGAGGAAAATCGCGCCATTACAGGGGGTGGGGCTTCTTCCTCAGGCAGCCAGCACACTGCTCAGCGCCATTTTCTCCCAGCAGCTGCAGGGCAAGAAACGCTGATCCTCCTCTCCACTTCTGAATCAAGTATCGGGGTGCAGAAAAAGGGGGGTGGGGAGTGTAATATTCGGTGCGAAAACCTATTATTCGTAATAGAAAGCGCTTGAAGATCTCTGTGTACAAAGTACGCGACACAGGGAATTTTTCTTTTGGCGCTGAGTTGTGTACTGGCAATTCCTTTCTGTGTCCTTCTGACAGACTTTACTGTGGGTCTGTCCCCATTAAGCCCCGGAGTGTCTGTGGTGTGATTGTGCACGTGTGTGACATGTCTGAGGCAGGGAGCTCTTCCCCTGAGGGAGCCATTTTAGGAACACAGAGTTGTAATGTGGTGGCGCTGCCGGCACACCACGAGCCTGAATGGGTGAAAGAATTACGTGATAGTGTGAATCATATTAGTAGGTGATTGGATAAGTCTGAGTCTCATGCAGAAAACTGGAGAAAATCCGTGGAAGATGTGATTTTCAATAGTTCTGCCTTTTCATCCACAGGGGACCCCTCAGGGTACATAAAAGGTCATTTACACAAGTTGTACAGACTGATACCGACACGGACTCTGACTCCTGTGTCGACACTAGTGATTCCAGGGGAATAGATCCAAAGTTAGCAAAAAACATTCAATATATGATTGTTGCTATAAAGGAGGTGTTAGAAGTTACGGAGGCCCCTCCTTTACCACAGGAGAAGGCTTACTTTTGTAAAGAAAAGAAAATGAATGTAACTTTTCCTCCATCTCATGAGCTGAACAGTCTCTTTGAGGGAGTCTGGACAAATCCTGAAAAGACATTTCGGATTCCCAAAAGAATTCAGGTAGCTTACCCTTTCCCTGCAGAGGTCAGGAAAATGTGGGAGTCCCCCCCCCCCCCCCCCCCCCCCCCCCCCCCGTTTCAAACAGTGCCCTGTCACGGTTAACAAAAAAGGTGATTCTATCTGCGCCTGGGACGGCTTTACTGAAAAAGCTGGCAGACCGCAATTTGGATAATACGTTGAAATCTATTTATGTGGCCAATGGGACGCTACTCAGGCCTACCATTGCCTGTGCATGGGTGAGTAGTGCTATTGAAAAGTGGTCAGAAAACCTATCATCAGACATTGACACAATAGATAGAGACGAGATACTCCTAGCGTTAGGTCATATCAAAGACACTGCTGCATACATGCTAGAAGCCATGAAAGATATTGGTCTCTTGGGATCAAGAGCCGCAACCATGGCAGTCTCAGCACGGAGGGCGTTGTGGATTCGCCAATGGAATGCTGACGCAGATTCTAAAAGGAATATGGAGGCTCTCCCATATAAGGGTGAGGCCTTGTTTGGAGATGGGCTGGATGCGTTAGTTTTTGCGGCTACCGCAGGTAAGTCGACATTCTTGCCTAATGCTCCTGTGCCGGCGAAAAAGACACATCACTCTCAGATGCAGTCCTTTCGGCCCAATAAATACAAAAAGGGTAAAGGTTCCCCTTTCTTTGCGGGTAAAGGAAGGGGAAAAGGAAAAAAGTCTACAGGGTCACAGGAGCAGAAATCAACTGCCAAATCTGCAGCATGATGCTGGGACTCCCTTACGGGAGTCCGCTCAGGTGGGGGCACGTCTGAAACTCTTCAGTCAGGTCTGGGTTCAATCTGTCCTGGACCCGTGGGTCTTACAAATAGTGTCCCACTGGTACAAACTGGAGTTTCAAGACATTCCCCCATGCTGATTTTTCAGATCGGCCTTACCAGCTTCTATCCCAGACAGCGAAGTGATAGCGGCTGCAATATAAAAATTGTGTCAGGATCAAGTTATTGTCTTGGTTCCCTTGTTACAACAAGGAGAAGGGTTTTATTCAAGCCTATTCGTAGTTCCGAAGCCGGACGGCTCGGTCAGACCGATTCTAAACCTGAAAACTCTGAATCTCTACCTTCAAAGGTTCAAGTTCAAGATGGAATCTCTGAGGCCAGTGATTTCCAGTCTGGAGGAAGGGGACTTCATAGTGTCAGTGGACATAAAAGATGCCTACTTACATGTTCCCATTTATCCTCCACATCAAGCTTATCTGAGATTCGCGATACAGGGCTGTCATTACCAATTTCAGACATTGCCGTTTGGACTCTCCACGGCACCGAGGGTGTTTACCAAGGTGATGGACGAGATGATGGTCCTCCTTCAACAGAAAGGAGTAAATATAATTCCTTACCTGGACGATCTCCTGATAAAAGTGAGGTCCAGGAAAAGGTTGGTACAGAACATTGCACTCTCCCTGACAGTACTTCAACAACACGGTTGGATCATAAATTTTCCAAAGTCACAGTTGGAACCGATGACAAGATTGTCCTTTCTGGGGATGATACTGGACACAGAAGTACAGAGGGTATTTCTTCCAGTAGAAAAGGCTCTGGAAATCCAGAGAATGGTCAAACAAGTTCTGAAACCAACAAAAGTGTCGATTCATCAGTGCATTCGGTTGTTGGGAAAGATGGTAGCGGCCTACGAGGCCATACAGTTCGGCCGATTCCATGCCAGAGTATTCCAGTGGGACCTGTTGGACAAGTGGTCCGGATCCCACCTACACATGCACCAGAGGATAATCCGGTCATCCAAAGCCAGAATTTCGCTCCTGTGTTGGCTACACAGTTCTCACCTACTAGAGGGACGGAGGTTCGGGATTCAGGACTGGGTCCTAGTAACCACGGATGCAAGTTTCCGAGGCTGGGGAGCAGTCACACAGGGGGAAAGCTTCAGAGGAAGATGGTCAAGTCAAGAAGCTTGTCTTCACATAATTGTTCTGGAGTTGAGAGCCATTTGCAATGGCCTTCTACAAGCGGTACATCTTCTTCAAGAGCAACACGTACAGATCCAGTCGGACAATGTAACAGGAGTCGCGTACATAAACCGTCAGGGCAGAACGAAAAGCAGAGCGGCGAAGGCAGAGGTGACAAAGATCCTCCTCTGGGCAGAAAGACATGCAAGAGCTCTGTCTGCAATTTTCATTCCGGGAGTGGACAACTGGGAAGCGGACTTCCTCAGCAGAAACGATCTCCATCCAGGAGAATGGGGCCTCCACCAAGAAGTCTTCGCAGAGGTGACAGGTCTTTGGGGAGTTCCTCAAGTAGACATGATGGCATCTCGTCTCAACAAGAAGCTTCAGAGATATTGTTCCAGGTCGAGAGACCCTCAAGCAATAGCAGGGGATGCACTAGTGACCCAGTGGGTGTTTTGGTCGGTGTATGTTTTCCCTCCACTTCCACTAATACCAAAAGTCCTCAAGATCATAAGAAGAACAAGGGTTCGAGTGATCCTCGTTGTCCCGGACTGGCCAAGGAGGGCTTGGTATCCAGATCTTCAGGAGTTGCTCATAGAAGATACTCTGCCTTTTACTCTTCGCGAGGACCTGCTCCAGCAGGGGCTGTGTGTTTATCAAGACTTACTGCGGCTACGTTTGACGGCATGGCTGTTGAGCGGCAGATACTAGCCCGAAAGGGTATTCCCAAAGAAGTCATTTCCACTCTGATTCAGGCCAGGAAAGGGGTAATGTCTAAACATTACCACCGTATTTGGAGAAAATATGTGTCTTGGTGTGAATCCAAGAAGGCTCCAACGGAAGAGTTTCAGTTAGGACGTTTTCTTCATTTTCTCCAGGCGGGTGTGGATGCAGGCCTACGATTGGGTTCAATCAAGGTCCAGATTTCGGCATTGTCCGTTTTATTTCAGAAACAATTTACCTCCCTTTCTAGAAGTTCAGACCTTCGTGAAGGGGGTTCTGCACATCCAACCTCCATTTGTGCCTCCTGTGGCACCATGGGATCTTACAGTAGTGTAGCAGTTCCTTCAATCGGATTGGTTTGAACCTCTCCAGGAGATAGAATTGAAGTTTCTCACTTGGAAAGTGGTCATGCTGTTGGACTTGGCTTCCGCAAGAAGGGTGTCTGAGTTAGGGGCTTTGTCTTACAAGAGCCCTTACTTGATCTTCCATGAAGATAGGGCTGAGTTAAGAGCTCGTCAGCAATTTCTGCCTAAGGTGGTTTCTCCTTTCCATATAAACCAACCTATTGCGGTGCCAGTGGCTACTGACACCTTCGCTGTGTCAAAGTCTCTGGATGTGGTCAGAGCTTTGAAAGTTTGTCGCAAGAACAGCTCGGATACGGAAAACGGAGGCTCTGTTTGTTCTGTATGCTCCCAACAAGATTGGGTGTCCTGCTTATAAGCAGACCATTGCGCGCTGGATCAGAGGTGCTGCAGGGTCATCTGCACTCTCCCGCCCGTACTGGAGCTTTGGTATAACCCCATGGTATTGAAGTGGAACCTAGCATCCTCTGGGATATTAATACCTACCGGTAAATCCTTTTCTCCTAGTCCGTAGAGGATGCTGGGCACCCAACTCAGTGCGTACTTCACCTGCAGTTGTTATTTCATCGTAGTTACACAAGTGTGTTAAAAATAATTTCAGCATGTTGCTGCATTAGTTCATGCCCGTTGGCATGTGTGATGTTGAATGCCATGTTGTGCGTCATGGTTGAAGTGTGATCTGGTATGAATCTCAGTTAACTTAAAAGTAAATCCTTTCCTCGAAATGTCCATCTTCCTGGGCACAGTTCCTATACTGAGGTCTGGAGGAGTAGCATAGAGGGAGGAGCCAGTTCACACTCTGAAAAAGTCTTAAAGTGCCCATGGCTCCTGCAGAACAGTCTATACCCCATGGTACTGAATTGGACCCCAGCATCCTCTACGGACTAGGAGAAAAGGATTTACCGGTAGGTATTAAAATCCTGTTTTCTGTAACTAAGTATTGAACTTCCTTGTAAATAAGTGTTCCTTTATTAGTCTATTTTCATATATGCTCCAGACCCCAGCCTTTGAAGAAGCGATTAGTTTACTAAGGTTATGCTATAACTATTAGTAATTGCTAGAAGTGGGTGATACCAGCTAACTGAGTACTAGTTTGTGTCGCAGAGACTGTGAAATTGTGAGTGTTAGGGGCCCTGAAGCTCCTTTGCATTTTTTGCTGACTGTGGCAGACTGGATGTATGTATGGTATAATGGGCAGAGTGATAGCCCTTGCTACATCAGCATTTGGAGATCTAGAGAGTGTAGTATAAGTCAGGGTGATACTGTTATTGGCTGTGGTTTAGTCTGAGTGATAAGGGTAGCTATTGGGGTCCCTGACCATAGGATTATTGTGTGTCCTGTAGCATAATGAGTGGTGAGTGGACATGGACATGATTTCTCAAGCATCCATAAGGGATATTGGGGGAATCCACTACGATGGAGTATAGACGAGGTCCAAAGGAGCACTTTAAATTTGTTCAACTGAATGTGCTGGCTCCTTACCCCTATGCCCGCTCCCACAGGCTGCTTAGAAAAAAGTGCCCTCAGGAGAGGATGCACACTCTGGGAGCTCCAGAGCGTTTTCTTCAGTTTATTTTAAATCTTTATTATATTTGGTATGCTATTTGGGTAACAGCATACCTACACCATGGGAGTTGGGGGGGGGGGCGTTCACCGACCTTGCGAGGTGTCAGGGCCACTGTCCTGAGAGGTTGTTGTACAGCGGGGCACTGCGCCTTTGCAGTCACAATCGCAGCTCGCTGCACACCTCTAACGATAGCCTGAAGGTAACATCAGGGGTGAGTACAAACCTGGGGGCCCCCTGGTTCTTGGATGCGGCAGAACGCGGGTGCGGCATACGGGACCTTCCTGGGGTACGACCCACTATAGCCCCCTGTGAACACTGGCAGCAGTGGGTAAAACTAGCACTGGTGTGATGTTTTTTGCTCATGGGGAGACTTTTGCCAGTATAAATATGACTGAATCCCTGGCGCCATTACAAGGGGTGGAGCTACCTCAGAGCGGGACCAGCTGCATTTTGGCTCCTTTCTCTGCTTACAGCTGCAGCAGCAGGCACACACAGCTCCTCCAGACACTCTGGATACGCAGGAAACCTGGTACAGGGGTGTAGCAAACTGGGAGAGCCGCTATTGTACACTAATCTGTGTCCTGGAAAGGACTAAAAAACCAGTTTTTCACCATGAAATATCAGCTTGCAGCCTCACTGGGGATGCTTAGCTTAGGTGTGCTGTTCCTTCCTCTGTGTCTCCCTCTCACATACAGTAAGGGCAGGCTTGCTATCATATTACTTGCCTATGTGTATGTAGTGTTTACGGTAAACATGGTAAAACGCCAATTATGCAGTGTATGTCACACCAGATTATCTCCTCCTACGTCTGGTTCATTACCATGTGAACAATGTAGTCAGTCCTCACAGCACAGTGAAGGGACTGGGGGGGGATGGGGGAGGGTCAAGAGCCTTCCTGGCTAGGTGCTGCAACAAACAAGATGTCAGATATGTCAACCCAGCTCACTGCTAATGCTCAAAAAACGTAACAATTGCAGCAGACTGTGCAGACCTGGTTGCAAGGGCAGAGCAGCCCCCCCCCCCCCCTCTAATTCTGTACCACAAAAACGTGGGTTACCTGCTTTACTCTCAGATGCAGATGATGAAATACTGGAGGAGGGGGAGGGATTGGAACATTTTACTGGGGATTCCCCTTCTGCACAGGGTATTGAACCCCTCATTTTGAGTCCGTAGTCAGTAGAGGATGCTGGGCGCCTGCCCAGCGCTTCGTGTTCCTGCAGTGGTTACTTGGTTCAGTGCTGCTTAGTTCTTGGTTAAATACTGTTTTGTTACTTGGTTAAGTAATTTTGTTCAGCCGTTACTGAGTTTTCAAGCTGGTTAGCTTGGATTGCCTTGTATGTGTGAGCTGGTGTGAATCTCGCCACTTTCGGTGTAAATTCCTTCTCTCAAAGTTGTCAGTCTTCTCGGGCACAGTTTCTAGACTGAGTCTGGTAGGAGGGGCATAGAGGGAGGAGTCAGCCCACACTCTCATACTCTTAAAGTGCCAGTAGCTCTTAGTGGACCCGTCTATACCCCATGGTACTAATGTGGATTCCAGCATCCTCTACTGACTACGAGAAAAGGATTTACCGGTAGGTAATTAAAATACAATTTTTCTTCCCTATTGGGCCCTGCCGACTAGGCGTTCCTAACCGGGGCCCTCTACCCAGTCCTTTCTGTCTAACCAGTTTAGACCTAGGACCAGAGGTGCCTCCAACGTGGCTAGAGGCACCAGAGGTAAGACAAGAAAACCAGCAATCGCCAGTTCTCAGGAACAGAGCACCAGTTCAGCTTCCACTAAGCCCTCAGCATGACTGTGCCCACCCACCTCGAGGGGATCTCGAGATGGGAGCTCGGCTGCGTCACTTCAGCCGCATCTGGGAAAATTCCTGCCAGGATACCTGGGTCAAGGACCTCATTTCTCAGGGCTACAAGCTTGGAGTTCACCAGTGCTCCTCCCCATTGATTTTTAAAATCAAGCTTTCCAGCTTTGGAGGATACGCGAGTTACGCTGCAACAGGCCATCCTAAAGCTGGTCCAATCCCAAGTCATTGTTCCAGTGCCGCTGCATCAACAGGGAAAGGGTTACTACTCCAACCTGTTCATGGTGCCAAAGCCGGACGGTTCAGTAAGACCCATTTTGAATGTAAAATCCTTGAACCCTTACCTAAAGGTTTTCAAGTTCAAGATGGAATCCTTGCGTGCAGTGATTGTGGGCCTGGAAGAACGGGAGTTCATGGTCTCCCTGGATATCAAAGATGCCTATCTCTATGTCCCCATTTGGCCACCTCATCAAGCCTACCTGAGTTTTGCCCTGCAGAACGATCACTACCAGTTCCAGGTGCTACCCTTCGGCCTGTCCACAGCTCCGAGGGTGTTCACAAAGGTGATGGAGGAGATGATGTTCCAACTCCGGGTCCAGTGGGTCAATGTTGTCCCTTATCTGGATGATCTTCTGATAAAAGCAAGATCCAGGGAGCTTTTATTGCTCCATATAGTCCGCACTATCCAGCTTCTGTCCCACAACGGGTGGATCCAACTCAGAGGCTCATGTTCCTGGGAATGTTACTGGATACTGTTTCCCAAAAGGTGTTTCTCCCAGAGGACAAAGCGAGAACACTTCAGGAGATGGTCCGCATGGTTCTCCAGCCTTCTCGGGTATCCATCCACCCTTGCATGAGATTGTTGGGGAAAATGGTTGCCTCGTATGAGGCGATCCAGTATGGAAGGTTCCATGCCAGAACTTTTTAGTTGGACCTCTTGAGCAAGTTGTCCGGATCACAACTTCAGATGCACAGGATAATTTGTCTGTCACCTCAGGGCAGGATTTCTCTCCTGTGGTGGCTGCAGTCCTTCAACCTACTGGAAGGCCGACGATTCGGGATTCAGGACTGTATCCTCCTCACGACGGATGCAAGTCTGAGAGGATGGGGAGCTGTCACCAAGGGGGTTCCGTTCCAGGGCAGGGGGTCAGCCCTCGAAGCCCTACTTCCAAACAACTTTCTGGAACTTCGGGCGATCTACAGTGCCCTGCTTCAGGCCTCTCCTCTGCTCAGGGATCACGCGATCCAGGTACAGTCGGACAACGCCATGACAGTGACATACATCAATCGACAAGGACGAACAAGAAGCAGGGGCCTGCATGAGATAGGTGTCAAGGATACTCCTCTGGGCAGAAAGAAATGCAGGAGCAATGTCCGCAATCTTCATTCCGGGAATAGACAACTGGGAAGCGGACTTCCTGAGTTGTCCCGATCTCCACCCTGGAGAGTGGGGGCTTCACCATCAGGTGTTTCAGCAAGTCATTGACCGGTGGTGCTGCCTATAGATAGACATGATGGTTTCTCGACTCAACAAGAAGTTTCACTGGTATTGCTCTCGAACCAGGGACCCTCAGGCGTCGTCTTGGCCTGACCGGCTGGTCTACCTGTTTCCTCCGATTACATTGCTCCCAAGGGTGCTCAAGCGAATCTGGAATCAAATAATACAGGCAATTCTTATTGCCCTTGGAGGGCATGTCCGTCGACGACCCTTGGCCTCTGCCACTGCAAAGAGATCTTCTTCAACAAGGGCAGTTAGTCTACCCGGACTTACGGCGGCTTCGTTTGATGGCTTGGAACATCCTAGCTCACGAGGGCCTTTCCACAAAGGTTATTGATACCATGGTTCAGGCCAGGAAACCTGTGACATCAAAACACTATAATCATATCTGGAGGAGATATGTTTCTTGGTGCGAGGAACGCACGTATTCATTTGTGGACTTTAACTTGCGATGTTTCCTCTATTTCCTGCAAGCTGGTGTGGATAAGGGCTTATGTCTGGGTTCCATTAACGTCCAGATTTCGGTCCTCTCCATTTTCTTCAAGCGGAAATTGGCGGTATTGCCAGAAGTTCAGACCTTCTTGCAGGGGGTGCCTCATATTCAACCCCCTTTTGTGCCGCCCACGGCACCCTGGGATTTGAATGTAGTGTTGGAATTTCCACAGTCCTCCTGGTTTGAACCTATGATGAAGGTAAAAGACAAGTACCGCACGTGGAAGACTGATGTTCTTGGCCCTGGCTTCTGCTAGGCGTCTCTGAATTGAGGACCTTATAGTGTAAAAGCCATTACTTGGTCTTTTATGAGGACAGAGCGGAGCTCAGGACTAGGCAGCAGTTCCTACCGAATGTTGTCTCTGCGTTCCATTTGAATCAACATATTGTGGTTCTGACACTTCTGCTCCTCCGGAGGCATTGGATGCTGTGCGAGCCTTGAAGATCTATGTCAAGAGAACGGTTCAAATCAGAAAGACTGATTCCTTGTTCATGCTCTATGATGTGCAGAAGAAGGGTTGTCCTGCTTCAAAGCAGTCCATTGCTCATTGGATTAGACCTACTATCCAACAGGCCTATTTGTCGGCAGCCTTACCTGTTCCTAAGTCTCTGATGGCCCACTCTACAAGATCGGTGGGCTCTTCCTGGGCGGCTGCCCGTGGAGTCTCGTCCTTGCAACTATGCTGAGCTGCTATCTGGTCGGGGAAGTACACCTTTGTGAAGTTCTACAGGTTTGATACCCTGGCCAAAGAGGATTCCCAGTTTGGGCGGGCGGTGCTGCAGATGTCTCTGCACATTCCTGTCCTTTCTGGAAGCTTTGGGACGTTCCCATCGTACTAGATTCACCCGATATCCCTTATGGATGCTAGAGAAAATAGGATTTTAATTACCTACTGGTAAATCCTTTTCACGTAGCCCATAAGGGATATTGGGCATCTGCCTCAGTGCGTTGACTTTTGTGCAGGTTGTCTTTTCTATGGTTACCTGTTCAGCTGTTGCTGTTTTGTTATTAGCCGTTGCTGGTCATTTTTATGTTCGTGATGTGAAAATCTCGCCACTCATTGTTATATTCCTTCTCTCGAATATGTTCTTTCTCCTTCGGGCACTGTTTTACCTATAACTGCCTGTGGGAGGGGGCATAGAGGGGAGGAGCCAGCACACCCGGTTGAAGAAATTTAAAGTGCACTGGCTCCTTTGGACCCCGTCCATACCCCATTGCACTAGATTCCCCCAATAGCCCTTATGGACTACGAGAAAAGGATTTACCGGTAGGTAATTAAAACCCTATTTTCTGAATAACATTTCAGATGGACCAATGTTGGTTCGTTCACTACTTTTTTTCATGCACATTTTCTGCCATGCATGTTTTAGCATTTAGCGTTGTCTGTTTTCCAAGATATGTTGATTTATATAAATTCTTATGAGTAAAGGCTATTATTCCATCTTGCATGTAAAAGTTGTGCCCTTATATGGATGACTTCATATAACTGAAATGCAGTACTTATGTAGTGTTTTCCTAGAAAGAATAACCAGTGTAAACTGGGTGCATCATCTTAATGTTACTAAAATATATAGTGTGGAAAACTTGTGTGCGATAAAATGGGGGGACGGGAGACCAGGGGTGATATTCAAATGTTATTTTGTTTGCGCATGTCACACCCAAACAGACCGCGTTTAGCCGCATAAACTGGCTAAACTAATTGTCTGCGACTAAACTAATTGGTGCGACGTGAAAAGTGCTGTTTGGGCCTCCAAATTACTGACTTTTTCGCACATTTCAGCTTGCCACCTCTGGGGCTATGAGCCGAAGTGTGAGAGCTGGTAGCAGTTCTCGACTGAAAGTATCAGCAATTTAATTTGTTCTTTCAGGCACCTGGCATGGACAGCCATCGGTGAAATCTGTAAATCTGTACATATGAAGCATTAAGTGTTAAACTAGCATTCCACTTGAGTGAGATTGCGGCTTTACTTGCTCTTTAAAGTCCTTTAAAAATTACTGTGTTTCAGAACTTTATAGCACTATGAGACAATGGCAGTGTAAATAACATGGTTTCCTGTGGGGCAGTATGTTTGCTACTCTAATAACTTTTAATTTTAATAAACACTGGTTCTAAATTTATTGAAAGGAAACCAAACTAAATGTATACATAAAATAAGAAATATTTTCTTTTATATACTTGGGTAAAGACATTTTGGTTATACTCTGTATGTTTATACACTGCATGCCGCTATGCTCCTCACCCTCTCCTATCCTTCCTTTCTTGCTCTCCTCTGTAGAAATGTGTGATAAGAAAATGAAGTGATGCTGCTTACGTAGGAGGAGATGTTCTAAAAGGAGCATAGGAAACAATGGGTAGCCCTTTACTGTGGTTGGGTAACTGATGTTTGTGCCTGCTACAATCACACACTACACTAATTTATTTAAAATGTATTGATAATGTAATTAAATTATATTTCTGTTCTTCTTGGGTTGCTGTAAATGGCTATTGGTAATAATGGGAATATTCATGTTTATTCACAGTTTCTCTATCGTCCTAAGTGGATGCTGGGGTTCCTGAAAGGACCATGGGGAATAGCGGCTCCGCAGGAGACAGGGCACAAAAAAGTAAAGCTTTTACCAGATCAGGTGGTGTGCACTGGCTCCTCCCCCCATGACCCTCCTCCAGACTCCAGTTAGATTTTGTGCCCGAACGAGAAGGGTGCAATCTAGGTGGCTCTCCTAAAGAGCTGCTTAGAGAAAGTTTAGCTTAGGTTTTTTACTTTACAGTGAGTCCTGCTGGCAACAGGATCACTGCAACGAGGGACTTAGGGGAGAAGTAGTGAACTCACCTGCGTGCAGAGTGGATTTGCTGCTTGGCTACTGGACACTAGCTCCAGAGGGACGATCACAGGTACAGCCTGGATGGTCACCGGAGCCGCGCCGCCGGCCCCCTTGCAGACGCTGAAGAGAGAAGAGGTCCAAAATCGGCGGCTGAAGACTCCTGAGTCTTCATAAAGGTAGCGCACAGCACTGCAGCTGTGCGCCATTTTCCTCTCAGCACACTTCACACAACAGTCACTGAGGGTGCAGAGCGCTGGGGGGGGCGCTCTGAGAGGCAAATAAAAACCTTATTAGAGGCAAAAAATACCTCACATATAGCCCACAGAGGCTATATGGAGATATTTAACCCCTGCCTAACTTCAAAAATAGCGGGAGACGAGCCCGCCGTAAAAGGGGCGGGGCCTATCTCCTCAGCACACAGCGCCATTTTCTCTCACAGAAAAGCTGGAGAGAAGGCTCCCAGGCTCTCCCCTGCACTGCACTACAGAAACAGGGTTAAAACAGAGAGGGGGGGCACTGATTTTGGCGATATTGTATATATATAAAAGATGCTATAAGGGAGAAACACTTATATAAGGTTGTCCCTATATAATTATAGCGTTTTTGGTGTGTGCTGGCAGACTCTCCCTCTGTCTCCCCAAAGGGCTAGTGGGTCCTGTCCTCTGTCAGAGCATTCCCGGTGTGTGTGCTGTGTGTCGGCACGTGTGTGTCGACATGTATGAGGACGATGTTGGTGAGGAGGCGGAGAAATTGCCTGTAATGGTGATGTCACTCTCTAGGGAGTCGACACCGGAATGGATGGCTTATTTAGAGAATTACGTGTGAATGTCAACACGCTGCAAGGTCGGTTGACGACATGAGACGGCCGACAATCTATTAGGACCGGTCCAGGCGTCTCAGAAACACCGTCAGGGGTTTTAAAAACGCCCATTTACCTCAGTCGGTCGACACAGACACAGACACGGACACTGAATACAGTGTCGACGGTGAATAAACAAACGTATTTCTCATTAGGGCCACACGTTAAGGGCAATGAAGGAGGTGTTACGTGTTTCTGATACTACAAGTACCACAAGAAAGGGTATTATGTGGGAGTGGAAAAAACTACCTGTAGTTTTTCCTGAATCAGATAAAATAAAATGAAGTGTGTGATGATGCGTAGGGTTACCCCGATAGCAAATATTGGCGTTATACCCTTTCCCGCCAGAAATTAGGGTACGTTGGGAAACACCCCTTAGGGTGATAAGGCGCTCACACGCTTATCAAGTGGCGTTACCGTCTCCAGATACGGCCGCCCTCAAGGAGCCAGCTGATAGGAAGCTGGAAAAATATCCTAAAAAGTATATACACACATACGGTGGTTATACTGCGACCAGCGATCGCCATCAGCCTGGAGATGCAGTGCTGGGTTGGCTTGGTCGGATTCCCTGACTGAAAATATTTTATTCATGTAGAGCATTTAATAGGATGCATTCTATATATATGTATGTGAGATGCACAGAGGGATATTTGCTCTCTGGCATCAAGATAAGTGCGTTGTCCATATCTCCCAGAAGATGTCAGGGACACGACAGTGGTCAGGTGATACAGATCCCATACGGCAGATGGAAGTATTGCTGTATAAAGGGAAGGAGTTATTTGGGGGTCGGTCCATCGGACCTGGGGACCACAGCAACAGCTGGGAAATCCAACCTTTTTTACCCCAAGTTACATCTCAGCTAAAAAAGACACCGTCTTTTCAGCCTCAATCTTTCCTTTCCCATGAGGGCATGCAGGCAAAAGGCCAGTCATATCTGCCCAGACATAGAGGTAAGGGAAGTAGACTGCAGCAGGCAGCCCTTTCCCAGGAAAAGAAGCCCTCCACCGCGTCTGCCAAGTCCTCAGCATGACGCTGGGGCCGTGCAAGCGGACTCAAGGTGGGGGGGTAGTCTCAAGAGTCTCAGGGCGCAGTGGGATCACTCGCAAGTTGACCCCTAGATCGTACGAGTATTATCCCAGGGGTAAAGATTGGAGAGTCGAGACATCTTCTCCTCGCAGGTTCCTGAAGTCTGCTTTACCAACGGCTCCCTCCGACAGGGAGGCAGCATTGGAAACAATTCACAAGCTGTATATCCAGCAGGTGATAATCAAAGTACCCCTCCTACGACAAGGAAAAGGGTATTATTTTTCCACACTATATTGTGGTACTGAAGCCAGACGGCTTGGTGACACATAGTCTAAATCTAAAATGTTTTGAACACTTACATAAAAGGTTCAAATCGAGATAAAGTCACTCAGAGCAGTGATAGCGAACCGGAAAAAAGGGGACTATATGGTGTCCCTGGACATCAAGGATTACCTCCATGTCCAAATTTTGTCCTTCTCATCAAGGGTACCTCTGGTTCGTGGTACAGAACTGTCAATATCAGTTTCAGACGATGCCGTTTGAATTATCCACGGCACCCCGGGCCTTTTTACCAAGGTAATGGCCGAAAAGATGTTTCTTCAAAGAAAAAAGGCATCTAAATTATCCCTTACTTGCACGACCTAAAAAGGGCAAGTTCCAGAGAACAGTTGGAGGTCGGAAGAGCACTATCTAAAGTAGTTCTTCGACGGCACGACTGGATTCTAAATATTCCAAGAATCGCAGCTGTTTTCCGACGATACGTCTGCTGTTCCTAGGGATGATTCTGGACACGGTTCAGAAAAAGGTTTTTCTTCCCGAGGAAAAAGCCAAGGAGTTATCCGACCTGTCAGGAACCTCCTAAAACCAGGAAAGGTGTCTGTACATCAATGCACAAGAGTCCTGGGAAAAATGGTGGCTTTTTACGAAGCAATTCCATTCGGCAGATTCCATGCAAGAATTTTCCAAAGGGATCTGTTGGACAAATGGTCAGGGTCGCATCCTCAGATGCACCTGCGAATAACCCTGTCGCCAAGGACAAGGGTATATCTTCTGTGGTGGTTGCAAAAGGCTCATCTATTGGAGGGCCGCAGATTCGGCATACAGGATTTGATCCTGGTGACCACGGACGCCAGCCTGAGAGGTTGGGGAGCAGTCACACAAGGAAGAAACTTCCAGGGGGTATGGACGAACCTGGAAAAGTCTCTTCACATAAACATTCTGGTACTAAGAGCAATCTAAAATGCTCTAAGCCAGGCGGAACCACTCCTGCAAGGAAAACCGGTGTTGATTCAGTCGGACAACATCACGGCGGTCGCCCATGTAAACAGACAGGGCGGCACAAGAAGCAGGAGTGCAATGGCAGAAGCTGCCAAGATTCTTCGCTGGGCGGAGAATCACGTAATAGCACTGTCAGCAGTGTTCTTCCCGGGCGTGGACAACTGGGAAGCAGACTTCCTCAGCAGACACGATATTCACCCGGGAGAGGGGGGTCTTCATCCAGAAGTCTTCCACATGCTAATAAACTGTTGGGAAAGACCAATGGTAGACATGATGGCGTCTCGCCTCAACAAGAAACTGGACAAGTATTGCGCCAGGTCAAGAGATCCACAGGCAATAGCTGTGGACGCACTGGTAACACCTTGGGTGTACAAATCAGTATATGTGTTTCCTCCTCTGCCTCTCATACCAAAGGTATTGAAGATTATACGGTGAGGAGGAGTAAGAACAATACTAGTGGCTCCGGATTGGCCAAGAAGGACTTGGTACCCGGAACTTCAAGAGTTGGTCACGGACGACCCGTGCCCTCTACTTCTGAGAAGGGACCTGCTACAACAGGGTCCCTGTCTCTTTCAAGACTTACCGCGGCTGCGTTTGACGGCATGGCGGTTGAACGCCAGATCCTAAAAGGGAAAGGCATTCCAGAAGAAGTCATTCCTACCTTGATTAAGGCAAGGAAGGAAGTCACCGCGAAACATTATCACCGCATTTGGCGAAAATATGTCGCGTGGTGCGAGGATCGGAGTGTTCCGACGGAGGAATTTCAACTGGGTCGTTTCCTACATTTCCTACAATCAGGATTGTCTATGGGTCTCAAATTGAGATCTATTAAGGTTCAAATTTCGGCCCTGTCAATATTCTTCCAAAAAGAATTGGCCTCAGTTCCTGAGGTACAGACTTTTGTTAAAGGAGTACTGCATATACAGCCTCCTGTGGTGCCTCCGGTGGCACCGTGGGATCTAAATGTAGTTTTAGATTTCCTCAAATCCCATTGGTTTGAACCATTGAAAAAGGTGGATTTTAAATATCTCACATGGAAAGTGACTATGTTACTGGCCCTGGCTTCCGCCAGGAGAGTATCTAAATTGGCGGCTTTATCTTATAAAAGCCCTTATCTAATCTTCCATTCGGATAGGGCAGAACTGAGGACTCGTCCGCATTTTCTCCCTAAGGTGGTATCAGCGTTTCACCTGAACCAACCTATTGTGGTGCCTGCGGCCACTGGCGACTTGGAGGACTCCAAGTTGTTGGACGTTGTCAGAGCCTTAAAAATATACATTTCAAGGACGGCTGAAGTCAGAAAATCTGACTCGCTGTTGATACTATATGCACCCAACAAGTTGGGTGCCCCTGCTTCTAAGCAGACGATTGCTCGTTGGATTTGTAACACAATTCAACTTGCTCATTCTGTGGCAGGCCTGCCACAGCCTAAATCTGTTAAGGCCCATTCCACAAGGAAGGTGGGCTCATCTTGGGCGGCTGCCCGAGGGGTCTCGGCATTACAATTCTGTCGAGCAGCTACGTGGTCGGGGGAAAACACGTTTGTAAAATTCTACAAATTTGATACCCTGGCAAAAGAGGACTTGGAATTCTCTCATTCGGTGCTGCAGAGTCATCCGCACTCTCCCGCCCGTTTGGGAGCTTTGGTATAATCCCCATGGTCCTTTCAGGAACCCCAGCATCCACTTAGGACGATAGAGAAAATAAGAATTTACTTACCGATAATTCTATTTCTCGGAGTCCGTAGTGGATGCTGGGCGCCCATCCCAAGTGCGGATTATCTGCAATACTGTACATAGTTATTGTTAACAAATTCGGGTTATATTGTTAAGGAGCCATCTTTAAGAGGCTCTTTCTGTTATCATACTGTTAACTGGGTTTAGATCACAAGTTGTACGGTGTGATTGGTGTGGCTGGTATGAGTCTTACCCGGGATTCAAATTGCCTCCCTTATTGTGTACGCTCGTCCGGGCACAGTACCTAACTGGAGTCTGGAGGAGGGTCATGGGGGGAGGAGCCAGTGCACACCACCTGATCTGGTAAAAGCTTTACTTTTTTGTGCCCTGTCTCCTGCGGAGCCGCTATTCCCCATGGTCCTTTCAGGAACCCCAGCATCCACTACGGACTCCGAGAAATAGAATTATCGGTAAGTAAATTCTTATTTTTGCCTTTCAAATAGTCACTCTGCCACCGAAGAAAAGGCATTGTGAAATCCATTTGGGTACACAAAGGTAGTTGAAAATAAAAAATGGCCATGGTTTAATGCACACATTAGCAAGACTGATATGCCTTTGCCTGGCTTCTAACAAAAGCTACATTGCAACCCCCCCCCCCTATTTTGTTTGGTTTGGTTTGATAAGGACATGCACGTTCACAAAGGAGACTAACATTTTTCCAACAGCAAAAGTGTAGCTTTCCTACTGTCACAACTGAGGGCCTGAGCTGACGGGAGGCAGCCTCAGTTGTAGGGGCTGAGATGTAATGGAACCTGGGAGGTTGTATCAGACCCCTAGACATGTAAGTAACATGTAGAAGAAATGCCCGAAGGCGTGAACACGACAACCAGGGTAAAAGTCAATGATGTTTATTTATGACAAACTCCGTAACACAGCAGCAGTAAAAGAAAACATAAAAATCAGCAGAGGATAAATACAGTTCCTGGGTTCTACAGGGTGGCAAGGGCCACAGGGCTCTGGTAGTGTGAGATAGTTCTTATAATCTTCTAGTTGGAAAGTCCTTACCAGGCCCGACTGTAGCAATGGAGATAGCCCAGGATCGTACCAGCTGGTGTTCCAGGAAAAGCTGGGCTACTGTGGATAAAACGGCTGCTGTGGGTACTGGCTGGAACCAGACTGATGTTGGCACGGAGTGGATACTGGCTGGAACCAGTTAAATGATAAATGTAGCTTGAGAGCGATGAAATATGAAGTGATGTTTGGAGCTTGAGAGCGGTGAAATAATAATGCCGGTGATAAATGATAATCTGTAGAAAAGGGTACCGGCACTTTAAGAAGAGCTGATCTCTGCTGGAAGCTGATTGCTGTAAGCAGGTGGATCTGTAGCTGGAAGCAGATGAATCCAAATGGATAGGAGAGTCAGGCTACACCGCAGGTGGAATGCTGGTGCGGGTCTCTTTAGTGGAGGTTTGGAGATAGGAACTGGAACCTGGAAAACAACCACAGGAGAGAGACAAACTGGAACAAGGTTTGACAACCAAAGCACTGACACCTTCCTTGCTCAGGCACAGAATACTTATACCTGCAGCAAGGAAGGGATTGGCTAGGCAATTATGCAGATTAACATTGCAAACAGTAGATTGGTGGAAATGAACAGATGACAGAATCCAAGATGGCTGCGCCCATGCAGACACTTGGAGGGAAGTTTGGTTTGTAATCCATGTGGGAATTAAAACAGTAATGGCGGCGCCGGCCACAGGAGACAGGAGACGCCAGACTGATAAGTGCACATTTAACCACGCGGGCACAGCGGAGGCCGCGGCTGACGTAATCACCACTCTGACACTCTGCATGCAGAAACTCAGGAACAGCGGCGGAGGCCGCGGGAGACGCCATTCCGGATGTTACAGGCGTTGCGGTGACTGCGTCTCAGAGTGACAGGAGAGGAGGCAGGAATGTGGACATCAGTATGACAGATGGGATCTGGTCCTGGAACGCTGAGCCAGCCTTAGAAGGCATCTGAAGGGTAAGTAATGGCGTCCAGATACCCGGATCGTGACAGCACCCCCCCCTTTAGGAGTGGCCCCAGGACACTTCTTTGGCTTTTGAGGAAACTTGGAATGGAATCTCCGGACCAAGGCAGGAGCATGGACATCAGAAGCATTGGTCCATGAGCGTTCCTCAGGGCCGTAACCCTTCCAGTCAATAAGATACTGTAGTTGACCGTAACGGTGACGTGAGTCCAGGATCTTGGCCACTTCATACTCAACGCCTCGTTGAGTTTGGACTTTCGGAGTTGGAGGAAGTGAGGAATGAAACCGATTCAGGATCAGCGGTTTCAACAGGGAAACATGGAATGTCCTGGGTATTTTTAAGAAGGGAGGTAACTGAAGTCTGTAAGCAACAGGATTGATGACTTGCTCAATTTTGAAAGGACCAATGTAGCGAGGTGCAAACTTCATACTGGGAACTCTTAACCTCAAATTCTTCGTGGATAACCATACCCGATCACCCACCTTGAGAGCAGGAACCGCTCTACGCTTCTTGTCCGCAAACTTCTTATACCTGAACGATGCCTTGAGCAGAGCTGCTCGTACACTCTTCCAGTTGTTTGCAAACTGATGCAAGGTGATATCCACTGCTGGAACAGAAGTTGCTGGGAGCGGTTGGAATTCAGGGACTTTAGGGTGGAATCCAAAGTTGGTGAAGAATGGTGTTGAAGCAGATGAAGAATGATACTGGTTGTTATGACAGAACTCGGCCCAGGGAAGTAATTGAACCCAGTCATCTTGAGAGGAAGACACATAGATGCGGAGGAAGGCCTCCAAGTCCTGATTCACCCTCTCAGTTTGACCATTGGTCTGAGGATGGTAAGCCGTGGAAAACTTTAGTTTGACTTGGAGGACTTGACATAAACTTTGCCAGAATTTGGCTGTGAATTGAACTCCTCGATCTGAGATAATTTCTTCAGGCAGACCGTGGAGTCGGAAGATCTCTTGTATGAACACTTGAGCCAACTTGGAAGCAGACGGAAGACCGGTGAGAGGAATGAAGTGTGCCATCTTGGTGAACCGGTCAACTACCACCCAGATGGTATTGAACTTGTTGCACATGGGTAAGTCTGTAATGAAATCCATCGACAAATGGGTCCATGGTCGACGGGGAACGGATAGTGGAACCAGTTGCCCCGCAGGCGACTGGCGGGATACTTTATGTTGGGCACACTTTGGGCAAGATGCAATAAACTCCATGACGTCCTTTCTCAGAGTTGGCCACCAATAGGACCTAGAGATAAACTCCAGGGTTTTTTGGATACCTGTATGTCCGGCAAAACGGGAAGCATGGGCCCAATGCATGAGCTTCTTCCTCAGTACCGGCTTCACAAAACTTTTCCCTAGTGGGGGCGTAGAGTCCATCCCTACCGTGGAGAATGCCAACGGATTGATAATAGGATGCTTGTCTGAAGACTCTGACTCATTTTCTTGCTCCCATGAGCAGGAAAGGGCATCGGCCTTGCGATTCTGAGAGCCCGGACAGAACTGGAGTTTAAAGTCGAACCTGGAAAAGAAAAGTGCCCATCTGGCCTGACGAGGGTTGAGACATTGTGCGCCTTTCAGATATAAAAGGTTCTTGTGGTCTGTAAGTATGGTGATTGAATGAGAAGCTCCCTCCAACAGATACCTCCACTCTTCTAGAGCGAGCTTGATGGCTAGCAACTCCTGGTCGCCAATGGCATAGTTGCGCTCCGCTGGGGAGAACTTCCGGGAGAAGAAACTGCAAGGATGTAAATGGCCATCTTTAGCCCTCTGAGATAACACCGCTCCTACTCCAACGGAGGAGGCATCCACCTCTAAGATGAAAGGAGAGTCGATGTCGGGCTGTTTCAGAACTGGTGCAGAGATGAACCGTTGTTTTAAGAGATGAAAAGCTTGCGTAGCTTCTTCAGACCACTTGGACGGGTTAGCACCCTTCTTAGTTAAAGCAGTAATAGGCGCCACAATGGTGGAAAAGTCTCGTATAAACTTTCTGTAATAATTGGCGAACCCTAAGAACCTCTGGACCCCTTTGATGGTTAAGGGTATCGGCCAATTCTGGATTGCTTGTAGTTTCTCAGGATCCATCTCTAGTCCGAAACCGGACACAATGTAACCTAGAAACGGAATGGACTTGACTTCAAAGACGCATTTCTCTAATTTGCAATAGAGATGATTGACACGGAGACGGGACAGAACCTCTTTTACCCAAAAACGATGTTCCTCTAAATTGTTGGCAAAAATGAGGATATCATCTAGATAGACCACGACATGACGGTATAAAATGTCTCTGAAGATCTCATTGACAAAATGCTGGAAGACAGCTGGAGCATTGCTCAATCCGAAGGGCATGACGAGGTACTCATAATGTCCGTCACGGGTGTTAAAGGCGGTCTTCCACTCGTCACCCTCACGGATCCGGATGAGATTGTATGCACCTCTCAAGTCCAGCTTTGTGAAGATGGTAGCTCCGCTAACTCTATCAAAGAGCTCAGTAATCAGGGGTAGTGGATAACGGTTCTTGATGGTAATGTCGTTCAGACCTCTGTAGTCAATGCACGGCCGCAGACCACCATCTTTTTTCTTTACGAAAAAGAAGCCTGCGCCGGCTGGAGAAGAGGAAGGTCGAATGAACCCTTTTGCTAGGTTCTCTTTAATGTATTCCTCCATAGAATGCGTCTCCGGCAGAGACAACGGGTAAGTTCGGCCTCGAGGTGGAACCTTCCCTGGAACGAGATCAATCGGGCAGTCCCATTCTCTATGAGGAGGAAGGATATCAGCAGAAGCCTTACTGAACACATCCGTGAAATCTTGATATGGAGGAGGTGGAACATCAGACGACCTGGGGGAGGAAGAACAGACAGGCAATACTTTAAACAAACATGTCTCAGCACAGGAGGGACCCCATGCCAGAATCTGCGTAGTCGTCCAATCAATAGATGGATTGTGAAGACGGAGCCATGGAAGGCCCAGGACCACAGGATGTGTGGCCCTTGGAATCACTAAAAAAAGAAATAAATTCGGAATGAAGAACTCCCACTCTCAGACGAACTGGTAGAGTCCTTAGGGAAATAACTGCATCAAAAATCTTGCTGCCATCCACGGCAGTTAAGGAGATGGACGAAGGAAGTCTCTCGGTGGGTAGGGACCACCGTTTAACATAGGCTTCGGTAATAAAGTTCCCAGCTGCTCCGGAATCAAGGAGGGCAATGACGTTCCGATAACGTTGAGCAATTTGGAGCGACACTGGGAGATTACAATCATGAGGAGATGGAGAGGAGATCATTACTCCTAGCCGGCCCTCTCCTGGGCGAGCTAGGGTTTGGAGTTTTCCCGGACGTTCGGGACAGACATTGATGGTGTGAGACGGAGCTGCACAGTAAAGACAAAGAGACTCAGAGAGACGTCTTCGGCGCTCAGCAGGAGTTAAACGGGAACGGCCAATTTGCATGGGCTCGTCTTTAGATGGTGACAGTTGGCGAGGAGGAGGAGCAGAAGATTTTGGAGCAGATGATCTTCCACGCTCAGTTGCTCTCTCTCTGAAACGTAAATCAACTTTCGTGCAGAGTGAGATTAGCTCATCTAACTTGGAAGGTAAGTCTCTGGTAGCTAACTCATCTTTAATACGCTCAGATAAGCCATGCCAGAATGCAGCATACAGGGCCTCGTCGTTCCATGCCAGTTCGGATGCCAGGATCTGGAACTGTATAAGATATTGTCCTACAGTACGTGATCTCTGGCGTAAACGGAGAATCTCAGATGAAGCTGAAGTTACCCGGCCTGGCTCGTCGAAGATACGCCTGAATGTTGACACGAATGCAGTGTAGGAGGATAGCAGGGTGTCGGACCTCTCCCATAACGGTGATGCCCAATCAAGGGCTGAGCCACTGAGAAGAGAGATAATGTAGGCAATTTTTGTACGGTCACTGGGAAAATTGCCAGGTTGTAGCTCAAACTGAATCTCACACTGGTTGAGAAATCCCCTGCAGAATCTTGAAGATCCGTCAAATTTTGCTGGCGTTGGAAGATGAAGACGTGGAGCAGAAATGGGTAAGGTGGGTGGGGTCATAGCTGGAGTCACTGTGGTTGACGCACCGGACGCGTCTGATCCACGGAGAGTTGTCTGAATCCCATCCAGCCGAGTAGAGAGATCCTGGAGACAGCGGATGATGTGGCCCTGTGCAGCCTCCTGATGTTCAAGTCGGGCTGCCAGTTCTTGCATCGGCCTGGCGGCTTGATCCTGGTCTCCGGCTGGATTCATATGGTCAGTGCTTACTGTCACAACTGAGGGCCTGAGCTGACGGGAGGCAGCCTCAGTTGTAGGGGCTGAGATGTAACGGAACCTGGGAGGTTGTATCAGACCCCTAGACATGTAAGTAACATGTAGAAGAAATGCCCGAAGGCGTGAACACGACAACCAGGGTAAAAGTCAATGATGTTTATTTATGACAAACTCCGTAAC
This sequence comes from Pseudophryne corroboree, assembly GCF_028390025.1. NCBI lineage: Eukaryota > Metazoa > Chordata > Amphibia > Anura > Myobatrachidae > Pseudophryne > Pseudophryne corroboree. Next base: position 282,301,603 of record NC_086445.1, on the reverse strand, counting down.
ACAGCAGCAGTAAAAGAAAACCTAAAAATCAGCAGAGGATAAATACAGTTCCTGGGTTCTACAGGGTGGCAAGGGCCACAGGGCTCTGGTAGTGTGAGATAGTTCTTATAATCTTCTAGTTGGAAAGTCCTTACCAGGCCCGACTGTAGCAATGGAGATAGCCCAGGATCGTACCAGCTGGTGTTCCAGGAAAAGCTGGGCTGCTGTGGATAAAACGGCTGCTGTGGGTACTGGCTGGAACCAGACTGATGTTGGCACGGAGTGGATACTGGCTGGAACCAGTTAAATGATAAATGTAGCTTGAGAGCGATGAAATATGAAGTGATGTTTGGAGCTTGAGAGCGGTGAAATAATAATGCCGGTGATAAATGATAATCTGTAGAAAAGGGTACCGGCACTTTAAGAAGAGCTGATCTTTGCTGGAAGCTGATTGCTGTAAGCAGGTGGATCTGTAGCTGGAAGCAGATGAATCCAAATGGATAGGAGAGTCAGGCTACACCGCAGGTGGAATGCTGGTGCGGGTCTCTTTAGTGGAGGTTTGGAGATAGGAACTGGAACCTGGAAAACAACCACAGGAGAGAGACAAACTGGAACAAGGTTTGACAACCAAAGCACTGACGCCTTCCTTGCTCAGGCACAGAATACTTATACCTGCAGCAAGGAAGGGATTGGCTAGGCAATTATGCAGATTAACATTGCAAACAGTAGATTGGTGGAAATGAACAGATGACAGAATCCAAGATGGCTGCGCCCATGCAGACACTTGGAGGGAAGTTTGGTTTGTAATCCATGTGGGAATTAAAACAGTAATGGCGGCGCCGGCCACAGGAGACAGGAGACGCCAGACTGATAAGTGCACATTTAACCACGCGGGCACAGCGGAGGCCGCGGCTGACGTAATCACCACTCTGACACTCTGCATGCAGAAACTCAGGAACAGCGGCGGAGGCCGCGGGAGACGCCATTCCGGATGTTACAGGCGTTGCGGTGACCGCGTCTCAGAGTGACAGGAGAGGAGGCAGGAATGTGGACATCAGTATGACAGATGGGATCTGGTCCTGGAACGCTGAGCCAGCCTTAGAAGGCATCTGAAGGGTAAGTAATGGCGTCCAGATACCCGGATCGTGACACCTGCCTTATTCCAGCGCTAAGTTCACTGCCCACTCATTGCCTGTTCACTGTTCAGGCACATGGGCCGACCACAGACGCAGTGCACCAATATATGGTAGCATTTGGATATCTTTTCACACCTCTCTCTATGTTACTCAAACACATCTGGAATAATTAACCCAAGTCAGACTGTTTATGATGGGTAAGACTTACTGCGTTTCTTTGACCATGGTGATGGTGTGGTCACTTTTTGCATTATACAGTTAGTGAATATCTTATCTCTGTATTTGAATCAACCTAAGGGATTATAAAAAAATTAGCAATAATCTCTAGGACAGGAATGCTTCTCTGTATGTTTTTGATGTGACACTAATTATAGACACCAATTATGCACAGAATATTGTGTTCTTTCCTTACATTGACATAAGTGATCTATCTTTTGATATTTATTGCAAACAACAATTTTTTTTTGTCACTTACCAGACAGGGAGGAATACTTGGTAGGTTACTGTAGGCTAATTCATCCCGCGGTGCTATCCAATTAGCCCCAAAGCCAGTAGTCATTGCGGATTTTTTTCACCTGCCTTAGATGGTCGGGGGAAAAAATCTGATAACTCTGGGATGAACAGGTGCTGCAGCAGTGATAACGTACGAATCAGTGAACTTTTCACGGATTCTGTGTGTTAACAGCTTTTAACACCTAGTAACGCCTGTTGACACAGTACTATAACGTGCGTTAACAAGGCTATTGGGGGGAATACAGAAGGCCAGTTGAATAGCCCTGGGCGTCAAAGCCTGAGACCACCTCCCGGTTTCACCCTCGGTCAATTACCTCTGATGATTGAATTCCTCCCATACAGTAGTACTCTTTCTACATTAATTAACTCTCAATGACCTTACTACATGTACAATATGTATGTCTCATATTATGATGGAGTGTTTTTGCTCTTTTTTTTAAACCCGTTTAAAGTTTTTTCATAATTTGAAAGAAGTACAGACATGATAGTATACAAAAAGTAATACAAGAAATTGCATAGAGACATAGAGGAACAATGGTGGTGAAGAGCAAATCTGGTGTTGGCACAGGGAGAGAAGAGATGCTAGATATTAGGGTATGTAGTTGAAATAAATTATTACAAGTTCTAAAATGGATACAGAAGAGAAATGTGAAAGCAGGAGAGAGGTAAAGAGAGAAAGCAAAGGATTGGGGGTGGGGGATGAGGGAAAGATGCCTTTTCTGGGTCTACATTATAAGCTTGGGGAAATGATTACATGATTTCCCTTCTATATAAAAAGAGATGAAAACACCATTTTTTGATGGGGAATTGTCGATGTTGGAGTAGGAGGTCTGAAAGAAGAATGTTACGTGGTGTTGTGTTATTGTATATAAACTGATACCTCCCATAATTTTCTCATGGTGTGGTGCTATTATATAGATAACCGGATGTTTTCTCCATGGCCGACACGTGCCAACTTTTATTCACAAGTTGCTGATGAGAAGCAGGGGTCAGTAAATTTCGAGTGTCTAGCAACTAGACAGCGAGCCACATTTTAAATCAGGAGAGAATGCAGATAAACGTTCTTATTGAGGCCCTCTAGTGGACAATTAAGGGGAAAAATTGGTACAAACAAACAAACAAACAAACAAACAAAACCTAGCACCTATTCGTGGCTATATACCTGCTGCTTTTCTACAGGTATACTCAACCCAAAACAAAAAGAAACCAAGATAAAACTAATATTGAAAAGCGCTGGTACTTAGCATAATTAATTTGTCTTTTGATTTTATTCAAAATTATCATGTAAACAACATATAAAAAGACAATTCACCGGCCAGTGATTACTTCTAACATCACAATATGTGCATTAGTTTTGAAATGTTATGTGTCAATATGTTGCTAAAACCTTATGGTCTAATAGTAAAAGTTATTTTGTATCAAACAACCATTCCAGTGCTCTGTTACACATGTGTTTCAGACAGTTCCTTGAAGGTATGTAACGAGTCAAATCAGTCAGAATTTACAATAAAAACGGCACATGTGTGCTTGTGATTATACTAAAAATAAATGGGTTGATATTACATTACCTCCATTTTTGAGTTGCTCCATAGTCCTGCGGTCGTGATTGCTGTAATGTAGAGTGATTATATCTGGATTCCAAAATGAAATACAGAGGTGCTTTAGTCCGTCTATAATAGGATGTCTGCCAAACCTCAGTTACAGGTTATTCGTAATGGCCATTAATGTAAGGGGCTTATTCGCCTCCACTCTCACTTCAACTTTAATATCTTGGGGCCTTATTCAGTATCGCATACTGACGATTTTACACCCACTGCGCACTTTCAGGAGCCGTTCTTGTGTGTGCACATGCAGTGAGATGCGATTGCATCTCACTAATGCGAACGCCTTTGCCTGATTTACAGGCAGAGGCATTCACGGGGAGGTGACGCAGTGTTGCAGGGGCATCGAAAACGGGGGTTGGTTCGGGTCGGCCACGTGACATTACACACAGCCGCTGCTACTAGAAACATGGCTGTGTCACAAGCCTCTGCGGTGGCCCAGCGCTAGTCCCGGTCATTGCTAGGTGACCGGGATGTCACAGGGGATTGTGGGCCATCCATAGAGAAGTTCAGTGCTCCAGCTGCATAGAGTTGGCTTTAAGAGGGGGCTTGTCTCAGCTGGGCTCTGGATTGGCTCTCCACTTCTTTATCTTCTGGTCACTCCTGCCTGACTTTGCTGGTTATAGTTCTCAGTTACTGCGCAAGCCCTTGTCGCTCTGTATGGTAATCCAGATCTACAATACCTGGCCCTTTTGCTTCAGCCATTCCCACAAACCTGGTCTGTCAACTAATATCCTGTAAGTCCCTACTTCAGCTATTCCTGCAAATCTGGTCTGTCAGCTAATGTTCTACATGTCCACGCTTCAGCCAATCCTGCAAGTCTGGTCTGTCAGCTAATATCCTGCATGTCCAAGCTTCAGTCAATTCTGCATGTCTGGCATGTCAGCTAATATGCCGCAAGTCCAAGCTTCGATCAATTCTGCATACCTGGTCTTTCTGCTGACATCATATTAGGCCAAGCTTTGGGCAGTCCTGCACACCTGGCCTGTTTGCTAACATCTTGCAAGGTGTAGCTTCAGTCTATCCTGCACACCTGGTCTGTCTGCTGACCTCATACTAGTTTGAGCTTGTACCAATTCTGCACCCAGGTTTGTCTACTAGCATCTTGCTAAATCGAGTCACTGCTGTTCTTGTATTTCTGACCAGACAGCTATACACTGCACAAAGCCACGGCCATTCCTGAAATCCAGGCCAGTCTGCACCTGCCTACATCTTACTCAATCTCTCTGATACCCCTGGTATGGGTTGATCTCGTAGGACCCAGTGTTATCGAAGTCTTGTCGAATTGCTTCTTTGATACCAAGTCACTGCCATATCATCTCTATTTAACTCATTATTCTGTGCAGTCCGGGGTCTTCTATCTATTGGGTGAGCGCCTACTGCTGGAGAAATGAAAACCAGGGCCCCCCCTAAGTACCGGTTTGTGCAACTAGCACTAAGGGAAAATCGGGCATTGCGAATGGTGAAAAGCCTCTTGAGGGTTCTAGGAGTCTCACCCCAGTAGTAACGGAGCTCCCCACAAAATCTAGCAAGTCCAAGGCCTCAACGTTCTCTAATAGTACTCTAATACTCTGTGGCATTATGCAAGTTTAAGGATCTAGTCTTTCGTAACAGGCGGCGGCTCTACTGCCTTCGCAGCCAGGCTGGAGAGGCTTCCCTTAATCAGCGATGTGATCGTAGTTGAATTGTGATCGTATTGTTGGCCGCCACTAACATGCTGGGTGGTCTTGCCCTGTGTTGGGCGGCGCCCAGCATGCGATCGTCAGCAGTTGCTGTTTTGCTGGAGTTTTTTCTGCAAAACTGCAACTCATGCAGAATAAGGTCCTTGGTGTACTCTCATGTAATTTTCTTTTCCTAGTTTTCCACGAAATTCGTGCTCTAAAGAAGACTAAAGATTTATGTTCAGAGGTCTAGAGAGCTTTGTTGTTCAGGTGATCTTCTTTTTTCCTTTAAGATTTCTATAAAAAAGGTTGTCCAGATTGTATACTGATAAGCTGTGATCCAGAAAGCATATACTTCAGCAGGTAGTTCTGTATCGGACAGGCTTGGAGCATGCTCTGCTAGGTCTGTGGGCAGTGAGACTTGGGACTTGTGCTGAACAGCTCTGTAAAGCGACCACCTGCTTTCTGGTAGACACATTGACACAATTCTATGGTTGTCTCCAGTAATTCTAATTTGATCATAGGTGCTTTGTGACGCTCAGAATGGTTCCCTCCCTTGAGAACAGCTTGGGGACACCCACAGAGTACTCTAGTGTCTCCCATAGAATGAAAGAGAAGACAGGATTTTTTTTTTTACATAATGTTAAATCCTCTTGATTTCCATGAACGCTGGACGTCCACCCTCACATTCCATGTTCTTTTGTTTCTGATTTTTTTTTTACTATTATATTGTTAAGTGCCCTGTTGGTGGTACTATGCTTCAGTTCCATCTTTTCTCCTTATCATCCTACACTGTCCTTGGGCTAAGTTACTTAATAACTGAAGTGTCTTTGGCCACTGGGGGTATAAAGGGGAAGGAGCCTGAGCTTGTGGGGCTTTATGTGAAAGTGTCCAAGTCTTCTCATGCCACCTCACGTACTCCAGTATCTCCCATGGAAACAAGGAAAAGGATTTAACGGCCAGTTCCAAATATCATGTTTTTAAGGAAAAAATGCATTTATGTCTAATCCTACATCAGCCCCTCTGTGTCTAGGGATGGCCATATTTTTGATCTCCTAATACAACTTATTAGGAAGACAAACTGCTGAAGCAAATTGATATTTTACAGTTGGAAACCTCTTTAACATATCAAAGTCCTTAGGCTTTACTGATCTAAAATACATGACAAAACATTGACTGGAAAGTGACATCTCTTTACACAAGTCTTAAGTTTATATGGCAATGACACGATTTGTGTAGATGGCAAAACAATCCTCATGTATGACATGGTGGCTTCCTCCAAGCTACAGTATGTTAAATGTTCTATAGTGTGACATGATTTAGCCTGTAGAATGCCGTGGCTACAAATATACTGTGAGCATTCCAGGTCAGATTGGTCCCAGCACTGGGGGGACTTAGAGAAGCCACACATTTTTCTGGATTTCTTATTTTAGTATCTTTTTATGCAACTCCTATGGGAAATGTTACTTTGGCAGCACAATTCCAGATTACCACACTCAGTACAGGGACATACTGTTTTATTTTTTAATTTTTTTTTATTTGAGGCAGAAACCCACACTATTTTTATTCTCGCTGTTTGACGTCAAAGAGCACTGTAGAGCTGAATTTCAGTTTAACTGTTTTCCAATATTAAACCAAATAAGGTAGTTTAAACAAGCTTTTACTATGTGTCTCTGTTGAATGGTGTAATTCGTAAAAATTTAAATCTTGAGCGTTAATATGATACAATGCAAACCTACTTTGTACCCCAAAATTTCTTAATGAAAAGTACATTTTACATTGGATACATCAGTATTTCTTAATGTGTATTCTAAATAAACAACAGCACTAAAATAAGGAGAGTACGATAAATGTTTCAGTCCTTTTCTCTAATACTGTGGGGTCATGCAGTTGTTCTTTTGCTAGCAATCCTTTATATCGGTTGAATTTCCTTTAACAACACAGATGGTGGGAATGCTACTTATTTGAGGGGTGTGCAATAAGTTTCCAGATGCACAAAAAGTATTATACTGTATTTACAAACAAAGTGAACATTTACATTTTTTCAAAGTATTCGACAGAGGAGTCTATGCAAAGTTGAATGCACTCAAACCACTTGTTGAAGCAGTTGGTTCAGTCCAAGGCAGGTATGTCTTCTACATGCTGGATAAAGGTCTCCACTACAGCTTCAAAATGAATCCCCTGCTTCTTACGCTTGATTTGTGGGAACACAAAGAAGTTGCAGGGGGCCAGGACTGGACTGTATAGAGGATGACCAAGTTCCTGGATGGACTAGGAAAACCACAACTTTTCTGCATTTGTGAGCAGGTACATTATGATGGAGAATGGCACCACGGGTGTGAGTTCTTTAATGGTGCATGGAAATAACTTCTCCATGTCCCCAGTGACTCTGCGCTGCTGTTCGAGTGGTACGGTAGCTACATGACCAGTCTTGGCCACAAACACAGCAGCATCTGCTGGCCACGCTGCGCTAACATCAGAACTTCTGTGGCAGAGCACCTCCAACTATGTTCCACTGGCCAGACTGTTTGGTCTCTGGGTCGACACTGTAGAGCCAGGATTCATTACCACTAATGATCTCCTAGACAGCATTTGAGCACCCCCCTTCAAACCTGGCCAGAATGTTGCAGCACCAAGTCAGCTGTGCCTCCTTCTGCTCTCGAGTCAGCTGATGGGGCACTCGGCGTGCAGAAACCTTGCTCAGGCTAAGCTTTTTATGGAGTATCAGGTGGATGGATCAAGATGAGATGCCTATCTCCTTCTGTGATTGGGCCACGTTCCCCTGGCAGCCACCTGTTGGCCCACATGGCAGCAACTGTTTTCTTGGTGGTTATGGACACCGGTTGACTGCATCGATCCACGTCTTCCAGGGACCATCTCCCACACCAGAATTCTGCAAACCACTCAAACACAGTGATTCAGGACAGTGCTTCCTCCCCAAAAGCAGCTTGCAAGTCTGTCAATACTCTACCGTCCTGCTGTCGCAGACCTCTCTTGCAGTTGAAGATCATGGCTCTCCAGTGGTCTCTGTTTGGCTCCATAACGAATTTGTGAAGGAAGTGAGCATGCTGACGACTTTGGTGTGCAGTGCTGCTTATAAACTGTACATTTCACAAGAACTTTGGTCAGAGATTATAACTCACAACCAGACACTCAGATTGTGTCTACTCTACCTACAGTATGCACTGAACATCCGGACACTTATTGCACACCACTCGTATATTGTTCTCACTTGTAGGTTCTTATCCCGTAAACCATTTATTTCATGCTTTTATCAATATTGTTTCATGCTATGTCTCCTGGATACTTAGAGCCAAGATCATTCTCACACAGAGACCTCTGTCAGTTAGTCCAAATCTCTTTAGCTGTAGGGCCATTCCACTATTCTGTATGTGATCTCTGTACAAGTTTTAACATATCAATTTTTGTTAAAACTTAACACGAGGAATTAAAAAAAAAAAAATGTATGCAATATTAAAGTGCCTAAGAAGAAATATATAAAAAAAGGTTTTACCATTATGGGGTATATGCAATTGCGGTCGAATTGCCGCAAAAGTCGAAAAACGGGGCATTTTCGACAAAAAAAAACATGTCGACTTGGATTCGACAATGCAATTCAGTACTTTTCGACAAAAAAACGGACGTTTTAGACTCGACTTTTTGCAATTCGACATGTCTGCAATGGTAAAAATGCGGTTTTTCGACAAAAGTATATTCAATTGAAGAATGTCGATTCGACAACAGTGCTTTTCGACAGTAATTTCGTCAATTTCATTCCGCCTCACTTTGCTGGCGGAATCTAATAAAAAAATTTAAAAACATGTTTTTTTTGTGTTTTTTTTATTGCTGATAGCATATCTATTTATATTAGAAGGGATTATGTACTTGGTTTGTCTATTAGGAGACAAGTATTATTTATATATTTTTTAAAAGATTATTATTTTTTTTTAACTGACAAATAGAGAGAGCATGGTTTTCAGTGGGAAGGGGGGTGGGAATGGGTTAAAATACTGAAAAAAAATATGCGTGGGGTCCCCCCTCCTAAGCATAACCAGCCTCGGGCTCTTTGAGCCGGTCCTGGTTGTAAAAATACGGGGGGGGGGGAATTGACAGGGGATCCCCCGTATTTTTAGAACCAGCACCGGGCTCTGCATCCGGTCCTGGTGCAAAAAATACGGGGGACAAAAGACGTAGGGTTCCCCCATATTTTTTTGCACAGCCGCTCCATTATCTTCAATGGTGGGAACTTTGCGGTCAGCGGTGAGGTTACCCGCTGTCAGCCGTTGATTTAAGGGGTCCCCACTCCTCCAGGGTACCCTGGCCAGTGGTGACTAGTTGGGGATTTAATGCCACGGCCGCAGGGACCGGTATAAAAGTGTCCCCTGGCTGTGGCATTATCTCTCCAGCTAGTGGAGCCCGGTGCTGGTGTTAAAAATACGGAGGACCCCTACGCTTTTTGTCCCCCGTATTTTTTGCACCAGGACCGGACGCAGAGCCTGGTGCTGGTTCTAAAAATACGGGGGATCCCCTGTCAATTCCCCCCCCCCCCCCCCCCCGTATTTTTACAACCAGGACCGGCTCAAAGAGCCCGAGGCTGGTTATGCTTAGGAGGGGGGACCCCACGCAATTTTTTAAAGGTTTTTTTTAACCATTTTAGTGCCGTCTGAAAAGTCAAATCCAGGACGCACTTATCCGTCAATTGGTCCGTTTTTCGACAGCAGGACTGTCGAATCCGTTTTTAATTGAATATGTCGAATTCCAGCACCCGCCGGCCGGGATTCGACGGTCGAATTGTGTAGAATTTAAAAACGGCGAAAAAAAGACGCAATTCGTCCGGAATTACATATACCCCATACCTAACACATACATTTGCATTGTCTTGTTGCAGATTATTGAACCTAATTAGTTCTTGGGGTGCCAGAGTAAGTCCCGGTGATTTTTTCCTAAAAATAACTACATGGATTGATGCGGAATAGAGACGCGTTTTGGTATTTTTTTTTTTTCTGACCTGATTTTCAGTTTCTGACCTGATTTTCATTGTGACGTCTGCAGCTTTAACTAAACCAGATGCTGCTAATGAAGCCCCAAACTTTAGGTTGAAAACTTAAAAACCTCCCTTTAATACTGTAGGTGAGAATTCTGTTCTGTGAGGTGTAAACCTTTACCAGTGAAAAATACAGTATTGTTGATATGGCTTCACTATAAACAGTAGTTGTGCCTCACTTTTTAGTAATGTGTGTGTATAGCAATAAAAAAGCATACTGTGCAGGGATGGAAAAAAACAAACCGTTTTTAAAATAACAAAAAAAAAAGCTTTTTATTTTGGTTTAAACCGTTTTTATGGTTTAAACACAATTTTTTTTATTTTTTTTTTGGGGGGGGGGGGGGGGGGAGTGCATTAATGTTTTAATTAAAAAAAAATAAGTTATATATATATATATATATATATATATATATATATATATATATATATATATATAAGAAACCTTGATCAACCATGTTGTAATGTGTTCTAACATTAGTAATGTTATCAGGCTTTGGTTTGATTTAGTTTACATCTTTCAATAAAACAGTTTTTTCTCTTACGTCCTAGAGGATACTGGGGTTCCATTTAGTACCATGGGGATATAGACGGGTCCACTAGGAGCCATGGGCACTTTAAGAATTTGAGAGTGTGGGCTGGCTCGTCCCTCTATGCCCCTCCTATCAGACTCGGTTTAGAAATTGTGCCCGGAGGAGCCGGTCACGCTTCTGAAAGCTACTAAAGAGTTTTCTGCATTTATTTTATATATTTGTTATTTTCAGGCAGGGCTGGTTGGCACCAGACTGCCTGCTTTGTGGGACTTGGAGGGGGGGGGGGGGAGAGAGAGAGAGGACGGGCCAACCTCTTGAAGGGTTAATGGTCCCGTTCCCCACTGACAAGACACTGAGCACCTGAGGGAAGTCCCACCACGGCGAGGGTACATTCCCGCAGCACGCCACCATCCCTAACAGAGCCAGAAGAATGAAGAGTGGTGAGTACTAAGCCGGCTAGCGGGTCGCCGGCCATTATGGTGGCTTGAGGGTACGGAGACGCATGGCTTCTGACCGGGTCAGAATGCGTCTCCAGACACCATACACAGCTGCGTCTCAGTACACTGTACCCAGTACACAGTACCCAAACTGGCAAAAACATCTTTAAAATGGTTCTCTCCATTTTAAGCACCAGATTACCTCAGCCAGTATAAAAAAAGCGGACTATTGAAGGGGCGGGGCTTTGCTATGAGAGAATCCAGCAGCTCACCAGCGCCATTTTCCCTCTGCAGTGGACACAGACGCTGACTGTACTAAGTCCCCTATCAGGGTACTTAGTCTGTGTCCCGGCTAAGCTTGGCAGTAGCGATAAGGGCGCGGTGGGGGCTGGCTCCAAACAACTCTGTGTCTCCCTGAAGGGCTCTTTGTGGGTTAATTGTGCTTAACCTTTTCCTGTGTGTGTGTGTGTGTGTGTGTGTGTGTGTGTGTGTGTGTGTGCTGTCACATTATGTCAGGCAAAGAGTGTGTTTCTTGTACAGCGGAGTGTTCCTCTTCACCAGGGGGCTCACTACTGGATACTCAGGGCAGTGCACCTTCCCAGAATCGCAGGGCTGAACCGGAATGGGTTAATTCCATTAAGGGAATGATCTCAAATATTTCTACAAAGCTATCTTGCAATGACAAAGAGATGTCATACGACAGACTGTGGATGAGTTTATGAATAGAGACTCAGTCCCCAAACCAGCGCCTCAATCCTCTCAGTCTGATGCTGGCGGGTCAGAGATGGAGGAGGGTGAGGTAGATTTGAGGGGGGGGGGGGGGGGGGATGGATGCTACTCTGTCACAGGGAATTGAGGCTCTTATAGAGGCTATTAGGGAGGTTCTGCAAATTCCTGATAAGGTGTCAGAGGAATGTGAGGAATCTTAATTTAATGTAAAGAATAAGTCCTCGGTCACTTTTCCTGCGTCAAAGGAACTGAATACCCTGTTTGAAGAACAGTGTGTTAATCCTGATAAGAATTTTCAGATCCCTAAAAGGTTGCTCTCATCTTTTCTTTTTCCTCTAGAGGTTAGGAAAAAATTAAAAAATCCACTGATAGTGGACGCATCAATCTGTAGGCTGTCACGGAAATTTTTATTGCCTGTCTCTGGTGCAGCTTCCATAAAAGATATAACTATTCTGAGGAAAAGGGGAGTGGGAAAGCTACTGCACTAGTATAGTATTATATGTTATTTTTGTATTTTTACTACTACAAACCCCATATTATTTTCTATTTCATAAATTTGAATTAGTTATGGGGGTGCTGCCACACACCGTAGTGTTACCAACTTTGCAGAACTTGTATACCAAAAAGAAGAAAGAATTGGTCTCAAGTGGCGCACAAAAACAATTAAACAATTGCCTAAAATATAACTTTTATTCCAGTTTATCTAAAAAGACCTGTAACTGTGAAATATTAAAACCAACATGTAATGACAAGACAAAATGTGATAATTAAAAACACACGCTGCACTCTGAGTGTCATGCACTGCTATTTTATTTACTTATTGGGTACAATGACCTCTATGTATTTTATGTGTATTTTCTGATATTGTGTGAATAAAAATTTATATCAATATCCGTATTGCAATCTGTCTCTGTTTTGTATCAATTACCAAACTCTCCAGTATATTGTGAGATATAATGTCACGTCTGAAATTTTCAATGTGTCTGTGTCAGTACACTTGCTCTAGAATTTTACTGGCTGCTGGCTAGTGAACCCCTATCTCATTTATCCACAGATTTTACTCTGCAAGGTGCATATGTATAATTCAAGTTTCCAGCAGTTTATTGTTTATTTCTTACTCCTTAATATCACCTTATGTGATCAGTTAAGATTCCATATTATCAACTGGTGCTCTCAAACTATGTAGTCAGCACTGTCAGTATAGAGAAGAGATGCTGTGTCTCACTGTTGGTACATTCCACCTTTTGTTACAGTAATCATAGCTTATAATCTCAACTCAGATGGTATCCACTTAGTGGGAGTATATTATTCTCTGAGATACTGATTGTATCACTATATACTGCACCCTTTTATTGCAGAGGAATAATACTTTATTATGAGAAATTCATTCAAGGGGATCCACTGCTCTATGTATGCAGCTTTAACAAGGAGTGAGTGAGTTGACACATAAATTTGTTTCCAAAATAATCCACTCCTTTATTTCTCTCTGGAGATTTGGTTATTTTAGTAACAGATTTGTTGCAATTTTTCTATATAGAATCTGCGGGTTAATGGATACACTTGATGGTTAATGTGTATCAACCTCCTGCCCTTCCACCTCTGATTAATACATAATTGTTTACAATGTATTCAGAGCAGCTGCCTGACACTGAGTTTTGTGTGAGGGCAGTAATGGTTTCCTATTCAGCAACAAACAGTTCCAGATTTCTACTCCTATATAATAGTGTCTTATGGTATTATATTTAGTCCACTATAAACTGCTGCTAGTGGCTGGATGCTTGATATACTTGTAAGAGGGCAGTTGTTTGATTACCATATATTCATTATATTGCCGCTTACAATGTATTCCACACACATGCATAGAAATGATTACTAGATACAATCTGCATCTTTCAGCCAATTAACTGGAGACAGCCGTGGTTTCATACCCTATCATATTGTATTGGCTTTAGGATTGTATAATACACCACGGGCACCTCTATATATACTGTCTATAAAGGAGTATGTTAGACACTATGTCTCTCTTCTAGTGATAGATTTTCTAAATAGCTGTTTACTTTTGCTGCTGATTATTTAACTCGCCACCCCTCTGTATTAGGAGTGCATTAATAGTCACAATCACACTCAGACATATACACATATAATTAGCATGCAAGCATTATTTCCACTCTAGTGCAGCGTGAACCGCCGACGCGCGTTTCACAGAGTGTTTTTTCAGGGCCCTGAAAAAACACTCTGTGAAACGCGCGTCGGCGGTTCACGCTGCACTAGAGTGGAAATAATGCTTGCATGCTAATTATATGTGTATATGTCTGAGTGTGATTGTGACTATTAATGCACTCCTAATACAGAGGGGTGGCGAGTTAAATAATCAGCAGCAAAAGTAAACAGCTATTTAGAAAATCTATCACTAGAAGAGAGACATAGTGTCTAACATACTCCTTTATAGACAGTATATATAGAGGTGCCCGTGGTGTATTATACAATCCTAAAGCCAATACAATATGATAGGGTATGAAACCACGGCTGTCTCCAGTTAATTGGCTGAAAGATGCAGATTGTATCTAGTAATCATTTCTATGCATGTGTGTGGAATACATTGTAAGCGGCAATATAATGAATATATGGTAATCAAACAACTGCCCTCTTACAAGTATATCAAGCATCCAGCCACTAGCAGCAGTTTATAGTGGACTAAATATAATACCATAAGACACTATTATATAGGAGTAGAAATCTGGAACTGTTTGTTGCTGAATAGGAAACCATTACTGCCCTCACACAAAACTCAGTGTCAGGCAGCTGCTCTGAATACATTGTAAACAATTATGTATTAATCAGAGGTGGAAGGGCAGGAGGTTGATACACATTAACCATCAAGTGTATCCATTAACCCGCAGATTCTATATAGAAAAATTGCAACAAATCTGTTACTAAAATAACCAAATCTCCAGAGAGAAATAAAGGAGTGGATTATTTTGGAAACAAATTTATGTGTCAACTCACTCACTCCTTGTTAAAGCTGCATACATAGAGCAGTGGATCCCCTTGAATGAATTTCTCATAATAAAGTATTATTCCTCTGCAATAAAAGGGTGCAGTATATAGTGATACAATCAGTATCTCAGAGAATAATATACTCCCACTAAGTGGATACCATCTGAGTTGAGATTATAAGCTATGATTACTGTAACAAAAGGTGGAATGTACCAACAGTGAGACACAGCATCTCTTCTCTATACTGACAGTGCTGACTACATAGTTTGAGAGCACCAGTTGATAATATGGAATCTTAACTGATCACATAAGGTGATATTAAGGAGTAAGAAATAAACAATAAACTGCTGGAAACTTGAATTATACATATGCACCTTGCAGAGTAAAATCTGTGGATAAATGAGATAGGGGTTCACTAGCCAGCAGCCAGTAAAATTCTAGAGCAAGTGTACTGACACAGACACATTGAAAATTTCAGACGTGACATTATATCTCACAATATACTGGAGAGTTTGGTAATTGATACAAAACAGAGACAGATTGCAATACGGATATTGATATAAATTTTTATTCACACAATATCAGAAAATACACATAAAATACATAGAGGTCATTGTACCCAATAAGTAAATAAAATAGCAGTGCATGACACTCAGAGTGCAGCGTGTGTTTTTAATTATCACATTTTGTCTTGTCATTACATGTTGGTTTTAATATTTCACAGTTACAGGTCTTTTTAGATAAACTGGAATAAAAGTTATATTTTAGGCAATTGTTTAATTGTTTTTGTGCGCCACTTGAGACCAATTCTTTCTTCTTTTTGGTATACAAGTTCCATAAAAGATATGGATGGTCGTAAAAATTGAGACTACGCTCAGATCATTGTACACAGCTGCTGGGGTGGCCCAGAGACCCACTGTTGGATGTGCGTGGATGACAAAAGCCATTGCTAAATGGTCAGGTAACCTAATTGAGGGATTAGATTCCTTGTCTAGGGGGGATGTTGTTTTACTCCTGCACCATATACAGGACTCTGCGAACTTAATGCTGGAAGCCATAAAAGAGATTGTTTTGCTTAATGCATGCACCACCGCTATGGAGGTGTCAGCATGCAGGGACTTGTGGCTACACCAGTGGACTGTTGATGCGGACTCCAGGAAAGGCGTGGAAGGCCTACCATTCACAGGAGAGGCCTTGTTTGGAGACAGACTAGACAAATTGATCTCCAAAGCTACTGAGGGTAAGTCTACGTATCTTCCTTCCACAGCTCCCCCAGCCAGGATAGATCATTCAGCTTCAAATTTACTGTCCTTTCGGACAGCCAAGTTTAAGGGCAAATCCAGAGGTGCTTCTGTGGCCTCCAGAGGCGCAAGAGGTAAACCACGCAAACCAGCAACTGCAGGTGCTCAGGAACAGAGCTCAGGCTCTGCTTCCTCAAAGCTTTCAGCATAACAGTGGACCGCAATGCCTGGAGGACTGTCAGGTGGGAGCCCGACTAAAATTCTCCAGTCACATCTGGTCAAGTTCGTGCCGAGATCCCTGGGTCATAGATCTTATTTCCCAGGGCCACAGACTGGAGTTCCAAGAGCTCCCACCTCACAGATTCTTCAATTCAAGCTTACCAGCTTCACAAGAGGCAAGTATAACTTTGCAGCAGGCCATCCAAAAACTGGTACAGACTCAAGTCATTGTTCCAGTTCCACCTCATCTGCACAACAATGGGTACTGTTCCAACTTATTTGGGGTACTGAAACCGGACGGGGCGGTACACCAATTCTGAACCTCCAGTCCTTGAACCTGTTCTTAAGAGTGTTCAAGTTCAAGATGGAGACTCTGAGAGCAGTGATCTCCGGTCTGGAGGAAGGGGAATTCCTAGTGTATCTGGATATCAAGGATGCGTACCTTCACATTCCGATCTGGCCGCCTCATCAGACTTATCTATGGTTTGCACTGCAGGACTGTCACTACCAGTTCCGGGCCCTGCAATTTGGTCTCTCCACGGCACCGAGAGTGTCCACCAAAGTGATGGCAGAGATGATGTTTATACTCCGCAAGCAGGGAGTGAACATAATTCCATACCTGTACGATCTTCTGATAAACGCGCCGTCCAGGAAGAGGTTGCTGGACAGCATTGGTCTCTCAACCAAACTTCTCCAGGATCACGGGTGGATTCTGAACCTTCTGAAATCTCACCTAGAGCAAAACACGGAGGCTCTTATTCCTGGTAATGATACTGGACACTGAGTTGTAGAAAGTGTTCCTTCCGTTGGAAAAGGCATCGGTAATCCAGTCGATGGTTCGGAATGTCCTGAAGCCAACTCGGATATCTGTGCATCTATGCCTTTGCCTTCTGGGGAAAATGGTGGCCTCTTACGAGGTACTTCAATACGGAAGTTTTCACGCAAGACCCTTCCAGCTGAATCTGTTGGACAAATGGTCTGGATCGCATCTTCACATGCACCACAGGATCCGTCTGTCGCCAAAAGCCAGGATCTCCCTAGTGGTGGCTACAGATTTCTCACCTCGTCGAGGGTCGGAGGTTCGGAATTCAGGACTGGATCCTGTTAACCACGGGCGCAAGCCTCAGAGGTTGGGGAGCAATCACCCAGGGGGTGCAGTTTCAAGGAAGATGGTCAAGTCAGGATGTCTTTCTTCCACTCAACATTCTAGAACTAAGGGCCATATACAATGCCCTTCTGCAGGCCTCTTATCTTATTCACAATCGGGCCATTCAGGTCCAGTCGTACAATGTGACGTACATTAACCGACATGGCAGAACGAAAAGCAGAGCAGCAATGTCAGGTGTCAAGATTTCTCCTCTGGGCAGAAAAAAATCGCTGTGGCATTGTCATTGGTCTTCATTCCGGGTGTAGACAACTGGGAAGCAGACTTCCTCAGCAGACACGACCTGCACCCGGGGGAGTGGGGCCTTCACTCTGAAGTTTTCAGGTGCTTGACACGTCGGTGGGTATGTCCACAGATCGACATGATTGCCTCTTGTCTCAACAAGAAATTCAAGCGGTATTGTTCCAGGTCAAGAGACCCGCAGGCATTGGCGGTAGATGCTCTGACGACTCCATGGGTCTATCAGATGGTGTACGTGTTTCCTCCACTTCCTCTGATCCCAAGAATTCTCAAAAGAATAAAAAGGGAAAAGGTTCAAGCAATACTCTTTGCTCTGGACTGACCAAGAAGGGCCTGGTAAGCGGACCTTCTGGATATGCTCCTCGAGGATTCGTGGCCTCTACCTCTTTGCGAGGATCTTCTATAAGGGGGTAACGTCTACACATTACCACCGTATTTGGAAGAAATACGTCTATTTGTGTGAGAGCAGAACTTATTCTGCGGTGGAATTTCACCTGGGATGGTTCCTGTTTTTTCTGCAGGTAGGTGTGGATGTGGGCCTACGTCTGGGCTCCATAAAAGTCCAGATTTCGGCCTTTTCATTTTCTTTCAAAAACAATTGGCTTCTCTCCCTGAGGTCCAGATGTTTTTGAAAGGTGTTCTGCGCATCCAACCTCCCTTTGTGCCTCCCATGGCACCTTGGGATGTCAGTTTGGTGCTGCAGTTCCTCCAATCGTACTGGTTTGAACCATTACAGGAGGTGGACGTAAAAGCTCTTACATGGAAGACAGTCACACTGTTGGCCTTGGCTTCAGCAAGATGTGTGTCGGAGCTGGGGGCTTTGTCTCACAAAAGTACCTATTTAATTTTCCATGATGAAATCGCTCCTTCAGTGTTCGCTTCTCTGAATCCACCTCCTCTTCGCTACCTCTTTCAGTTGGAGTACCACAAGGCTTGGTCTTAGGTCCTCTACTTTTCTCAATCTATACCTCATCTCTTGGTAAACTTATCAGCTCTTTTGGATTTCAGTATCATCTGTACGCAGATGGTACTCAAATCTCCCTATCGTCCCCAGATTTGTCACCATCTGTATTGGTCAGGGTCACTAAATGCCTTTCTGCTGTTTCATCTTTGATGTCATTTCGCCACCTCAAACTTAATATTTCCAAAACAGAGCTACTTATATTTCCATCGGCCAATAGTAGTTGCCAACCTGATATCTCTATCACTGTTGAAAACTCAACAATCAATCCTATCCCACAAGCTCGCTGTCTAGGTGTCATACTTGACTCAGAACCGTCCTTTGCTCCCCACATTCAATCTGTCTCAAGATCATGTTACATGTATCTAGAAAACATATCCAAAATATGACCATACCTTACACAAGACACTGCAAAATCTCTAATCCATGCTCTCATTATCTCCCGCATTTGATTATTGCAATAATCTTCTTACTGGTCTTACCAAAAAGAGACTATCACCACTACAATCCATTCTGAATACAGCTGCAAGGCTAATCTTCCTTGCTAGACGTTCATCGTCTGCAGATCCGCTCTGTCAGTCCCTCCATTGGTTACCTGTATTCTACCGTATGCAATATAAAATACTTTCTCACACATAACCATACTACACCAATGTACATCTCTTTGCTCATCTCAAAATATCTCCCAACCCGACCTCTCCGCTCTTCACAGGATGTACATCTCTCATCCACACTCATTACTTGCTCTTATGCATGATTGCATGACTTCCTTCGGGCTGCTCCCACTCTGTGGAATACCCTACCACGCATAATAAGACTCTCCCCTAGTCTCCAAACCTTCTAACGGTCCCTGAAAACTCACCTCTTCAGGCTAGCTTATCACATTCAAGTACTGCTCACTCAACCTTCATAAGCTTTCCTATCCGATTATATCCCCACTGTACAGTCCGCACACATTCTCCACATATTTTCTCTTTCTTCACTTTCCCTTCTTTCTGACCAGGGTTCATCATTGCTGTGATGTGATATCATGCAACTCACCTAGAACCTTTGCACTCCAGTGGACAAATATGCAATAGATAATGTCTTTCCTTGTGTATCAATGCCTATTTCCCTACAGATTGTAAGCTTGCGAACAGGGCCTTCCTATCTCTGACTGTTTTGTTTATTACGCAGTTTTGTTGTATCATTGTGTCCAGTTGTAAAGCGCAACGGAATTTGCTGCGCTATATAAGAAACTGTTAATAAATAAATAATAATAATGAGGACAGAGCTGAACTAAGAACTCGTCAGCAATTTCTTTCAAAAGTGGTGTCTGCGTTTTACATCAACCAACCTATTGTGGTCCCGGTTACCACCAACACTTCCGCTACTTCAAAGTCTTTGGATGTTGTGAGAGGACAGCTCGTCACAGGAAATCCGACTCGCTGTTCGTTCTATATGATCCCAATAAAATTGGATGTCCTGCTTCAAAGCAGACAATTGCACGCTGGATCTGGTTCACTAGCATGCTTATTGCTTATTCCACGGCAGGGGTTCACTACGGCTGGCCGGCGGTCAGGCTCCCGGCGACCAGCATCCCGGCGCCGGGAGCCCGACCGCCGGCTTACCGACAGCTTGGCGAGCGCAAATGAGCCCCTTGCGGGCTCGCCACGCTACGGGCACGGTGGCGCGCTACGCGCGCCACACTATTTTATTCTCCCTCTATGGGGGTCGTGGACCCCCACGAGGGAAAATAATTGTCGGTATTCCGGCTGTCGGGCTCCCGGCGCCGGTATACTGAGCGCCGGGAGCCCGACCGCCGGCAAACAGAAGACCACCCGCCGGTTCCAACACCTGTACAGGCCCACTCTACTAGGTTGGTGGGTTCTTCCTGGGTGGCTGCCCGGGGTGTCTCGGCTTTACAGCTGTGCCGAGCGGCTACTTGGTCTGGTTCGAACACGTTTGCTAAGTTTTACAAGTTCGATACTTTGGCCTCTGAGGACCTTCAGTTTGGTCTATCAGTTCTGCAGGAACCTCAGCACCCTCCCACCCGGTTTGGGAGTTTTGGTACATCCTCATGGTAGTAAATGGAACCCCAGTATCCTCTAGGACGTAAGAGAAAATAGGATTTTAATTACCTACCGGTAAATCTTTTTCTCGTAGTTCGTAGAACATACTGGGCGCCCGCCCGGTGCTTTGTTCTTCCTGCACTGTTACTTGGTTAAGTATTGTTGGTTCAGCTGTTGCTGTTCCTGTTTAAAGTTGAGTTAGCATAGCTTTCTTCTGTTTGAGTGTGCTGGTTTGGAATTTCACCACTATCTTTATCTATCCTTCTCTCAAAGTATGTCCATCTCCTCGGGTACAGTTTCCTAGACTGAGTCTGGTAGGAGGGGCATAGAGGGAGGAGCCAGCCCACACTATCATATTATTAAAGTGCCCATAGCTCCTAGTGGACCTGTCTATACCCCCATGGTACTAAATGGAACCCCAGTATCCTCTACGGACTACGATAAAAGGTTTTTCCGGTAGGTACAGTAATTAAAATCCTATATTTACAACTTATTTTTATCTATAGCTATTATTATTATTATTATTATTATTATTATTATATCTGACTGTATATAGATAGACTAAACATATTAATACATAGCTGCTTGTAATTATTTTTTATGTTCTGTTTCTATTTGCATCTGTACCTTGTAATTCATTCTATCTGCCACTCAGGATGACTGCTTATCTGCTTTTCCTTCTCTTTTTTAGACTATCCTCTACACCATACTCCATACAAAATGGAAAATGCAAAAGCACTTTTCAGAGAAATAAAACATACACCTATGCGCGCACACACACACCCCCCCCCCCCCCCCCCCCGAGGAGTTAAGCATCAGCACTGGGCATGCCACAGGCATTAAACATTTAAAATAAAATATTTGTTTTTTTAGTGTAAATACTTTTTTTTTTTTTAAGACATGATGGCGCCATGCCAGTAGTCGCCGCATAATAAGTGGTTTTTAAAAAAACAAAACATTTGGTTTAAACCATGGTTAAATCAAGGTGGTACCAGCCAAACCCTGATACTGTGCATAGGCTAGGATCACTATCCAGTTCAGCCACTGGTCAAATTGACAGAAAACGACACTGAGGCTGAGTGGTCACATCAGTTCCTCCTTACACTGGGTCCTGGTTGTAGGTTATGAAGAGATGCACACTCACAGGCTAGTGTTTGGATTCTAATTGTTTTTATGGCATGCTTAATGAGTATTCTGTCAATCTCTGTAATGACCATTCTATATCATGCTTGATTTGGGAACACCTACTGTACTTTGCAGAATTGTGGAAATGAACTGATATTGCAGCATGGTAGCATCTAGTTTCTCTTCGTGAAGAGGACCTTTTCCGTAAACCCCTGGGTCCATGTCACAAACTATTTGGAAAAGTAACCTGTGGCGAGCCCTCCTGAAGCGTGCCCGCGAGGGTCCAATCATCCATGGATAAAACGAAAAAACCTCAAATGAATGGATAAAACATTTAGGTGCTGTAAGAGCGGAAGTTATTTACTGCCCTCTTATATCACTTCCTAGTCCTGATCACGAAGAGAAAATATATACAACCATTGCAGCATTTGTGAACAGGGTAAGGATTGTGTTGAAACTATAGATTACATGACAAACCTAACATGCTGCTTTTCTTGTCTCTCCTTAGTCTCTAATATTTGATGAGGTTGACCTGTCCGATGCCAGTGTAGCAGAGTCAAGTACCAAAAATGTCAACAACAGCTTCACGGTAAGATGCAGCTATGAAATATATGCCAATCCTCTTCACCCTGCTGCAAGGCTAAAGAATAATATTTTGTTTAATGTTTGGTTAATGATTCCGTGGAGCATAATTAATGTAAATATATGTAATATAAATAAAACATATAATAGAGAGAAAATTGCGGCAATTCATGGCAGCCTAATGCTAAATAACATAAATTGGGCCGGTATCCCAGATGCTGGCAATGGTGATGTACTGTATATTTTGCATATTATAGAGCATAATGCTCCATGTGCTATATATTTATAGGGACCTTAGAAGTCAAAACAGTGCGTCTTCGCAACTTTAAGATATGAAACTCCATTATGACTATTAATAGGTTTATAATCTAAAGACTATATGCTTTATCCCTCATTCTAAAATTGTGTCTGTAAAATGTGAAATAAGTTGCCAAGGATATAGGATTATTTCCCAAATGTCACCATAACCAATTTGAATAAATGTATTAATGAAAAATAAGAGGAAGGATTGCGGGCAGTGGAGGGAAAAGTAGGAAGACGCGTTACAGATATAATTAAATTAGCTTTTGGCTGTTTCTCTTTGCAAGAGGATCTTTTTGTACTTATCTGATCTATCTATGTGTAGATAACACTTTCCCACCAGTGTTACAGGAATCCTTTTTAGTGTTATTATTAAAGCAGTTGTGTTTTATTCATTTTGTGCTGTTCTTTGTACATCTTTCCAATGCATACATTGCTGCTGTTTAGCAGATTGTAAGAAGCATATCCCACCTAGACATGAGCATAATTTGTGTAATCTGCTTTAAATGAAATTGAGATCTGACATGATCATTGTAGTGGAAGCCATCCTTGTTCCATTGGCATGGGTGAGGTATGCCCTATAGTGGTCAGTGTAGTGGAAGCCATCCTTGTTCCATTGGCATGGGTAAGGTAAGCCCTATAGTGACTAGTGTAGTTGAAGCCATCTTTGTCCCTCTGGCATGTATGAGGTATGCCCTATAATGGCCAGTGTAGTGGAAGCCATCCTTTTCCCTCAGGCATGGATGAAGTATGCCCTATAGTGACTAGTGTAGTTGAAGCCATCCTTATCCATATGGCATAGGTGAGATATGCCCTATAGTAGCCATTGTAATGGAAGCAATCCTTGTCCCTCAGGCATGGGTGTGGTATGGCCTGTAATGGCCAGTGTAATGGAAGCCATCATTGTCCCTCTGGCATGGGTGAGGTAATCTGCTGTAAATGAAACTGATATCTGACACTGGAGAGGCATGCTGTATAATGGCCAGTGTAGTGGAAGCTATCCTTGTCCCTTTGGTATGGGTTACTTATGCAGTGGCCAGTGAAGAGGAAGCCATCCTTGTCCCTTTGGTATGGGTGAGGTATGCCCTTTAGTGACTAGTGTAGTTGAAGCCATGCTTATCTTCTGGCATGGGTGAGGTATACCCTATAATGGCCAGTGCAGTGGAAGCCTTCCTTGGTCCTCTGGCATGGGTGAGGTATGCCTTATAATGGCCAGTGTAGTGGAAGCCATCCTTGTGTCTCTGGCATGGGTGAGGTATGCCCTATAATGGCCATTGTAGTGGAAGCTTATCCTTGTCACACTGTCATTGCTATTCACCAAAACCACCAAAGCATGATCCCCGTGAAGCTTCCCACAGACTTTTGCTGAAGCTACATGCAGTCTTGTGGGAAGGCTGCAGAGCAGCAGTGGTTTGTGCAGAGCCTATACATGCAGCAGTAGGTGGAGACCAGGAGCCTGATGTACAGTCGAAAGTAAATTGGGAGTATGTTGCTCCATAGAAATGTGCACTGAAACTGTGTGTATATGCCCGTACATGGAGTCATATACATCTTGTGATACGGCCACCCTCACATGTGTGACTGGTGTGCTACTAGTAATGATTGTCATCCGTGTACAGTTGAGCACCTACCCTATACTAGATGCAAAAGATAAGTCCCTGATGATGCGTATTTTCTCTTACACCATACTCTGCAGTTCCTCCAACCTTTGTCTCTGTGAGAACATCCCGTTACAACCACGTTCCACTACTTACATGTAAATGTAGATGCTAGAGGAATGTGTACATGTCAGCTATGCTCCATCAGACGTGACTTAAAACATGAAAAAATAAATACATTTGTATTAAAACAAAGTTTCCATTACATGCACGAAGAAGTAAAAAAGGAAATTCACATATGAAATGTTATACCATATTATGCTATGTTCTATTTGCAGTGTTACTTAGTTGTCACTCCTTTTTGTGACAATGTTTCCTCTTTGGAATTGCTACACCACACTAATCAGTTCTTGTTGCACATAGATACATTGGTTTTCTCCCTTTTCTACAAATTGTTGTCTTTGGCGTCTTCAATTTGTTTTGTGAAAACAGATGGACTTGTAAACTCCCTCCCTGCCAGTTCACTGGTGTAAGTGGCAGAGAAGTGCATATGCTGCTGCGTGATGGCAGATGAGATATTTTGGGCTCTGAGCAGATTGGGTAAGAAGATGAAGTCTCAGGACATCAGTTGGAATGATTCTAGAGATGTTTTTTGTTTGTTAAAGAGCAGTACACAAATGCTCATGGGAATTTCTTCAACTAAAGGCAATTGCTACAGATAAAGTAGGGTGGTTTTTTTTTTTCTGGTTTGCTTGCAAGCTGTGAGTTCACTGGACTTTGCATGACTGGAGGGAACAACTGATCATCCTCTGAGCTTAAAGCTCATTGTGAAGTGGAGCATTGCAGTTCTTTACAAAAAAAAAAAAGTATACAGTTTTTAAATTTGACGTATAGAATTTAAATAACAGAATAATTTTGTTATAGAGTCTTGCAGTTTGCAACAGTTTAAAGTGGAATTCAAAAAAAGAAATAAAAATCTTTATAATATAACAACATATAAACTGTGATTGTACCTATGTAAGAGATACATTTATGTTTCACTTATAATACGAATATTGCTATAACCTGCACTACAACTACAGCACCAGTTGGCCCCCAGCTTTTATATGTCTAGCGCAAATTAGACAGTGAAAGAATGTCCTGTGGTTGCTTGCTGTGGTTTTAGTAGAAAGCTGCACCTTTGTGCACTGTTGATAAATAGTCTTTCATAAGCCAAGTCTGTGATATTGGAAATTCTCTTTCTGTCTATATACATATAAAAACCACAAGTGGATAGTAAGGGGTATTCTCGTGATATTACAAGTGGTAACTGCTTTTAAATGGCTTGGTGACTACTCATTCACATAAACATGATGTTCTAGGAGAGTCACCTGAGCATAGCTGGAGCAGGAGTGCATGTGACAAAGCCATTGTCTTGGTGTGGGTATGTGGAATTATAGAATGAGACTGACAATCCAGGCATCTAAATCTTTCCAGAACATAGATGAGAGGCTTCTGTGAAATGATAGTGGAGTGCAAGCTCTTCCATTACTATATAGATAAATTAACATGCTGGGAGTTAGTCCGTCTATCGAAAGCCACAAATTACAGATTCCGCAATAACAGGAACTACTAATTTGTGGTGTCAGTAGCCTAAGTTTAATGTTTACTTCTATAGTGCTCCTACAACGTAGTATATGTGTCAAAGTACTTTTTTTTTTTTTTTTAATACATTTTTGTGTACTTCTAAAAACCCTTCACCAAGCATGACATTCTTACAACGCATCAGGTTGCACACAGCCCGTAAAAAACATTTAAATAAATTAAACCTGAAATTTGACAGTATGATGTTATACAGTACTTTGTACTGTTTATGTTTCAATGCCAGCTCCAAATAAAACATGCTTGTAGTAGCTAGAGCCCTATTTGGGCTGATAACTCTTAGAGCTATAAAAATGGTTGTAAGATCACTTCATTACGTTGTTCTAACTACTGCTATTGCTGATCAGTTTTCCCTAAAAATTACTTTATAAAGCAGAGTAATTGATGTTATTGAGCAACGGTTGTATATAGGACTGTCTCTTTTTGTATAGAATGCCAGCTTGTACATCTAAAGCATGGGTCTTCAACCTGTGGCCCTCCAGCTGCTGTGAAACTACACATCCCAGCATGCCCTTCTACAGCTTTGCTATTAAGGTATGCTAAAACTGAGGTAGGGCATACTGGATGTGTAGTTCCACAGCAGCTACAGGGCCGCAGGTTGAAGAACCATGGTCTAAGGCAGAGGTGGGGAACCTTTGGCCCTCCAGATGCTGTTGAACTATATATACCAGCATGCCTTGCTACAGTTTTGCTATTTGGCCAAGCTAAAACTGTTGCATGGCTTGCTGGGATGTGTAGTTCATAAACAGCTGGAGGGCCGAAGGTTCCCCATCCCTGGTCTAAGGGAACATACACTTTTTCCCACATCTGTCTATGGTATGCGGTTTAACCCTATTTCTAAATGGAACACTTTGGCATTGCTCCAAGTACTCAAAACAACTTTAACTTTCTAAACGTTAATGCTAAGCTGAATTGTGGAATTGTTTTCTAAATAAGTCATTTGGATTGGAGTGTACTAAGGAAACCAGTTTAGATGGGGTCATTTTAGATTGTGACTACCTGACATGGACATACAGTAGATGTCGGGATAATAGATCTTGGCACTGTAGATTGTAAGGTTATTAGAAGTCACAGAGGAGTTTGGTGACTGTAGACATGAGGTTAATCTCCCGTATTTGTGTCTCTCTTCCTTCACCTGAAGTCACTATGTCTTACACACAGTATTCACTATTTGCCTTGGCCCCTTCTGCACAATAAGAAAAATATTTCCTAAGACTTTCATTTAAAATACTTTTTAAATGGTATTTTTTTAGTAAGGCATACCTATATCCTGTGCTGTTTATTTTGTAAGGATATTAGAAGTCATGGTGGTGGACGGTGCCCATATAAAGGCTACAGGCTGAGAGCGTTTATACAGGTCACAGAACTCCACCAAATGCTGTCCTTTACCAGCTAGGAATGCACAGCAGTCATGAGATCAGATCATTGGCGTAGTGACAATGGAGGGAAATGCTTCTCCTTCACACAGGAGTAAATTGTCTCTGAAGCCTCTGGAATGTTGGCGAGTGACAAAGGAACATGTTTTTTATTGACTGTACTATATCGCCACAGCACCTATTCACCTTTAATACAGCTTTATTTGAGAGTTGTGACGGGATCCGGTCTCTAGGTCGACACTATCTATGTCGATCACTATTAGTCGACCGTAACTAGGTCTCTAGGTTGACATGTTCTAGGTCGACAGGTCAAAGGTCGACATGCGTTTTTCTCGTTTTTTCTTTTTTTGAACCTTTTTTCACGATCCACGTGAACTACAATTGGGAATGGTATTCTCGAGTGAAGCGAGCCATGTGAGGGGACATAGTGCACTAATTGGGGTTCTCGGTCACTCTACGAAGAAAACGACACCAAAAAAACATAAAAAAAATCATGTTGACCTGTCGACCTAGACCCTGTTGACCTAGAGACCCTGACGACCTAGTTACTGTCGACCAATAGTGGTAGGCCTAGACACTGTCGACTTAGTTACTATCTACCTTCCATAGCACACCTGTTGTGACACCAGCCAAACGGCTGGTTCTGCAAGCATCCCATGATGGATGGAGGTTTTTTTTTTTTTAATGCTGTTTGTAGTAAAGCCTTTTTCTGCAGCAGGGTACACTGGTATTCCACAGGGAATAACATCGGGGTGTAGAGTTAGAACTTGATCCGAGGCGCCAACAGGCTAAAGCTTTGACTGTTCCCAGGATGCACTGCACCCCCTCCTCTATAGTCTTGCCTGCAGGCACTAGAGCTCAGTTTGTAAGTTGGTTCCTGCAGTGCAGGTCACTAACAGGGAAGGCTGCGCTAGGCAGCCCTGAAAAGAGCTTTTTAAGAAGACTTCAAGGGCCGCAGCACTTTTATGTCATTCTGACATGCTGTGCTGCGGCTCCATCACTTCCCCAGAAACGCTGCATACTCCCGCGGCCTGGTTCCCGGGTACTTGCAGCGGGGATGCACCAGTTTCTAGGCACACCACCGCTGCTGCTCTCCTGGATCGCGTGGCTGCACGACAGGGAGGAGGTAAGAGGGTACCCCAGGTGGGACCCGCCGGTAAATCGCGATCCGGTCGTGGTCCCTGGAGATGGACCGCGCCGCTGGCGTGGACACTGTGGCCGTGCAGGGGCCCCAATGTATACACCAGGGCAGGGAGCACAGGTCTGATTTACTAAAATCTATTTAATATAGGCTCCATAGTACCCGGTGGTGAAGTCCAGCAGAGGGGATAAGGCGCTCACCTGTAGCCCCTTCCCAGCTCTGGTTGGCATCTACTACTGGTGTTCCCGCCCTGGAGCTGCATCTCTCTCTCCCTGAAGTGATTTTGGCGCCATTACATAGCTGGGCTGATCTCTGGGACTGCTGGGCACTGTCTAAAACCGCCTGTCTTGTCTGCGCTGTGTATTTACAGACACTTAAGTTTTATTCTACATGTCATTTTAGACAGTGTTAGTTAAGAATAAGTGTACTGCTATATGAATATTTAGTACAAGTATTCTGTGATATACATCCGGTGTTTACTGTGCATTGTTATATCTGTATACATACATATCTATATGTAGATTTACTAGTCCAGTGCAGTCTTATTGTTTATATGTAATAATTTCTGCATTTGTATCTGTGACTGTGTGTGCGTATAGCTGCTGTGTGGATTCTATTCTGTGTATCACACGTATTGCTATCACTATATTCTGTACCCTGGAGGACTAAGTGCGTCAGGGTCTCATTTCAAATATAGTGTTCCACAGGATATGCTGTTTTGTATTTTTCATTGTGTATTTCAGTCACCTCACACCGCTTAAATCTTCTGTTTTGTGCGTTGCATTTGCTATCACATAACACAGGTTTTTGGGTTTTGTTGCAGGTATTGTGTTTGTGTGGCTATATTGTACTGTTGCGCCCTAAGGCTACATTCCCAATAATGTCTGCTATACAGGGCGGGAAATCCGCAGACGCTCCTGCATCATGCCGTGCTGGCGCTATGATTTTGTCTGAGGAAAAGGTTTCAGCTGAGGGTTCAGGTACTGGGTGCGCTGCACCATCCAGTCCGTTTGCAGCACCTGTGGCAAATTAAGACCCACCTTGGGCTGCTTTTTCAAATATGCTGTCGACGCTTGTAACGCGGCTTACGCCCCCTGTGGGATCTCCTGTGCCATTGCAGCCACATATTGTCCCTGTAGTCAACCCGCCTTGGGCGGATGCTCTGTCTACCCAGTTACAACAATTAAAACAGTCTTTGATTAGACAAAAACCTACCCCTCGCCCTGCTGGGGCCAAAGGGTAATCTAAACGGGCCATTTCTTCCTCGCAATCCACTAATATTTTGGATGATTCTTCCGATGTGGATGGGGATTCTACTGATCCGTCAGACACTGATACAGTTGCTCCTGATGAGGAATCTACAACTCAAGTTGATGTTCCTGACTTAGTGGAGGCTATCAAGCTGATTCTCCAGTTTGATGATGTTGACCCCCCCCCCCCCCCTCCCCCCCGCTACGTCTAAGAAACCTGTTAAGTTTAAACGTCAGAAGGTTGCTAAAGAATTTTACCGCATTCTGATCTTTTAATTGACATACGTCAGGAATCCTGGTCATCTCCAGGGAAGACATTTTTCCTGTCCAAAAAGATGCTAGCTCGTTACCCTATCCCTGCAGAGTTGAATAACAAGTGGGAAACTCCGTCGGTGGACTCTCATGTCGCCCGTCTAGTGGTATCTTCTACTCTGCCTGTTACCACTGTCACCTCACTGAAGGAACCGACGGATAAGCGTGTGGAGGGATGCCTGAAGTCTATTTACACACTTACCGGTGCTGTGCATAGACCCACTATGGCAGCCTCTTGGGCTGCAAAAGCTATTGAAGCATGGCTTCAGGCAATAGAGGATGAGCTACCTCTAAATTTTTCTGACACTGCCAGACAATATCTGTTGTATATTACCACTGCTTCTCACTATATTCAGGAGGCGGCCTCTGATGCATGCATGATGGCGGCCAAGGCGTCTACTACGTCTATCCTGGCTCGCCGGATTTTGTGGTTAAGGTCCTGGAAAGTGGACCTGGACTCCAAAAAGACCTTGGAGGTTCTCCCTTTTAAGGGAGACATACTATTTGGAGAGGATCTGAACAAGATCGTGACTGACTTGGCAACAGCTAGGACTGCTAGGACTCCAAAGTACTTGGCAACAGCTAGGACTCCAAAGTACTAATCCTTCTGCTCCGAAGGCTAAGAATACCACTTTTCATTCCTTTCGACCTTCAGGTAAAGCAAAGGGTCAGGCATACCCGAGACATGCTCATACTTTCAAAACCCCCAAGCCCAAGCAATCTTGGGCCGCCCGTCAGCCTGCTTCCAAACAGGACAAGCCTGCGGCATGACAGGGCAGGCCTCCCCCTGGGAGACCCGGGGTGGGAGGCTGACTTCTGCAGTTCACCCAGGCCTGGTTAAAGACCACTTCAGACGCCTGGGTGCGGGAAGTTGTCTCTCACGGGTACGCAATCTCCTTCAAGAGACGTCCCCCTCACCAGTTCTGCTAGACTGTTATCCCATCGGATCCGCTGAAAGCACAGACTTTACACTTGGTTGTACAATCTCTCCTAGATACTGGAGTGATTGTGCCGGTACCTCTGTCTCAAAGAGGCAGGGGCTACTATTCGACCCTGTTTCTAGTCCTGAAACCAAATGGGTCCTCCCGGCCTATACTTAACCTCATATCTTTGAACAAATTTGTTAGGGTATCCAAATTCCGTATGGAAACTCTGCGTTCCATTGTACTGGCCATGGAACTCAAGGACTATATGGTATCCCTGGACATACAGCATGCTTACCTGCACATTCCTATTGCCATGTCGCAACAGCAATACCTGCGGTTTGCTATTGACAACCTACATTATCAATTCCAGGCCTTGCCTTTCGGACTGACCGCAGCTCCTCGGATCTTCACCAAGGTCATGGCAGTCATGACGGCTCTTCTCTGCCTTCAGGGTGTCAGGATCATGCCGTATCTGGACGATTTGCTGATCCTGGTGAACTCCCCAGAGGTTCTCCTCAGTCATCTGGAGCTGACTGTCCAATTCCTACAAGCCCACGGGTGGCTCATCAACTGGAAGAAGTCATCGCTGGTCCCTGCTCAGAGCATGGTGCACCTGGGGGCATTGAGAAGGTTCTGAAACTTCAGGACAGGATCAGATACTTCCTCTCTCGCCAGAGTGTGTCAGTACAGTCGTACTAGGCCTCATGGTGTCGGCATTCGACATGGTAGAGTACTCTCCATTTCATTCCTGCCCTGTGCAGAGGTTAATCCTTTCCAAGTGGAACGGCCTGCCTCACCGGATCAGGTCTCAAATGATCTCCTTGACTCCGGAGGTTTGTCTGTCACTGAGCTGGTGTCTACAGGACCAACAGTTGAGCAGGGACCGTCCCTTCTGGATCTACAACTGAGTCCTCCTGACAACGGACGCCAGTCTGCGAGGTTGGGGCAAGGTGATAAACATTCTGGAATTGCGGGCAGTGTTAAATGCGTTGACACTTACCCTGCCTCTGGTACAGAACAGGCCTGTTCAAACACGATCAGACAATGCCACCATGGTGGCGTATACAAACCATCAAGGCGGCACTCGAGGCCACATGGCAGTGATGGAAGTGTCAAAAATCCTCCAATGGGCGGAACGCCATCTGCCAGCTCTATCGGCAGTGTTCATTCTGGGAGCCCTCAACTGGGAAGCCAACTTCCTCAGTTGTCAGGACGTGCATGCCGGAGAGTGGAGCCTTCATCCAGAAGTCTTTCAACTCCTAGTGGGCAAGTGGGGCCTACCAGATGTAGACCTGATGGCATCTCGACACAGTCACAAGGTTCCGGTCTTCGGAGCAAGGACAATGGATCCTCAAGCAGCGTTCGTGGACACACTGGCAATTCCATGGAACTTTCGGCTGCCATACGTGTTCCCTCCAGTGTCACTCCTGCCCAGGGTAATACGATAGTTCAAGCAAGAAGGAGGAATACTACTTCTAGCCGCTCCAGTGAGGCCCAGACGGAATTGGTTCTCAGACCTGCAGGGTCTCTCGAGCATCCTCTTCTACTTCCTCAATGCCAAACCTCCTCGTTCAGGGCCCTTGTGTCTACCTGGACCTGGCCAGACTGGCTTTTACGGCATGGCTCTTGAAGCATCACTCCTGAAAGCAAAAGGATTCTTTGAGGCTGTCAGTCAAACTTTGTTGAAAGCCCGTAAACCAGCTTCAGTTCGGATTTATTAAAGTGTCAGGAATTCTTACTTCACCTGGTCTGCCACGCAGAATTATGATGTATATACTTTCAAAACTTCCAGTCTTTTTTGACTTTTCTATAACAAGGCCTATACTTGGGCCTTCGTCAGAGAAAAATTGCGTTGCATCTCTTCCTGACGTTCACACTTTCAGGGGGGTAAATTTACTAAGATGGGAGTTCTATTTAAGAAGGTAAGTTGTTCATAGCAGCTAATCAGATTTTACTTCTCATTTATCAAGCACCTTCTAGAAGATGATACCTGGAATCTGATTTGGTTGCTATGGGCAACATCCCATCTTAGAAAAGAAAAAAGCATATGGTTCTAAGTGCGCACTGTGCTGCTAGTGGTGCTAAAGCTCACAAAGAGGTATTTCCAACCCTCCACCACAAGTTAATAGATATAAAAGTAGAGAGAGAGTTCCACCAGCGCAGACAATGATATAAAATGGATACTTATTCCAATATGATTGATGGTATTTGCAACTTTGTTTTTTCTCCCAGTCAGATGTCATATAATTTGCAAGAGAGAAGATAAAAATACCATAGTGTAATCCGTTTTTTTTAATCAAAAATTAGACATAAAATATCCCTGCAAGGATATTATATATAAATAAATAAAACACCGTTTCTACATAGGTTACAACACTGAACATTAAAATACACGTGGCTGTGAGTTGATTGTAATTACCGATGTAATGAGAGAACTATGTCACAAGTTCTCAAATAGGCATATACAATATACATTCCATGCGTATCAGCAACATGTGAAAATACTTTAAAAAAGCTGGGATATCCAAAGCCGGTCCGTAAGGTGGATAATTACCAGTTCCAGGTGAAGAACTGGCAGCGCTCAGTTCTTAAACGCTTTGGAAATCAGAAGAAAAATCCTTGGCTGCAGTCCCAAGTTCCTCCGCTCCTATCCAAACTCCGGA
This sequence comes from Pseudophryne corroboree, assembly GCF_028390025.1. Classification (NCBI taxonomy): domain Eukaryota; kingdom Metazoa; phylum Chordata; class Amphibia; order Anura; family Myobatrachidae; genus Pseudophryne; species Pseudophryne corroboree. The sequence continues at coordinate 282,268,185 of NC_086445.1, read as the reverse complement.
TCGTCTGGTCCCCAGCTGCGGCACCCACGCGTTCCGACCCTCCACGGGGGTCTTTCTCAAGGTAAGCCGTGAAGCAGAATGAATCCATACCTCAATGGAGGTGTTTAAAAACCTCCCGCTATTTCATGCGTGAGTCTCTAAACAGTCTGAAACTACATGTCCCATGACTCCTTGCGCAAGGACCGTCATATCCTGTTTCCTGCACATCGCGTCTCGTTGTCATGGTGACGCGTGACGGGAAGCATTTCGGCTGTTTTGAATGAAAAATACAACATCTTAGTACTATTTCATAGAGTCTAGCTGTAAGATCTAAATAGTAGATTTATCTATTATATTCCGCCACCAATTTGCAAGAGACATGAAAATAAGCTATTGAGATCGGAGTGAAAAGAACAAAGGTAATATGAAGTATTAGAGGTAGATTCTAAGGGATGAAAGGAATATTCCCTAAAGGAACCACTTAATCTCAAAATCGGTATTTAAACCGCCTGGTTTTAGTGTTCCAAACCCATATATCCTTTTCATCTCTGTTTTTGCCAATTGGGTATTTGTATCCTTTTTTCTCCAATGTCCCTTAACATGCTGAATACCCATGAAGTGTTTTATATCCTTTGGGGAACAGTCATGATACCTGCGGAAATGGTCCGACAGGGCATGGCTCTCCAAGCCATTTTTAATATTTCTTAAATGTTCCCCTATACGGACCTTAAGAGGTCTAGAAGTTCTACCTATATAGGATAACCCGCAGCTACACTCAATGTTATAAATAACGTTTTTTGTGTGGCATGTAATAAACTAATTTCCCAGGTGTTATTAATTGTCACCTGGGAAATCTTACCAGTACTTTTTGTTTTAATGGCTTTACATCCCAAGCAGGTCCCGCACCTGAAAAAACCTTTCGTTTTTATCCATACCGAGGTTTTTAACAAGGGGAGGGCACTCCTTACTAGGTTTGTGCCAATATTGGGAGCTCGCCTATATATATATTTAGGTCTTTCTGGAAGATGCTTCCCTATGACCGGATCCTGCTTAAGGATTTTCCAATTCTTATTGATAGATTTTTCAACTCGTTTATGCTGTTTATTATAGGTAGTAATGAATGCCCATTCGTGATCTTTTGGTTTTTCCTATTTTTTGTTTGGTTTTTAATAAATCACTTCTGGGGATATTACTGACTTCTTCCTTTATTTTGCTAAGTTTCGAGACTTCATAACCACTCGCCTCAAACTTCTTGCACAATTGGTCTGCTTGTTCCAAAAACACTTTCCTTTGGGAACAATTCCTCCTTATCCTCCTAATTTGACCACCAGGGATCGATCCCAACCAATTATTATGATGACAGCTATCTATCCCTATGTAACATAAGGAATCGGTTGTTTTCGTGTAATTTTTTGAGGTTTTCAAACAATTAGAAGACAGAAGCACGTATCATAAACTAAGAGCAGATCCTACAGATAATACTATTGGCAGGTTACAACTCCTGGTGGAGAAATATAGCAAATTGGGTATTTTAGAGGAAAAAGAGGAAAAATTCCTGATCAATACAGAACCAGATATCCCTGTGCTGTATGTTTTACCCAAGATCCACAAAGACCCCCTGAACCCTCCAGGTAGACCGATTGTATCGGGTATAAATTCAGTAACTTCCAACATGTCTGAGTTTATAGACTTTTCTATTTGCAACCATTAGTGGTTTGTAATAAATCCCATTTGAAGGACACTACAGCAGTCCTTAATTTAGTGGAGAAGATAGAATGGCAGGACAACTATATATTAGTGACAGCAGACATAAGGGCACTATATACTATTATAGATCATCAAGAAGGGATTCTAGCTATTAGTAATTGTTTGAAGAAAAGCACCATAAACCATGGTCTACAAGAATTTCTAGTAGAAGTGGTGAAATTCATTTTGACAAACAACTATTTCGTTTTCAACGAACAGTTCTATATACAAAAAGTGGGGACCGCTATGGGCACCAGGTTCGCTCCAAGTTACGCTAACATCTTTTTGGGGCAATGGGAGGAAGCCCATATTTGGGGGGACCATCCCCACGGAGCGAACCTGGTGTCCTGGTCCAGGTATATAGATGATGTGCTGTTTATCTGGAAGGGGGAGGATGCCTCCCTATTGGAGTTCTGTACATATTTAAACAATAATTCTTCCAATATTGAATTTACCTTCCATAGCAGCAAACAATTAGTTAATTTCCTGGACATCTCTATTTATGTTGAAAATGGAACCCTCCAAACAAAAAATTACACGAAACCAACCGATTCCTTATGTTACATAGGGATAGATAGCTGTCATCATAATAATTGGTTGGGATCGATCCCTGGTGGTCAAATTAGGAGGATAAGGAGGAATTGTTCCCAAAGGAAAGTGTTTTTGGAACAAGCAGACCAATTGTGCGAGAAGTTTGAGGCGAGTGGTTATGAAGTCTCGAAACTTAGCAAAATAAAGGAAGAAGTCAGTAATATCCCCAGAAGTGATCTATTAAAAACCAAACAAAAAATAGGAAAATCAAAAGATCACGAATGGGCATTCATTACTACCTATAATAAACAGCATAAACGAGTTGAAAAATCTATCAATAAGAATTGGAAAATCCTTAAGCAGGATCCGGTCATAGGGAAGCATCTTCCAGAAAGACCTAAATATATATATAGGCGAGCTCCCAATATTGGCACAAACCTAGTAAGGAGTGCCCTCCCCTTGTTAAAAACCTCGGTATGGATAAAAACGAAAGGTTTTTTCAGGTGCGGGACCTGCTTGGGATGTAAAGCCATTAAAACAAAAAGTACTGGTAAGATTTCCCAGGTGACAATTAATAATAACACCTGGGAAATTAACCAGTTTATTACATGCCACACAAAAAACGTTATTTATAACATTGAGTGTAGCTGCGGGTTATCCTATATAGGTAGAACTTCTAGACCTCTTAAGGTTCGTATAGGGGAACATTTAAGAAATATTAAAAATGGCTTGGAGAGCCATGCCCTGTCGGACCATTTCCGCAGGTATCATGACTGTTCCCCAAAGGATATAAAATACTTCATGGGTATTCAGCATGTTAAGGGACATTGGAGAAAAAAGGATACAAATACCCAATTGGCAAAAACAGAGATGAAAAGGATATATGGGTTTGGAACACTAAAACCAGGCGGTTTAAATACCGATTTTGAGATTAAGTGGTTCCTTTAGGGAATATTCCTTTCATCCCTTAGAATCTACCTCTAATACTTCATATTACCTTTGTTCTTTTCACTCCGATCTCAATAGCTTATTTTCATGTCTCTTGCAAATTGGTGGCGGAATATAATAGATAAATCTACTATTTAGATCTTACAGCTAGACTCTATGAAATAGCACTAAGATGTTGTATTTTTCATTCAAAACAGCCGAAATGCTTCCCGTCACGCGTCACCATGACAACGAGATGCGATGTGCAGGAAACAGGATATGACGGTCCTTGCGCAAGGAGTCATGGGACATGTAGTTTCAGACTGTTTAGAGACTCACGCGCCGGGATTAATCATGAAATAGCGGGAGGTTTTTAAACACCTCCATTGAGGTATGGATTCATTCTGCTTCATGGCTTACCTTGAGAAAGACCCCCGTGGAGGGTCGGAACGCGTGGGTGCCGCAGCTGGGGACCAGACGATCCGGAGTTTGGATAGGAGCGGAGGAACTTGGGACTGCAGCCAAGGATTTTTCTTCTGATTTCCAAAGCGTTTAAGAACTGAGCGCTGCCAGTTCTTCACCTGGAACTGGTAATTATCCACCTTACGGACCGGCTTTGGATATCCCAGCTTTTTTAAAGTATTTTCACATGTTGCTGATACGCATGGAATGTATATTGTATATGCCTATTTGAGAACTTGTGACATAGTTCTCTCATTACATCGGTAATTACAATCAACTCACAGCCACGTGTATTTTAATGTTCAGTGTTGTAACCTATGTAGAAACGGTGTTTTATTTATTTATATATAATATCCTTGCAGGGATATTTTATGTCTAATTTTTGATTAAAAAAAACGGATTACACTATGGTATTTTTATCTTCTCTCTTGCAAATTATATGACATCTGACTGGGAGAAAAAACAAAGTTGCAAATACCATCAATCATATTGGAATAAGTATCCATTTTATATCATTGTCTGCGCTGGTGGAACTATCTCTCTACTTTTATATCTATTAACATCCCATCTTAAATAGAACTCCCATCTTAGTAAATTAACCCCAGGGTGTTATAAGGATTCAGTCTCTCTATGTCCCTCCTGTCGCTCCTTGGGATCTGTCTGTCATCTTATATACCCTGCAAGAGTCTCCATTTGAACCTCTTGAGTCTGTGGACCTTAAATGCCTTATGCTTAAGGCTAGTGTTTCTGTTGGCTATTGCCTCTGCTAGGAGGGTGTCTGACTTAGGCGCTTTGTCCTATCGTCCACCCTTTCTGATTTTTCACCGTGATCGGGCAGTTCTTCAAACTCGCCCTTGTTATTTACCTAAGGTGGTATCCTCTTTTCACCTTAACAGGGAGATTGTGGTTCTGGCCTTCATCGCTTCTGGTTGGTACTCCAAAGAAAGATCTTTGGACGTGAGGGTTGAGATTACCTAAAGGATAAAAAAGGGGCAGACTAGATGGGCCAAGTGATTCTTATCTGCCGTCAAATTCTATGTTTCTATGTGATATGGGCTCTCCGTATTTATGTGGAAAGGACTGCCTCTATCAGGAGGTCAGATTCCCTTTTTGTACTTTTTGGTTTTCACAAACGTGGCTGGCCTGTGAATAAGCAAACCTTGGCCAGATGGATTAGAATGGTGATTGCACAATCTTATGCACAGGCTGGGCTCCTTGCTCCTGCTGCTATCATAGCCCATTCTACTCTGTCGGTTGGGCCTTCTTGGGTGGCCCGCCGTGGCACATCCACAGAACAATTGTGCAATGCGGCTGCATGGTCTTCAGTGAACACCATTCATCATGTTCTATGCCTTTGATACTTCCGCCTCCCTGGATGCTTCCTTTGGATGCCGGGTTCTTGTGCCTGCTACACTGCGTCCCCTCCCATGAGGAACTGTTTTAGGACATCCTTGATGTTATTCCCTGTGGAATACCAGTGTACCCTGCTGCAGATAAGGAGATTTATGGTAACACCATTGTTAAATCTTTCTGCAAGGTACACTGGATTCCACAGGGCACCCACCCTGGCGCACTTGGCTTCTTTGGGTTTGTATGGCATTAGCCGCTGGTCCCCTCTCCTGTCGTGAGAATGTGGTTCTATGGGACTAACATCTACCGTCTCTTACCTGCTACTGCATTGGACTTGTTAACAAAACTGAGCTCCTGTGCTTGGAGGCGGGGCTATAGAGGATTCGGTGCAGTGCATCCTGGGAACAGTCAGAGCTTTAACCTGTTATTGCCTCGGATCAAGATCCAACTCTATACACCCCGATGTTATTCCCTGTGGAATCCAGTGTACCTTGCAGAAAGAGTAGTAGGAAGTGCTAAAACATGGTCTACGAGCAATTTGAATTTAATGGGTGTGGTATAGAAGTTAGTTAAACTATACAGTCATTAGATCGACCCCATATAGTCGACAGTCAAAAGGTGGATGGGGTCTGTTATAGTCAAATTACTTTCTAATAAATATTTAAAATGCCAGCTCTAATATATACTGCGGACGCCAGGCGCATCTTATTACCATGTGCTATGAATGTGCGCTGTACGTCGCAAAACACTACATCCCATGAGAGAAAACAATACACCCACACATTATCGGAGTTCCAAAGCTCATTGATGTATATATTTGTTATTAAAAGGATATGTATACATTATATCACATGTACAGTATATATATATATATATATATATATATATATATATATTTACATGGTTACAATTTACACAGTAAGCAGTTGTTACAAACTAATTCATTACAGACGCAGCGAGCATACAATTACCCTCTCTCTCAATGTACTTTATAATCGCTCCAGTTCTTCCATCTTTAGCTCTGCCTCAACACCAGCTAACAGCAGCATAGTATCACCAACACACCATCTCGCTCAGGACCCAGGAGAGTAATAAAACAGGAAACTCTTTCCTTGTGGGATCAGCTATACTCTGAGTCTGTTGGGGGCGAGCACAGATCTCTTGTTATTGGTCTAGGGGAGGGAACTTTCTCATTCATGATGAGTCATTGGTCAGTGTGAGGGCTTTTGTTCAACATTGCTGGTCTCTGGTTTCCTGTCCATCACATGCTCCTTTGAAAATCCTTTTGTTCCAGTAAAAATTACTTCATATTCCTATATTCAATCATAACTAATTGTTGCAATGAGCTACAACTTAATCACAGGCACCAAATCGACACACACATTCTGCCGATCATCCTGACACCATGCATGACATGCCCATCTTGCTCCGCTCCAACAATACACATACATGACGTTATATTCCATTATATAATTTGAAACCTTATGATGTCTGGTGCTTGATATGTTTAAATTTATGTGCTGTATGAAATATGTGTTGAATATATCTTTGTGTCATGTCTGTGTAAATGTGTATGTTACTATATATTGCTGTGTTCGCTGCACGTATTTGCAAGCATAGCAACTTATGATGTGTGGGGTTTGTATGTTCTCTCTATGTAATATTTTTTACTTCGACAGGTCATAAGGTCGACACCAGGGTTACTGAAGTTAAGTTTGTGACATGGACAGAAAATGAGGCAAAAGTTGTAAAAGCATTAAAACAATAAAAACCGTGTCGACCTTTTGACTGTTGACCATATGGGGTCGACCTGATGACTATCTTTTAACTGTCTATATAATGGCAGATTCAGTTGCATGCGGGATACGTCTCTCCGATGGTTTCTGCTTGCAGCCTTTGGTGGTCTGAGCAGAAAGCAAGCTACTGTAATTGTGTTAGTGTCTTATTGAATCTGCACCCTACTATGTGTTTTTTTTTTTTTTTACTCAATTAAACTTTACTAGAGTTAGTAGCTGCCATATTTTGGCCAAGTCTTCATAAAGTTATTTTATTCATGTCTGAAATTATTTCACCGATTTAATCGTCTTCCTGAAATTGTCTGTAATAATTAAAAATAATCCAAATAAGAGGTGGTTCTGCTGATTTTACTGTAGAGTGCATATTTTCTTGATATTGAGAATCAAGAAGTGTCAGTTAATACAAGATGCACATAAGTATAGTAACACTGCGTTTAACTTCACCCGTTACCGATTTATAAGGCTCTTCTGCGCAGAACTGTATTGATATATTATTCTCATAGCTATAATAACTTATCCAGGCCAAACTATGAAAATCAGTCTACTTTGATAACTTCTTTTATAATGAACTGTTTTTGTTCTTTTTCCTTTTTTTTTTATGTAAATCTATTTCTCCTTTTTTCTTTTTTCTTTTTTTAAACCCTTTAATTGTATAAAAGAAGTTTTTGATTTTCACCAGCCTCTTGCTATAGTCACTACACTATGGAAAGCAAAAGTTTGAAGCGTTCCTATTAATGTGATTTTGATTCTCCTATGTTCATTGATGTAAAGCCAGCAACTAGCTGCAGCCAGCACCTCTAGCACTGTATGAAATAGCCATTTACTTTTCATTACTATCTTCCCAGAGAACATTTCCTGCGCTTGAATCTAGAATGCACCTATTGGCCTGCTTTTGTGTTCAGTATCCAGTTACTGTATATTAGAATGGAGCTGATACTGCGGCTACCTTAATGTATCTGGTAGTGATTATTTGTACCACATGTACTTTACTGCTTTGTAAAGTAGCAGGCTTGTGTTTGTATTTATAAGCCCAGTCCCTGGAATTAAAGCCACATGGTATTAATGTACTTAAGGCACCTATTTGTTCATGGAGCATATGTAATTCATTGTCCCAGCCCATATTTGAAAATAATAATCTTAATGGTGTGTTTAATGACTGGATCTTGCCCTTCCACAAATGGAATACTTAGCTTTGATTATTTTGCATGTTGATTAATGAAAGTGGATGAAACTGTCGTTTTGCTCTCTGCAATGAGCCTGGAACTGTACGATCATGTTGATAGAAAGTGCAGTAATCAATAGCTGACAACCTTTTGTTCAGTTTCTGATTTGAATCCGTATTCAATTAATTGGGTTCTCTTACAGTTTTTGAATGGGAGGAATATGTCTTACATCTGTATGCTCTTTTTACTAGAGAACCATTGCGTTGTATGCAATTTTATTTACTAGTTTTATGTAAAACAATATTATAATCCTATGTAATATTATACATGGATAATATCCACTAGCAGATATAGGGGGGTATTCATTTAGTGCCATATTTTTCGTCTAGCCAAAAAAACGGTACTAATTCATCCTTGTGTATTCAGTTGTGGGTGTTTTTTGTCCGGTTTTGAATCACTTTTCGCCCATGCCTTTTTGCTTTTTTTTTTGTTGCATGGGCGAAATTGGACCCAAAAATGGGCGAAAATGCCTGCAAATTTGACAAAACACCTGGATCGGCGGCAAATTCTCCTATCCACGTAGTTTTCGCCTGTGCCAGATTTTTCGACTACTTGAAAAACGGCACGGGTATTGAAGAGGTCTAATGTAAATTCGACCTAAAAACAGGCGAAAAGTGCAGTTTTTTTCAACTGGTTCAAAAAAACTGCTCTAATGGAATACCCCTAATAGGGGTGAATTCAAGTAGCCCTGAAAATGTAATTGCTGGGAAAAACAGGGATAGTCTTCAGCTTTTTCGTTCTATTCAATTACAGCCCTTTTTTTGCGCCTATTACATCTTCTGTATTTGTGTGAACACATAGGTCTGTGAATTTATCATGTATTCTATGTGTTAACACTGACAGATTCACAAAAAGAGGTTACTTAACGGGGATTTTTTTTCCGGAGCCTGTTAAAGTCCCGAAAAAAAAAAAATCCCTGATAACAGCTGCTGACGATCTGCATTCGGGACTAATTGGTTAGTTTTGGGGAATCGATTAGCTTGCGGCAAAATACCATGGCTAATTGATTTCCCTCCATAGTCTAAAAGAAATTGGAGGAGTTGTGGGTAGAGATCTGTAACTGACCCCCCTCCATGCCTCCATCATTAATTTCACTGTAATATTGTGCGGTTACCATAACATTACATATAAACCCGTATTGCCAGAAGGGGCAGTTTCCATTATTGCTTCCTGCTTCGCCTCTTATCAATAAGTGCCACTAAAGTACATCTCACTTAATATTGTCAAGTGATCTGAATATCATGATAGTCTTCATTCTATGCTGTTTTAGTGGGGCGCCATGCCCTGCCCAATTTAAAAACCCTAAAATGCAACCTGCCCTTATGACGGCGCCACGCTGAAACAGCCTGCGGACGGCCGTTCTCACCTGCGGGCTGCAGTGTCCCACAGGGTGGAAAGTTGCGGTGAAACGATCAGTCAGATGAATAGATGGTATGCGCAGTATCTGTTCATGCTGCTGGGAGAGCTTTGGGGCTCCTTGAGTGCTGGGCACGCCCCGCCTATGGTGATGAAAAGGGGACGTGTTTTAAAATACTATACTCTCATGGCTGTCTTACATTTCTTAGTGTACTTTCTCTGTCTCCTCTCATGATTCCACCTCTCAGCCTTTTCTACTCACAGTAGGTGTACCCCAATGTTGTGTTCTTGGACCTCTCTTCTTCTCCTTCTATACGTCCTTTTTAGGTGAGCTCATCAGCTCTTTTGGCCTCCAATATCATCAGTATGCTGATAATCCGCTAATATACCTCTCCTCACTCATATCTCCAGCGTCTCTCTGATACTTCTTCCTGGATGCTCCAGCACTTTTTTAAACTTGTCATGTCTAAGATTGAGCTGATCATCACCTTCCTGAGCAGCCTCTCTTGACAGCACCTCCATATCTCTAGCCCACAAGTACACTGTCTTGGAGTTATCCTTGACCCTACCTTCTCCTTCAAACCATCCACTCAGTACCTTTTGCAATCCTGCTGTTTAGATCTCAGAAATATTTCCGAGATCAGACCCTTTCTCAGCCTGGAGGCAACTATGATCCTCATTCACTCACTGGTCTTCTCTATACTGGACTACTGAAACCTCCTCTTAACTGGCCTCACTGTCTAACACCTTTCTTCATTTTAATCTAATCTCCAATGCAGCTTATCTTCCTCTCTGACCGTATCTCTCCTCACACTCCTGCCCACTTTGCTCCGCAAACAAATGTTTCTCCTTCCAACAAATTACTTTTTCCCACTCTTGCCTCTGTGCTGCTCCCCACCACTGATATTCTCCCCCTCTTCCTCCGTTTCTTTACCTCTCTACAAAGATTCAGATGTGCTCTCAAACCCCACTTCTTTATCAAAGACTTTCAGCTCTCCTCCTAACCCACTGCTCCACGCTCCTCTTTTCACTAGCTCTTTTTCTGTCCATCTGCATCTCCACTTTAGAATACAGTAGCTCTCATGAGCAGGACAGTCTTCTTTCATGTGCTTTTCCTTCCCTCAATTATACCATGGTTTCCTCCCCACTGGCAACAACCCTTTGGGTGCTGCTTATTTGTGTATTATGACTGCTGATGCCGCAATGTTTATAAACCTTGTAGTCAATGTTCTGTTTTGTACTGTAGAACTTTTTTGTTTTGCTGCTGTCTATGTACTTTTTAGGCACTGGCACCATATAAATAAAGGATAATTCTAGTAGTAATGCAGAGAAAACCCAATTTTTATTGTTGTATTTACATAATCAGAGCATTATCTGTGGTTCTGTGATGAAAAACACAGAAAGAAACAAAGAATTTAAATGCCACCTCCTCCGCCCACCTACTGTGCAAGGGAAGTGATGTGCTCTTGCAGCAGGCACGTGTTCATGAAAGTATACAATGGGTAGAGGGGCACTGATCATTTGCTAACTAAATTGCTTGCTGGAAGGAGCTAACCCAGTTTGAAAAGAATATTATCGTAGGCTGCGAAATGTCATGTTTCCAGGGCCACGCTGGACTAGGTATACAAAGAATTGGGTAACTCTGATGGACCGGCCAGCTCAGAGTTCAGATCTTAACCCTATTGAGAACCACTGGGACGAATTGGAGTGACTGGTGTGTTCTAGACCGTCTCGATTTTCTTTAGTGTCGCAGTTGGTCACTGTACTTAAGGCGGAATGGAAAAACATACCGCCTGCTGTTGTCTTGAAACTTGTGGACAGTTTGCCAAGAAGTGTCTGCAGTAATCACTGCATGCGGTGGACCTACAGTGTACAGACTTCGATAAAATCTTACTGATCTATTTGCTGTCAGTGTCTAATCACTTTTGTCTACATACAGTAGTGTACTTTACTCTGCAGTCAGAGTCATGCAGGTGTTGGCCAAATGGTATTATATCCCTCAGCGCATCTTTGTGTTGCTGCCCCTGAATAAAATAAAAAATGTTCCTACATGACAGGGGGTAGGGGGCACGTGCTTTGGTACCCCTTCTCTGAAACCGCCTATTGCTGTTTGAATTTAAACATTTAGGGGTATATTCAATAACTGTCGGAAGCTGCATTAAGCCTGGAGAAGGGATAAAGCCGTGATAAGTGCAAGGTGATAACGCACCAGCCAGTCAGCTCCTAACTGTAATTGTTCATATCTGTAATGATTGGCTGGTGCGTTATCACCTTGCGCTTATCAGTTCTTTATCCCTTCTCCAGGTTAATACATTTTACCCTCAATTTGGGTTACAATGAGGTATTTATAGACTGAAGGAATTGGTAGACAATAAGGAAATAAAAATGTATTTTTACTACAGAAGATGTAAAGGGAAGATGTAAAGACAGACAGGTGGAAGATATAATGAATAATCACTCAGCAAAGACTGGTAGGCACTGCAAGTAACGGCATATGTTTTACTACTATACTGTCAACATAGTACTTTGTATACTGTTCATTTGAGTCTTATGGTTTCCTGGAATGTAGTAGTTATCCATTAGTATGCTCTACAACATTGTTCACTGTGGTAAACCGTACATGCTCATTAGTGAAACTGGTGTTACATTGCTTTTTTTTTTTTTAAACTTTTTTTTTTTTAAACTTTTTTAAAAAAAGGACAGACTAGATGGGTCAAGTGATTCTTATCTGCCATCAAATTCTGTGTTTGTAGGTTTATTGACTCTTCTGTGTTCTGGCTGATGACCTGTCTATTGGAAAAAAGAACAAGATTGTAATAAAAAATGCATTTGGCACCATGCTAATGAGGAAAGAATGGTTAGTTGCATTAAGTATTTATTGGGAAGAAAAATATCTGCTATTAATGAGTTGGCCACTGGCTGAAAGAAAGCAGAAAGAAAATGCAGCCCAAAAATCAGTCGTAGTTTCTCAGCTAGTTGGAGCTGGAAAATTTAAAGCGACACTAACTTTCAGTGTAAAGCCTTGCTTTGGCTGTTAATACCGCTTTAAATACTCAGCTTTAACCCGCTGAGAAGCAGCAGAATTATACAGTAGCCCGAAGTTTGTTTGTGTTGTGTTTGATTTGATTGTTGTGGCCTTTGTCCTCTCCCAGTTTGAACACTAAAAGACCAAACACTGTATCAGACATTATCATATACTGTACATGTATATTATTTATCATAATAATTGTATACATTTTATAGGACCTTAGGCTCTTAGAGAAAATAAATATATCTAACACAATTGGATTAGGGCTGGGGGCTATAAGAGAGGAATTCAATTAACTGCGGTAAAATCTTTGTTTACCGTGGTTTACATCATGCATACCGTGTGGCAATTTTGCTAACCACGTGTACACATAGGCTTGCGCACAGGCACCCTCTAATGTCCGGCACCTCCCACGTGCCAAGCCTGATAAAGCAGCACAGAGTCAAAGAAGATCATCGCGACCTGCAAAACGCAGCCGAGCCCAGTCTGCGGTAGAGCTGCTCATTGCTGTCTGTCACTGTGCCTTCATCCGCCCTCCGCGGACAATATACACTGTATTAGTATGCTTGCTGTGTACTGTATACTTTAATGGCCACACAGGGAAGACTGACATCAGGCTCTTCCTCGCGATGTGACGTGTTGATGGCACACCGCTCGCCCTCCCTCCCTGCTTGCCCGTGCTCTCCTCCTGGCTGCCCACGCTCTCAGTCCACGAGTGCCCTGCCATTGGTCCAGGCAGCGTTTCTTCCCAGGAGGACTCTGAGCCGCCTCTGGAGTGGGCCTGAGACAAATCAGCTGACTCTCACTGTCTGTGTCACTGAGACAGCTCACGGTGTGCTACAGCCTGGCCTGCAGCTGCTCCTGCTGCAGGGGAAAGTGAGGGCCAGGCCAGCTATGGGCAATAAAATTCCGTAGTATTTACAGTAGTACAGCCATGATAGTTACCCAACCAAAAAAATAGATCTGTGGGTGCAGTGTGCACAGTGTACTCTTGAGGAATATATTTATGTAACCCTTCTTTTCTTTTTTTAGATTTCATTATTTTTCCTGAGTGCATAAATTATTTTTTTTTCTGGTGGGGGGAAGGCGACTTCATGTGTACCGTATATACACGTTTTTCCCCCCTGGCTGACCTGGCCTGGCCAAATACAGTAAGTTTTATGCACTCATGAAGAAAAACCTAAAAAGAAAAGAAGGGTTACATTATGTAACCCTTTTTTTCTTTTTAATATATATATTGGATTGAATGCCACGGTGCCCTCCTTATGGGTGTTATAAAAATGCAATGGTTCCCTAGGATGGAACTGGCATGCCCCCTTTCCTCTAGAAGAAGCCAGGCAGCACTCAGCGGACTTGATGAAGAAAAATATTTTTTTAGTACATCAAAATGTGAATAAAAGCACAGTTTGCCGATGTTTCAATGCCAAGCAGGACGTCTTATTCAAGGCTCTATGCTGCGGCACAAACAAAAAAACACACACACACACACACACACACACACACACACACACACACACACACACACACACACACACACACACACACACACACACACACACACATTATGTACTAGCTGTGCCAAGCATTCAGTACTTTCCTGAGTGCACCTAGTGTCTATAGGTGCACTCAGGAGACTACTGAATGCATGGCTCAGCTAATTTTATATATATATATATATATATATATATATATATATATATATATATATATATCTCTAACCTTTCTAATTTATTTTTGTAATCTATTTTTTTCATGTGCATAAATTCTTAAATCAAATTCCCTATATTATTTAGTTTGCAATGAGTACCGATATATGGTGCTAGACACGCCCCTCCAATCATGCACCCTTTAATAAAATGTGCTGCGCACGCCTATGCGTGTACATATGCACACTCCCATATTACGCACAATTCAGTTGTGGAAGGCTTATCCTGGCGATCACTATGATGTTAGCCGTGTTAAATGTTGGTGGAAAATATGGGGGAAATCAAAGCAAAGTATTTGGGGCTTTTACGAAGTGTCAAACGGCTGATTTTTGCATTTTGTAATAAAGTTATAAAGTATAGAATGTAAGTGTTTATTACTTTTGTTTAATGCATATTTGTGTGGAATTGGGCTTCTATTGTAGTATGTGTGCTGGAGAGTCTCGATCAGTTCATCTAATTTTCACCCAGGTATCTAAATGCACTCATCAGATATTTTATTTACCTGCCTTTGCTGCTGAAGGAATGCTTATTCAGAAACCCACATTTTGATGTTTCTCCATGTTCAGGGTAATAGTTTTTCCACTTGATATTTCGTAGCAGACCTATTCAGCCGTTATGCCACCCACGTTTTAGTGTATTAGAATTAGCTTTTACATGATTTGTTTCCTGTTTTGGCTGTAATGAGCGCCTTATTACATTGCAGAACATGCTTAATTGTATTATATCCGTTACTTCACTTTGTTAAAAAAAAAAAAAGGCTTTCTTGTCTCGTTCTTTGGCCATACAGCTCTATAATTTTTGCAACTAATGACTGTACTTAATGTTATTTTTAACAGTGAAGAATAGTTTGTTTTTTTCTATTATAGTCTGTTTTACATTTTAGATATCAGGTCTGTAAATTTTGCTTGGCCCATCCCCCAACTTTCCTTTGTCAATTCATGTGTATCTAAAACTAAAAACATATAAATAATTCAGCACTCAGTTGATCCCATATTATACATGGTGCCTGCAGCATGGCAGTATATATGTATAAAACAAAGAGCAATTGTCAGCTCTGGTTCCTTAGTATTGCAAATCTGGTTAGCAAAATTTACAGAATGGGGCATTCAGAATCTGCGCTCAGCAACAAATGTGGGCAAAATCTGCCTATGCCAGTCAGTGTGCAGAAGCCACTAGAGCAGGTCTCGGCAGCTTCCACGTCTAATTGAATCTGCCCCATAGTGTGTATATTTATACTGAGTTGAGATGTTATCACTACCATGTCCTTTTATTCTAAGGTTTAACACACTCCCAGCTGTAAATGAAATGTATAATCAATCACCTTGAATCTCTGTGACTTTATATGGTCATTGGAACTAATTAATGATTTATCTTTTATTTATGTGGCGCATCAAGTGTCCTTATTGTCATACAGAAAAAAATGACAATTAAACACACACAATTCAATATAAAAAGGTACAAACGCAAAAAAATAAAAATGTGAATGCGAAATATGTTGAGAACTGAGTGACTGTATAAATTTGTATTACTCAATGGCTCTGTGCCATGATTGGATGAGCAGACAGAAAGAATCAGAGTCAGTGACTTTATCACTGGTTGCACATTGTTATGTAGACCGTTATACTGCAGAGAGGGGATATGAGGATGGAGAGTCGACTCCAGCGGGTAGTATTCATGTGAACGACGGTCACATGACCTACCCCAAAATCCTGCCCAGTCACTATCCCGACGGTCGGCATGCTTCCACTCGTATGTGTCCATGACACCCATAGAGTGGGAATAGAACCCGTGGCGACCGCAGGTCGCCACCGAGCCCACAGCGTGGCGAGCCCCTCCCCGCCGGGATCCCGGCATCAGTATGCTCACCAGCGGTCCGGAGGCCATCGTTCAGCCATACCTCACCACACCCGTCTCACAATATAATGGCTGGTACAGTGTCCTAGTAGCGCGGCTGTGTGACATTATTAGCATTGCATGAAATGACATGGCTTTAAAACACGAACCGCCCTGTGTGAAAAATGTATGTCCCCTTCCGCCTTGAGAATATGGCGTATTCACAGAAGATGTACAGTATGGCTCATGGGCAGGTGTCAAAGTCTTAATTGCCTTTTGCCATGCACCTATTTCCAGTGCCAATGCCAGAATTCTGGTACGGGTGGCTGTTGAGCAAGATGCTGAAATGAATTCAGGGTAGGGTGGGTCATTGATGATATTATTTGTTAACAGTTTCTTATAACGTAGAATAATCCGTTGCGCTTTACAATTGGAACAACAGTAATAGAACAAAACTGGACCAAGGGAAATAAAGGAAATAGAGCGATATAGCTGTGAAAAGACCCTGAATTTGCTGATAAGGGTAAATAAAAATGACTTGTAATATGCAGTTTTAAGCAATGCAAAATATTGAGCTTACAAAGAAGACCATGGGCATCCATAAATAAAAATAGCACAGAATTTCCTCTTTATTTGCTTCACATGTATTGAGGTGGGGGTGATGGTAAAATGTTATCTGGAATTTAGGGAAGTTGGGTGGGTTGAAGTGTTGCTTACAAAGTACATATTACTGGTACTTCTTCACATTACTTTTATACTGCATTGCGGTGACGAGATTTTATTTGATCAAATGTGGTTGATTAAAATGAAATACTGTAGAGAAAATTTGCACTTCGCCTGCATTATGAGTTAAGTAGAAATCAGTTTATAGTTCAGCAATCTGTATTAAAGAACTCTGCATTCAGCCTCATGCTTTTATATGGATATGTATCACTTCTGTAGATTGTAAACATTTCTCAACTGATACGCATTTTTTAAAAAATTATGTATTATTTTTTTTTACTATAATGTTTTGCAACAATAACATGACTAAACATGTGTGCTTTCCTGCACTACAGTACCACACACGTACTGTCCCCTTCTAACCCCAGATATTAAGTATGCTAACACAGAAAAATAATGGCACAATTTTGCTAAAATAAATACATTTAGTGTTAAACCAGTTTCTTAAAAACATTGTTAGAGGAGTACAGTCTATAGCGGAGGGTCTCAAACACTGTCCCGTAAGGCCCCCTAACAGTCCAAGTTTTAGGGATATCCCTGTTTGTGCACAGATGTTATAATTAAACTGACTGATGATCTAATGGTTACCTGTGCCTGAGCATAGATACTGTTGGAGTGCCTTGAGGACAGTGTTTGGGAACCTCTGGTCTAAAGAGTTGGGAAAAAAGGTATTAGAATGATTGTATTAAAGATTCATAGCCTAGTGGTAATTCATGTTTATGTTACACTGTCCAATTCTTTCTGCAGAATTGCCACTTGGTCAGTGGGTGGGTAATACATTCCCACTCAAACTGAAGAACAAAGTGTAAAGAAACACAAACTTCCCATGTTATGTATTGTAGTTTTATTATATTCCGATCTCTCAGTATCTTGAGCCGTATCATTAGGAAGAGGCATTGTGTTACAGCCTGTGCTCTTGTAGCTCATCTCACGGGTTGACTTCAATCTTTATTTATGAATGCACATGACTCTAGAGAACAAATCATAAGGAAATAGTTTTCACACTTTAAAGTCAGCGTATGTCTTCTATTCAGGCAGAAGGTGAAAAGATGCTCAGTATATTTTTTCCGTAGCTTGCTTGCTTGCTTCTGTCAGGGCCCTCCCACGCACTTTTCTGTTGAATCCGTCCCTCTTGCAATATTGCAGAGCCCCATTTCTAGTTTTGATGTGATTTATCCTCATTAACACCCTGCTGTAACTGGTGACGAGGCGTGATAAACTCTGCGAAATATGCATCTTCACATCCTACAGCTAGAAAAGTGGAACAGCGCTAACTTCATACTAAAATGTACAAATAAACTAAAACTGCGCTTTATCATTTTATGATTTAAATGTCATTAAATCAAAGGTTTCTGTGATTAATAAAATGACTGTAGTTTAACAAATGTGATGGTTCCTGTTTTCATGAGGCTAATGGGAGAAGTAAAACTAATGCAATAGTGCTAGAACTCCAATGTATTCCAGTGATTGATTTTCTTCCTGCATCTTTTGTCACACTAGTCCACTTAGATGGAAGACCAGTCTGCATGTTTTAGTATGACTTTTCCTAGCCACAGAGACAAGTAACCACACAACTTCTCCATCAGAAGCCTCAAGAGTTGTATTAGAAATTTCTCTTCTCTGTCTTTTTCTTTCCTGTAACCAAATCTGCTAATGAGTCTGCTGGGATCAGGATAAATCTTGCCGAGGTTTACGCTGAGATGAAAGTGGACTATTTTCCTCACTCTCGCACACTATTCTTTTCCATCAAGGCAATATGCAAAGCTTAAATGATTATGCAGCCTTGGAGAGCATCTGATCAGTGCGAATGAAGCACGCTCCCTGGATTTCCATGCTGCTTCCACAGTCGCTTGTAACACAATCTCTCGCTTAGTGCTGGGCGATCGGCAGTCCGTTTTATTTTCATTATTATCCTTTTTGTTTACACAGATAATCACTCCTTTTAGAAGGCTCATATTGTGTGCAGAAAACAGGAAAGAAATGGAAGATTGGATCAGCTCATTAAAGTCTGTGCAATCCAGAGAGCATTATGAGGTAGGCACATTCTTCTTGTGTTGTAATGAAACTTGTGTGATGATTCCAGCAGTGTATTTCGACAGATAATACTGGCCCTAACAGCAGGATGCTAATTTAAGTGCATTCAGGGGTAGAAGGGCCATATATCTTATAATTATAATGTTCCGTGGAAGGCTAAAGAAATGTCTAGATCACAATATTAGGATATACAACTGATTTATACCAGTATGCTTCTGACAGTACAATATCAGCAAGTACAATATCAGCCATAAGAAACTATTTTAGTGTGCATGATCTGTTGAAACCGGTTACATTTTGGTAATTTTGGTAATTTGGTCAATTATTTGTGTAAAACCTAATCATGTTTTAGCTTTGTTAATTTCATTCTGTAGAGCCATCTAACATGTTATATATGCTGTTGGAATAAGATGTACAGCTTCTTAACATGTACACAGTTGTAAATGCATATCAATTGACAGGGGGCATTGAAACGCTGGCATTTACCAAAATATTCATATGTATTTTGATATGTTATAAATTCTACATTCAATCCACAAATCACACGCTCCTTAAAGAAGTCATTTAAAATGCTTGTGTGGGGGCTGGAATTAACTGCTTTTACAGAGTTTCCACATAGTAAGTGTCCTTCAAATAGATGGAGGTTCTGGGTTACTTACACGCCCACCTGCCCGCACTTGCTTGTACACTAGAAGACCAGTTGTGCATAACTGGTGAAATTATGTAGCAATGGAAATAATACTGTTCTAGCAATGGATGTTTTTGTGATCGAATGCTTGCCACATGCAACACTATTAGATTATTTGACTAATAATTGCAAAGTTTTGACCCAAATTAAACCCATATAAAACTATTTGATCTTATTGAAATCAATGAGATTGTTATTGGACATTTTGAAAATGTGGCTGTATGATGAGCTCAGGGGCCCGCTGTTGCCCTGTGCCTGCTAACCACACACTACAGACACCAAAAGTGATCCAGCTGCTCCACCTGAGTGCTTATATGGTTTTGTCACACCTACTCTCCATATTGGTTCTGACCCTGCTTCAGATTAGCAGGATCGTATTGTGTGTGGCCAGCTTAGAAAACAAGTTTTCTCTAACGTCCTAGTGGATACTGGGATGACACTAGTACCATGGGGTAAAGATCAGGGTCCATTGGAGCCTGGCACATTATGAAATCATACGTGACTGCTGGCTCCTCCCCTCTATGCCCTCCATCAGACTCGGTTTAGAAAAATCTGCCCAAGGAGCCGGGTGCATTCCTTTGGAGCTCCAGAGAGTTTTCTTCAAAATTGTATTTAGTTTGATTGCCAACCAGTGCTGCCTGAAAAAAACAGTCTGCCTGCGTCGTGGGAATTTAGGGGGGGAGGGGCCCGAACCAACTTCCTTTAGAGTCAATAGTTTATATCCCCGCTGACAGGACACTAAGCTCCTGAGGGGCTGTTTCACATTCCCCCAGGGTGTGCGCACACGCCGGCAGCATGCCGCCACCCCTAACAGATGCTGAAGTAAGAAGACGCGGTGCGGTGAGAGATTACAACGGGGCCCTGGTTACCTGGGGACAAATGGCGGCATTAGGGCGCAGCGGTCACCGGGCTGCGGTTCCCGCTGTGGACCCCAGACTGACGCTAACACAAAGGGGTTATTAAGTGCCTCTTTTTTTTTTTTTTTTTTTCACATATTCTGTATTTTACAGCCAGTATAATATGGAAGGGACCGCGCACCATTGAGGGGGCAGGGCTTTCTGGAGAGTGGGACCAGAGGCTGAAAGGCGCCATTTCCTGCTGCTGCAGACTGCCAGGCTGCATGCTGGAGCTGCTCCTCCACAGAACCCACTGAATCACCAATTGTACTGGTACCAGGGGGTTTTATAGAGAGGATGGGAGCATATTAACAGCGGTGACAGTGCTGCTGTGTTAAAAATAAATAAATAAATAATAATAAAAATAATAAATAAATAAATAAAAAAAATATATATATACAGGTGTGTGTGTGTATGTGTATATATATATATATATATATATATATATATATATATATATATATATATATATATATATATATAATGTGTATCTCCCAAAGCAAGTGCACTCACTACTTTTTCAGTTCCAAAACCGTTATTTTATTCAATTCAATCTGCAGGTACAGTTGTATCAATTCATCATCTTCATAAACATGTCCATATAGGCAGGGGTTAAAGTGAGCCGGAACGGGGCGGAACTGCGTTCCGTCAGTCCCACTTGGAGACGGAGCGCAGTTCCGCCTCCCCCAGCTCACCTAACCCGATGTCCCGGCGCTGCAGGGAGATGCCGGGCGGCCACTATTATCAGCGGCGCCCGGCTCTCCCCGTACAGCGGCAGCCGGAGGCAGGAGCTCAGTACTGAGCTCCTGCCTCCGGCTCTGTCAGTACGTGCTATGGGAGAGACGTCATGACGCCTCTCCCATAGTGCCGAGGAGCGGGCGCTAAGAGAGGACTGCGGTGGGAGCAGGGCTTGGTAAGTATGGTGCCTCTCCCCCCCCCCCCTCCCATATGTGCACTACTAGCGGCGCTGTTATTGGGGGGTATATACTGCTGGGGGCAAACTACTGGGGGGCTATACTGCAGAGGGGCAAACTACTGGGGGGCTATACTACAGAGGGGCCAAACTACTGGGGGACTATACTACAGAGGGGCAAACTACTGGGGGGCTATACTACAAAGGGGAAAACTACTGGGGGGCTATACTACAGAGGGGCCAAACTACTGGGGGACTATACTACAGAGGGGCAAACTACTGGGGGGCTATACTACAGAGGGGCAAACGACTGGGGGGCTATACTACAGAGGGGCAAACTACTGGGGGACTATACTACAGAGGGGCAAACTACTGGTGGGCTATACTACAGAGGGGCAAACGACTGGGGGGCTATACTACAGAGGGGCAAACTACTGGGGGGCTATACTACAGAGGCAAACTACTGGGGGATTTACTACTGGGGCAAACTACTGGGGGGCTTTAATACTGGGGACAGACTACAAAGGGGCAAACTACTGGGGGGCTATACTACAGAGGGGCAAATGACTGGGGGCTATACTACAGAGGCAAACTACTTGGGGCTTTACTACTGGGGCAAACTACAGAGGGGCAGACTACTGGGGGGCTATACTACAGAGGGGCAAATGACTGGGGGGCTATACTACAGAGGCAAACTACTTGGGGCTTTACTACTGGGGCAAACTACAGGGGGGCAAACTACTGGGGGGGCTTTAATACTGGGGACAAACTACAAAGGGGCAAACTACTGGGGGGCTATACTACTGGGGGCATTACTACAAGGGGGCAAACTACAGGGGGGCTGGGGCAAACTACTGGGGGCATTAATAACGGGGCTAAACTACATGGGGCAAAACTACTGGGGCCATTACCACTGGGAGGCTAAACTAAAGGGGGGGGGGGTAAATTACTGGGGTCATAACTGCAGGGGCATTACCAGTGGGGGCATGACTACTGGGGCTAAACTACAGGGGGCTAAACGACTGGGGGCATTACTACAGGCAACATTACTACTGGGAGCAATACTACACAGGGGCATTACCATTAAGGGCATTACTGATGGGGTGCACTGCTAATGAGGGCATTGTAAAGGGGACACTTCATAAGGGGCACCACTCTTGGGGACATAAGGGGCACTACTATTGCGGGTATTGCATAAGGGGCACTACTATTGCGGGTATTGCATAAGGGGCACTACTACTGTGGGCATAGTATAAGGGGTGCTACTGCTGTGGGCATTACTGTATGGGCTGACAAAGAAGCTGAGCTCCTGGTCCGCCCTCCGTCGCTCCGCCCCTACCATCGCCGCCGCACTGGGAGCCCTGGTTCCAGACTCCTAGCTGCAGCGGATCTGGGACCAGGCTGGCTTTATAATCCCTGCCGCCGCATCGCGCTCCTGTGACTGCGGCGCTACTAGTTCAAATCTGTCGCTGATTGGCTGCCGGTCCGCAGCAGTTTTGAAATATTAGCACCGTGGTCACAGGAGCTCGATGCGGCGGCAGGGATAATAAAGCCAGCCTGGTTCCCGATCCACTGCAGCCGCCCTCAGCCTCCTCTGCCGCCCCGCCCTCGGACCTCTGCATGCCCACAGCCTCCTCCTCCGCACTTTCTCCGAGGCCCACAGCCTTCTCCACTCCACGCCTACCACAGCCTACTCATCCACCGCACCGCAGACCACCGCCGCTGCTAAACAGGTAATCTTACCCTGCTGCCTTTCTCTCTCTCTAGTGCCTACTGTATGCCCCTGCTGTCACTCTCCATGTCCCTGCTGTCACTCTCCATGTCCCTGCTGTCACTCTCCATGTCCCTGCTGTCACTTTGCATGTCCCTGCTGTCACTCTCCCTGTCACTCTGTCACTCTATAATGTGAATTTCGGCTCATTCTGTATGCTATAATGTTAATGGCGGCTCATACCGTGTGCTATAATGTGAATTTCGGCGCATACCGTGTGCTATAATGTGAATTTCGGCTCATACCGTGTGCTGTAATGTGAATTTCGGCTCATACCGTGTGCTATAATGTGAATTTCGGCATATACTGTGTGGTGTAATGTGAATTTGGCTCATACTGTGTGGTGTAATGTGAATCTCGGCTCATACTGTGTGGTATAATGTGAATTTCGGCTCATACTGTGTGCTATAATGTAAAAGGGGTGCTGTTATTGTGGTGTATAAGGGGTATATGGTGTGGTAAACTACACTGAAGGGCACACCCCCTTTTGCGTGGCCATGCCCCCTTTTCAGGAGCGCGCACACCATCGACGCGCACATAATTACAACCTTCACTTTTCCATACCCCCATATCAAAATTTACACTTGGGTGCTACTACTGTGGGCATTATTACTATTGTGTGACCACGCCCCTTTCTTTTTGAGACCACACCGCTTTTTGCAGCGCGCGCCTACGGCGCGCGCAATACCTTTATTACATGGGCGCCGTGGGGAGGGGGGTGAGTTCCACCACCTCTCTAGGACCACTTTAAGCACTGCATATAGGAGTCAATACACCATTCAGGTCTGTCTGTTACATCAATTCTCCTCTATTGTTCCATCAGGAATATACAAGCTTTACATTATCTCTTCAAACAAATGCTCGCAGTATCTCCATGTGATAATATCACTCTTATGACTCCATTTGTTTATGGTTTTACATGTTACGAACTCTTAGGGTACATCATGTCATTTTCTATGTCTGTCGACTTCGGCCGCTTTCGTGCCGTATAAGACCCACATCTAAAACATATAAAGAACATACATACTATTACAAACTTGTGTGAATGTGTGCTCACACCAGCATACTTCTTGCATCCAGTAACTACCTGATCAGCCAAACTCCCCGGCGTTCGTTCCACCGTCCTGCGCATGTCCATGCTCACAGCGGGAGGACAGGCATTAAGTCCCGTCAGTCCAGTCACATGGTACGCTTAAGCCACTCCTATCACTTGGCCGCATCCACCGTGTATTGCGTCATATCAAGACGTCAATGCGGTTCACATGCGTTCCACTTCATTCTCCCTTTATGTTACCTACAGCATATAGCGCAGTATAATCTAGTCCCTACTCTTTCCTAACCTTCAAGAGAGGCCCCAATTTAAAACAGTTATTAATGAAACCGACAAAAAATTTTGATAAAAAACCCACAAAAACCTGGTTGAATTAGAACTATTTTGGCTGCTACCGTTGTACAGGATGTACAACGTGTAGCGGTATGATGTCCGGTAAGACATTTTCTCATCCACATACAGGGGCACAAATTGAGATTAAATACCGACTCACATGTACCTCTAAATATGTGATTTACATATTAATTTGCCCATGTAGTTTAGTTTATGTTGGGAAGACCTCAAGAAACTTTAGAGAAAGAATGGCTAATCATAGGAGATCAATTAGGGAAGCAATTAGTGAGGGCAAAAGTGATAAACCAGTGGCTCGACATTTTTTGCAGAGATCACATCCTGTAGCATCTTTACGGTGTATGTTAATAGACCATGAGCCACCATTAGAACGAGGTGGCAATAGGGATCAGAATTTATTAAGGAGAGAAGCCAGATGGATATATGACTTAGATACGATAGCCCCAAGGTGGATGAATGAAAACATTAATTTCAAATGCTTCCTGGGATGTTAAGGATGAGGATTATGGAGTATGTAGAAATATATTATTGCTGCTATAGAGGATATAAGGATTTGCACCATTCAATAATGTTGGAATTGTTGGTTTTTAATCATTTTTATATATAGTAGGGAATATGGGATTTGGTATTTGAAGTGTTTTTAATTTAAATGTTGGTGTTTATTGTAGCTTGTAATTGCATGGATGTGTGACCACCAGCGTGGTTAAATAAACAAAGAGAGTAGGGACTAGATTATACTGCGCTATATGCTGTAGGTAACATAGAGGGAGAATGAAGTGGAACGCATGTGAACCGCATTGACGTCTTGATATGACGCAATACATGGTGGACGCGGCCAAGTGATAGGAGTGGCTTAAGCATACCATGTGACTGGACTGACGGGACTTAATGCCCGTCCTCCCGCTGTGAGCATGGACATTCGCAGGACGGTGCAACGCACGCCGGGGAGTTCGGCTGATCAGGTAGTTACTGGATGTAAGAAGTACTCTGGTGTGAGCACACATTCATACAAGTTTGTAATAGTATGTATGTTCTTTATATGTTTTAGATGTGGGTCTTATACGGCATGAAAGCGGCCGAAGTCGACAGACATAGAAAATGACATGATGTACCCTAAGAGTTCGTAACATGTAAAACCATAAACAAATGGAGTCATAAGAGTGATATTATCACGTGGAGATACTGCGAGCATTTGTTTGAAGAGATAATGTAAAGCTCGTATATTCCTGATGGAACAATAGAGGAGAATTGATGTAACAGACAGACCTGAATGGTGTATTGACTCCTATATGGACATGTTTATGAAGATGATGAATTGATACAACTGTACCTGCAGATTGAATTGAATAAAATAACTGTGTGTTCTGGAACTGAAAAAGTAGTGAGTGCACTTGCTTTGGGAGATATTGTTAGTCCCTGTGAGGGATAATTAAGGACGCACCCTACATGTTGAAAAGGAGAGTGCATCTATGCAACGGAGGATATATATATGTGTGTGTGTGTATGTGTGTATATATATATATATATATATATATATACACACATTCAAAACCATGATTACTAATACTAATACAGAGTTGGCTACCAGACAGGAAAGGCAGACCCTTAATCTGTAGAAGATTTCTTGGTTAAAGCTGCTGACCACAGACAGGCTCCTCAGGCCCCTCTGGTGGTCTCTCATTAACGCACACTCCCACAGGTGCTTCAGTCTGACACTGACATGGCAGAGCTGGATGAGGGAGAGTTAGACATGGAAGATGACAATTCTCTGACAGTGGGTTGAGGCCCTGATTTATGCTATTAGAGAAGTCCTCAACACACCGGATAAAGAGTCAGAACCAGAAGAAGAATTTTTTTTAACGTAAAACCAAAATCCTCTGCCACCTTCCCCATATCAAAGGAAACGTGGGTCAATCCTGACAAGAAATTCCAAACTCTTAAACGGTTACTAAATTCCTTTCCTTTTCCTCCTGAGGATAGGAAAGTATGGGAAAATCCACAGTCTGTGGATACTTCAGTGTCCAGGCTGTCACGTAAAATTGTACTGCCTGTACCTGGGGCTATCTCTCTCAGTGACCCAGCTGACCGCAAAATTGAGACTACTTTCAAATCTATTTATACTGCGGTAGTTGTAGCTCAAAGGCCCACTATAGCTAGCGGCTGGTTTTCCAGGGCCATGGTAAAATGGTCTGATAATATAATAAGGGGGTTTGACTCCCTGCCTCAGGAAGACATCTTTACACTACTGCATCATATCCAGGATGCTGCAAATTTTATTTATGTCTCATAAATGGCCGTACCACAGCTATGACGGTCTCTGCTTGCAGCGCTCTCTGGCTGCGAAACTGGTCAGCGGATGCTAATTACAAGAAAGGTGTGGAGAATCTTCCTTTTACAGGGGATGCCTTGTTTGGGGAAGAACTGAACAAGTGGAACTCTCAAGCGATGGCGGTTAAGTCTACATATCTGCCTTCGGCTGCACCTCCTGCTTGATGTCCCTACCCTGGGCCCTCTTTGCAGTCCTTTTCGTGTGGTCAGATTCAGAGGCAGAGCCAGAGGCGCCTCAAATGCTGCTTGAGGAACTCGTGGTAAGTACCGTAAACCAGTGGCTGCTGGATCTCTGGACCAGGCCTCCGGATCCTCGTCCACTGAGCCCTCCTCGTGACGGTTGGCCCCAGCAGCAGGGCGAATTTCAGCTAGGTGCTCGTCTTCAACACTTCGCCCTTGTGTGGGCACAGTCCTGCAGGGATACTTGGGTGAGGGACCTCATATCCCAGGGGTACCGTTTGGCATTTCAAGCACTACCTCCTCCCAGATTCTTCAAGTCAGGCTTACCAGCTTCACCCGTAGGAAGGGTTACCTTGCAAGACACCATTCAAAAACGACTACAAACTGTTGTCCCAGTTCCTCCTCCGTTACACAACAGGGGTTTTTACTCCATCCTTTTTGTTGTACCGAAACCAGACTGTTCGGTATGGGCCATTTTAAACCTAAAATCATTGAACCCGTATCTACATATGTGTTCAAATTCAAGATGGAGTCCCTGAGATCGGTGGTCCCCAGTCTGGAAGAAGAGTAGTTCCTAGTGTCCCTGGATGTTAAGGATGCTTACCTTCATATCCCCATATGGCCTACTCATCAGCCTTACCTCCGGTTCGCTATTCTGGACCACCACTTCCAGTTTCAGGCCTTACCCTTTGGTCTCTCCACAGCTCCAGGGGTATTCACAAATGTCATGCCGGAGATGATGCTGCAGTTGCGCAGGATGGGAGTCAACATACAGTGCTTTGCTAAAGTATTCACCCCCCTTTGCATTTTTCATGTTTTGTTGCCTCACAACCTGGAATTAAAATGGATTGTATGAAGGTTTACATCAGGGGTGTCCAACCTTTCACCTTCCCTGGGCCACATTAGAAGATGAAAATTTGGTTTGGGCCGCACATAAAATAAAATAACAGTAACGATACCTGATCATCCAAAAAAATCATAGAAAACATAGTTAACATATTAAACTTACTTGGAAATGAAGTTAGTGAGATGTTTGACATTGTTACTCAGCCACCAATGCATCCCCCCCCCCACACACACACACTGTAGTCCTCTTCCTCTCCTCCTCCTCTCCCTCCCCCCCTCCCTCCACACTGTGCTTCTTCAAGGGCCCACAAATTTCTCCCGCTGGGCTGAGCTCCGTGCTGCTGTCACGTGTGCCACTATGCAGTAGAGGAGGGCTACACTGTGACTGACAGTGGACCCCAAACCCCCCCCCCCCCCTCCCGGACACATTGTACTGCAGTGGCACCTGACTTCATCCTCATTACCCCCTCCCCCCGAACCAATCTGTACTATGGAGTTTAGATACCGCCAGCCTCATTTTACTGCTGCAGCGCTGGACATCAAGTCCATCCCTGCTCCCTAGAAACCCCCTGGACACTGTATTGCGGTGTGGCGCTGGACTTCAGACCAGACCCTCCCTTCCCCCGACACTGTACAGCGGTTCTGACCTCCTCTCCCCCCCCCCGGGACACTGTACAGCGGCGCGGGCCGCGGCCACGGACTTCAGATCCCGATTCCCCCCCCCGGACACTGTACAGCGGCGCGGCCACGGACTTCAGACACCACCCCCCTGGCTCACTTACGAGTTCTTGTAGAACCAATTTCTCCGCTGGGCTCCTCTACTCTCGTGCTGCTCAGTCACGTGTGCCGCTATGCAGCGGAGGAGGGCTACACTGTGACTGACAGCGGAGAGGGCGTGAGCTGGTGCTGGTCCCAGCGGCAGCAATCCAATCAGGATGTGCCGACAGCCTGCTGGGGCGGGCTCAGCTTCACATGTGGTGTCCGTACTCTGCAAAAAAAAATAATGGATGGGGCGGGTGAAGCGCGCTGGCGTCACCGTTGTGACGTGCCCCGGCCGCATTCCGGCCGCAAGCGCTGGCAGTGTAACTTCAAACTTTAGAATTTCTTAAAAAATAAAAAATTGCACTGGGCCGCATTACTAGCCGACCTGGGCCGCATGCGGCCCGCGGGCCGCAGGTTGGACAAGCCTGGTTTACATAATTTCATTCACAGAACATGGCTATGACTTTGAAGATTTTTTTTTTTTTATTGTGACGCAAACAACACATAGAACAAAATAACAGAAAACTTCAGTGTGCGTAACTATTCACCCGCAAAGTCAGTGCTTTGTAGAGCCACCTTTTGCGGCAATTACAGCTGCAAGTTGCTTTGGATAAGTCTCTATAAGCTTGCCACATCTTGCCACTGGGATTTTTGCCCATTCCTTAAGGCAAATCTGCACCAGCTTCTTCATGTTGGATGGTTTCCGCTTGTGAACAGCAATCTTCAAGTCTGACCACAGATTCTCACTAGGCCATTCCAACACATTTTTATGTCTCCCCTTAACCACTCGAGTGTTGCTTTAGCAGTATGCTTTGGGTCATTGTCCTGCTGGAAGGTGAACCTCCGTCCCAGTCTCAGATCACAGGCAGACTGAAAAAGGTTGTATTAAAAATATCCCTGTATTTAACACCATCCTGCTTTCCCTCGACTTGAAACAGTTTCCCAGTCCCTGCTGCTGAAAAACATCCCAACAGCATGATGCTGCCACCACCATGTTTCACTGTGGAGATAGTGTTCTTGGGGTGATGGTATGTGTTGGGTTTGCGCCAGACATAGCGTTTTTCTTGGTGGCCGAAAAGTTCAATTTTAGTCTCAGCTGACCATAGCAACTTCCTCCATACATTTCGGGAGTCGTCCACATGCCTTTTGGCAAACTCAAAGTGTGCCTTCTTATTTTTAACACTTGGCTTTTTTGTGGCCACTCCTCCATAAAGCCCAGCTCCATGGAGTGTACGGCTTATTGTGGTCACGTGCAGATACACCAGTCTCTGCTTTGGAATTCTTCAGCTCCTTCAGGGTTACCTTTGGTCTCTGTGCTGACTCTCTGATTAAGGCCCTCCTTGCCCGGTCTGTGAGTTTTGGTGGCCGGCCCTCTCTTGGCAGGTTTGTTGTGGTACCATGTTCTTTCCATTTGAAGATGATTGATTTGATGGTGCTCCAGAGCACCATCAAAGATTTTGTTATTTTTTATTTATATCCCAACCCTGACTTGTACTTCTCAACAACTTTGTCCCTGCCTTGTTTGGAGAGCTCCTTGGTCTTCATGGTGTGATGCCTCTTGGTTATTGGTGTTGCAGCCTCTGGGGCCTTTAAGAAAAGGTGTGTTTATACTGACAGATCATGTGACATTTAGATTGCACACAGGTGGACTTCATTTCACTAATTATGTGACTTCTGAAGGTAATTGGTTGCAGCATAACTTTTGAGGGGCTTCATGGCAAAGAGGGTGAATACATATGCACAGGCCAATTTAGAAAATTTTTATTTATAAAAATTATTCTGTATTTAAATTTTTCTCATTTCACTTCACCAACTTGACTATTTTATGCATATCCATCACATAAAATTCAGATTTAAAAAAAAAAGTAAATTACAGGTTGTAATGTAACAA
Source organism: Pseudophryne corroboree (assembly GCF_028390025.1). Taxonomy (NCBI): domain Eukaryota; kingdom Metazoa; phylum Chordata; class Amphibia; order Anura; family Myobatrachidae; genus Pseudophryne; species Pseudophryne corroboree. The sequence goes on along the minus strand of NC_086445.1, from coordinate 282,237,814 downwards.
AATAGGTAAAAAGCCAAGGGTGGTGAATAGTTTAGCAAGGCACTGTAGTCCCCTATTTGGACGATCTCCTGATAAAGACAGTGTCCAGGAAACGTCTGCTACACAGCATCGACTTGACTACTCGCCTGCTTGCTGACCATGGGTGGATCCTAAATCTCCAGAAGTCTCACCTGGAACCGTCAGAAAGAATTCAGTTCCTGGGAATTATACTGGACACGGTGTCTCAGAAGGTATTCCTTCCAATGGACAAGGCCTTGACTATCTAGGCCAGAGGTTCTCAAACTCTGTCCTCGGGGGCCCACACAGTGCATGTTTTGCAGGTAACCCAGCAGGTGCACAGGTGTATTAATTACTCACTGACACATTTTAAAAGGTCCACAGGTGGAGCTAATTATTTCACTTGCGATTCTGTGAGGAGACCTGCAAAACATGCACTGTGTGGGCCCCCGAGGACCGAGTTTGAGAACCTCTGATCTAGGCTATGGTCCACTCAGTGCTCAGACCCTGCAAGATCTCCGTTAATCTTTTGCCTTTGCTTACTGGGCAGGATGGTTGCCTCCTACAAGGCAATCTAGTATGGCAGATTTCATGCACGTCCGTTCCAACTGTATCTTCTGGACAAGTGGTCAGGGTCTCGCCTGCATATGCATCAGAGTATAGCTCTGTCCCTACAGGCACGGATCTCCCTGGTATGGTGGCTACAAGTATCTCACTTTGTGGAGGGTCGGAGTTTCAGTACCCAGTCTTGGACTCTACTGGCAACGGATGCAAGCCCCCGGGGGTTGGGGTGCTGTGACTCAGGGGGCCCAGGTCGAGGGGAAGTGGTCGAGTAAGGAATCTGCACTCCCAATAAATGTCCTGGAACTCAGGGCAATTTACAATGCTCTTCTATCTCCTTCGGAATCAAGCCATCTATGTGCAGTTGAACAACACCATGGCGGTGGCGTACATAAACCGACAGGGAGGAGCAAGAAGCAGGGCTGCAATGCGAGAGGTGTCAAGGATACTCCTCTGGGCAGAGGCAAACGCAAGGGCCATCTTAGCCATATTCATTCCAGGCGTGGACATTGGGAAGTGGACTTCCTCAGCAGGTACGACCTCCTTCCGGGGGAATGGGGCCTTCACCCTCAGGTGTTTCAACAGCTGGTTCACTGATGGGGCTGTCCGCAGATAGACATGATGGCTTCTCGTCTCAACAAGAAGCTCCTTTGTTACTGTTCCAGAACGATGGATCCATAGACTGCGGCAGTGGATGATCTGACTGCGCTGTAGACTTACCAGTTTGTATACCTGTTTCCTCCAATCCCTCTCATTCCCAGAGTTCTAAAAAGACTCAAAAGGTAAAGCGTTCAGGCAATTCTCATTGCTCCGGATTGGCCTTGAAGGGCCTGGTATGCAGACCTCCTGACTATGTCTCTGGACGCTTCTCAAGGACCTTCTTCAACAAGAACCGTTCGTCTATCCAGTCTTACTGTGGCTTCGTTTGATGGCTTGAAAGTTGAGAGGGAGATTTTAACCAGAAAAGGTCTCCCATCCAAGGTTATTTCCTTGATGGTCCAGGCCCGTAAGGTGGTAACGTCAAAACATTACCACCGTATCTGGAAGAAATATGTTTCGTGGTGTGAGGGCAGAAAATATTCTCCTGCGGAGTTTCAACTGAGCCATTTTCTACGCTTCCTGCAAGCAGGCGTGGATAAGGGCCTAAGGTTGGGCTCCATCAAAGTTCAGATTTCGGCTCTCTATTCTTCCAGAAACAACTAGCGGTACTGTCGGAAGTACAGACATTCCTGAAAGGTGTTCTTCACATTTAGCCACCTTTTGTTCCTCCCATGGCTCCGTGGGATCTCAATGTGGTCTTCACCTTTCTCTGGTCAGACTGGTTTGAACCCTTGCAAAGGGTGGACTTGAAATATCTAACTTGGAAGACCGTCATGTTGCTGGCTTTGGCCACTGCAAGACGTGTGTCAGAATTGGGGGCCTTATCCTGTAAGAGCCCGTATTTGATATTTCACGTGGATAGGGAGGAACTCGGGACTCGCCCACAATTTTTGCCGAAAGTGGTGTAGGCCTTTCGTGTACATCAGCCAATAGTGGTTCCAGTATTGGCTGACACATCAGTTGCTCCAAAGTCCCTGGACGTTGTGAGGGCTTTAAAAATGTATGTGAAGAGGACGGCTCGTCACAGGGAATCTGACTCTTTTTGTCCTTTTATGATGCTACCAAAATTGGTCGTCCTGCTTCTAAGCAGTCAATTGCTCATTGGCTGAGGTTGACCATTCAACAAGCCTATTCTTCGGCAGCATTTCCACTGCTGAATTCTATCCAGACCCACTCCACAAGGTCGGTGGGTTCTTCCTGGGTGGCTGCCCGGGGCGTCTCGGCCTTACAGTTGTGCCATGCAGCTACTTGGTCTGGTTCAAACATGTTCGTAAAGTTCTATAGGTTCGACACCTTGGCCAGAGGTGACCTTCAGATTGGTCAGGCAGTTTTTGCAGGGGTCTTTGCACTCTCCCACCCGTTCTGGGAGCTTTGGGACTTCCACATGGTACTAATGTCATCCCAGTATCCACTAGGACGTTAGAGAAAAATGGAATTTTAATACCTACCTTTAATTCCTTTTCTAGTAGTCTGTGGGGAATACTGGCAGCCCGCCTCAGTACTTCGTGTTCCTGCTTGCCTGGTTATAAGTGTTCTTGGTTGGGTCTGCTGTTGCTGTCCCTGTTCCATGTTTGGTTAGCGTTGCTATCCTTGTTATACAGTAGATAGCTTGGCTATCCTCTGCTCTTGTTAGCGCTGCTATCTTGTATTACTGTTGTGTGTTGGTTCGTTACCTCACCACTTTCCTTGTAATTCCTACTTTCATGGTATGTCCGTCTCCTCGGGCACAGTTTTCCTAGACTGAGTCTGGTGGAGGGGGATAGAGGGGAGGTGCCAGCACACACTGATTTCTTAAAGTGCCAGGCTCCAATGGACCCGATCTATACCCCATGCTACTTATGTCATCCCAGTATCCACTACGGACTATGAGAAAAGGTAGGTATTAAATTTCTATATATTTTTTTTTTATTGCGTTATATGGTATTTGTTTATTTTTCTTAACTCATTGATACGTATGTTTCTATGTATTTTTTGTTTCCTTTTTTCTGAAAATATTATGATATTAATTACACCTATATTGTAGTTTCATTTTTAGATACATTGATCCCACCACTGTGGTTTTCATCAAATGAGTGGGCTGTATGTTCTCCTTTTTTATGCTTTTAGCTCATGTAAATGCATGGAACTACTTTAGCTGTAGCTGTACTGCCAAATTTTGTCTCAACTTCTCCCTTGTTAGACCGCACAGTTTAATGTGGAACATTTCTCAGGAATGCATAACTGGTACGCCTGCTCCCATGCCCGACCTACCTTCTGCAATGTGTGCCGAGAAAGCCTTTCTGGGGTCACCTCCCATGGACTGTCTTGTGAAGGTATGTTCCCTCTTGATGCTTATTATAACTGGTAGCACACAAAACAAATTGAAGGTTTCATAGTCATTGTGGACAGCTTAATAATGGAGACAGTCATCTTATGGTCTCTTTGCACATCATAATACATTTAATATAGGCTAGTTTAGAATTCTTTGCTGCGGAAGGTTTTATTTGGCTTAATTGTTTAGTGTGAGACACTCTTGCCTGTCACAGATTTCCAACTAATATTAGTGACAGATGTAAAGAAACGGGTCTATGTATGCTTGTTATCATATAGTGTGGGTCTGGAGAAATATAATTTTGAAACCATTTTATAAGCGTTGATAACTACAGTAAAGTGAGAGTAAGTGTTGAGACAAAAGTCTAGGAATAATCTAAATTTGTGTGTAGAATGATATTTTTTTAATGGCATTTTATTCAGTGCAGTATTGGCTAGACAGCGATGGTCTTACCTGGAAACTTTGTGGCCTACACTACACTACTTGTTGGTCTATTACATGGACTCCTAGCTAGTGTGTCGGGTGGTCTTCTGTATGCCGACTGACGGGATCCCGGCGCACAGTATACCGGCGCCGGGATCCCGACAGCCGGCATACCGACACTTATTCTCCCTCGTGGGGGTCCACGACCCCCCTGGAGGGAGAATAAAATAGTGTGGCGAGCGCAGCGAGCCCGCAAGGGGCTCATTTGCGCTCGCCACACTGTCGGTAAGCCGGCGGTCGGGCTCCCGGCGCCGGTATGCTGGTCGCCAGGAGCCCGACCGCCGGCATATCGTAGTGAACCCAGTGTGTCAGTACATATTTGTTTGTTATAATAGTGGCAGGCTAAATGTGTAGCAAAAAAAGTAGGTTAAAAATTCTGTTTCAATTCAAATAATTACGATTAACATTTGCCATGAGCTTTAAATGAAGGTACTTTTTGCCATTCTTTTTATTTTTAAAAGTGGTTGTTTATAAGAATTAATGATGTGGCAGATATTTTGCATTAGCACAGTTAACAAAGTACTTATATTGGCTGCTCTGGGAGTTCTAGCATTATAAGCAGTTCCCTACTTCCATATTTAGTCTGCAGTTATATGGGGGGGGGGGGGGGGGGTTGTTTTTTGTATTTTTGTTTGTTTGTTTTTTACACCTTTGAAATTTTACTTGTAATGCCTATTTTCCCAAATCCTAACTGCAGACACATTGGGATTAAATAAATAGAAAAAAAAATATGTTATTGAATGTCGCATAATCTTAGGATGTTGAATTGAAACTTGTTTGTACTGTAACAATTAAATTGTTAGGTAAGCCTGTAATTTTTAATGGGAAAAACCCCATAACATCGGGGAAAATCAGATGTATACTATAATAGTTTTTGGTTATGACTATAATTTCCTTCTTCACGTGTGAATCTTCCAGTTACAGTGAAATTATGGAACTGTGAACTCTGGCTTAATTTTTTTTTTTTAATTAAACATTTTATTAGAAAGATCACAGTGAACAATAGGGACCAATACAATTAACATCTCATTGACCGAAATGAAAAAAACTAAAGGCCCGTATTCACGGGCAGATCTAATGAGAGCGGGTGAAGTGAGCGACCAGCTAGCACCAGCGATAGCGATGTGCGGGGCTGCGCATCGCTATCGCTGTGAGGGGTACACACGGAGGGATCGCTGCTTAAAATCTAAGCAATCTAGTCAGATTGCTTAGATTTTAAGCAGCGATCACTCTGTGAGTACCCCCCTTAGTAGACAGCACAGAGGTAGACCATAGAAGGAGGAAAAGAGAGTGAAAAGGAAAGAAAGAAGTGAAAAGAAGAAATGAAATGTAAGACTAAAGAAAACCCTGGGGTGGGTCTGAAGGCTAAAAATGGGGAATCAGTCAGCATGTATGGTTGGCTATTACAAGGCAAAATGGGATAGGATGTTTTGAGATGTCAACCACAGGCACCATATATTATCAGATGTTTTGTAGGAATGATTAATAATATTTGTCATATATTCTATGTGATAGATGTACCAGATGCAAGATAAAATTGAGGACTAGCTTCATTGTTAAGTATGAGTCTTCTCCAGGCCCTCTGGGTTCCACCCACAATTTAAATTTAGTATTAAGCATGTTATATGAAGCTCCAATGGGGCAGTGGATGAATGGGAATGATTAGACATTGTCTATAAAGTGTTTATGTACAGTAGGTATTATATAAATAAAGGTGGATAATAATGTCCTGAGTAAATCTGGTTTCCAACTTGGAGCTAATAAAGATAGATTGAACTGACTTATTTATGGCTATTCAGTCGGTGTAGGTTCTTGAGCGCAATCTTTTCTTACAGTAAAAAAGCATTATGTGGATATTTCTTGTGTGAATTTTCTTGTTGTCTGTCACATTATGTAATTTATCTTGATTTTCTACATTCTCAACATACACTCTATTGTTTGAATTATGTTACTTAAGGGTAATGTTCCTAATTTAAGATTAATTATAGATACTTTTTGGTAAACTCTAGGGAAAGTCCTGGGTGTGCAGCCACTTCCTGTTACACTGGTTTGTCACTACTTCCTTCTACCCCGGAGTGCACAGGGTTAGTTTTTAAATGCATTCACTTTTCTCTATCGTCCTAAGTGGATGCTGGGGTTCCTGAAAGGACCATGGGGAATAGCGGCTCCGCAGGAGACAGGGCACAAAAGTAAAGCTTTTACAGGTCAGGTGGTGTGTACTGGCTCCTCCCCCTATGACCCTCCTCCAGACTCCAGTTAGATTTTTGTGCCCGGCCGAGAAGGGTGCAATTCTAGGTGGCTCTCATAAAGAGCTGCTTAGAGAGTTTAGCTTAGGTTTTTTATTTTACAGTGATTCCTGCTGGCAACAGGATCACTGCAACGAGGGACAGAGGGGAGAAGAAGTGAACTCACCTGCGTGCAGGATGGATTGGCTTCTTGGCTACTGGACATGAAGCTCCAGAGGGACGATCACAGGTACAGCCTGGATGGTCACCGGAGCCACGCCGCCGGCCCCCTCACAGATGCTGAAGCAAGAAGAGGTCCAGAATCGGCGGCTGAAGACTCCTGCAGTCTTCTTAAGGTAGCGCACAGCACTGCAGCTGTGCGCCATTTTCCTCTCAGCACACTTCACACGGCAGTCACTGAGGGTGCAGGGCGCTGGGGGGGGGCGCCCTGGGAGGCAAATGTAAACCTTTAAAAAGGCTAAAAATACCTCACATATAGCCCCAGAGGCTATATGGAGATATTTACCCCTGCCTAAATGTACTAAATAGCGGGAGACGAGCCCGCCGGAAAAGGGGCGGGGCCTATCTCCTCAGCACACGGCGCCATTTTCTGTCACAGCTCCGCTGGTCAGGAAGGCTCCCAGGTCTCTCCCCTGCACTGCACTACAGAAACAGGGTATAACAGAGAGGGGGGGCAAAATAAATGGCAATATATTAATATAAAAGCAGCTATAAGGGAGCACTTAATCATAAGGCTATCCCTGTCATATATAGCGCTTTTTGGTGTGTGCTGGCAGACTCTCCCTCTGTCTCCCCAAAGGGCTAGTGGGTCCTGTCTTCGTATAGAGCATTCCCTGTGTGTCTGCTGTGTGTCGGTACGTGTGTGTCGACATGTATGAGGACGTTATTGGTGTGGAGGCGGAGCAATTGCCAAATATGAGGATGTCACCTTCTAGGGGGTCGACACCAGAATGGATGCCTTATTTGTGGAATTACGGGATAGCGTCAACTCGCTTAAGCAGTCGTTTGCCGACATGAGGCGGCCGGACACTCACTTAGTGCCTGTCCAGGCGCCTCAAACACCGTCGGGGGCTGTAAAACGCCCCTTGCATCAGTCGGTCGACACAGACCCAGACACAGGCACTGATTCCGGTAGTGAAGGTGACGAATCAACCGTATTTTCCAAAAGGGCCACACGTTATATGATTTTGGCAATAAAGGAGATGTTACATTTAGCTGATACTACAGGTACCACTAAACAGGGTATTATGTGGGGTGTGAAAAAACTACCAGTAGTTTTTACCGAATCAGAAGAATTAAATGACGTGTGTGATGAAGCGTGGGGTGCCCCGATAAAAAACTGCTAATTTCAAAGAAGTTATTGGCTTTATACCCTTTCCCGCCAGAGGTTAGGGAGCGCTGGGAAACACCTCCTAGGGTGGACAAAGCGCTAACACGCTTATCAAAACAAGTGGCGTTACCCTCTCCTGAGACGGCCGCACTTAAAGATCCATCAGATAGGAGGATGGAAAATATCCAAAAAGGTATATACACACATGCAGGTGTTATACTACGACCAGCTATTGCGACTGCCTGGATGTGCAGTGCTGGGGTAGTTTGGTCAGAGTCCCTGATCGAAAATATTGATACCCTGGACAGGGACAATATTTTACTGTCGTTAGAACAAATAAAGGATGCATTTCTTTATATGCGTGATGCACAGAGAGATATCTGCACACTGGCATCACGGGTAAGTGCTATGTCCATTTCGGCCAGAAGAGCTTTATGGACACGACAGTGGACAGGCGATGCGTAGAGGAGTTATTTGGGGTCGGTCTATCGGATTTGGTGGCCACGGCTACGGCCGGGAAATCCACCTTTCTACCTCAAGTCACTCCCCAACAGAAAAAGGCACCGACCTTTCAACCGCAGCCTTTTCGTTCCTTTAAAAATAAGAGAGCAAAGGGCTATTCATATCTGCCACGAGGCAGAGGACGAGGGAAGAGACCGCAACAGGCAGCTCCTTCCCAGGAACAGAAGCCCTCCCCGGCTTCTACAAAAGCCTCAGCATGACGCTGGGGCTTCGCAAGCGGACTCGGGGGCGGTAGGCGGTCGTCTCAAGAATTACAGCGCGCAGTGGGCTCACTCGCAGGTAAATCCCTGGATCCTGCAGATAATATCTCAGGGGTACAGGTTGAAATTAGAGACAGAGCCACCTCGCCGTTTCCTGAAGTCTGCTTTACCAACGTCCCCCTCAGAAAGGGAGACGGTTTTGGAAGCCATTCACAAGCTGTATTCTCAGCAGGTGATAGTCAAGGTACCTCTTCTACAACAAGGGAAGGGGTATTATTCCACTCTTTTTGTGGTACCGAAGCCGGATGGCTCGGTAAGGCCTATTCTAAATCTGAAGTCCTTGAACCTGTACATAAAGAAGTTCAAGTTCAAGATGGAGTCACTCAGAGCAGTGATAAGCGAACCTGGAAGAAGGGGACTTTATGGTATCCTTGGACATCAAGGATGCGTATCTCCACGTTCCAATTACCCCTCACACCAGGGGTACCTCAGGTTCGTTGTACAAAACTGTCACTATCAGTTTCAGACGCTGCCGTTTGGTTTGTCCACGGCACCTCGGGTCTTTACAAAGGTAATGGCCGAGATAATATTTCTTCTTCGAAGAAAAGGCGTATTAATTATCCCATACTTGGACGATCTCCTAATAAGGGCAAGGTCCAGAGAACAGCTAGAGATGGGTTTAGCACTATCTCAAGAGGTGCTAAAGCAGCACGGATGGATTCTGAATATTCCAAAATCCCAATTAATGCCGACAACTCGTCTGCTGTTCCTGGGGATGATTCTGGACACAGTTCAGAAAAGGTTTTTCTTCCCGAAGAAAAAGCCAAGGAGTTATCTGACCTGGTCAGGAACCTCCTAAAACCAGGAAAGGTGTCTGTACATCAATGCACAAGAGTCCTGGGAAAAAATGGTAGCTTCTTACGAAGCAATCCCTTTCGGCAGATTCCATGCAAAGGGATCTGTTGGACAAATGGTCAGGGTCGCATCTTCAGATGCACCTGCGGATAACCCTGTCGCCGAGGACAAGGGTATCCTTTCTGTGGTGGTTGCAGGAGGCTCATCTGTTGGAGGGCCGCAGATTCGGCATGCAGGATTGGATCCTGGTGACCACGGGTGCCAGCCAGAGAGGCTGGGGAGCAGTCACACAGGGAAGAAATTTCCAGGGAGTGTGGTCGAGCCTGAAAAAGTCTCTTCACATAAGCATTCTGGAACTAAGAGCAATCTACAATGCTCTAAGCCAGGCGGAACCTCTGCTTCAAGGAAGACCGGTGTTGATCCAGTCGGACAACATCACGGCAGTCGCCCATGTAAACAGACAGGGCGGCACAAGAAGCAGGAGGGCAATGGCAGAAGCTGCCAGGATCCTTCGCTGGGCGGAGAATCACGTGATAGCACTGTCAGCAGTATTCATCCCGGGCGTGGACAACTGGGAAGCAGACTTCCTCAGCAGACACGACCTTCACCCGGGAGAGTGGAGACTTCATCCAGAAGTTTTCCACATGCTATTAAACCGTTGGGTAAAACCAATGGTGGACATGATGGCGTCTCGCCTCAACAAAACACTGGACAGGTATTGCGCCAGGTCAAGAGATCCGCAGGCAATAGCTGTGGACGCGCTGGTAACACCTTGGGTGTACCAGTCGGTATATGTGTTTCCTCCTCTGCCTCTCATACCAAAGGTATTGAGGATTATACGGCAAAATGGAGTAAGACTAGTGGCTCCGGATTGGCCAAGAAGGACTTGGTACCCGGAACTTCAAGAGATGGTCACGGACGATCCGTGGCCTCTACTTCTGAGAAGGGACCTGCTTCAGCAGGGTACTTGTCTTTTTCAAGACTTACCGCGGCTGCGTTTGACGGCATGGCGTTTGAATGCCAGATCCTAAAAGGAAAAGGCATTCCAGAAGAAGTCATTCCTACCTTGATCAAGGCAAGGAAGGAAGTCACCGCGAAGCTTTATCGCCGTATTTGGCGAAAATATGTTGCGTGGTGCGAGCAGCGGAGTGCTCCGATGGTGGAATTTCAACTGGGTCGTTTTCCTACATTTCCTGCAATCAGGATTGTCTATGGGTCTCAAATTGGGATCTATTAAGGTTCAAATTTCGGCCCTATCAATATTCTTCCAAAAAGAATTGGCCTCAGTCCCTGAGGTCCAGATTTTTATCACAGGAGTACTGCATATACAGCCTCCTGTGGTGCCTAAGGTGGCACCGTGGGATCTAAATGTAGTTTTAGATTTCCTCAAATCAAATTGGTTTGAACCACTAAAGAAGGTGGATTTGAAATATCTCACATGGAAAGTGACTATGTTACTGGCCCTGGCTTCGGCCGGGAGAGTATCTGAACTGGCGGCTTTGTTTTATAAAAGCCCTTATTTAATTTTCCATTCGACATAGGGCAGAGCTGCGGACGCGTCCGCATTTTCTCCCTAAGGTGGTATCAGCGTTTCACCTGAACCAGCATATTGTAGTGCCTGCGGTTACAGACGACTTGAAGGACTCCAAGTTGTTGGACGTTGTCAGAGCCTTAAAAATATACATTTAAAGGACGGCTGGAGTCAGAAAATCTGACTCGCTGTTTATACTGTATGCACCCAACAAGTTGGGTGCACCTGCTTCTAAGCAGTCGATTGCTCATTGGATTTGTAACAAAATTCAACTTGTACATTCTGTGGCAGGCCTGCCACAGCCTAAATCTGTTAAGGCCCATTCCGCAAGGAAGGTGGGCTCATCTTGGGCGGCTGCCCGAGGGGTCTCGGCATTACTACTCTGCCGAGCAGCTACGTGGTCAGGGGAGAACACGTTTGTAAATTTTTACAAATTTGATACCCTGGCAAAGGAGGACCTGGAGTTCATCATTCGGTGCTGCAGAGTCATCCGCACTCTCCCGCCCGTTTGGGAGCTTTGGTATAATCCCCATGGTCCTTTCAGGAACCCCAGCATCCACTTAGGACGATAGAGAAAATAAGAATTTACTTACCGATAATTCTATTTCTCGGAGTCCGTAGTGGATGCTGGGCGCCCATCCCAAGTGCGGATTATCTGCAATACTTGTACATAGTTATTGTTAACTAATTCGGGTTATTGTTTAGGAAGCCATCTTTCAGAGGCTCCTCTGTTATCATACTGTTAACTGGGTTTAGATCACAAGTTGTACGGTGTGATTGGTGTGGCTGGTATGAGTCTTACCCGGGATTCAAAATCCTCCCTTATTGTGTACGCTCGTCCGGGCACAGTACCTAACTGGAGTCTGGAGGAGGGTCATAGGGGGAGGAGCCAGTACACACCACCTGACCTGTAAAAGCTTTACTTTTGTGCCCTGTCTCCTGCGGAGCCGCTATTCCCCATGGTCCTTTCAGGAACCCCAGCATCCACTACGGACTCCGAGAAATAGAATTATCGGTAAGTAAATTCTTATTTTTACTTGGTTTTTCCCCTGCGGGCGGGCACAAGAGAGTGGATTGTGTTTCTTCTGCACTTGTCATGGTGATCAATGATTTTTGTGGTTAGGTCTGTTCCAAATGTGGATTTTCCATTCCCCTTGTAGTAAAGGTGTACAACTAAAACAACTAAATGGCAGGCAAACATACTGTAAGCTCTGCCTTCAAAAGTGTTTCTTTACAGCTGTCATTTTACTACTTAACAATATTCTTTATCCTAAATCTAAAACACGTCAGTAATTTCAACATAAATGATAAGCGTCTGTGTTTAGTCTTTTCCCTACAAATGAGCAATTGTTTGAAATAGAATATAACAGGGGGCTGCTTGAGGGAGCCTGTTTATGTGGTGATACTGAGTCATTGAGGCAGCCACTATCTATATGCAGCCAATTATAGACTGTACCCGCTCCAGCAGATAGAGGCTTAGTAATTGCTTGTCACTCATTCTTCCTGATTTATGTGCAGTGTATTAGCCAGTGTTGTATTTACTTTCACTAGTAAGCAGTTTTCTTCTTTCTGCAAATAGTTGTTGTAAAATAACCATATTTTTATATATATGGTTATATTACCTAGATTTTTTTGGTATGCATTTCAAAATGGTATATAAAAATGTCTTATGTTAGCATTCTCTTTCCTTTTTTTTTTTCGTGCTGTTATTCAAACTTTAAGGGGTGTATTCAACTGTAGTCTGAACTGCCGTCTTGTCGGAAAGACTGCAGTTTCCGACTTTTTTAGGTTGGAAACTGTCCCGACCTATTCAATCCCCCTGCCGTTTTTCTGACAAGCCGGCAATTCCAACTTGTCAGAAAACACGTGGATCAGCAGAATAGCCGCGGATCCACGTGTTTTGTCGGAAACAAGGCCAAATCCGACAGGATTGAATATACCCCTAAGTGGGGTATTAATCCAAGCTTGGAGAGAGATACAATTGTGAGAGACAAATCAGTAGAGATCTACAATTCTTTTATATAGAAAATATAACAAATGTATAATTGATACCACATTGTTTCACATGGTTGATGGGAGAGCATACAGACGTTTTAAGGGAGGCACTCAATATCCCGGCTGTCGGGATCCCGGCGATCTGCTTACCAGCGCCAGGATACCAACAACTATTCTCCCTCTCTTGTGGTGTCCACGAAACCCCTGGAGGGAGAATAAATAGCGTGGTGCGCTCTTTTGCGTTCGTCCTGCTGCCGGCATGCCGGTATGCTGGACGCCGGGATCCTGAGCGCCGGTATAATGTAGTACAGCCCCATTTTAAAATGTTGCCTGCAGTAACAAGTGTATTGTATTCTATCACGTTGTATTTATATTGCACTGATTCACACAAACTCATTGAGCGATGTTCAGTTGTTATATCATGCCTGATCTCCCATCTAAAGTGATGGGAGATTGTAGGGCGATATTAATTTGATCTTCGTTATCGCGCATATCATGCCTATGGCAGTTGGGCTTAGACGCGTAACGCGGCAAAACTCATCTAAGCTAATGGCCACAATTGCGAAAAGTGCCATTTGGGCGTTGCCTAAACAGGTCACTTTTCACGCATTTCAGCTCGCCACCCCTGGGAGATACGTGCTGAAATTCATAAGCTGTCAGCCTTCACACCTGACCGAGGCTACAATTTAATTGCTCCATTTGGGCGCCATCTAGTGGCTGCCGGCGGTTTAAGAATTGACTCCCATTGTTAGAAGTAACTGCTACCAAGAGACAGGCCACTGACTGTCTCTCATGATTAGTATGTGCATGAATGCAAAACATACTGTATGGTAGAATTCCACCTGATCTCTCACGGAGTAATGCTGGGTACACACTAATCGGTCTGTCTTACTATATCATTCTGACATGGATTGGAACCATATATTGTGCAGATCGTATAGTGTGCACACCCAGAGGTCGTTCATTGCATTGACCCATCTGCTGTGTTGCACAGCAGATGGGACGATGCAGTGAATGATGCCATGCTGCTAAATGGAGCATAGATTGGTACATTGCACCATCGTTCATTGCATTGTACGTCACTGGGTACACACATTTAGTGTGTGCCCAGCATTACACAGCGATGCAGTCACACCTTGTGCTATGTTTCGTTTTGGTAATCTGATGCTCTTTAAAGCACCTTTTTTATTTTGGGATTGTCTCCAGAGGTTACAAATATGTCCTAATACTACTTTGCTGCAGTCATGTCAAACAGCTCCTCTTCACACGCTAGGTCGCGTGAGAATCTTCTAGTGTCTGGTGTATTTTATGCTTCTTTTTTGCCGAAAATGTCTTATTTGCACCACAGTGCAACTATGACGCACGACGAGACTGTGTGTAATGACTGTGATTAATTTGTAACACTTGTATCTTGTGTGCGACTGAGTCCCAGAATCTGTACACGAAGTGCTAGTGTAACAGCCTCAGCTTTTTTCCAGTACGAGTTATGTTGTGCTCCGTATACAAACTCGGTCAATCCAATATACAAGTGTTATATATATCAAATTAATAAGCACAGTCTCCTTGTGCATCCTAGTACATTGAGTTGCGAATCAAATTCATTTTTGGCAACAAAAAACAAACAAAAATGTCCAACGTTAGCAGAGTTGCATGGGACAGCTGACTCATGCCAGGCATCTCACCCTGCATGGCACATTGAGGCTGGATGCATGAGGACACATCTGTAGTTCTTGGATCATCCTTGGTCAAATAGGTCATCCCTGATGCTGAAGGACTTGGCACTATGGATGAACTTGCTACCATTCTATGCTACTTTACAAAAAAATAACCTTTTAAGCTATATATATATATATATATATATATATATTTCTCTGATGTCCTAGTGGATGCTGGGAACTTCGTAAGGACCATGGGGAATAGACGGGCTCCGCAGGAGACTGGGCACTCTAAGAAAGAATTAGGACTACTGGTGTGCACTGGCTCCTCCCTCTATGCCCCTCCTCCAGACCTCAGTTAGAATCTGTGCCCGGCTCGAGCTGGTTGCACACTAGGGGCTCTCCTGAGCTCTTAGTAAAGAAAGTATTTATTAGGTTTTTTATTTTCAGTGAGATCTGCTGGCAACAGACTCACTGCTACGAGGGACTTAGGGGAGAGAAGCGAACCTACCTGCTTGCAGCTAGCTTGGGCTTCTAGGCTACTGGACACCATTAGCTGCAGAGGGATCGAACACAGGCCCAGCCTCGGTCGTCCGGTCCCGGAGCCGCGCCGCCGTCCCCCTTGCAGAGCCAGAAGCAAGAAGAACGTCCTGGAAATCGGCGGCTGAAGACTCCGGTCTTCATTAAGGTAGCGCACAGCACTGCAGCTGTGCGCCATTGCTCCCCATGCACACCACATACTCCGGTCACTGATGGGTGCTGGGGGGGGGGGCGGGGGGCGCCCTGGGCTGCAATTAGATTACCTTAAAAATGGCAAAAAACACATAATATAGTCCAATAAACTATATATGTGTAAAAATCCCCTGCCATTATATTAATATAAAGAGCGGGAGAAGCCCGCCGATAAAGGGGCGGGGCTATCTCCCTCAGCACACTGGGGCCATTTCCTCTTCACAGCTCCGCTGGAAGGACGCTCCCCAGGCTCTCCCCTGCAGTTTCCAGGCTCAATAGAGTAAAAAAGAGAGGGGGGGCACTAAATTTAGGCGCAATACTGTGTATTATAGCTGCTATAGGGAAAATCACTTTGTGTAGTGTAAATCCCTGTTTATATAGCGCTGTGGTGTGTGCTGGCATACTCTCTCTCTGTCTCCCCAAAGGACTTTGTGGGGTCCTGTCCTCAGTCAGAGCATTCCCTGTGTGTGTGCGGTGTGTCGGTACGGCTGTGTCGACATGTTTGGTGAGGAGGCTTATGTGGAGGCGGAGCAGGTGCCGATAAATGTGATGTCACCCCCTGCGGGGTCGACACCAGAGTGGATGGATATGTGGAAGGTATTAACCGACAGTGTCAACTCCTTACATAACAGGCTGGATGACGTAACAGCCGTGGGACAGCCGGCTTCTCAGCCCGTGCCTGCCCAGGCGTCTCAAAGGCCATCAGGGGCTCAAAAACGCCCGCTACCTCAGATGGCAGACACAGATGTCGACACGGAGTCTGACTCCAGTGTCGACGACGACGAGACTAATGTACATTCCACTAGGGCTATCCGTTGCATGATTACGGCAATGAAAAATGTGTTGCACATTTCTGACATTAACCCAAGTACCACTAAAAAGGGTATTATGTTTGGGGAGAAAAAGCAACCAGTGGTTTTTCCCCCTTCAGATGAGTTAAATGAAGTGTGTGAAGAAGCGTGGGCTTCCCCTGATAAAAAAACTAGTGATTTCTAAAAAGTTACTAATGGCGTACCCTTTCCCGCCAGAGGACAGGGTACGTTGGGAGACATCCCCGAGGGTGGATAAAGCGCTCACACGCTTGTCAAGAAAGGAGGCACTACCGTCTCAGGATACGGCCGCCTTAAAAGAGCCTGCGGATAGAAAGCAGGAGGCTCTCCTGAAGTCTGTATATACACACTCAGGTACTATACTGAGACCGGCTATTGCTTCAGCATGGATGTGCAGTGCTGCAGCAGCGTGGTCTGATTCCCTATCTGATAATATTGATTCCCTTGACAGGGACACTATATTGCTAACCATAGAGCATATTAAAGACGTAGTCTTATACATGAGAGATGCACAGAGGGATATTTGCCGGCTGGCATCTAGAATAAATGCAATGTCCATTTCTGCCAGGAGAATATTATGGACTCGGCAGTGGACAGGTGATGCGGATTCTAAAAGGCACATGGAGGTTTTGCCTTACAAGGGTGAGGAATTGTTTGGGGATGGTCTCTCGGACCTCGTTTCCACAGCGACAGCTGGGAAGTCGACATTTTTACCCCAGGTTCCCTCACAGCCAAAGAAAGCACCGTATTATCAGGTACAGTCCTTTCGGCCCCAGAAAGGCAAGCGGGTTAAAGGCGCGTCCTTTCTGCCCAGAGGCAGGGGTAGAGGGAAAAAGCTGCACCATACAGCCAGTTCCCAAGAACAGAAATCCTCCCCTGCTTCCACTAAATCCACCGCATGACGCTGGGGCTCCACTGGTGGAGCCAGGTGCTGTGGGGGCCCGTCTCCGGAACTTCAGCGACCGGTGGGTTCGCTCACAGGTGGATCCCTGGGTTCTTCAAGTGGTATCTCAGGGATACAAGCTGGAATTCGAGATGTCTCCCCCTCGCCGTTACCTCAAATCAGCCTTGCCAGCTACTCCCCCGGACAGGGAGGTAGTGCTGGCGGCAATTCACAAGCTGTTCCTCCAGCAGGTGATAATAAAAGTTCCCCTCCTTCAACAGCGACGGGGTTACTATTCCACAATGTTTGTGGTACCGAAACCAGACGGTTCGGTGAGACCCATTCTAAATTTAAAATCCTTGAACACTTAAATAAGAAGGTTCAAGTTCAAAATGGAATCGCTCAGGGCGGTTATTGCAAGCCTGGAAGAAGGGGATTACATGGTATCACTGGACATCAAGGATGCGTACCTGCATGTCCCCATTTACCCACCTCACCAGGTGTACCTCCGTTTTGTGGTACAAGACTGCCATAACCAATTCCAGACGTTGCCGTTTGGTCTGTCCACGGCACCGAGGGTATTTACCAAGGTAATGGCCGAAATGATGATACTCCTTCGAAAGAAGGGAGTTATAATTATCCCATACTTGGACGATCTCCTTATAAAGGCGAGGTCCAGGGAGCAGTTGTTGGTCGGAGTAGCACTATCTCAGGAAGTGCTACAACAGCACGGCTGGATTCTGAATATTCCAAAGTCGCAGCTGGTTCCTACGACACGTCTGCTGTTCCTGGGTATGATTCTGGACACAGAACAGAAGAAGGTGTTTCTCCCGGAGGAGAAGGCCAAGGAGTTGTCATCTCTGGTCAGAGACCTCCTGAAACCAAAACAGGTGTCGGTGCATCACTGCACGCGAGTCCTGGGAAAGATGGTAGCTTCTTACGAAGCAATTCCATTCGGCAGGTTCCATGCAAGGATCTTTCAGTGGGATCTGTTAGACAAGTGGTCCGGATCGCATCTTCAGATGCATCGGCTGATCACCCTGTCCCCGAGGGCCAGGGTGTCTCTGCTGTGGTGGCTGCAGCGTGCTCATCTTCTAGAGGGCCGCAGATTCGGCATACAGGACTGGGTCCTGGTGACCACGGATGCAAGCCTCAGAGGTCGAGTCAGGAGGCTTCCCTACACATAAATATTCTGGAACTAAGGGCCATTTACAATGCCCTAAGTCAGGCAAGACCCCTGCTTCAAAACCAGCCGGTGCTGATTCAGTCAGACAACATCACGGCTGTCGCCCATGTAAACCGACAGGGCGGCACAAGAAGTAGGATGGCGATGGCAGAAGCCACAAGGATTCTCCGATGGGCGGAAAATCATGTGATAGCACTGTCAGCAGTGTTCATTCCGGGAGTGGACAACTGGGAAGCAGACTTCCTCAGCAGGCACGACCTCCACCCGGGAGAGTGGGGACTTCATCCAGAAGTTTTCCAACTGATTGTAAACCGTTGGGAAAGGCCACAGGTGGACATGATGGCGTCCCGCCTAAACAAAAAGCTAAAAAGATATTGCGCCAGGTCAAGAGACCCTCAGGCGATAGCTGTGGACGCACTAGTGACACCGTGGTTGTACCAGTCGGTTTATGTGTTCCCTCCTCTTCCTCTCATACCAAAGGTGCTGAGGATAATAAGAAAGAGAGGAGTAAGAACTATACTCATCGTTCCGGATTGGCCAAGAAGGACTTGGTACCCGGAACTACAAGAAATGATCTCAGAGGACCCTTGGCCTCTGCCTCTCAGACTGGACCTGCTGCAGCAGGGGCCCTGTCTGTTCCAAGACTTACCGCGGCTGCGTTTGATGGCATGGCGGTTGAACGCCGGATCCTGATGGAAAAGGGCATTCCGGTTGAAGTCATTCCTACGCTGATAAAAGCTAGGAAAGATGTGACAGCAAAGCATTATCACCGCATATGGCGAAAATATGTTGCTTGGTGTTAGGCTATGAAGGCCCCCACGGAAGAATTTCAGCTGGGTCGATTTCTGCACTTCCTACAGTCAGGAGTGACTATGGGCCTAAAATTGGGATCCATTAAAGTCCAGATTTCGTCCCTGTCTATTTTCTTTCAAAAAGAACTGGCTTCACTGCCTGAAGTTCAGACGTTTGTTAAGGGAGTGCTGCATATTCAGCCCCCTTTTGTGCCCCCAGTGGCACCTTGGGATCTCAACGTTGTGTTGGATTTCCTAAAATCACATTGGTTTGAGCTACTTCAGACCGTGGAATTAAAATATCTCACGTGGAA
This sequence comes from Pseudophryne corroboree, assembly GCF_028390025.1. Lineage (NCBI taxonomy): Eukaryota > Metazoa > Chordata > Amphibia > Anura > Myobatrachidae > Pseudophryne > Pseudophryne corroboree. Next base: position 282,218,792 of record NC_086445.1, on the reverse strand, counting down.
AGTGGTCATGCTTTTGGCCTTGGCTTCGGCTAGGCGGGTGTCAGAATTGCCGGCTTTGTCCTGTAAAAGCCCCTATCTGATCTTCCATATGGATAGAGCAGAATTGAGGACGCGTCTCCAATTCCTCCCTAAGGTGGTATCAGCGTTTCATTTGAACCAACCTATTGTGGTGCCTGCGGCTACTCGGGACTTGGAGGCCTCCAAGTTGCTGGACGTAGTCCGGGCCCTGAAAATCTATGTTTCCAGGACGGCTAGAGTCAGAAAGACTGACTCGCTGTTTATCCTGCATGCACCCAACAAGCTGGGTGCTCCTGCTTCTAAGCAGACTATTGCTCGCTGGATCTGCTCCACGATTCAACTTGCACATTCTGCGGCTGGACTGCCGCATCCTAAATCAGTCAAAGCCCATTCCACGAGGAAGGTGGGCTCTTCTTGGGCGGCTGCCCGAGGGGTCTCGGCTTTACAACTTTGCCGAGCTGCTACCTGGTCGGGATCAAACACGTTTGCTAAATTCTACAAGTTTGATACCCTGGCTGAGGAGGACCTTGAGTTTGCTCATTCGATGCTGCAGAGTCATCCGCACTCTCCCGCCCGTTTGGGAGCTTTGGTATATTCCCCATGGTCCTTACGGAGTTCCCAGCATCCACTACGGGCTACGAGAAATAGAATTACCGGTGAGTAAATTCTTATTATATATATATATGTGTGTATGTCTTGAGAAAAATGTATTAAATTGAAACGTTGACAGCTACCAAGGGCTCCAATTCAATTTGCTTATCAGCGTCTGAGTGCCGTACTATCCAGCATATATATATATATATATATAAATACAAAAAAATGTCTTCCACCCCGCGCTCAACCCACCAGCAGCAATATGGAGAAAGTCCCTGTTAGTGAACTTTCAAAGAATAACATAAACAAAAACAATAACCAATTGCGCTTGGTATAACTTTAAAACACTCAGATTTTAGTATTTCCAGTAGCTGTACTTCCACGGTGTGGATTCTTATAACTGGTATCACCTGCAAGTATACCCTCACACCAGAGAACACACCCGAACAAAAAGACGGCCAGAATGGCCTAAATTAGATATGATACCAATTTGTTTTTATTAAAAAACATATAGAATTCCATAAATTCATATGAACATTTTTTTTACAGATAAAAGGTTCCATACATTCATATAAACATTCTTAAAAGAAAAACATCCAGATACAGTCAATAGGTTTTCTGTTCAAGCCTTTAAAGAACACCCTCACCCTTATAGGTGTATATTCTGTAGGGCAGAGATTTTCAACCTTTTACAACTCGCGGCACACTGAACAAGATCTAAATATTGCCAAGGCACACCATTTTTTTTACTCAAATATAATGGTGATGCATGGTGCAGTTGCATGTCCTAGGATGTCATGTCGCAGCTTCTCCATAGGTAACAACTGAGCCACATCTGAGAAAACCAGAAGAGCCCAACACTGCCCGGGCTCAAAATTAGAACTGGCTCTGCAACCACTAAACCCACCAGTATTGATCGTTCCAGGGCCTCAGTAGCGGCAAAACACTGACGGGCCTGGCTGTGCTTGTATGGCGGCACACCTGGAGACTGCTCAGGGCACACTAGTGTGCCACGGCACAGTGGTTGAAAAACACTGCTGTAGGGTGTATTAATGAACTAGATAAGAGACCGTAACGGATTCGACCCAACGCGTTTCGTCAGAACGACTTCATCAGGGGTTTCTGTATGGTATCACAAAAAAAGGAAGGAACAAAGGCCTTCATGGATATAAAACATCCATAGCCCATATATATAGGACCAACTTTTAATAGAGATGGATAATTCACCCAGAATGGTTGTAGGATGGTAAAACCAAGCATAAACGCATACGCCTTTAAGGGTATTCAGCTAGTTAATGAACCTGGTTGCAGACTCTTTTCAGTTTTTATGCAGGGTCTGTTAAATTTGAACCTGCAGCCACCAGGAAAGAGACACAAGTAACAGCCACATCCAAAACGGGTGAATTCTGGGTGAATTATGGGTGAATTATCCATCTCTATTAAAAGTTGGTCCTATATATATGGGCTATGGATGTTTTATATCCATGAAGGCCTTTGTTCCTTCCTGTTTTTGTGATACCATACAGAAACCCCTGATGAAGTCGTTCTGACGAAACGCGTTGGGTCGAATCCGTTACGGCCTCTTATCTAGTTCATTAATACACCCTACAGAATATACACCTATAAGGGTGAGGGTGTTCTTTAAAGGCTTGAACAGAAAACCTATTGACTGTATCTGGATGTTTTTCTTTTAAGAATGTTTATATGAATGTATGGAACCTTTTATCTGTAAAAAAAATGTTCATATGAATTTATGGAATTCTATATGTTTTTTAATAAAAACAAATTGGTATCATATCTAATTTAGGCCATTCTGCCGTCTTTTTGTTCGGGTGTGTTCTCTGGTGTGAGGGTATACTTGCAGGTGATACCAGTTATAAGAATCCACACCGTGGAAGAACAGCTACTGGAAATACTAAAATCTTAGTGTTTTAAAGTTATACCAAGCGCAATTGGTTATTGTTTTTGTTTATATATATATATATATATATATATATATATACAGTTTTAGCAACAAAAAGAGTGTATTTGTCATACAACTCTATGGTGACGTGAATCTCTCAGTGACATGTCATTGTTGTATTCTATATGGAATTGAAATTTTGAGTAATTTAGCCTATGATTAAATTACATTCAAATTGTTTATTTGCAACTTGGATAATTCAATTCCCCATTTTCCTCATTCATTATTGTGATAGCTAAAGCTGTGATACTCCATGTTCTGGCAGGTATCCAGATGTTAAAGCTACATTGTCTAGATAAGACTGTGAATAGGCCGACACTTCTTCACATCTTTCTCAACCTCTGCTTGATTTACTATCCACGTTGACTACAATTAGAAATAGTAACCTTGCCCAAAGCATGGAGAGCAAAGCGAACCTGCGAGGCTCTGCGTTTGCTATAATTGGGGTCACATATCACGAAACATAGGAAATGACACCAGAAAAACTTGTCAACCATTTAACCCTGTCGACCTAATGCATGTTGACCATATGGGGTCTACCTAATGTCTCATTTCTGTAGGTCTTCTCTACTACACCTGTCCTGGCACTCTGCTCTATTACACGCTGATCTTTGCTTCACTAATAGCTGTAAAACTGTAAATAGAAGTTCACATTTGTGAACAGTTAAATGTATGGTACAGTTTCTGGAAGGACATTTTCTGATGCTTGTATGAAGTCTTTCTGTGTAGCTACAATATACATATTGGTACATTTTCAAGCAAACTCATGACTGGTATGCTGTTGAAATGTTACAGGTATATGCCAATGTGCATGACTGCCCTCTCTGTAGTATATATATCTTATAAATTGGTCCCTGTTGTGATGAAATAGTTCTGTGCGAGCTGGTATTGGGTGAAACCGCTACAGAGTAGGAGGAAATAATAGTTCTCTTCAAGTTATTTGAAGATATCATTACTGCACCAGTCATCTTTGCTGAGGATTGATGTCCGGTCCTATGATTTATGTAGTAATTTTAGAATTTTTGTAAAAAATTTCTGTCAGAAATTTGTATTGCTGTCAGCGAGGCGGGGCTGCGCTGCTGTCAGTAGTGTCTTTATGAGTGCTATTATTTACACTTGTGGAGTGATACTGCTGTGGTCTTGTGATAAGGTTATAGTTACGTTTGGAAACAGTCGAGGTGTGCGGTTATCCTGGGAAGTGTGCAGTGGTTGGAAAATATATAGAATATTGTATAGTATTTGTATATACACACTGTTAGTTGTACGTGCAAATTTTTGCCCTCCAGGTCAAGCTCTTTTAATGCAAAAACCTGTTTGCAACTGTATGCCCAGGGCAAACCTACTAAATGCAGCAAGAAATAGAGATGTCTCTTAAAGTAAGAATTGATTTTTTGAAATAATAAATATTTTATGTAGTAGCGTTGTCAACCAACTGGAGTACAGATTTCAGCTTTGTGTGTACTGAAGACAGGGTTCTTGCAGATGAGGTTTTCTATTGACTGCTGACCATAAGTTTTGTTCTTTCCAGTTTGTAAATTTAAAGCTCATAAGAGGTGTGCTGTGAGAGCTACTAACAACTGTAAGTGGACAACGTTAGCTTCCATAGGCAAAGATATCATCGAAGATGAGGATGGTGTGAGTATGGATTTTTGTTTGTTCCTTGCTTTGTAGCTTTACTCTTTTCACCTCCGCTCAGCATATATTAATTCCAAATAGTTGATGTACTTGATCCTTAAATTAACAAAGATCCAAAATGTATTGACTATACCTAGACCTGTGCTAGATTTAATTTATTTATTCTTGTTACCACTTTTCATCCTCAGATAGCAATGCCTCATCAGTGGCTAGAGGGCAACTTGCCGGTTAGTGCCAAATGTGCTGTTTGTGACAAAACATGTGGCAGTGTATTACGCCTGCAGGATTGGCGGTGTCTATGGTGTAAAGCAATGGTGAGAGCTGTCATGGTGTCTGTATTTTTATTGGTATCCTAATGTAATCGGGTGTCTAATTTCTCTTTACTATTATAGATTACTAGAGCCCATTGAAAACTATTACCGTTTATTTGCCTTCTCACCAAAGTTTCCTATTTTTTTTCTTAGTTGACCATTTTAAACTACCTTTTAATATACAAATCTATGCCTTCTGCATAAATTATTGGATAAACTAAGTTACAAAAACCTGAAATCCATGCAAAATGGTCATGTAAGACATGATCATCAAAATTAGTTAAACTTATGCCTTTAGCATGTATAGTCTATATTAAAATACTTAACATGTTTTTTTCAGGTACATACTGCTTGCAAGGACCAATACCCTCGAAAGTGTCCACTTGGCCAATGTAAAGTATCTATTATACCTCCAACAGCACTCAACAGTATAGATTCTGATGGTATGTGCTCATGGGAAAATTATTTTTCTAACTAATAGTACACATTTATGCAATGTGCATTACAGAGGTTATTTAGTTTGGTTTTGTACAGTCTAAATTTTTCAAAGAAAGTTATTGAGTACATGTGTAGCTAATTCACTATTTATAACCCTGTAAGTGTGTGTGTGTGTGTGTGTGTGTGTGTGTGTGTGTGTGTGTGTGTGTGTGTGTGTATATATAGAAAGGTTACATTTGCGCACATTTAGGTAGGTAAAAGTGTAGGGGCATTGTGTGGTGTGTGGAAAGGTTGGTACTCTCGTCACTCACACTAATTAAAGGGAATAACACACCTTAAGAGGGTAGGGGTGTACTTAGGTAGCTCCCCCCCATTGTGATTTTAATCGTGTGAAAATAGAATATATAGAAAGACTACATTTGCACACATTTAGGTAGGTAAAAGTGTAGAGGCATTGTGTGGTGTGTGAAAAGGTTGGTACTCTCGTCACTCACACTAATGAAAGGAACCTTTCATTAGGTTGGGTATAAGTTACCCGCGTTCGGGATGCCGGCATTGATATACTGAACGCTGGTATCCCGACCACTGGTAACTCATACCCAACCCTCTTAAGGTGTGTAAGTTCATTTCATTAGTGTGAGTGACGAGAATACCAACCTTTTCACACACCACACAATGCCTCTACACTTTTACCTACCTAAATGTGTGCAAATGTAGTCTTTCTATATATTCTATTTTCACACAATTGAAATCCCGATTGGGGGGAGCTACCTAAGTACTCCCCTACCCTCTAACCCTCCTTATCTAACCCTAAGCTCCCCCTTTGGTGCCTAACCTCACCCATTGTTGCCTAAATATAACCCCTCTTTCTTGCAGCCTAAAACTACCCCCCTCCCTCCCCCTGGTGGCGCCTATCCCTTACCTTTAACCTTCCGCATCCTAACCCTAACAGCCCTCCTGCCCACCAGGCCATTAACCTAAACCACCTTCTGTACTCTCGGTCGTGATGCCAGTTGCCGGGATTATGGCGCTGGTGTGCTGACCTTGCTGGGACTCCAGTGTCTGTATTCTGATGGGTATCGGGATTTTGGCATCTGTATTCCTGCTGCCGGGATCCCAACAGCTGGTATCTTGACCAGTTCCCCCTTAAGATTTCTATCCAGTCAGGTGGTTGGAACGAAAATCTGGTAATGTATAGGAGCAAATCACACTTGCCTACTTTTGAAAGGTATCCGGACTCCAGGTCGACACACCTTAGGTCGACATGGACAAAAGGTCGACAGGAACAAGGTCGACACGGAAAAAGGTCGACATGAGTTTTTCACAATTTTTTTCTTTTTTGGAACCTTTTCATACTTAACGATCTACGTGGACTACGATTGGAACGGTAATCAGTGCCGAGCGAAGCGGAGCGAAGGCACCATGCCCGAAGCTCGCGAGCCATGCGAGGGGACGCGGTGCACTAATTGGGGTTCCCGGTCACTCTACGAAAAAAACGACACCAAGAAAACATAAAAACTCATGTCGGCCTTTTTCCATGCCGACATTGTTCATGTCGACCTTTTGTCCATGTCGGCCTAAGGTGTGTCGACCAATTGGCGTCGACCTAAGGTGTGTCGACCTTTTTGTTGTCGACCTGGAGTCCCAGACCCTTTTGAAAAGTAGTTTAGAAATTCTAGCTCGGGTGCCGTGCTGTTAAGGGGTTTTGTTAATTTCCACCCATGGAGCGTGTCTATCTGCACCTTTTAGAGGTATCTATTGTCTCTGGGGTGTGCTGCAGTGGCAGGTGAAAACTAAAGTGCAAAGCACAGTACTGGCTACATACACTGACATCACACCTACATTAGATAGCAGGGTTACATACTGACATCACACTTACATTGCACAGTAGGGCTACATACTGACCTCACACCTATATTACACAGCAGGGCTACATACTGACATCACACCTACATTACACAGCAGGGCTACATACACTAACATCACACCTACATTAGATAGCAGGGTTACATACTGACATCACACTTACATTACACAGTAGGGCTACATGCTGACCTCACACCTATATTACACACAGGGCTACATACTGACATCACATATACATTACACAGCAGGGCTACACACTGGCCTCACACCTACATTACGCCTACATTACACAGCAGGGCTACATACTGACCTCACACCTACCGACCTTTAACATGATGTCACGCGTTGTAATGTTGTGACGCCTCTCCTGTTAATTCTGGATTGTCATGGGGGCTGAGAGATCCTGGAGCTGTAAAGTAATTTGTTGGGGTCTCAGACAAAAAACAGGAGGGACGGCGTTTATGAAGCAAATGACAATTGACCATTTGCTCCCAAACGTCCAAAAGAGGACGCAACAGACAAAAATGGCCATTCGGACAAATTGGTTAAATCAAACTGAATTACCTTTTTTGTCTGTTTTCCAGTGTGTGGGAGCAAATGGTCGACGGTCAGTTGCTCACATCAATTACCAAGTTTTCGTTCCAACCAGCCAGATTGGACAGATAATCTTAAAGTGTGTAGGTCCCTTTACTCATGACCGTTATTCCAAGACTTAAGAAAATGGTTTATTCTATAGCAGCAGAGAGGTCAGTGTACATGCAATATATAAGGAAAATGTGATCAATTATGTATTTCTTATTACTTTGCCAGGGTTCTGGAAAGCCACATGCCCTCCCTCGTGTGCCAGTCCGCTACTTGTCTTTGTAAATTCAAAAAGTGGAGACAATCAGGGTGTTAAATTCCTTCGGCGTTTCAAACAGTTGCTGAACCCTGCTCAGGTGTTTGACTTGATGAATGGAGGTCCTCATTTAGGGTAAGAACTTTCATACTTACTACTTTGATATTATCTTAAATATAAAATGCTAAAGCTGTTACTAGGGCTTTCCTCCAAGTTGGCAAGTCTAGATCCCTTCTAGGAAGAGCTGAATAAGCTATCCCATGCAAGGCATTACTATCAGATTTATGCTTACATGGATTTGATCTTTGCTTCACATGGATGTCTTTACTATTGTATCAAGTTTACATTGTCTCCATTTTATTGATAAATCTGGAGAAGATTTACTGGAATCTGGTTACTTAAAGGTCTCCCTCCAGTTAAAAAACGAAATAATAAAAACTAAACATACAGCTATTGCTTTCCCAATAACTTTGTAAGTGTAAACCTGCCAATGGATGTATATAAAAAAGCCATGTGTATATATGTCCTGAGAAAACATTTATTAATTTGTACAGTGTATATACTGTATAGTGAAACATATATTCTGTGACGGTATAGAAATGGGAAGTACAGTACTATAGGGTATACAGGTGAAACTCCGAAAAATACAATATCGTGCAAAAGTTCATTTATTTCAGTAATTCAACTTAAAAGGTGAAACTAATATATTATATAGACTCATTACATGCAAAGTGAGATATTTCAAGTCTTTATTTGCTATAATTTTGATGATTGTAGCTTACAGCTTAAGAAAGCCCAAAATCTCAGAAAATTTGAGTATTGTGAAAAGGTTCAATATTGTTAGCCTTCAACTGTTCTCAGTCTGGTTCAGTACAGTTCACAATCATGGGGAAGACTGCTGACCTGACAGTTGTGCAGAAAACCATCAAGGAGGGAAAGCCTCAAAAGGAAATTGCAGAATGAGTTGGATGTTCTCAAAGTGTTGTATCAAAGCACATTAATAGAAACTTAAGTGGAAGGGAAACGTGTGAAAGAAAAAGGTGCACAAGCAGCAGGGATGACCGCAGCCTTGAGAGGATTGTCAGGAAAAGGCCATGCAAAAGTGTGGGGGAGCTTCACAAGGAGTGGACTGAGGCTGAAGTTAGTGCAAGAGCCACCACACACAGATGTATCCTGGACATAGGCTTCAAATTTCGTATTCCTCTTGTCAAGCCACTCCAAAACAACGTCAGAAGCTTCTTACCTGGGCTAAAAAAAACAAAACTGGTCTGTTGCTCAGTGGTCCAAAGTCGTCTTTGTGGTGAGTGCAGAGTATGGAGGAAGAATGGAGAGGCACACAATCCAAGATGCTTGAAGTCCAGTGGGAAGTTTCCACAGTCTGTGTTGATTTGGGTAGCCATGTCATCTGCTGGTGTTGGTCCACTGTGCTTTATTAAGTCCAGTGTCAATGCAGCCAACTACCAGGACATTTTAGAACACTTCATGCTTCCTTCAGCAGACAAGCTTTATGGAGATGCTGACTTAATTTTCCAGCAGGACTTGGCACCTGCCCACACTGCCAAAAGTACCAAAACCTGGTTCAGTGCCCGTGGGATTACTGTGCTGGATTGGCCAGCAAACTCGCCTGACCTGAACCCCATAGAAAATCCTATGGGGCATTGCCAAGAGAAAGATGAGACATGAGACCGAACAATGCAGAAGAGCTGGAGGCCACTATTGAAGCATCCTGGTCTTCCATAACACCTCATCAGTGCCATAGGCTTATAGAATCCATGCCACGCCGCATTGAGGCAGTAATTCATGCAAAAGGGGCCCAAACCAAGTACTGAGTACATATGCATGATTATACTTTTCACAGGGCCAACATTTCTGTATTTAAAATCCTTTTTTTATTGATTTTATGTAATATTCTAATTTTCTGAGATTTTAGATTTGGGGCTTTCTTAAACTGTAAGACACAATCATCAAAATTATAACAAATAAAGGCTTGAAATATCTCACTGTGCATGTAATGAGTCTATAGAATATATTAGTTTCACCTTTTAAGTTGAATTACTGAAATAAATTAACTTTGACACGATATTCTAATTTTCTGAGTTTCACCTGTAACAGCGCTATCTGCATATTTGTATGTATCCGGATTGGTATTTGCTGTTTTACTGCTTTTCTTATAAGATGACCTCCTCAGTTTATAGTGCATTGTGTAAAACAAAAACACACATTACTTCCACAAAAATACTTGCCCACATGAGGCTTGGCACAGCTTGCTAGACAGACATAAAAGTCATCAAATCTTCTACCCCTGACTGCAGATCTGCTTGTAATCAATATTCTCCTGCCACAATAGTCTGGAGAATAATGAAAGCAGGGGTCAGAGCATCCTGTAACACCGGCAGCCTGAATTATAACCTCTTGCTAGTTCAGGGAGAGTTATAGTTATTATTTTTCATTGAATGTAAGTGCACTGTGTGTATAAAGAAGCCTAGACAGCAGCATTATCTCCCCATAGGTGACATGGCTTACTCTGTTCCATCCGTTTACATGGCTAACACTTTAGGCTAACTCGTAACAGTGGAGAGACCTGTTTACAACACTGTCAAAAGTGACATGCTGAAGTAATATCCCCCACCCTATCGTTCACGGTATCAGCAAGTGTGTATGCAGTTGCAGATGCTGCCAGTCAGCCGGTACCCGCTGCAAACGATTTTGTTGGTTACACCCTATCCTCTACTGTTTACCCAGCCTAACCTACGTTGTGGATAAGTTACATAGACATACACAAGACCAAATAAAGAGTGAATTGTAATAATGTATATTAACTATTGGATCTTCATTAGGGTATGTACAGGTTTATTTTGCTATTGATGTAAATACTGCTATATCAATATTGTATTTATAGTTTCTCAGTTTAAATAATTCAATGTGATATTATCATTAGGAAAAAATGGACATAATGGGGGAGATTCAAATGTTTGAAAAGTCAGTTGGGAGTCTGTTTGTTCCTGTCTATTAGATAGGGAAAAACAGACACCCAACCAACTTTTCAAACATTTGAATTCCACCCACTGTATATTAATATCCTGTAAAGTACAATTAACAATTATATACTGTTATATCCTATTACACTACATGTTGAATTGCTATATTTCCCTGATTTTTTATGTGACTGTTTACAGTTTATTTTCTGTTTTTGTTTTAGTTTACGATTATTTCAGAAATTTGATAATTTTCGAATTCTTGTTTGTGGAGGCGATGGAAGTGTTGGTTGGGTTTTGTCTGAGATAGATAAGCTTAGCTTGCATAAACAGGTCAGTATATATAGAACTCCTTTCCATTTAGATTGCTGTGTACCGTTGTGAACGGTCTCAAGATGTGCTGTAACTGTATCATCTCTTATAATGTTGCTGTACATCCCAAATATTTAGCATGCTCATGACACTATGGGGGTAATTCCAAGTTGATCGCAGCAGGATTTTTGATAGCAATTGGGCAAAACCATGTGCACTGCAGGGGAGGCAGATTTAACATGTGCAGAAAGAGTTAGATTTGGGTGGGTTATTTTATTTCTGTGCAGGGTAAATATTGGCTGCTTTATTTTTACACTGCAAATTAGATTGCAAATTGAACACACCCCACCCAAATCTAACTCTCTTTGCACATGTTATATCTGCCCCCCCCTGTAGTGCACATGGTTTTGCCCAATTGCTAACAAAAATCCTGCTGCGATCAACTTGGATTTACCCCCTATATCCATAAGCAGCACAGAGATTCCATTTATTTTCCAAGTATTTGTATAGTGCTGGAATTAGGTTATTGATTACTCCGTCACGTTCTGATCACATTAATATTTTTGTTGAAATCAATTTTGTGTATCTTCAAAACTTGGCCTTTGTACTGTAACTGTGCTTATGAAAGAGCTATGCACATTTCTGCACTAACCTCATACAAGTTAGCTGTTTGTGTTATAAATTATAGAACTTGTAGTTTCTTACAATGGCACACTGGTGGCACACAATGTCATCTGGACAAATATTTTTGAGAAAGCTGCTTATAAAATTTACTTGAAGGAATTGACATAAAGTCACAGTTAAATAAGCCTTAAAATTTTTACAGTGTACGAGATCACTAACAAGTTAAACTCGATGGACTAATTGTCTTTTTTCAACCTTAGAAACTATGTTACATATCTGATGTTATTAGTATAAGTGAGACTGCCTTATGCCACTGCTTCATAATGAATCTGGCCTTCTCAATGCCTTTCTCCACTTTACTGCAGATGTCTAGTCTAGCATACTAATGCGTCGTCATTTATATTTGTATCCATAGTGTCAACTAGGAGTGCTCCCCCTGGGTACGGGAAATGACCTGGCACGGGTACTTGGTTGGGGTGGCTCTTGTGACGACGATACACAGCTGCCTCAGATTTTGGAAAAGTTAGAACGAGCAAGCACTAAAATGCTGGATAGGTAAGATGCTTAACTCTTGTGTAAATGACCACCAATTCAAAATTATAATTTTGCAGGAGTCTGCAATACAGTGCTTCAGACCATTACACTATGCTGCAACATCTTCCTACATCAAATCCTGTCCTCTGCAAGCTAAACGCTAATACTTACTGTAGGGGGGGAAATTCAGTCAGCCTTGGTAGATTACTATCCAGTTATTGGGGATTTCTCTAACGTCCTAAGTGGATGCTGGGGACTCCGTCAGGACCATGGGGAATAGCGGCTCCGCAGGAGACAGGGCACAAAAATAAAGCTTTAGGATTAGGTGGTGTGTACTGGCTCCTCCCCCTATGACCCTCCTCCAAGCCTCAGTTAGGTTTTTGTACCCGTCTGAGCAGGGTGCAATCTAGGTGGCTCTCCTAAAGAGCTGCTTAGAAAAAGTTTTTAGGTTTTTTATTTTCAGTGAGTCCTGCTGGCAACAGGCTCACTGCATCGAGGGACTTAGGGGAGAGAATTTCAACTCACCTGCGTGCAGGATGGATTGGATTCTTAGGCTACTGGACACCATTAGCTCCAGAGGGAGTCGGAACACAGGTCTCACCCTGGGGTTCGTCCCGGAGCCGCGCCGCCGACCCCCCTTACAGATGCTGAAGATTGAAGGTCCGGAAACAGGCGGCAGAAGGCTCTTCAGTCTTCATGAAGGTAGCGCACAGCACTGCAGCTGTGCGCCATTGTTGTCACACACTGCACACCAAGCGGTCACGGAGGGTGCAGGGCGCTGCTGGGGGCGCCCTGGGCAGCAATATTTAATACCTTTATGGCAAAAGAATACATCACATATAGCCATTGAGGCTATATGTATGTATTTAACCCATGCCAGTTATCTAAAACTACGGGAGAAAAGCCCGCCGAAATAGGGGGCGGAGCTTATTCTCCTCAGCACACAGCGCCATTTTCCTGCTCAGCTCCGCTGTGAGGAAGGCTCCCAGGACTCTCCCCTGCACTGCACTACAGAAACAGGGTAAAACAGAGAGGGGGGGCATTTTTTTGGCGATATTTTGATATATTTAAGCTGCTATAAAGAACACTTATATAAGGTTGTTCCCATATATATTATAGCGCTTGGGTGTGTGCTGGCAAACTCTCCCTCTGTCTCCCCAAAGGGCTAGTGGGGTCCTGTCTTCGATAAGAGCATTCCCTGTGTGTCGGTACGTGTGTGTCGACATGTATGAGGACGATGTTGGTGTGGAGGCAGAGCAATTGCCGATAATGGTGATGTCACCCCCCAGGGAGTCGACACCGGAATGGATGGCTTTGTTTATGGAATTACGTGATAATGTCAGCACATTACAAAAATCAGTTGACGACATGAGACGGCCGGCAAACCAGTTAGTACCTACCCAGGCGTCTCAGACACCGTCAGGGGCTGTAAAGCGCCCTTTACCTCAGTCGGTCGACACAGACCCAGACACAGACACTGAATCTAGTGTCGACGGTGATGAAACAAACGTATTTTCAAGTAGGGCCACATGTTATATGATCACGGCAATGAAGGAGGCTTTGCATATCTCTGATACTGCAAGTACCACAAAAAGGGGTATTATGTGGGGGGTGAAAAAACTACCTGTAGTTTTTCCAGAATCAGAGGAATTAAATGATGTATGTGATGAAGCGTGGGTTAACCCAGATAGAAAAATGCTAATTTCAAAAAAGTTATTAGCATTATACCCTTTCCCGCCAGAGGTTAGGGCGCGCTGGGAAACACCCCCTAGGGTGGATAAGGCGCTCACACGCTTATCAAAATAAGTGGCGTTACCGTCTCCTGATACGGCCGCCCTCAGGGATCCAGCTGATAGGAGAATGGAAACTACCCTAAAAAGTATATACACACATACTGGTGTTATACTGCGACCAGCCATCGCCTCAGCCTGGATGTGCAGTGCTGGGGTCGTCTGGTTGGATTCCCTGACTGAAAATATTGATACCCTGGATAGGGACAGTATTTTATTGACTATAGAGCAATTAAAGGATGCTTTCCTTTATATGCGAGATGCTCAGAGAGATATTTGCACTCTGGCATCGAGAGTAAATGCGATGTCCATATCTGCCAGAAGGAGTTTATGGACGCGACAGTGGTCAGGTGATGCGGATTCCAAACGACATATGGAAGTATTGCCGTATAAAGGGGAGGAATTATTTGGCGTCGGTCTATCGGATCTGGTGGCCACGGCAACTGCCGGAAAATCCACCTTTTTACCTCAGACCCCCTCCCAACAGAAAAAGACACCGTCTTTTCAGCCGCAGTCCTTTCGGTCCTATAAGAACAAGCGGACAAAAGGACAGTCATATCTGCCTCGGGGCAGAGGAAGGGGTAAGAGAGGGCAGCAAGCAGCCCCTGCCCAGGAACAGAAGCCCTCCCAGGGTTCTGCAAAGCCCTCAGCATGACGCTGGGGCCTTACAAGCGGACTCAGGAGCGGTGGGGGGTCGACTCAAGAATTTCAGCGCACAGTGTGCTTGCTCACAGGTGGACCCCTGGATTCTGCAGGTAGTATCTCAGGGTTACAGGTTGGAATTCAAGAAGTCTCCCCCTCGCCGGTTCCTAAAGTCTGCTTTGCCAACGTCTCCCTCAGACAGGGCGACGGTATTGGAAGCCATTCACAAGCTGTTTTCTCAGCAGGTGATAGTCAAGGTACCCCTCCTACAACAGGGAAAGGGGTATTACTCCACGCTATTTGTGGTACCGAAGCCGGACGGCTCGGTAAGACCTATTCTAAATCTGAAATCTTTGAACCTATACATACAAAAATTCAAGTTCAAGATGGAGTCACTCAGAGCAGTGATAGCGAATCTGGAAGAAGGGGACTTTATGGTGTCCCTGGACATAAAGGATGCTTACCTACATGTCCCAATTTGCCCTTCACATCAAGGGTACCTCAGGTTCGTGGTGCAAAACTGTCATTATCAGTTTCAGACGCTGCCTTTTGGATTGTCCACGGCACCTCGGGTCTTTACCAAGGTAATGGCCGAAATGATGATTCTTCTGCGAAGAAGAGGCGTATTAATTATCCCTTACTTGGACGATCTCCTGATAAGGGCAAGGTCCAGAGAACAGCTGGAGGACGGAGTAGCACTAACCCAACTAGTGCTGCAACAACACGGGTGGATTCTGAATTTTCCAAAATCTCAGTTGACCCCGACGACACGTCTGCTGTTCCTGGGAATGATTCTGGACACGGTTCAGAAAAAGGTGTTTCTTCCGGAGGAGAAAGCCAGGGAGTTATCCGAACTTGTCAGGAACCTCCTAAAACCAGGGAAAGTGTCTGTGCATCAATGCACAAGAGTCCTGGGAAAGATGGTGGCTTCTTACGAAGCGATTCCATTCGGCAGATTCCACGCACAAACTTTTCAGTGGGATCCGCTGGACAAATGGTCCGGATCGCATCTGCAGATGCATCAGCGGATAACCTTATCGCCACGGACAAGGGTGTCTCTTCTGTGGTGGTTGCAGAGTGCTCATCTGTTAGAGGGCCGCAGATTCGGCATACAGGACTGGGTCCTGGTGACCACGGATGCCAGTCTGAGAGGCTGGGGAGCGGTCACACAGGGAAGAAACTTCCAGGGAGTATGGTCAAGCCTGGAGATGTCTCTTCACATAAATATACTGGAGCTAAGAGCGATTTACAATGCTCTAAGTCTGGCAAAACCCCTGCTTCAGGGTCAGCCGGTGTTGATCCAGTCGGACAACATCACGGCAGTCGCCCACGTAAACAGACAGGGCGGCACAAGAAGCAGGACAGCAATGGCAGAAGCTGCAAGGATTCTTCGCTGGGCGGAAGATCATGTGATAGCACTGTCAGCAGTATTCATTCCGGGAGTGGACAACTGGGAAGCAGACTTCCTCAGCAGACACGATCTACACCCGGGAGAGTGGGGACTTCATCCAGAAGTCTTCCACATGATTGTGAACCGTTGGGAAAAACCAATGGTGGATATGATGGCGTCCCGCCTCAACAAAAAACTGGACAGGTATTGCGCCAGGTCAAGAGACCCTCAGGCAATAGCTGTGGACGCTCTGGTAACACCGTGGGTGTTCCAGTCAGTGTATGTGTTCCCTCCTCTGCCTCTCATACCAAAGGTACTGAGAATTATACGGCAAAAGGGAGTAAAAACGATACTAGTGGCTCCGGATTGGCCAAGAAGAACTTGGTACCCGGAACTTCAAGAGATGCTCACGGAGGATCCGTGGCCTCTACCTCTAAGACGGGACCTGCTTCAGCAGGGACCGTGTCTATTCCAAGACTTACCGCGGCTGCGTTTGACGGCATGGCGGTTGAACGCCGAATTCTAAGGGAAAAAGGCATTCCGGAAGAGGTCATTCCTACACTGGTAAAAGCCAGGAAGGAGGTGACTGCACAACATTATCACCGCATTTGGAGAAAATATGTTGCGTGGTGTGAGGCCAGGAAGGCCCCCACGGAGGAATTTCAACTGGGTCGATTCCTACATTTCCTGCAAACAGGATTGTCTATGGGCCTCAAATTGGGGTCCATTAAGGTTCAAATTTCGGCCCTGTCGATTTTCTTCCAGAAAGAATTGGCTTCAGTTCCTGAAGTCCAGACTTTTGTAAAAGGAGTACTACATATACAGCCCCCGGTTGTGCCCCCAGTGGCACCGTGGGATCTTAATGTAGTCTTGGATTTTCTCAAATCCCATTGGTTTGAGCCGCTCAAATCGGTGGAGTTGAAGTATCTTACATGGAAAGTAACCATGCTACTGGCCCTGGCTTCAGCCAGGAGAGTATCAGAATTGGCGGCTTTATCATATAAGAGCCCATATCTGATTTTCCATACGGACAGGGCAGAACTGCGGACACGTCC
Organism: Pseudophryne corroboree; assembly: GCF_028390025.1. Lineage (NCBI taxonomy): Eukaryota > Metazoa > Chordata > Amphibia > Anura > Myobatrachidae > Pseudophryne > Pseudophryne corroboree. Next base: position 282,201,807 of record NC_086445.1, on the reverse strand, counting down.
TCATTTTCTGCCTAAGGTGGTGTCAGCATTTCACCTGAACCAGCCTATTGTGGTGCCTGCGGCTACTAACGATTTGGAGGATTCCAAGTTGTTGGACGTGGTCCGGGCATTGAAAATATATATTTCAAGAACGGCGGGAGTCAGAAAGTCTGACTCACTGTTTATATTGTATGCACCCAACAAGATGGGTACTCCTGCTTCTAAGCAGACGATTGCTCGTTGGATTTGTAGCACAATTCAACTTGCACATTCTGTGGCAGGCTTGCCACAACCTAAATCTGTCAAGGCCCATTCCACAAGGAAAGTGGGCTCATCCTGGGCGGCTGCCCGGGGGGTCTCGGCATTACAACTCTGCCGAGCTGCTACTTGGTCAGGGGCAAACACATTTGCAAAATTCTGCAAATTTGATACCCTGGCTGAGGAGGACCTTGAGTTCTCTCATTCGGTGCTGCAGAGTCACCCGCACTCTCCCGCCCGTTTGGGAGCTTTGGTATAATCCCCATGGTCCTGACGGAGTCCCCAGCATCCACTTAGGACGTTAGAGAAAATAAGAATTTACTTACCGATAATTCTATTTCTCGTAGTCCGTAGTGGATGCTGGGCGCCCATCCCAAGTGCGGATTGTCTGCAATACTTGTACATAGTTATTGTTACAAACAAATTCGGGTTGTTATTGTTGTGAGCCGTCTGTTCAGAGGCTCCTACGTTGTCATACTGTTAACTGGGTTCAGATCACAAGTTATACGGTGTGATTGGTGTGGCTGGTATGAGTCTTACCCGGGATTCAATATCCTTCCTTATTGTGTACGCTCGTCCGGGCACAGTATCCTAACTGAGGCTTGGAGGAGGGTCATAGGGGGAGGAGCCAGTACACACCACCTAATCCTAAAGCTTTATTTTTGTGCCCTGTCTCCTGCGGAGCCGCTATTCCCCATGGTCCTGACGGAGTCCCCAGCATCCACTACGGACTACGAGAAATAGAATTATCGGTAAGTAAATTCTTATTTTCTTTTTCACCTGCCTCAGCTGGTCAAATGAGAAAAATCCCAGATAATTTAGGGGTTAACTGGTGCTGCGGCCATATGAAAGCACAAATCACAGATTACGTGCATTATCGCTGGTTTAACAAGGCTATTGGGGGAATTTTAATAGCCTCGGGCATTGAAGCCCTCCTGTTTTCACCCGCAGTAATTGATTTTCCCATTAAGTGCCAAATGTAATAGGTAGCGCAGGCTTTCGAAAGTGTTGCAGTTTCGGTGATTTAGCAGTCAGATTTAAACTGGCAATGTTTACTAAAACAAAAGCAGATTGTAACCATTGCTTTCCTAAATCTGACCGTAATCTCTGCAATTTCATAAATCCGTAACCCACTACATTTGACCCTTAAGGGCCGTACACACGGGGAGATTTCTCCCAGAGATGGGTGCTGAGCGACCTAGCACATAACTCTCAGCACACATCTCTTCCCCGCTCAGCATACAGCGCAATGTGTGCTGAGCGGGGGGGGCTGGGTGAAATGAGCGATCTAACTAGATTTAGCCTGCATACAGGCCAATCTAGTACCGGCGATAGCGACGTGCATCGCTTTTGTTGTTTGGCATACACACAGAGAGATCCGTGCTTAATTTCTAAGCAATCTAGTCACGGATCTCTCTGCGTGTACCCCCTTTTAGTCTGGACGCACTTGTGAGATCAAAATAACATTCTATAAGATATTATGTACTGTTTAATATGGAAAATATTTTGTATTCAATCCTAGATACAGTATCATAGCTCCCAACATGACTCTCTCCAGGAGGGACAGAATGCTCTGCTCCTGGAATTTCCTCTTAATTTATGATTACCATCACCTGTGCTGAAACACCTTTCATTAGCCTGTTCAAATCAAGTGCTGGCAATCCTAAATTAAGAGAAAAGTCCAGACACAGAGCATTTTGTCACTCCTGGAGAAAGTCATGTTGGAAAGTATGCAGTATTAAACGTTTTCATGATAAGGAAGGGGGTGATTGCCCTTGCATTGTACCTTACGGGGTTCTAAATTTGGAAAACGGATACTCGTTTCTCCTTGGTACACAAGGTACATTGGGCCTAATTCAGACCTGATCGCTAGCAAGCGATTTTCTCTAACGTCCTAGTGGATGCTGGGGACTCTGTAAGGACCATGTTGAATAGACGGGCTCCGCAGGAGACATAGGCACTTTAAGAAAGAATTTAGATTCTGGTGTGCTCTGGCTCCTCCCTCTATGTCCCTCCTCCAGACCTCAGTTTGAGACCGTGCCCGGACGAGCTGGGTGCTGTTCAGTGAGCTCTCCTGAGCTTGCTGTGAGAAAGTATTTTGTTAGGTTTTTTATTTTCAGGGAGCTCTGCTGGCAACAGACTCCCTGCATCGTGGGACAGAGGGGAGAGAAGCAGCCCTACTCTCTGAAGCTAGGTCCTGCTTCTAAGGCTACTGGACACCATTAGCTCCAGAGGGATCGTACACAGGATCTCACCCTCGTCGTCCGATCCCAGAGCCGCGCCGCCGCCCCCCCTTGCAGAGCCGGAAGACTGAAGCCGGGTGAGTATGAGAAGCAAGAAGACTTCGAAATCGGCGGCAGAAGACTCCGTTCTTCACATGAGGTAACGCACAGCACTGCAGCTGTGCGCCATTGCTCCAAACACACCTCACATACTCCGGTCACTGTAAGGGTGCAGGGCGCAGGGGGGGGCGCCCTGGGCAGCATATGGACCTCTGTCGGCAAAAGTACTCATATATACAGTTGGGCACTGTATATATGTATGAGCCCCCGCCAAGAAAATGTATATTTAAGCGGGACAGAAGCCCGCCGTCGAGGGGGCGGGGCTTCTTCCTCAGCACTCACCTGCGCCATTTTTTCCCCACAGCTCCGCTGAGAGGAAGCTCCCCATGCTGTCCCCTGCAGATACACGGTAGAAGAGGGTAAAAAGAGAGGGGGGGCACATAATTAGGCGCAAAAATCAATATAAACAGCAGCCACTGGGTTAACATTAAGTTACTGTGTTATTCCTGGGTTTATAGCGCTGGGGTGTGTGCTGGCATACTCTCTCTCTGTCTCTCCAAAGGGCCTTGTGGGGGAATTGTCTTCAGATGAGCATTCCCTGAGTGTGTGGTGTGTCGGTACGTGCGTGTCGACATGTCTGAGGTAAAAGGCTCCCCTAAGGAGGAGATGGAGCAAATGTGTGTGAGTGGTGTCTCCGTCGACAACGCCGACACCTGTTTGGATATGTGAAATTAAGTGCTAAGGTAAATTTATTGCACAAAAGATTAGAGAACAGACAGGGAATCTACCCATGTCTGTCACTATGTCGCAGAGACCTTCCGAGTCTCTCAATGCTCACTATCCAAAATAATAGACACTGATATCGACACGGAGTCTGACTCCAGTGTCGACTACGATAATGCAAAGTTACAGCCAAAATGGCAGGAAAGTATTCAATATATGATTATTGTAATAAAAAATGTTTTGCATATCACTGATAAATCATCTGTCCCTGACACAAGGGTACACATGTTTAAGGGGAAGAAAGCTGAGGTAAATTTCCCTCCTCTCAGGAAGAAAAAGAGCGGGAATCTCCAGACAAGAGACTGCAGTTTCCCACAAAGAATTCTCAGGGAGTATCCTTTCCCTACTAGGGCCAGGATACGATGGGAATCTTCCCCTAGGGTGTCACGTTTGCCCAAAAGGTAGCGCTGACTTAACAGTTATCCTCAGGGATCCTGCAGATAGCATGCAGTAAAAGTGCTTTGAAGTCCATTTACACACAACCTTATCAGCAGAGATTTAGACCCTAGTATGTGTATATATATATATATATATATATATATGTATATATATATAGATATATATATAAAAGATGCTGTCTTAGATATATATATATATATATATATATATATATATATATATATATATATATAACATGCCCAAAGAGACATTAGTCTACTGGGTTCTAGAGTCAACGCTATGTCGATTTCTGCTTGACGTGTCCTGTGGAACATGCAATGGACAGGTGATGCCGACTTAAGAGGCATATGGAAGGTTTACCTTACAAGGCTGAGGATTATGTGGAGAAGGGATCTCGGACCTGGGCCAATATTTACTAAGAATTCGAGTTTGTCCGTTTTGTGTTTTTTTTTCCGAAGTCCCAATCCGGGAATTCACTAAGCACCAATCTCGGCAGTGTTTGGACTATTCGTAATGGTTTGATTTGCAAAGTTCCGAAATACGAATGAATAGACCATCGGTCAAACACGGGTGTTATTTCATACAATACGGGCATTCACTATTCATTCGTATTTGGGTGTTAGTTTCTGAGTGCTCAAGTGCGGGTTTTTTTTTCCGATTCGTTAAAAAAAGCAGCAAAAAAATAGACCTGCTTTTTCCAGTCGAGTTTGGATAACCATGCACGGATCAGTGAGATCTGTGCATGGTTATCTATGGGAAAGGGTCTGTTTAGTGTAAAAACTGGAAAAAAAATTGCGTGGGGTCCCCCCTCCTAAGCATAACCAGCCTCGGGGTCTTTGAGCCGGTCCTGGTTGAAAAAATATGGGGGGAAAAATGACAGGGGTTCCCCCATATTTAATCAACCAGCACCGGGCTCTGCGCCTGGTCCTGGTTCCAAAAATACGGGGGACAAAAAGCGTAGGGGTCCCCGTATTTTTAAAACCAGCACCGGGCTCCACTAGCCAGGTACATAATGCCACAGCCGGGGGACACTTTTATACTGGTCCCTGCGGCCCTGGCATTACATACCCAACTAGTCACCCCTGGCCGGGGTACCCTGGAGGAGTGGGAACCCCTTAAATCAAGGGGTTCCCCCCCTCTAGCCATCCAAGGGCCAGGGGTGAAGCCCGAGGCTGTCCCCCCCCCCATCCAAGGGCGGTAGATGGGGGGGCTGATAGCCAAGTGTCAAAAATGTGAATATTGTTTTTAGTAGCAGTACTACAAGTCCCAGCAAGCCTCCCCGCAATCTGGTACTTGGAGAACCACAAGTACCAGCATACGGTGGAAAACCGGGCCCGCTGGTACCTGAAGTACTACTACTAAAAAAAATACCCCCAAAAAAACAGGACACGCACACCGTGAAAGTATAATTTTATTACATACATGCACACCTCCATACATACATACTTACCTATGTTCCCACGAGGCTCGGTCCTCTTCTCCATGTAGAATCCTTGGGGTACCTGTGAATAAAATTATACTCACATAATCCAGTGTAGAATCAGACCTTTGTATAATCCACGTACTTGGCAAAATAATAAAACGGAAACCCGACCACGCACTGAAAGGGGTCCCATGTTTACACATAGGACCCCTTTCCCCGACTGCAAGGACCCCCCCTAACTCCTGTCAAAGAGGGTACCTTCAGCCAATCAGGGAGCGCCACGTCGTGGCACTCTCCTGATTGGCTGTGTGCTCCTGTAGTGTCTGTCAGGCTGCACACGGCAGAGATACAATGTAGCGCCTATGCGCTCCATTGTAGCCAATGGTGGGAACTTTGCGGTCAGCGGTTGACCGAAAGTAACCTCACCGCTGACCGCAAAGTTCCCACCATTGGCTACAATGGAGCGCATAGGTGCTACATTGTATCTGTGCCGTGTGCTGCCTCACAGACACTACAGGAGCACACAGCCAATCAGGAGAGTGCCACGACGTGGCGCTCCCTGATTGGCTGAAGGGACCCTCTTTGACAGGAGTCAGGGGGGGTCCTGGCAGTTGGGGAAAGGCGTTCCATGTGTAAACATGGGACCCCTTTCAGTGCGTGGTCGGGTTTCCGTTTTATTATTTTGCCAAGTACGTGGATTATACAAAGGTCTGATTCTACACTGGATTATGTGAGTATAATTTTATTCACCAAGGATTCTACATGGAGAAGAAGACCGAGCCTCGTGGGAACATAGGTAAGTATGTATGTATGGAGGTGTGCATGTATGTAATAAAATTATACTTTCACGGTGTGTGTGTCCTGTTTTTTTGGGGGTATTTTTTTTAGTAGTAGTACTACAGGTACCAGCGGGCCCGGTTTTCCACCGCATGCTGGTACTTGTGGTTCTCCAAGTACCAGCTTGCGGGGAGGCTTGCTGGGACTTGTAGTACTGCTACTAAAAACAATATTCAAATTTTTTCAAAAGGCTATCAGCCCCCCATCCGCCGCCCTTGGATGGGGGGGACAGCCTCGGGCTTCACCCCTGGCCCTTGGGTGGCTGGAGGGGGGGACCCCTTGATTTAAGGGGTTCCCACTCCTCCAGGGTACCCCGGCCAGGGGTGACTAGTTGGGTATGTAATGCCAGGGCCGCAGGTACCAGTATAAAAGTGTCCCCCAGCTGTGGCATTATGTACCTGGCTAGTGGAGCCCGGTACTGGTTTAAAAAATACGGGGGACCCCTACGCTTTTTGTCCCCCATATTTTTGGAACCAGGACCAGGCGCAGAGCCCGGTGCTGGTTGATTAAATATGGGGGAACCCCTGTCATTTCCCCCCCCCATATTTTTTCAACCAGGACCGGCTCAAAGACCCCGAGGCTGGTTATGCTTAGGAGGGGGGACCCTACGCAATTTTTTTTCCAGTTTTTACACTAAACAGACCCTTTCCCATAGATAACCATGCACAGATCTCACGCAATTTTTTTCAGATTTTTTAAGACTTTAATCAACTTTTTAAGGTACACAATGAAGCCCTGCACGGATCTCACAGATCCGGCCGGGTTTCCTTGTGTTTTGTCAGGCAGTGTTTTACTCATCACTCCCGTAAAATACTGCCTGATATTACGAATCACATCGACATCGGAAAAAACGATTGTGCAAAACTCGGCAGCTTAGTGAATGATCGTATCAGGATTCAAAAAGTTTCAGTAAAATGCACCCGATACCATTCGAGTTCAAACACCCTTCAAAACGGCCAAAACACGAATCTTTGTAAATATACCCCCTGGTCTCCACAGCTAGGGCTGGTAATTCTGATCTTTTGCCTTATATTCCCGCACAGCCTAGGAAAGCACGACATTTTTAAATGCAGTCCTTTCGATCACAAAGAAACAAGCAAGTCCAAGGTGCGTCCTTTCTTGCCAGAGGCAGGGGCAGAGGAAAGAAGCTGCACAACACAGCTAGTTCCCAGGAACAGAAGTCCTCCCCGGCCTCTACAAAATCCACCGCATGTCGCTGGGGCTCCACAGGCGGAGCTAGGCCCGGTGGGGGCACGTCTTCGAAATTTCAGCCACAAGTGGGTTCACTCCCTGTTGGATCCCTGGGCAATAGATATTGTGTCTCAGGGATACAAGCTGGACTTCGAGGAGATGCCCCCTCACCGTCGGCCCTGTCGGCTTCCCCCCACGTGAGGGAAATAGTGTTAACTGCAATTCACAAATTGTATCTTCAACAGGTGGTGGTCAAGGTTCCCCTCCTTCAACAAGGAGGGGGTTATTATTCGACCATGTTGTAGTCCCGAAACCGGACGGTTCGGTCAGACCCATATTGAATTTAAAATCCCTGAACATATACCTGAAAAGGTTCAGGTTCAAGATGGAATTGCTGAGTGCGGTCGTCGCAAGCCTGGAAGGGGGGGATTTTATGGTGCCTCTGGACACAAAGGATGCATACCTTCATGTCCCCATTTATCCACCTCATCAGGCGTACCTCAGATTGGGGGTACAGGATTGTCATTACCAATTTCAAACGTTGCCGTTGGTCTCTCCACGGCACCGAGAATACTTACCAAGGTAATGGCGGAAATCTCCTCATAAAAGCGGGATCAAGAGAGCAGTTGCTGATCAGCGTAGCACTTTCTCCGGAAGTGTAACGGCAACACGGCTGGATTCTAAATATTCCAAAGTCGCAGTTGGTTCCTACGGCTCGTCTGCCTTTCCTAGGCATGATTCTAGACACAGACCAGAAAAGGGTTTATCTCCCGATAGAAGGAGCTCATGACACTGGTCAGGAACCTATTAAAACCAAAACAGGTGTCCGTGCATCACTGCACTCGAGTCCTGGGAAGGATGGTGGCATCATACGAGGCCATTCCCTTAGGCAGGTTCCATGCGAGGACCTTTCAATGGGATTTACTGGACAAGTGGGCCGGATCACATCTTCAGATGCATCGGTTAATCACCCTATCCCCCAGGGCCAGGGTGTGTCTCCTGTGGTGGCTGCAGAGTGCTCACCTTCTCGAGGGCCGCAGATTCGGCATTCAGGACTGGGTCCTGGTGACCACGTATGCAAGCCTCCGAGGGTGGGGAACAGTCACACAGGGAAGAAATTTCCAAGGTCTGTGGTCAAGTCAGGAGACTTGCCTTCACATCAACATCCTGGAACTAAGGGCCGTATACAACGCCCTACGTCAAGCGGAGACCCTGCTTCGCGACCAACCGGTTCTGATTCAGTCAGACACCATCACCGCAGTGGCTCATGTAAACCGACAAGGCGGCACAAGGAGCAGGGTATCGATGGCGGAAGCCACCAGAATTCTTCGCTGGGCGGAAAATCACGTAAGCGCACTGTCAGCAGTGTTCATCCCAAGAGTGGACAACTGGGAAGCAGACTTCCTCAGCAGACACGACCTCCACCCGGGAGAGTGGGGACTTCATCAGGAAGTCTTCGCACAGACTGCAAGTCGGTGGGTACTGCCACAGGTGGATATGATGGCATCCCGCCTCAACAAAAAAGCTACAGAGGTATTGCGCCAGGTCAAGAGACCCTCAGGCGATAGCTGTAGACGCCCTGGTGACACCGTGGGTGTTCCAGTCGGTCTATGTATTTCCTCCTCTTCCTCTCATACCCAAGGTGCTGAGAATAATAAGAAAAAGAGGAGTGAGAACGATACTCATTGTTCCAGATTGGCCACGAAGGACTTGGTATCCAGATCTGCAAGAAATGCTCACAGAGGACCCGTGGCCTCTTCCTCTAAGACAGGACTTGTTGCAACAAGGGCCCCGTCTGTTCCAAGACTTACCGCGGCTGCGTTTGACGGCATGGCGGTTGAACGCCGGATCCTAGCGGAGAAAGGCATTCCGGATGAGGTCATTCGTACGCTGATAAAGGCTAGGAAGGACGTGACAGCTCAACATTATCACCGTATATGGCGAAAATATGTTGCTTGGTGTGGGGCCAGGAATGCCCCTACAGAGGAATTCCAGCTGGGCCGTTTCCTTCACTTCCTACAGTCAGGAGTGACTTTGGGTCTAAAATTGGGTTCCATTAAGGTCCAGATTTCGGCCCTATCCATTTTCTTTCAAAAGTAATAGACTTCTCTACCTGAAGTTCAGACGTTTGTGAAGGGAGTGCTGCATATTCAGCCCCCTTTTGTGCCTCCAGTGGCACCTTGGGATCTTAACGTGGTGTTGAGTTTCCTGAAATCCCACTGGTTTGAACCATGTGGATAGAGCAGAGTTGCGTACCCGTCCACAATTCCTGCCAAAAGTGGTTTAATCTTTTCATATAAACCAACCTATTGTGGTGCATGTGGCTACTACTGACTTGGAGGATTCCGAGTTGCTTGATGTGGTCAGGGCTTTGAAGGTTTATGTAGCCAGAACGGCTAGAGTCAGGAAAACAGACTTTGTTTATCCTGTATGCTTCCAACAAGCTTGGTGCGCCTGCTTCAAAGCAAACTATTGCTCGCTGGATCTGTAACACGATTCAGCAGGCTCATTCTGCGGCTGGATTGCCGCTGCCAAAATCAGTTAAGGCCCATTCCACTAGGAAGATGGGCTCTTCTTGGGCGGCTGCCCGAGGGGTCTCGGCCCTACAGCTGTGCCGATCGGCTACTTGGTCAGGTTCAAACACTTTTGCAAAGTTCTACAAGTTTGATACCCTGGCTGAGGAGGACCTTGTGTTTGCTCATTCGGTGCTGCAGAGTCATCCGCACTCTCCCGCCCGTTTGGGAGCTTTGGTATAATCCCCATGGTCCTTACGGAGTCCCCAGCATCCACTAGGATGTTAGAGAAAATAAGATTTTACTTACCGGTAAATCTATTTCTCGTAGTCCGTAGTGGATGCTGGGCGCCCGTCCCAAGTGCTGACTTCTTCTGCAATACTTGTATATAGTTATTGCTGCAATAAGGGCTATGTTATTGTTGCATCAGGGTTGAACTGATGCTCTGTTGTTGTTGTTCATACTGTTGACTGGGTAAGTTTATCACAAGTTATACGGTGTGATTGGTGTGGCTGGTATGAATCTTGCCCTGGATTTCCAAAATCCTTTCCTTGTACTGTCAGCTCTTCCGGGCACAGTTTCTCTAACTGAGGTCTGGAGGGGGGACATAGAGGGAGGAGCCAGAGCACACCAGAATCTAAATTCTTTCTTAAAGTGCCCATGTCTCCTGCGGAGCCCGTCTATTCCCCATGGTCCTTACGGAGTCCCCAGCATCCACTACGGACTACGAGAAATAGATTTACCGGTAAGTAAAATCTTATTTTTGCACTGCTGTGATCAGATAGTCGCCGCCTACAGGGGGAGTGTATTTTAGCTGTGCAAGAGTGCGAACGCATGTGTAGCAGAGCTGTACAAGCAGATCTTGTGCAGTCTCTGCGCAACCCAGGACTGACTTAGCCGCTGTGACCACATCAGCCTGTCCGGGACCGGAATTGACGTCAGGAACCCTCCCTGCAAATGCATGGACACGTCTGCGTATTTCCAGACACTCGCTGAAAATGATCAGTTGACACCCACAAACGCCTTCTTCCTGTCAATCTCCTTGCGAACGGATCTGTCGCACAAACCCATAGCTGAGCGGCGATCCGCTTTGTACCCGTGCGACGCGCCTGCGCATTGCGGTGCATGCGCAGTTTGGACGTAATCACCCTCTGTGCGAAAATGCACAGCAGCCATCAGGAATTACCCCCATTGTGCCTGAGTGTTGTCAATCTTACATTAGTAGGCTTGTGGGAAGACATATTTATTTTCCCAACTACAGCCAGAATCACATCAGCACACCAGAGGTTACATGAGACCATGGGGCAGATTTATTAAGCCTGGTGAAGTGATAAAGTGGATGGTGATAAAGTACCAGCCAATCAGCTCCTAACTTCCTTGTTACAGGCTGGGTTTGAAAATGACAGTTAGGAGCTGACTGGTGCGTTATTACCTTCCACTTTATCACTTCTCCATGCTTAATAAATCTGCCCCCCCATACCACTTTAACATTGCTTGATCTTCGCAACAGTGTTATTGTAATGATTATATTGTCACTCTAGAGCCTCTGTCTCCTGGTTCTGTTGTTATTCGTGTCTATGTAATCCTTTAATCCAGTGTCTCCCAAATCCACTTCTAATGGTGCATGTTTTTGTTTTCCATATTTCTTAGCTGGAGCACATGAGTATTAATTACCAAGTGGCACAATTTAATAACTACTTAACTCTCCTCATCCTCATCCTCCTCCTCATCATCAGGTTCCTCTTGTAGAACTAACACCCCACAGTGCCCTGTGTCACTTTGTAAGAAAGTTGCTCTACGCCTCCCCATCCCCTATTATTTCGGAATGTAAGGAATGAATGTTTACATGGATATAGGAGCAAATGGATTTGTTCAGAGTGATCTTGTCATACTGCACAATCTCATTCCCAGAGTTGTCTGTGAGATGAAGATTTTGTGTGGTACACTTTGTAGTATCAGTATACTTGGTGACTTCATGTGCACAGGGTTTTAAGTGAGTGAGTTTAGCAGATATTTAATCTGTCTAAATCTTAAAACTATTACATCCTTCAAAGAAATTGAGTTTGTCTGAGATTAAATGGTTATCGGATAAATTGAGTTGTTTACAATGTTCTGATGCTGTTTTAGCTGAGTTATTGATTGTGCTGTGGTCATCCTCCAGCAGCTGAAGCATTAGAACGTAACATTGTTTTTGTGTCTGTTGTTTCTGTGATAATGTTGCCTTACTTCCCAATTTGGGCATATTTTCTGTATTTTAAGACTGACTTGCAGGTGGGCCCTCATACATCTAGCCTCCATACGTTATGCAGTGCAAGATGCCTGGCACGAGTGAGCCGGGTGTGGATCATCAAATCGACAGTGTCTAGGTCGACAATGTTTAGGTCGACAGGGTTTCTAGGTCGACATGTGCTAGGTCGACAGTTTTTCATGGGTTTTTTTGTGTCGTTTTCTCCGTACAATGACCAGGAAGCCCAATTAGTGCACCGTGTCCCCTCGCATGGCTCGCCGTGCCTCGCTTCGCTCGGCACAGATTACCGTTCCAATCGTAGTCCACGTGGATCATTAAGTATGAAAAAGTTCAAAAAAAAGATTTTTTTTCTCTGGCTGGGTCCACAGGATTATCCACAGGATAACATTGGGATATTGTCGAGCGACAGCGAAAATGGCACCAACACGGTCACGAGCTTTCTGGCCTCCCAGGATGCATTGGGGCCTCCACTATATAGTCCCGCCCACTGACTCAGTCAGATCAGTTTTTTGCTTGGTGCGGCAGGAAGCCGCATGGTCACAGGGCTGCTGTGAATGCAGCCTCAAGTTTTCATTACTTTATTTTTATAGACTTACTTAAATGTTTTTTTAGAGCAACTTCTCTTAACAGCGTCTTAAATGCATATTTAGAAAGAGTCGCTCCAACAACTCCCCACCATGTCGCAACAACGCTTACCTTCGGGTATCAGTGCTGTCTCGACGGGCGTCTGTGTCGGATGTTCTAGCAGGTCCAGCAGACGTAACCAGGCTGTGGTCGGAGCTTGGGGAGACGGTGAGTCTATGGACTTCCTCTTACTAGAGGGGTCAGGACACAGCTACACTGATTTTGGTGGAGATTACAAACAGTGTGTTGATGCGCCGAACATCTCGAGTGTGACAGCGCTACGCTCTGGGGATCATAGGCGCCAGGACTAGGTAGAGGCCGCGATCCTGGGAGTTTAAGTCAACAGGGGGATTGAGACGCTCTCCTGGCCGTCCCTTCTCCGAGTTCATGGCCAGTTCCCGCGCGTCTCTCGTTTCATGAACTAAATGACCTCACTTCCGGCTCAGACACTACCACGAGGGTACTCGGTCGCAGCTTAGACACTGCGGTTGTGTACACTGGATATAAACCCGCCCAGACCGAGTCGCAGGCCTTAGCGTCTGCATACACGTGGAAGTCGCTCAGCGTCCGTGTCCGTTGGTGAGCATCTGTGTCCGTTATCCGTTATCAAGAGCGGCAGTGTACACCAGTAGCGTCTGAATCCACTCAGCGTCTTACGAGCGTATTTGCTTGGATATGGAAGTGTGGTGAGTCTCCCTGTATCCCGCTCTCTGGAGGCAGGGTATACAGTACTAGAAATTCTCTCCACTTCTTAGTATGCATTGTTAATTTTTAGTACCTATTGCATATGAGACCTGTATATTACTGTGTTTTCTGCATGTTATGTTGAAAATAGAACCAGTTAAAACAGAAGTACAATTTTCCTACTTATGTATAAGTTGTTTTGGAGGTTGTATTCTCATATGACAATATTTAATGCTTTAACATGTGACTGACTGCTAGTATGTGTGCTGACTTTTCTATGTAATGTCAGTCCTGTTCTGACCCTCAAATCAGGTGCATTGTGGTCAGATTGATTTCACCTCTATATACTGACATATAGGGTGTTCTTCAGTCACAAATTGTGTAGTCTATAACAGGTTAATACCATGTCTGTGAGCGGAAAAAGTGATGAGGAGAATTTATCAAGCACTCCTATAGCCCTAACATGCTTATCTTGTAAGTCAGGGATAATTGATATGAATCAATTGGTCACTTATGAGGGGTTGTGTGCAAACTGTATCGCTTTTCAGCGAAGTAAAAAACAGGAGTTGGTTCAACCACCAACAGAGCCATGGAATATGTTCGCAAAGACTCTGTCTTGAATAGCGGACAGGTTAGCTCCGGTAGCACCACCTCAAGGGTTAGGTTACACTATGAACCCATACATGCAGCTCCCTTCCTATGGTTTGGTTCCAGTAGCCTCTACAAGCAACCAAGGGGCAGGTAAGACTAAGACCGATACGTCTGTGTGGCAGACTACACAAGATGATACATCGGATGATGATGAGGAAACAATAGATTCAACTCCGTATGATGATCAGTCGCAGAGCTTTAGTTCAGAAGATGTAGCTGAACTTATTAATATTAATGCCGTGAAGGCTGTGCTTTCTTTGGAAGAGCCAGCCAAGACCGCGTTAAAAGCAAAAGCACCTGTATTTAAACGAACAAAATCAGTGAAGGCTGAATTTCCAGCGTCAGATGAGTTGACAGAAATGATGGATGAGTCTTGGGCAGCGCCCAGTAAAAAGTATAAGATTACTAAGAGATGAGATTCTTATTATCCATTTCCTGCTGGGGATTGTTCGAAGAGAGAAGTTCCTCCAAAAGTAGATGCACATGTTCTGCGACTCGTGCATAAATCTGCTTTACCACTGTCATCTACCTCTTTGAATGATGTCACAGACAGAATGGTAGAGAGCCTTTTGAAAAATATTTTTTCTCTAGTAGGAGCAGTGGTAAGACCTGCTATGGCTTCGGCCTGGGTAGCAAAGGCTATGGGCGAATGGATAGAGGAACTAGAGAACAGCATCCCTTCTCCTTCGGGGGAGCAAGAGGATCGTTTTTGCCGTTTAAGACAATCTGCCCAGTATTTGGAAGAAGCAGCAATTGATGTAGGTACAGTTGCTTCTAAAGCTTCAGCCTTGACAGTAGTCGCTCGCAGAGCAATTTGGCTACGTACCTGGAAGGCAGATGCGGAATCCAAGAAAGAATTGGAAGCATTGCCTTTTGTGGGTAATATATTATTTGGAAAACCTTTATCGGATATCCTAGAATCAGAGGCTGAATCGAAAAAGGTCAGATTTCCGGCTACCTATAACCCTAAGTCCAAGGGTTTAAAATTTCGCTCTTTTCGTTGGCAAAGCAAAGCGAAAGCAAAAGAGGAGCCTAAACAACCCCAGTTTAAATCCAGGGGTAGGAAGCAGTGGGCTAGCAAAAAGCCAGCTTCCAAACCTGAACAGAAACCCTCAGCCTGAAGAGACGGGCCTCCGCCTGGAGGATTCCAGGGTTGGGGGCCGACTCTTTCAATTTGCACACATATGGCAACAGTCAACAGCAGATGCCTTGGTGCAGAAGGTAGTATCTCAGGGGTATGGGTTCCCGTTCAGGAGGCAGCCTCCTCAAAGATTTTTTTGCACCAGCCGTCTCGTATAGAGTCGAAGGCCAATGCCCTGCAAGAAGCAGTCCAAAAATTACTGCAGTCAGGTGTGATTGTCCCAGTACCTCCATCACAAAAGGGACAGGGGTATTACTCCAATCTATTTCTAATCCAGAAACCAAATGGGTCATATCGACCAATTCTAAATCTGAAAATGTTGAACAAATACATATGGATCCCGAAGTTCCACATGGAGACGTTACGCTCCATAATGTTGGCTATGGAACCGGGAGATTACATGGTATCTCTGGATGTACGGGATGCTTACCTACATGTGCCTAGAGCACTGTCACATCAGTGTTACCTAAGGTTTGCCATCCTCCAGGAACATTTCCAGTTCCAAGCTCTGCCTTTCGGGCTAGCTACAGCACCCAGGGTGTTTACCAAGATCATGGTGGTTATGGCAGCTTGTCTGCGCAAGCAGGGGATAAGAATATTCCCATACCTCGACGACCTGTTAATCTTAGCACAGTCGCAAGATTTACTGTTGAGCCATCTTCAACAGACGATAGTTTGTTTACAGAGACTCGGGTGGCTCATAAATTGGGAGAAGTCGTCTCTGAATCCGTCACAGCGGATGGTTCATTTGGGGGCCATATTGGATTCAGACCTACAGAAAGTTCTCTTGCCAGAGAAAAAGATAGTCAAAGTGCAAGTCATGGCTCAGGAAGCGTTGCAAGCCCAGACAATGTCAGTCCATGCAGCAATGCGACTGTTGGGTCTGATGGTATCAACCTTCGACATGGTGGAATGTGCGCAATTCCACTCCAGACCATTGCAGCATCTGATTTTGACCAAATGGAACGGAAATCATCAAACGATAAAGAAGCAGATGATAAAGATTCCAGTAAATGTAAAAGGGTCTCTAGCGTGGTGGCTACAGACAGACCATTTAAACAAGGGGAGACCCTTTTGGATAAAAGAGTGGCAAGTCCTGACAACAGATGCCAGCCTGCAAGGCTGGGGGGCGGTACTCGGAAGCCTATGGTTCCAGGGAAAATGGACCGCAAGGGAAAGTCGCCTGCCGATAAATCTGTTGGAGATAAGGGCAGTTTATTTGGCTCTAGTTCAGGCAAAGGACAGTCTACAAGAAAGACCAGTCCAGATCCGCTCAGACAATGCGACGGCAGTAGCATACCTCAATCATCAAGGAGGAACTCACAGCAAGAGTCTGATGGAGGAAGTAACTCCTATTCTAAGATGGGCAGAACTCCATCTCCCGGCAATGTCAGCAGTATTTGTCCCGGGTGTACTAAATTGGGAAGCTGATTTTCTCAGTCGGCACACCATTCAGGAAACCGAATGGGCACTACACCCGGAAGTGTTTCAGACACTGGTGAACAGATGGGGTCTACCGGAGATAGACCTTATGGTGTCTCGTCTAAACAACAATGTTCCGAGGTACGGATCAAGAACAAGGGACCCAGGAGCGGTCCTGGTAGACGCACTGTCAGTAGAATATAGGTTTCAGCTGGCATGTCTGTTCCCTCCGATATCTCTGTTACCCAGAGTTGTGAGAAAGATAAAACAGGCAAAAGGAGCAATTATTCTAATAGCTCCAGCTTGGCCAAGTAGGCATTGGTACACAGATCTGTTGAGAATGTCAGTGGAAACACCGATACTGCTCCCTCAACGTCCAGATCTGTTAATGCAGGGTCCTTGTTATCACATCATCTGGATCGCCTATCTTTGACGGCGTGGCTGTTGAAACCTCTATCTTAGAGACTAAAGGATTTTCGAAACAAGTAATCCAAACCATGCTTAGAGCAAGAAAGCCTTCTTCGGCCCGTGTGTATCATAGAATATGGCAAACCTATATTCACTGGTGTACTGGAAAAATTTACAATCCAAGATCTTTTAAAGTAGCTAGGATTTTAGATTTCCTTCAGGCAGGATTGGATAAAGGGTTGAAAGTGGCTTCCTTGAGGGTGCAAGTCTCGGCGTTGACTGTAAGGTTTCAGCAGAAGATTGCTGATTTACAGGATGTACGTACATTTTTCCAAGGAGTAGTACATATTCAACCTCCATTTGTTCCTCCTGCAGCTCCCTGGGATTTGAATTTAGTTCTTAAATTTCTCCAGGGTCATTTGTTTGAACCACTTTAGAGAGCAGATCTTAAGTGGTTAACGGTTAAAGTTCTTTTTTTACTGGCAATGGCGTCAGCCAGAAGAGTGTCAGATTTAGGAGCATTATCATGTAAGTCTCCTTTCCTAAGTTTTTTTCCAGACAGAGCAGTTCTCAGAACGAGATCTAGCTATCTTCCAAAGGTGGTATCAAAGTTTCACCTGAATGAAGAAATTGTAGTCCCAGCTTTTCAGGTATCGGGACTATCTGCGGGAGAAGCGTCGCTGGACGTGGTCCGGGCTTTAAGAATCTACATAGATCGTACTAGTGCCATCAGGAAAACAGATTCTCTCTTCATCCTCTACAGATTTTATAGGAGAGGTTGGCCTGCTAGTAAACAGACGCTGGCGAGATGGCTCTGAATGGTTATATCAGAAGCTTATTCTCATGCAGATCTCCCTATTCCAGCTAATGTCTCTGCACACTCTACACGTAAGGTAGGTCCTTCTTGGGCAGCACAGCAGGGTGCTTCAGCAGAACAGATATGTAGGGCAGCCACATGGTCTTCCATAAACACATTCATCAGACATTATGCCTTTGATACTTTTGCCTCTCATGACGCAGACTTCGGGCGAAAGGTCCTCCTGTGCAATCAGGAGCGTCCCCACCACTAAAATGGCTTTGGGAATCCCAATGTTATCCTGTGGATAATCCTGTGGACCCAGCCAGAGAAATATACGTTATGGTAAGAACTTACCGTTGATAACGTGATTTCTCTTATGTCCACAGGTATCCACAAGGATCCCACTCTGACGCATCTGATTTGAGGATCTAGACAATCACTAAAACCTCTTCCTTCTTGTATGGAAGGGTGTGCATGTGTGTTCTTATCGCCTGTACAGGTCTCTACCTAATGTTCCTGCCTAAAATCGCTGTGGAAAGAACTGATCTGACTGAGTCAGTGGGCGGGACTATATAGTGGAGGCCCCAATGCATCCTGGGAGGCCAGAAGGCTCGTGACCGTGTTGGTGCCATTTTCGCTGTCGCTCGACAATATCCCAATGTTATCCTGTGGATAATCCTGTGGACATAAAAGAAATCACGTTATCAACGGTAAGTTCTTACCATAACGTATATTTTTTGAAAAACTCATGTCGACCTATTATTATTATTATTATTACATTTTATTTATAGGGCGCCACAAGTGTTTCGCAGCGCCGTACAAAGGACAGTACAGGGAGACAAAACTTAGCATAACAGTAAATAAATAACAAAAATGGAGTGCAGGTAACAAAGAGCAACACAATTCTCAAAACATAATACAGCTTAGATGTAAGTAGCGAAGGAGCAATCATTGTACTACTTGGGGCTGGCGGCCATAGATAGAGATGTGCCTTTACCAGCAGGAGAGAAAGCAGGTAAAGATGGTCGCTGAGTGAAATGTGTCAAGAAGAGGGTTTAGACAAGAGGAAAGAGGGCCCTGCTCTGAAGAGCTAACAATCTAGTGGGGAGGGGCAACAGACAGATGACATGAGGTGCAAGCAGGTAAGCCTGATGGTGGTATGCGAGCAAAGCAGAGATGTCCAAGGCATGGGGCAGGGGGATGGAGGAGCAGCCTAAGGACTAGGTTATGCATTGGAGGGGTATCACATGTCGACCTAGAAACCCTGTCGACCTTCAGACCCTGTCGACCTAGTGACTGTCGACCCATAGTGGTCAACCTAAACATTGTCGAGCTGACAGTGTAGATCTTCAGACCGGATCCTGAGTGAGCCGCCAGGTTCCGTGCAACTCCGCTAGTCGTGGGGTGTCCTTTTTTTTTTGGCTGAAAATGCATCTTAGTCGAAACACAATACATCTAGGACACACCAGGTCACTGCGCTGATTTATTTGATACACGGCACTACACACATGTCTGTGCGCGACTTAGTCTGTATCTGGTGCACAGTGGAACTTTGCATGGTAAAAAGCATTCCAGCGCTTCGTATACATATTCAGAGATTCAGTTGCACAAAGATATACTGGTGTCGTACTGTATATCAAATTAATCCGCACAGTATCCCGGTGCGTCACAGTCGCATTGCTTTGTGACTAAGATGCATTTTCTAGTAAAAAGATGCAAGAGAGACGCCTGATATGTTAGCAGAGTCTCATGGGACCTGACGTGCTGTTCGGAGCAAGTGCAGCAATGATCTGTATGCTTGTTATGTGTACCTCACAGCAGAGCTGAGAATGTAATCGTATATCAGGTCAGTTGCATGGGATTTAATGTTTGCAGGTTTAATCCTTAGATTTGGTGATTGGTAGGAACATTATGTATGTCAGTTATCCATGAACCTCTTCAGCCCATTTGTGAGCATCTTTACCCTATGTCTTGTAATCTGTCTTCTGACAGAAGGAGTATCTGCAAGGATGGCAGTGCCCCCACTTGGCACTAAACCCAGTCATGTATCGGTGTAATATTTTTACCCTAGACATGCTGGATATAAATGTATCTATGTATCTGTTCAGTGACTTTTCTTCTGGAAGAAGGGTGTTTTATCTGTTCAGCAAAAACAGTGGTAGATGCAATGCCATGGCATATATGACTGTGATGCACCTTACCAAGTCACTCTAAATCTAAGGATGATGAAACACAATCATCTATTTAGTTTGAATAGGGAGGTGGATACACCCAATGTAGCTTCATTGATGGAAGCATAGCCATTCATAACCTTTATTTATTTACAGGTCATCTAAGGATGAAAATAATTATTTTTCTCTGACGTCCTAGTGGATGCTGGGTACTCCGTAAGGACCATGGGGTATAGATGGGCTCCGCAGGAGACTGGGCACTCTTAAAAGAAAGATTAGGTACTATATCTGGTGTGCACTGGCTCCTCCCTCTATGCCCCTCCTCCAGACCTCAGTTAGTATCTGTGCCCAGCCAGAGCTGGATGCACCCTAGGGGCTCTCCTGAGCTCCCTAGAAAAGAAAGTATTTGTTAGGTTTTTTATTTTCAGTGAGATCTGCTGGCAACAGACTCACTGCTACGTGGGACTGAGGGGAGAGAAGCGAACCTACCTGCTTGCAGCTAGCTTGGGCTTCTAAGGCTACTGGACACCATTAGCTCCAGAGGGATCGAACACAGGCCACAGTCCTCGGTCGTCAGGTCCCGGAGCCGCGCCGCCGTCCCCCTTGCAGAGCCAGAAGAACGAAGAGAAGTTGAAAATCGGCGGCTGAAGACTCCGGTCTTTATTAAGGTAGCGCACAGCACTGCAGCTGTGCGCCATTGCTCCCTTAGCACACCACACACTCCGGTCACTGATGGGTGCAGGGCGCTGGGGGGGGGGCGCCCTGGGCAGCAATTAGATTACCTTACTTGGCGAAAAGCACATAATACAGTCTGATAAACTGTATATGTGCATTAACCCCCGCCATTAAAGTGCATAAAAGGACAGAAGCCTGCCGCTGAGGGGGCCGGGCCTTCTTCCTCAGCACACCGGCGCCATTTTCTCTTCACAGCTCAGCTGGAAGGAAGCTCCCCAGGCTCTCCCCTGCAGTATCCTGGTACACAAAGGGTAAAAAAGAGAGGGGGGGGGCACATAAATTTAGGCGCAAAACTGTGTATATAAGCTGCTATAGGGGAAAAATCACTCAGTATAGTGTACATCCCTGTATTATATAGCGCTGTAGTGTGTGCTGGCATACTCTCTCTCTGTCTCTCCAAAGGGCCTGGTGGGGGAACTGTCTTCAAATAGAGCATCCCCTGTGTGTGTGGTGTGTCGGTACGCGTGTGTCGACATGTCTGAGGTAAAAGGCTCCTCTAAGGAGGTGATAGAGCGGATAAGTGTGTGGGAGGGTGTCTCCGTCAACAACGCCGACACCTGTTTGGATATGTGTAAGTGCTGAGGTAAAATTATTGCACAAAAGGTTAGGGAACAGAAAGGAAATCTACCCTGGTCTGTCCCTATGTCACAGAGTCCTTCAGAGTCTCTCTATGTTCACTATCCAAAATAACAAAGTAACTCCACTGTCGACTACGATAATGCAAAGTTACAGCCAAGAGGGCTAAAAGATATTCAATATATGATTATTGGAATAAAAGATGATTTGCATATCACTGATGACTCATCTGTCCCTGACACGAGAGTACACATGTTAAGGGGAAGAATGCTGAGGTAAATTTCCCTCCTCTCATGAGGAAAAAGAGCGGGAATCTCCAGACAAGAGACGGCAGCTTCCCACAAGAGAATTCTCAGGCTGTATCCTTTCCCCACTAGGGCCAGGATGGGTTGAGAATCTTCCCCTTGGGTGTCCTGTTTGCACTAGCTATTCTCAGGGATCCTGCAGATAGTGTGCACATTCTAGTATACTACCCAGACCGGCGATTGTGTCGGCATGGGTTTATAGCGCTGTGGCAGCGTGGACAGGTACCTTATCAGCAGAGATTGAGACCCTAGTATGCATATAAATATTTTAAGATGCTGTCTTAAGTGATAGATATATAAATATAAAGCATGCCCAAAGGGACATGAGTATACTGGGTCCTAGAGACAAAAGCTATGTCGATTTCTGCTTGACGTGTACTGTAGAATATACATTGGACAGATGATGCCGACTTAAGAGGCATATGGAAGGCTGAGGATGGTGTGGAGAAAGGTTCTCGGGCCTGGTCTCCACAGTTATAGCTGGTAATTCTGATATTTTGCCTTATATTCCTGCACAGCCTAGGAAAGCACGACATTATTAAATGCAGCTTTTCGAATAAAGAAACAAGAAAGTCTGAGGTGCGTCCTTTCTTGTCAGAGCCGGGGGCAGAGGAAAGAAGCTGTACAACACAGCTAGTCCCCAGGAACAGAAGTCCTCCCCGGCCTCTACAAAAATCCACCGCATGTCGCTGGGGCTCCACAGGCGGAGCTAGGCCCGGTGGGGACACGCCTTCGTAAGTTCAGCCACAAGTGGGTTCACTCCCTGTTAGATCCCTGGGCAATAGAAATTGTATCGCAGGGATACAGGCTGGACTGTGAGAAGATGCCCCCTCACGAGGACCCGGCGGGCTTCCCCCCAAGAGAGGGAGCCAGTGTTAACTGCAATTCGTAAATTGTATCTTCAACAGGTGGTGGTCAAGGGTCCCCTCCTTCAACAAGAGGGTGTTATTATTCGACCATGTTATAATCCCGAAACCAGACGGTTCGGTTAGAACCATATTGAATTAAAATCCCTGAACATATACCTGAAAAGGTTCAGGTTCAAGATGGAATCGCTAAGAGCGGTCATTGCATGCCTGAAATGAATCGGGACATAAGGGATGCATACCTGCGTGTCCCCATTTATCCACCTCATCAGGCGTACCTCAGAATTGCGGTACGGGATTGTCATTACCAATTTCACCAAGGTAATGGCGGATATGATGGTGCTCCTGCGGAAGCAAGGTGTCACTATTATCACATACTTGGATGATCTCCTCATAAAAGCGAGATCAAGAGAGCAGTTGCTGGACAGCGTATCACCTTCTCTGGAAGTGAAACGGCAACACGACTGGATTCTATATATTCCAAAGTCGCAGTTGGTTCCTACAGCTCATCTGCCTCGCCTAGGCATGATCCTAGACACAGACCAGAAGAGGGTTTATCTCCCGATAGAGAGAGCTCAGGAGCTCATGACACTGGTCAGGAATCCATTGAAAACCAAAACAGGTGTCAGTGCATCACTGCACTCGAGTCCTGGGAAGGATGATGGCATCATACGAGGCCATCCCCTTCGGCTGGTTCCATGCAAGGACAATGGAACTTACTGGACAAGTGGTCCGGATCACATCTTCAGATGCATCGGTTAATCACCCTATCCCCCAGGGCCAGGGTGTCTCTCCTGTGGTGGCTGCGGAGTGCTCACCTTCTCGAGGGCCGCAGATTCTGCATTCAGGACTGGGTCCTGGTGACCACGGATGCAAGCCTCCGAGGGTGGGGGGCAGTTACACAGGGAAGAAAATTCCAAGGTTTGTGGTCAAGCCAACAGACTTGCCTTCACATCATTATCCTGGAACTAAGGGCCATATACAACGCCCTAAGTCAAGCAGAGTTTCTGCTTCGCGACCAACCGGTTCTGATCCAGTCAGACCGCAGGGGCTCATGTAAACCGCCAGGGCGGCACAAGGAGCAGAGTGGCGAGGGTAGAAGCGACCAGAATTCTTCGCTGGGCGGAGAATCAAGTAAGCGCACTGTCAGCAGTGTTCATTCCGGGAGTGGACACGACCTCCACCCGGGAAAGTGGTGACTTCATCAGGAAGTCTTCACGCAGTTTTGCAAATTGATGGAAACTGCCTCAGGTGGACATGATGGCGTCCCGCCTCAATAAAAAGATAAAAAAGGTTTTACGCTGGGTCAAGGGACTCTCAGGCGATAGCTGTGGTCGCACTAGTAACACCGTGGGTGTTCCAGTCGGTCTATATATTCCCTCCTCTTCCTCTCAGACCCAAGGGCTGAGAATTGTAATAAACGGAGGAGTGTGAACAAGGGCCCTCATTCCGAGTCGTTCGCTCGGTATTTTTCTTCGCATCGCAGCGTTTTTCTGCTTAGTACGCATGCGCAATGTTCGCACTGCGACTGCGCCAAGTAATTTTGCTATGAAGATAGTATTTTTACTCACGGCTTTTTCTTCGCTTCGGCGATCGTAGTGTGATTGACAGGAAATGGGTGTTACTGGGCGGAAACACGGCGTTTTATGGGCGTGTGGATAAAAACGCTACCGTTTCCGGAAAAAACGCGGGAGTGGCTGGAGAAACGGAGGAGTGTCTGGGTGAACGCTGGGTGTGTTTGTGACGTCAAACCAGGAACGACAAGCACTGAACTGATCGCAGATGCCGAGTAAGGTTGAAGCTACTCAGAAACTGCTAAGTAGTTTGTAATCGCAATATTGCGAATACATCGTTCGCAATTTTAAGAAGCTAAGATTCACTCCCAGTAGGCGGCGGCTTAGCGTGTGTAACTCTGCTAAAATCGCCTTGCGAGCGAACAACTCGGAATGAGGGCCAATATTCTTTGCTCCGGATTGGCCAAGAAGGACTCGGTACCCGTAACTGCAAAAAATGCTCTCAGAGGACCCATGGCCTCTGCCTCTCAGTCAGGACATGTTGCAACAGGGACCCTGTCTGATCCAAGACTTACCGCGGCTGCGTTGGACGGAATGGCGGTTGAACGCCGGATCCTAGCGGAAAAGGGCATTCCGGATGCAGTTATTCCTACGCTGATAAAGGCTAGGAAAGACGTGACAGCAAGACTTTTTCACTGTATATGGCGAAAATAGGTTGCTTGGTGTGTGGCTGGGAAGGCCCTACAGAGGAATTCCAGGGGGGTCGATTCCTGCACTTCCTACAGTCAGGAGTGACTATAAGCCTAAAATTAGGGTCCATAAAGGCCAAGATTTCGGCCCTATCCCTTTTTCTCTCAAAAAGAACTGGCTTCACTGCCTGAAGTTCGGACGTTGTTACAGGGGTGCTGCATATTCAGCCCCTTTTGTGCCTCCAGTGGCACCTTGGGATCTTAACGTGTGTTGGATTCCTAAAATCCCACTGGTTTGAGCCACTTAAGACCGTGGAGCTAAAATATCTCACGTGGAAAGTGGTCATGCTTTTGGCCTTAGCTTGGACTAGGCGTGTGTCAGAATTGGCGGCTTTGTCATGTAAAAGCCCATATCTGATCTTCCATATGGAAAGGGCAGAATGGAGGACTCGTCCCCAATTTCTCCCTAAGGTGGTATCATCGTTTCATTTGAACCAACCTATTGTGGTGCCTGCGGCTACTAGGGACTTGGAGGATTCCAAGTTGCTGGACGTAGTCCGGGCCCCGAAACTTTGTTTCCAGGACGGCTAGAGTCAGAAAAACTTACTCGCTATTTATCCTGCATGCACCCAACAAGCTGGGTGCTCCTGCTTCAAAGCAGATTATTGCTCGCTGGATCTGTAGCACTATTCAGCTTGCACATTCTGCGGCTGGACTGCCGCATCCTAAATCACTAAAAGCCCATTCCACGAGGAAGGTGGGCTCTTCTTGGGCGGCTGCCCGAGGGGTCTCGGCTTTACAACTTTGCCGAGCTGCTACTTGGTCGGGTTCAAACACTTTTTTGCAAAATTCTACAAGTTTGATACCCTGGTTGAGGAGGACCTTGTGTTTGCTCATTCGGTGCTGCAGAGTCACCCGCACTCTCCCGCCCGTTTGGGAGCTTTGGTATAATCCCCATGGTCCTTACGGAGTACCCAGCATCCACTAGGACGTCAGAGAAAATAAGAATTATTAAGTGCGGACTCTCTGCAATACATGTATATAGTTATTGCTTAACTAAAGGGTTATTGTATGAGCCATCTGTTGAGAGAGGCTCAGTTATTGTTCATACTGTTAACTGGGTATAGTTATCACGAGTTGTACGGTGTGATTGGTGTGGCTGGTATGAGTCTTGCCCTGGATTCCAAATCCTTTCCTAGTAATGTCAGCTCTTCCGGGCACAGTTTCCCTAACTGAGGTCTGGAGGAGGGGCATAGAGGGAGGAGCCAGTGCACACCAGATATAGTACCTAATCTTTCTTTTAAGAGTGCCCAGTCTCCTGCGGAGCCCATCTATACCCCATGGTCCTTACGGAGTACCCAGCATCC
This sequence comes from Pseudophryne corroboree, assembly GCF_028390025.1. NCBI lineage: Eukaryota > Metazoa > Chordata > Amphibia > Anura > Myobatrachidae > Pseudophryne > Pseudophryne corroboree. The sequence goes on along the minus strand of NC_086445.1, from coordinate 282,175,942 downwards.
ACTACGAACTACGATAAATAGAATTACCGGTGAGTAAATTCTTATTTTTTTTTCTGGTTCGTCTCAAAAGTAATGCACTTTCTATAGTGTAGTCCTGTATTTGAATGGGAGCATACGTTAGCTGTAGTGCCATTGCTTTGTGTGCAAAATTATCGCTTGCATTTACACAAATATTTGAGAGTGTGTAAGTTCCCAGAGATAAAACATTTAGTAAGTTTCTAGTATTTTATATATCAGTCTATTATGACAGAATTACTTTGATTTGTTCTGTTACACGTTCATGTGTATTTACCTGTATTTCCATTTAGTTATTAAAAAATATACAGTACTAGTTACCAGCCTGTCAAAATTACAGAACAACATAACATTAATGTCAGCACCGGTGGCTGTGCGTGGCCGGAGCATCACTTGAATTGCTCCGTCGGGAGCATCTAGTAGTCGCCGTCACGCAAAACACACTAATTCCTCCCATAGAGTGATGAGCAGTGTTAGCCTTTTATTATATAGTATGCAGCTATCAAATACTTTATTCAAATTGAATCTGTTGTGTTGCAGGTGGAGTATAATGTCCTATGAGCTGAAGTTACCACCAAAGGCCTCTATCCTTCCTATATCTCCAGAAGAGGAATCTGAAGATTGCCAAGTTAGTGAACTTTCTTTGTACACCAAAATTGTTGACTTGCGTTGTTAAATGAGCTTTGAGTATTGAATAACCATATTTCTCTTACGTCCTAGAGGATGATGGGCTCCACATTAGTACCATGGGGTATAGACGGGTCAACCAGGAGCCATTGGCGCTTTAAAAGTTTGAGAGTGTGGGTTGGCTCCTCCCTCTATGCCCCTCCTACCAGACTCAGTTTAGAAAAATTGCCCGGAGGAGCCGGTCACAGCTAGGGGAGCTCCATAGGAGTTCTTTTAGTTTTATTGTTTTATAAGAGTTTTAGGCACAGGGAGGCTGCTGGCAACAGCCTCCCTGCTTCGTGGGACTAAGGGGGGGGAGTAGTGTCCGCCCTAAGGGGTCTGAGCCACTATCTACTGACAGGACACTGAGCTCCTGAGGGGAATGATCGTTCGCCGCCACAGGTGATCGCTCACCCCCGCAGCATGCCGCCACCCCCTTACAGAGCCAGAAGATTGAAGTGGCGAGTGAGTCACCGGCCCCCCTAGCAAGCGGGGAGCCGGCGTGAAGATGGCGGCAACAGGGTGGGAGCGCAGTACTAACTGCGCTCCGGAGGCTCAGCGGTACTTAGTGCAGCGCTGTGAGGGGCGCCCTGAGCCAGCGCCGTACCCTACACTGGTATTGAAGTCTGTCGGGCCCCGGTTACACTGCCAGCGTTTTCCTCAAGCCAGTATAAAGATCAGTGGAGCAGGAAGCAGCACCATGAAAGGGGGCGGAGCTTCTCCTCAGAGCCGACCCAGCAGCGTTCAGCACCATTTTTCCTGCCTGCAGATCACTAGGGAGAGCTGTCCCTCCAATTCAACTCCAGCTATCTTGTACAGTACCAGGGGGTTGTAGTAGGGGGGAGGCTGTTCAAATACTGTGTAACCTATTAAGGTACACAGTAAGCGCTAGGTAGTGGCTTCCCTCTATCGCTGTGTGTCGGTTGGCTCCAATCTCTGTGGCTCTCTTGGCATTCTTGGGGGGAAACTATATGTATCCTTTCCCTGTGTGTGTGTGGAGTGTTTGCTGTCTCCCAAAAAAAAAACATGTCTAGGGACTCTGTGTCATATGCTGCAGAGGATAATTCCTCTCAGGACGATCCCATTCCATGTACTCAGGATTGTACTGTTTTATCACAGATCCCTGCAAAGGAGCCTGAGTGGTTTGCCTCTGTTAAGGGTATGATTTCTCAGATTTCTACTAGGTTAGCACAGACTGAGACTGCAACGCCGGTTTTACAGAACTCTATGGCGGTTTGGTCTGGGGCTGTTCCTTCAGGGCCCCCTAGTGTACACCCTCAAAAACTTGCTCTTGCCCGGATTATGCAAGATGACACGGATACCGATTCTGACACTGCAGACGGTGATGGGGATGTGCTGCGGGGGGCGGCATCTCTTGCAAAAGGGGTGCAGTTGATGATTGAGGCCATTAGAGATGTGTTGAATATTGCTGATGCAACACCTGAGCAGATTGAGGAGGCTTACTTCACGGATAATAAGGAAGCCTCCCTAACCTTCCCTGCGTCTAAAGAATTAAATGTTGTATTTGAAAAGTCCTGGGAAAACCCAGCGAAAAAATTCCAGATCCCCAGAAAGGTTCTGGTTTCTTTTCCCTTCTCTGAGTATGATAGGAAGAAATGGGAAAACCCACCCATAGTTGACGCATCTGTTTCCAGACTGTCAAAGAAGGTGGTTTTACCTGTCCCGTGTTCTACCGCGTTAAAAGAACCGGCTGATCGCAAAATTGACACTACGCTCAAATCCATATACATGGCTTCAGGGGCGATACTACGACCTACTATTGCCTGTGCATGGATCTAAAGCTATAGTAAAGTGGTCAGGCACGTTACTTGAGGAATTGGATACAATGGATAAAAGTGACGTTGAATTGTTTTTACGTAACGTACAGGATTCTCCAGGATTTCTGGTGGAATCCATGAAAGACCTGGGTACGATGGCTGTATGAATATTTTCCATGTCTGTCTCAGCTCGCAGAGGACTCTGCCGACGCGGAATCCAGGAGATGTGTGGAGAACCTACCCTACACAGGTCAGGCTCTGTTTGGGGAAGTGTTGGATGTGTGGATTTCCACGGCAACTGCAGGTAAGTCACCTTTTCTTCCCTCAGCTGCGCCTGCTCCAAAGAAACCCTTTTCTTCAGCTACGTCACAGTCCTTTCGGACAGCTAAAACAAGAAAGACCAAGCCTTCTAACACCTTCTTTAGAGGAGGTCAGGCAAAATCCAAAAAACCTGCTACTGCAGTTTCCCAGGACCAGAAGCCTGCTTCTGGTACATCAAAATCCTCAGCATGACGGTGGACCACATGGCCTGGAGGAGGGGCCGGTGGGGGCGAGGCTCAGACAGTTCAGCCACATTTGGGTGTCGTCCGGCCTGGACCCCTGTGTACAGGATATTGTTTCCCATGGGTACAGGCTGGAGTTTCAAGAACTCCTGCCTCACCGATTCTTCAAATCAGGCTTACCAGCTTTGCTGGCAAACAGGGCTGTCCTACAGGAAGCCATCCAAAAATTGGAAAAGTCACAGGTCATTGTACCAGTTCCACCTCAGATGCAAAACAAGGGTTACTATTCGAATCTTTTCGTGGTACCGAAACCGGATGGTTCGGTCAGGCCAATTTTGAATTTGAAAGTGTTGAACCCCTATCTAAAGGAGTTCAAATTCAAAATGGAGTCTCTGAGAGTGGTGATCACAGGTCTGGAGGAGGGGGGAGTTCCTGGTATCCCTGGATATCAAGGATGCGTACCTCCACATTCCGATTTGGCTGCCGCACAGATTTGCACTGTTAGACAGCCACTATCAATTTCAGGCGCTGCCATTCGGCCTCTCCACAGCACCGAGGGTGTTCACCAAGGTGATGGCAGAGATTATGCTTCTCTGCAGACAGGGGGTAAACATAATCCCATATCTGGACGATCTGCTGATAAAGGCATCGTCCAGGGAGATGTTGTTGCAGTCCATTAATCTCACGACTCGTCTGCTCAGGGACCACGGTTGGATCCTGTACCTTCCAAAATCAAATTTTGAGCCAACAAGGAGGTTGTCTTTTCTAGGAATGATCCTCAACACGTAAGTGCAGAGGGTGTTTCTGCCAGAGGAGAAAGCGTTGGTGATTCAAACAATGGTCCAGGACGTCCTGAAGCCAGCCCTGGTATCGGTTCATCAGTGCATTCGCCTTCTGGTGAAGATGGTTGCCTCTTACGAGGCTCTACAGTACGGAAAGTTTCATGCTCGGTCATTCCAACTGGATCTCCTGGACACGTGGTCGGGATCTCATCTACACATGCACCAGAGAATACGTCTGTCGCCGAAAGCCATGATTTCACTCCTCTTGTGGCTGCAACTACCCCACCTTCTGGAGGGCAGCAGGTTTGGGATTCAGGGCTGGATCCTTCTGACAATGGATGCAAGTCTCCGGGGGGCTGGGGCGCAGTCACTCGGGGAAACCTTCCTAGGAAGGTGGTCAAGCCTGGAATCCAGTCTTCCAATAAACATTCTTGGAACTAAAAGCCGTCTACAATGTTCTTCTCCAAGCGGCCCATCTTCTGCGAGATTGAGACATTCAAGTGCAGTCGGACAATGTAACGACGGTGGCCTAAGTAAACCGACAGGGCGGAACGAAGAGCAGAGCTGCAATGTCAGAAGTCACAAGAATCTTCCTCTGGGCAGAAAAAACACGCGTTGGCGCTGTCAGCAATCTTCATTCCGGGAGTAGACAACTGGCAGATTTCCTCAGCAGACACTATCTCCATCCAGGAGAAATGGGGCCTCCATCCGGAGGTGTTCACAGAGGTGACATATCCTTGGGGTGTACCTCAAATAGACATGTTAGCCTCTTGTCTCAACAAGAAGCTTTGGAGGTATTGTTCCAGGTCAAGGGACCCGCAAGCCATGGCAGTGGAAGCCCTGGTGTCTCTGTGGGTGTTCCAGTCGGTGTACGCGTTTCCTCCATTTCCACTCATTCCAAGAGTTCTAAAACTCATAAAGAGAACAAGAGTTCAGGCAATCCTCATTGCTCCGGACTGGCCAAGAAGGGCTTGGTACGCGGATCTTCTGGGTCTTCTGCTGGAAGATCCGCTGCCTCTTCCTCTTCGGGAGGACCTGTTACAACAGGGGCCGTTCGCTTATCAAGACTTACCGTGGCTACGTTTGATGGCATGGAGGTTGAACGCCAGGATATTAGCTTGGAAGGGCATTCCGAATAAAGTCTTCCTACCCTGATAAAGGCTAGGAAAGGAGTAACGTCTAAACATTACCATCGCATTTGAAAAAATTATGTATCTTGGTGTGAATCCAAGAAGTATCCTACAGTGGAGTTTCAACTGGGACTGTAGGTGTGGATATAGGCCTGAGGTTGGGATCCGCAAAGGTCCAGATTTCGTCCTTTTCCATTTTCTTCCTGAAACAATTGGCTGCCCTCCCTGAGGTTCAGAATTTTTTGAAGGGGGTTTTGCACATCCAGCCTCCCTTTGTGCCGCCTACGGCGCCCTGGGATCTTAACGTGGTGTTGCAGTTCCTTCAATCGGATTGGTTTGAGCCTCTACGGCAGGTTGAGGTCAAGGTTCTCACATGGAAGGCTGTCACTTTGTTGGCCTTAGCTTCTGCTAGACGCGTGTTGGAATTGAGGGCTTTGTCCTGTAAAAGCCCCCTACTTGATCTTCCATGATGATAGAGCGGAGCTCCGGACACGTCAGCAGTTCCTTCCGAAGGTTGTGTTGGCTTTTCATATCAACCTATTTTGGTGCCAGTTGCTATTGACTACTCAATTTCATCAAAGTCCTTAGATGTTGTAATTGCTCTGAAAATCTATGTGAAGAGGACTGCTCATCACAGAAAATCAGACTCTGTTTGTCCTGTATGATCCCAAGAAAATTGGGTGTCCTGCTTCTAAGCAGACGATCTCTCGCTGGATCAAGTTCACTATCCAGCATACGTATTCTACGACAGGATTGCCGTGTCCAAAATCTGTACAGGCCCACTCTACTCGTACGGTGGGTTCTTCCTGGGCGGCTGCCCAGGGTGTCTCGGCTTTACAGCTTTGCCGAGCAGCTACTTGGTCAGGGTCGAACACGTTTGCTAAGTTCTACAAGTTCAATACTTTGGCCTCTGAGGACCTGAAGTTTGGTCAATCGGTTCTGCAGGAGCCTCCGCGCTATCCCATACAAGGGTGGTTCGGGATGTCCTGAAGCCAACCCGGGTGTCGATGTACATTCGTCTTCTGGGGAAAATGGTGGCCTCTTACGAGGCGCTTCAATACGGAAGGTTTCACGCAAGACCCTTCCAGCTGGATCTGTTGGACAAATGGTCCGGATCGCATCTTTACATGCACCAGAGGATCCGTCTGTCGCCAAAGGCCATGATCTCCCTTTTGTGGTGGCTACAGTCTTCTCACCTCGTCGCAGGACATAGGTTTGGAATTCAGAACTGGATTCAGTTAACCACAGACGCAAGCCTCAGAGGTTAGGGAGCAGTCACTCAGGGGGTGCAGTTTCAGGGAAGATGGTCAAGTCAGGAAGTCATCCTTCCAATCAACATTCTGAAACTCAGGGCCATATACAACGCCCTTCTGCAGGCCTCACATCTTCTTCAAGATCGGGCAATTCAGGTCCAGTCAGACAAAGTGACGGCAGTAACGTACATAAACCGTCAGGGCGGAACGAAAAGCAGAGCAGCAATGTCAGAGGTGTTAAGAATTCTCCTCTGGGCAGAAAGAAACGCTGTGGCATTGTCAGCGGTCTTCATTCCAGGAGTAGACAACTGGGAAGCAGACTTCCTCAGCAGACACGATCTGCATCCGGGGGAGTGGGGCCTTCACCCGGAAGTGTTCAGGTGCTTGACAAGTTGGTGCGATATCCACAGATCGACATGATGGCCTCTCGTCTCAACAAGAAGCTCAGGCGGTATTGTTCCAGGTCAAGAGACCCACAGGCGGTGACGATATATGCCCTGACAACTCCATGGGTCTATCAGATGGTGTACGTGTTTCCTCCACTTCCTCTGATCCCAAAAATTCTAAAACGAATGAAAAGGGAAAAGGTTCAAGCAATACTCATTGATCCGGACTGGCCAAGAAGGGCCTTGTACGCGGACCTTCTGGAGATGCTCCTCAAAGTTCCGTGGCCTCTACCTCTTCACGAGGATCTTCTGCAACAGGGCCCGTTCGTCTATCATGACTTACCGCAGCTACGTTTGACGGCATGGAGGTTGAACGGCTGATTCTAGCCAGGAGAGGGATCTCCCTAACAAGATTATCCCGACTATAATCCAAGCCAGGAAGGGGGTAACGTCTAAGCATTACCATCTTATTTAGAAGAAATATATCTCTTGGTGTGGAATTTCATCTGGGACGTTTCCTGCTTTTTCTGCAGGCAGGCGTGGATGTGGGCTTGCGTCTGGGCTCCATAAAAGTCCAGATTTCGGCCTTGTCCATTCTATTTCAGAAACAATTGGCTTCTCTCCCTGAGGTCCAGACATTCTTGAAAGGTGTTCTGCACATCCAACCTCCCTTTGTGCCTCCCACGGCACCTTGGGATCTCAATGTGGTGCTGCAGTTCCTCCAATCGGACTGGTTTGAACCGTTACAGGAGGTGGACGTAAAATATCTTACGTGGAAGACCGTCACACTATTGGCCTTGGCTTCAGCAAGACGTGTGTTGGAGCTGGGGGCTTTGTCTCACAAGAGTCCCTATTTAAGGAAGAGCTGAACTCAGAACTCGTCAGCAATTTCTTCCTAAACTGATGTCCGCATTTCACATCAACCAACCTATTGTGGTTCCGGTTGTTACCGATACCTCTACTACTTCAAAGTCTGGATGTTGTGAGGGCTTTGAAGGTGGATGTGAAAAGAACAGCTTGTCACAGAAAGACGAACTCGCTGTTTGTTCTTTATGATCCCACTAAGATTGGGTGTCCTGCTTTCAAAGCAGACAATTGCACGCTGGATCAGACTTACTATCCAGCATGCTTATTCCACGTCAAGTGTCCAAAATCTGTACAGGCCCACTCTACTAGGTTTGTGGGTTCTTCCTGGACGACTGCCCAGGGTGTCTCTGCTTTACAGCTCTGCCGAGCAGCTGCTTGGTCAGATTTGAACACGTTTCCTAAGTTCTACAAGTTCGATACTTTGACCAAACTGAAGGTCTTCAGAGGCCAGTCAGTTCTGCAGGAACTTCAGCACTCTCCCACTCGGTTTGGGAGCTTTGGTACATCCCGGTGGTACTAAATGGACCCCAGTATCCTCTAGGACGTAAGAGAAAATAGGATTTTGATTACCTACCAGTAAATCCTTTTCTCGTAGTCCGTAGAGGATACTGGGCGCCCGCCCAGTACTTCGTTCTTCCTGCATTGTTACTTGGTTAAGTAATGTTGGTTCAGCCTTTGCTATTCCTGTTTTAAGTTTGGTTGGCTTGGCTTTCCTCTTGTGTGTGCTGGTTCGGAATCTCACCACTATCCTTATCTATCCTTCTCTCAAAGTATATCTGTCTACTCGGGCACTGTTTCCTAGACTGAGTCTGGTAGGAGGGGCATAGAGGGAGGATCCAGCCCACACTATCAAATTCTTAAAGTGCCCATGGCTCCTAGTGGACCCGTCTATACCCCATGGTACTAAGTGGACCCCAGTATCCTCTACGGACTATGAGAAAAGGATTTACCGGTAGGTAATTAAAGTCCTATTTTCTCAATAGCTGAAAAGTTGTGGGGGGGTTTTGCTTAAGTTTTGTCATTATTTGAGTTTGGTTTGAATATATGTTTGTTTCTTTATTTTTAGTTTCAGATATCTGCATATGAAGACTCGGTGGCCACTCACCTGGCGAAGATCCTAAATTCAGATAGGCATTCTGTAGTCATATCCTCTGCAAAGTGAGTCCTTGTTTATACATCATCAATGTACACTAGCTCGTCGTTCCTCTTGCATCTCTGAGGAATGATGCTAAGGTGAGGTACTGATGCACACATCCCATTCATGGTTGTCCATAGAACCTGTTGAATAATAAAAACAAAACTGCTCCAGTCATTTCTAAGAGGCCCTACACACATGCCGATTTGTTTGAAAGATATGAACGATCTCGTTCATAAATGAACGAGAACTCGTTCATATCTTTCAGTGTGGAGGCTCCAGCGATGAACGATGCGCGGCCCCGCGCTCGTTCATCGCTGGTCCCCCATCGGCTGTGCATGCAGGCCAATATGGACGATCTCGTCCATATTTGCCTGCACTTCAATGGAGCCGTGTGACGGGGGGAGTTAAGAAACTTCACTCCCCCCGTCACTGCCCCCCCCGCCGCCGGGTCGCCCGTCGGCCGTATCGGCCGTCGGGCACCTCGGTGGCGGATCGGCATGTCTGTAGGGAACTTAAGAATCTAGTGTCACAGAAACCTTGAATGATCAAGTGTCACAGTTTTGGTACTGTTTTGTGCTGGGTAGTCAGTGGTACCCTATAAATGTAATGTGTCACTACAGGTGGTTTTTGTGTTTTGTTTTTGTTGCTAAACAAAGCACCTATGTAACATCAGTCTTGGTTAGAAGAACTTGTTCCTCTTTTTGTTCCAATCTGTTGTGTGTGGTTAAGCTTTTTGTTACCATTTACTATTGTTTTTCTACCTGAAGGGTCTTGTGCGAGACTGTAAAAGATTTTGTGGCAAAAGTCGGTAAAACGTATGAAAAACCAATGGAGAATGCAGAGGAGGCAGAGACTATGGCATTAAAAGTAAGAACTGTGGTTTTGTTCCATTTAGGTTAGATTTATATAGTCTATAAACGGTAAACGCAATAAGACTATACTGTTTCCCAGCATACAGCTGCATGGAGTAATCTGAAGATGAACTTTTCTCTAAGCCTGTGTTCCTCTCCCACAGTGTTAATTAATATAACAAAGTTACTCACAGCATTAAGTGATTGATATTGATATATGCCCTTATGACATTGGCGTGTTTTTGATTCTGCTGTTATACCCAGCTGCTTTATCAGTAGACCAGTGAATAATTAAGTGAGACATTTTGGATACCGAAGCAGATCACCAGAGTCCAGGTTATGGAAGGGTGCCTGTTGTTTCCGTATTACCCAAGCTTGTACAATTAGGAACTTCACTATAGACAGCCATTAAAAGTAATCTCCTACAGTGGACTGTTAATGGGAAGGTGTGTCCACTCAGCTGACTACAGTCTCTGCAAGAATATGCTTTCCAACTCTGGAGCACTGATCACTGCAGCATCCACATCGGTGAGTCTCCCAGCTGGAGGGAGTTTTTTGCACCGACTGACATTTTTACGTAGTCATTTACAGTTACTCCATATAACTCCGGTATACAGCAGACCACCGGGAATAAAGCTTACATCTATTATTTATCATATTCAGCACTCATTTCAAAATAGTTTTCAGTAGATTGATGTATTCTGTAATGAAAACAATCAATATTCCAGAATTCATAGTGCTTTAAGTTACTCTACAAAAGTTTACAATATCTATTTTAAAAGCAATATATTTGTTAAAATGCCAGAAGAAACATTGTGCAGAATGGAAAACTTTCTATTATGCTGGAAAATGTGCTGTAGAAATTCTTCCAGGCTGATGTGTCTGGGAATAGAAGTAATGCCTAAATAGTTTTTCATAGGAGATTTGATCGCTTGGTACTACTGAGCTGTCTGGGATATCTTCTGGTTTGTGGTACACTTGGCATGTAGAGTTGTCATTTCTTATGCTGGCTGTAACCTATATATGGAGCCTTGTGGTTTTCTAACTGGAATTCTCGATAGTGTTCTCATTTAGGAAAATGGAACTCCACATTCATCCTAGATAAAACTTCATGGATAAAATAATACCAGTAATAGGGCCCATACATAAGGGGTATGTTGGAGCAATTCGATGTTGTAAAACTAAACTAAATGGAAATCTAAGGGTGTGTGCACACGGTGAGATCCTTGCTATGCCTGATTTTCACTTGCGATTTCCCTTGAACTCCCTGGAGCCCAGATAGCACAGATTTTGACTAACTTTTCTTGAGATATGGACTATGGCCCTCATTCCGAGTTGATCGCTCGCTAGCTGCTTTTAGCAGCAGTGCAAACGCTATGTCGCCGCCCTCTGGGAGTGTATCTTAGCTTAGCAGAAGTGTGAACGAAAGGTTAGCAGAATAGTGGTGACATTTTTCAAGCAGTTTCAGAGTAGTTGCAGACCTTCTCCTTTCTTGCGATCACTTCAGACTGTTTGATTCCTGGTTTGACGTCACAAACACGCCCTGCGTACGGCCAGCCACTCCCCTGTTTCTCTAGGCACGCCTGCGTTTTTACATGACACGCCTGTGTTTTTAGCACACTCCCGGAAAACGGCCAGTTGCCACCCAGAAACACCCACTTCCTGTCAATCATTCACCGATCAGCAGTGCGACTGAAAAGCGTCGCTAGACCTCGTGTGAAACTGCATAGTTTTTTGTGAAAGTACGTTGCGCGTGCGTACTGCGGCCCGTACGCATGCGCAGAAATGCCGATTTTTTTTTGCCTGATCGCTGCGCTGCAAACAACGGCAGCTGGCGATCAACTCGGAATGAGGGCCTATGTGTGCTTACAATTTTGGCTTATGTGAGATTTTGGCTTATGTGAGATGTCATTGACATGTGAGATGAACTAGATAGTACACCGATCTAGCAAGGATTGACTTGCCTGCACAGTCTATCTTTTCTTGCGATGCCGACCTGGCGGTACCGCGCATCGGGATTGAATCGGGATCGCAAGGTGACTTTCACCTTGCGATCTGCACTAACTTTTCTTGCGATTTTGACTATATAGTCAAAATCGAAAGAAAATATCTCACTGTGGGTACACACCCTTAGATACTTATGTGTTGCAAAAAGAATGAAATTGATATTTCTCCGGCAGGGTCCACAGGTTATCCACAGGATAACATTGGAATATGATGTAGCAACAGCGCATTTGTACCAAACAGTCAAAGCTTTTCGGCCTCCCAGCATGCAACGGGCCCGTCCATATATCCCCGCCTCCTGACTCGGGCAAATTAGTTTTTTGTTTGATGCGGCAGGAGCCGGATCATGGTCAAGAGGGCTGCTGTTTTAGCAGCCCTAAGCTTTCTTATTTTATTTTTATAGTCTTACTATTTTTTCTTGAGTGATCCTTCTAAAAAGTGTCTTATACGTACTTTAGAAAGAGAAATGTATATAGTTTGGTGGTTCTCTTATCCTGGATCAAGTTGTGGTAGTACCCAGCCAGAACTGACTTTCTTTTAGTCTTCTAATAACAGAAGTATTCTGTACTATCTATTGGATACATGGGCACATTCACTGATATCGCAGCTATTATGGATAGTCTCGGTTTTCCCTGTTTAGTTATGTTGATAATGGCTTTACCTAATTATGATGTAGGGTGGATATAATGTACCACATTCCGTGCAATAATTAGTACAATTGGGTAGATACCATTTAACTGTTTCACTGCTATAAAAGTGTTTCTTACATCTGCACACAGCTATACTTTACTAGGGAAGAGACCATGCAGAGATACCACAGAGTTTTGTACTCATAGGTGGTTTGACATCTGCACACAGTGTGCTACATTAACAGGATGGTGAACGAGCATTGAACACTAGTAGTCATTTGACTAAAAAAAACCCATTTAATTCAACCATTGTTATCATTGGCCTGCAGTTTATTACAATTCAATGGAGTTCATGATGTAGCACATTTATAGTAAAATGTGTTCCATAAAGCTGCCAGTAAAGCTGGCAACTATTTAACCTTGGTTCAGCAGTGATTTCTTGATCAGAAAACCTGTAAATGTGGCTAGACATAACCCGAGTCAGAAGGTTAAAGAAAAAAAAAAAAAAAGTGTGTGAAGGCCAGCAAGAAAGATGGCATTCATTTTATGTCCAGCCTGGTGGAAGTGATTTATGTTCAGAATAGTGTTTTTATTTTGGCGTTTAAACTTGGCTGATGACAAACTACACGTTGTTTACCTGTTGGTATCTTATTTGTTTATTTTTACAGGAAATTTGCACTGATGTGTTTGATTATGGTTAATATTTATATTCTAGTGTTCTACACTGAATGAAAAGTTGGATCTACTGCTGCAGACTCTTCATGCAGAAGCTCAGGCGGCTCCATTGCTGGCACACTTAACACCGCCTATTGTGGAGGAAGAGGTGGAGGAGGAATTCTCCAGTGAAGACTCCCTATCAGAGAGCAAGGAGCACGTACCAGACAGTGTCACAATGTCTTCCACAGCAAAGCTCTTCAAACCACGGGAACAACTTATGCTGAGAGCTAACAGCTTAAAGAAAGCAGTCAGGCAGATCATAGAACAAGCTGAGAAAGGTGGGTGTTTTGTTGAGTCTAGATATTCTTATATTGAAATGTGTCACAATGCAGTGGAACTGCTAGGAATAACTTGAAGTCTATAGCCTTTCACTGTACTCCTGGTACTACACTTTATAAACTACAAGTGATGAAGGCAATATGCCAGGGAAGCAATGATGTTAATTAGCCCCACCCCCTCCAGGCAAAACACTATAGACATTTTTTCAAACCCGAAAATAGAGGCATTTGAAGTGCTAGATCTCCCCCATTCTGCATCACAGACTCAGGTGTACCCTTCCTTTCAAATGATCATAGTGAAGTATACAGGTGGGGAATTAGCTCTCCCATACAAAACTCAATGAATTTGGGCACAATAATTTGAAAGAGAAAAGTACTCTTTTAAATGATGTGGCCCCTTAGGGGTGATCGTAAACAAAATATCAATTTGCATAACAGAAGAGCCATCAGATGGGGGAGGGCACTTCGTGTGTACTTGGTAGCGCCTCATTTGAAAGAGGTAGGACCCCTCCTCCCTTCCCTTTACAAACAATGTGATTACACAATGACACCCCATGCTACAGAAAGTGCTAAACAGTCCAGACATTTGGAGGGGGAAGTAGTAATGCTCAGGTTCCCCCCATCCTGGCATCAATGACAGAGGGATCTCCTAATTTCATGCAGTAATTTGTCAGTTTGTTTTGTTGGTTACCGTGTTATTCCTACACATTTTATATGTTTTCATTCAAACACTTAAAAAAACAAAACATAACAAAAAAAACACAGTTTTCCAGTGCTGATATTGTCATGAATACCTAGATGCAGAATCTGGTTGTTTGCTGGAAAGGTGGGTTAATGCAAGAATCACAAAGTATTTCTTTGTGGTGCTTAGAGAGAATTTTTCTACAAACCTTTGTCTTTTAACATTTTGGATAGATTGCTTTTACCGCGTGATGACAAATGAGCAAACTAATGCCATTTTCTGTAATTCAAAATCTTCTGAACGAAAATAAGGTCTAATTTGTGTGGCTACTACAAACATAGTTACTGATATTGATGTTGGAATGTGTCCAGCCCAAAAAGTGCTCAACAGTGATGGATTAAAGAGGAAACACCATATACTGCTATACAGGAAGGGCTAGGGTGTATGGGTAAACGTGTTTTAAAGGCTACAATCACAATTTAATAATAAGGATGTAAGGAGCTAATGTACTAAGCAGTGATTAGAAGTGAAGTGAGCCAATGGAGAAGTTGCCCATGGCAACCAATCAGCATTGATGTAACATTTATAATTTGCATACTATAAAAGTATACAAAGCAGCTGATTGGTTGCCATGGGCAACTTCTCCACTGGCTCACTTTTCCACTTTTATCACTGCTTAGTACATGTCCCCCTTAATCTCTTATTCCAATATAGACTCCATGCACTATTCTGTAAATGTTGTAAAGCTAATATCCAAGCAGTTTGGATGTATGAACTTTTATTCATGTAAAGATGTCGATGATCCAATAAACTTGCCACCTGAGTTTGACATGAGTTTATTTTGGACTAGTGGTGGATGAGCAAAACGCCCACACTGACGAACAAGAGAACCAGTCTGTAGAAGAGTACAGGAAAGAGTTAGAAGAGTTTAAAGAAGAGGAAAAAGATGAAGATACCAAGGAATTAGATTCCTTATCAGGTAAGTACAAAGATATATTCTTGTGTATAGGAACTTGCTTTGCGCCATATGATGAAGGTGCTTGAGAGCACAGAATTTGCCGTTGGGCCTTATACCATTTGCTGCTGACACCACAGAGCCAAGGTCATGATGTTTGATATAATACACCTTTTTACATGTTTTTGTTGTGACTGATATAGAGATATAGATAGATATACATACATACATACATACATACATACATACATACATACATACATACATAATTAGTTTACATCTAAGCCAGTTTAATGAGTATTAGGGCCACTTTTGCTCTGGACAGAAGTGATACATTTCCGTTCATGCCATAATCATTGCCCAGTTTGGCTTTATTCCTCCTTTTCCTGTAAACCATTGATATGTTTGGTAAGACCATTAAACTGCAAACTATTTGAGACCTGTATACCCATCTGTCTGCATTATTTGGTATGTCATTTATCCAACCCATTTGTATTCTAAAAATTCCTCTCCGTAATGTTTGGTAATGGACATTATACATTTTAATTAAATCTAGTAATGGTTGGGTGAAACTTGTAGATATACTGTATTTCCCTTTTACATCTTGTGAATTTGTGATTATTAATTATCATGATCTTGTGAATTGAATCTCCTGGGCTGTTTCAGTTGTCAGCTAGACTGAAAATAAGTACAATTGTTCATTAACTCATAAGGAAGATGTTAAAATCTGGCATCGTATCTTTGTGCCAGTGTTAAAGAACTGTTTGATAAGATCCAGGCTGCCACAGCGGGTCATTTCAGTAGGGGGCCCTGAGGACACACAGACATCCCTTGTGGTGATTGGCATGTTTCTACAATTGTATTCATGGGTCGCTGCCTGTCAGTTGCCTGCCATCCATACAGTGACAGGACAGCAGTTGTCACACAGCGGAGTCTTATGACAGGCTCTGGAGGTGGGGTGGTGGTGGGGAATTTGTCTGGCAGATGCGGTGGGGGGTTTTGTCATTGTCTTTAGTGATAACTTATTTTCTTACATCCTTACTATACACCTATGGTGTGGAGTCAGATCAGAATTGCATAAAAGTAATCACTGAGTGACATACTTTGTTCACTGTCTACATATTCCTTTAAGTCGCCAAGTTCAGAAAAAGAAACTGATGTTTTAGTTTGGAGGGAATGGCAAGAGAGTTGTTATGAACTGTCTTGGCTGACATTAATAATACATTGCTGTAAATTGCAAGGATATTAGAACTAGGTGGCATTTGTGACCATAAAGGCAAGATGGTACAGAATAAAAACACTCTGACGTCTAATATGTATAATCTACAGCAGGTGAGGTGGTGTTAATAATAATAATAATAATAATAGATAAGCTTTCCCAGTAACCCCTAAAGTCAGTGCATCTACTAAACTGCTGCTCACATCCTTCGTCAGCCTGGATTTTTGCACGTGTTTGCCTTTGCATATGTGTGTATATATGGTGGTTGTGGCGGTGACCAGTACAGCTACTGTGTCGTAGATACACAATGCGTCTTCTAATTAGTGTACTCTTCCATAAACAGCGTCTGTTGTGTGGTTCAGTTATTTTGGAGAGTAATATGCCAGAATAAGATTGGTGCAAACCCAAAAAGAGAGAGGTGGGGAGGGGGGATATGGGATAGGAGAACGGGGGTAGAGGGGAAAGAGATGGGTGGGGGGGTGTTTGTAGGAGCGAGAGGAAACCCTAATCTTGGCACAGAAGCTACAGGTGCCTGCACAGAATCCTTTTTTATGTATATTGCATGCTGCTTACAGCCTGGTGACTGACTGGTCCAAAAAACTGGTTATTATATGAACTTCTAAATCCATGAAGTGGGAAAAACTAATATATAATTTGATAATACATGGATATTTGTTCCTTTAGTAAATAACTCCATCAAATATCTATTGTTTTTTCAATTGAGCTTTACCACAGTCATGCTTCTTGGACAAGATTCTAGTTTAGATTTAGATCTGGGGGAACTGCTGATGTCAGTAAATGGTATTATAGTCCTCTATGGCTCATAACGTGTATGGATAATGCACTGTGGTAATGGTGGTGGGGGCTGTTTGTCAGGTTGTGGGGGGACCTGCACTATTTCCAATATCAGTCTTAAATAAGACTCCTGTGTTTCATGATTTCCTGTAAGACTTAATTTGCAGATAAGAACGGTACAATCCTCAAATATTACGTTCAAAGTAAAAGCATTCATCTGAGTGTCTGTAACCCATTGCTGTGAATAATCTGCTTTCATCTTTTCCCTCTGTGATCTTAACATGCAGTCCCAATGCAGCTGACCCTATTTGTATTAGCACCACTTGAAAGATTTTAAGAGTTTGAATTTATTCCCATATATTTGAACTGGGAACTGTATGAAGCAGTAAGTGTCTGTGTATACAGAAGTTGCTGCCAGTGTACGCTGGTGCTCCAGGAGGAATAATGAAATATCATTTCAGGTACCTGCAACAAGACATCATATTCAGTCATTAGGACTCGGGTTTTTATCAGAGCATGAACAGCAATAGGTTATTTTTAATGTATCTTGGCCCCGGGAGTCCCATCTGTCATAATAAAGAGCAGCTGTTATACAGAGTACGCTTGCTTTGTCACGGAGTAAAGATGAGGCAAAAGATGGTAGTACAAAGGTTACTATGCAAGTTAGTGATGTCTTCTGTGCCTCAATCATTCTCTTTCATTCAATTAACAACACATTAAAGCATTTATTTACAACAATGTTTTTTTTTTTTTTTTTTTTGCTTTGTAACTCCCTCCCACTTCCTTTTCTTGAAATACAGGAGATCTAATTTAAAGGGAATGTAAATATTTAGAGGGAAATCCATTATTTGTCAGTGTTTTCGATGTCTACCTATTCTATTTGTATGCAGCACTTGTCTCTGTACTTTTGCATTTATTAATGGGAATTAAAGTGGTCTTTATTGATTCCTCTGCAAATTCCATTGCAGTAGCTGAAGCCTGTTGGACAAATTATCCTGAGAAAATTGGTAGAACACTTAAGCTGGGCATACACTATACAATTATCTAGCATATTATCTGCCAGATTTGGCTGGTTGGAATGAAAATCTGTTAATGGATGAAAGTAATTGACAATTGACCATTTGCTCCTAAGAATGCCAAATTGATTTCTCACAAATATTTAAAATGCCCGCTCTAATATATATTGTAAATGCCTGCACCTCTTATTACCATATACGATAAAAGTGCGCTGTACATCGCAAAACACTCTATCCCATAAGAGAAAACAATACACCCACACATTATCTGAGTTCCAAAGCTCATTGAAGTATATATTTGCTATTAAAAGGATATGTATTCAATATATATTACAAAGTACAGTATACCTATAGTTACATGGTTACACTCACACAGTAAGCAGTTAAAACATACAATTACATACAGTTTCAGTTACATGCCAGCAATACAATTACCATATCTTTCTCATATAAATTTGTCCCTCCATATGACTCTCTCTCTCTGTAAAATCATGCAAGACCTCCATCATTGTCTCAGACCTTACAGCCACTCTCAGACCAAAACAAAAACTACTTTACTGTGTGACCAGCAAAATGTGTTAACTAGTTTCTGGGGGAGGGGTTCATGATGAGTCACTATTCTCTTTGTATATGCTGATCAGGTTCAGCCTTGAAGACATCCAAAGGGCTGGCCTGAGTTCCCTGTCCACTGTAACATTCATTGTTCTAACAAAGTGATTTTAGCTTTTATACATGTAGTCATAACTATTCGCTGCAATGTCCTACAACTTCATAACAAGTATCAAATTAATCTACACATTAAGCTGGTTGTTTTAATAGTAAACATGACCGGTCTATCTTGTTTAGTTCAAATAATAAACATTCATGACATTACTTCATTAGATAATTTTAAATCATCATGATGTCTGGCGTTTGATATTATTATAATTATGTACTGTATGAAATAAGTGTCGAATCCATCTCTGTGGCATGTCCGTGTAAATGCGTGTGTTACCATATATGGCTGTGCTCACTGCGCGTATTTGCAAGTATAGCTACTTAAATGTGTGTAGTTTGTATGTTCTCTTTATGTAATATTTTTTACTTCGACAGTCCACCCTTTGGCGGTAAACAATAACTGCCATCAATTATTAACATAAGAAAAAATATTTCATACCATAATCGGTGACCTAGACACAAGTATGTATGCATTTCACAAATCAGACACTTGACTATATTTGGGGAAGACAGGGAGGAGGACAAGACATCCTCTATATGCACTCGGCGGTCACGGGACCACTGGTTGGGTGTGGGACAACATTCAACCTATAGAGTATGCTGGGACAGTGCTTTGGCCTATAATGTCTGATTTGCTACGAACATTTCACACATACATGTACCTACGTCTTTGTACACTGATGTTTGGATTCGATTGAGGTTCTGCTGGGTAGATGAAGAAGACACAAACAAATCGTGACAGTGACATAAAATTTTCATGATCTACATATACCTATCATTTTCTGAACATTGTTTACATTTCTGGAACGTATGCTAGGTCTGTTTAATCATTGAACAAGGGTTATAAGTAGTGTCCTTCCTAAATAACATAAACCTTCGGAGTTCGGGGAGAGCCACTCATAAACCTTTCTTCCACATATATTAATGAGCTCTGAATAGCCATTGTCTGACTGTTCCTGATTACCTCTGAACTCCATAACTACTAGAACTTTGTCCTTTCTCTGATTTTAACAAACTGATCGGCTAATCCTGAGATCCTATAAGGAAATCACACCAGTTCCAGTCCCACACTCGACTCCTCATACAAAAAAAAACCTTGCAAAAATAGAATATCCTGAAAGAAAATGTTTGTCAGCGGGAAAGAGAGAAAAGAGAAATAGAACAAAACAACTCTTGTTCATAACAAATCAATTACAATGACTGGTCTTTCTGCAGTCCTTTAGTACGCTCAGGTAGTGTTCAACAGTGCCGCCTCTCAGTCTTCACGGAACAGAGTTTCTGGTGATACTTTTGCGATCTCTTTGCCTTGCTCTTTGAATACACAGTTCACTTGGAACACACAGTTCACTTTGCTCTCCACCTTGCTCTTTGAACACACAGTTTACTTGGAACACACAGACTCGATGAATGTGAGCAATAAACTACTTTGTTACGAGTTCTCTCCGGGTCAGCGACCTTCTTGCAGTGGGACGAGTGGACCCAAGTCTCTCTTTCGGCGACCTTTAGTGCTGTCAACAAATCTTGGTATGGTCCTTCCCACCTATCTATTAGGCAACCTGAGCGTAAGAGCAATCACACAGTCTCTTGGTTCACAATCAAGACAATTCGCATTTGGCATACCAGCAACCAACAGTTTCAAGTTCTTTTGTCAAGTTCTCAAAAGCTGGCTCATCTCAACAAGGTACTGTACTGTCACCTCATTGGTGTATTTCTGATCATTGTGCGGATCAATCATGACATGAGGTTGTCTTCCAAAAACAACCCAAAAAAAGCACAAATACCAAAACAAATTTCGAAGAGGGTGATTCGTCGAGTGAAGATCTGGGAGTGGTTCCGAAGCTACATAATACTAGTGGCAGTATCTATGATCACAATAGTACAATTTCAAGCTTTGCTCCTACTTCTAGGGGTACCATTATCTACACACAAATTTCTGCGAAATTTTTCTTTGCGGTAAACACAGCAGCATCCGTGGTGGCAGGAAATGCCTCTACCCAGTTTGAGAAAACATCAGTGCACACCAATAAATAATAATAATTCCTAAAGGGTGTTAACTGTACGAAGTCGATTTGTATTTCCTGAAAAGATCCGTCTGCAGGAGGGATATGGGATGGCTCTGTTGGTATTGCTTTACCAATATTCTTCCTCAAGCAAGTAAGACAGGTCATTGCTCTCTTTACCTGCATGAGAATAGAATCCTGGCGCACACCAGTAGGCTCTCATCAGCCTGCACCTACCCTCTTTGCCTAGATGAGTCAGACCGTGTGCTACCTCTGCTAGACTTGGAAGGTATGCTCTGGGGGCTACTGGCTTACCGTGTCCACCTGCTCACAGTCCTGAGGACTGCTGGCCATACCCCTTTGTCCTCCAGACTGCCTCTTCCTGCAGGGAACACAAATTTTTGTATCTTAATTTAACTATCGTGTGTTTGCAATGTAGAGTACCATGAGCATAACTCAAAAAAAAGAAAAAAAGAAATATCTCTAGAGGAGAGAAAGAAGAAGAAAATGAAAAAAGAAAATGTCAGGTTTGCCATTCACCAACAGGCATATCAGTGTCTATACAAAATTTCCCTTCACCAGTATTCCCATTCTCCACCCTTTGTGCATGACAAGGCACACTGCAGTAATACTGGTGTCATCGTGCTGTTGAGATATACTGGGTTTGAGCAGAACTCTGAAGGACCTAGGCATGTGGAGTTTGAACTGTACTTGGGTCCATGTATTGTACCACCCTGTGTGAACGCAAAAGATGAAGAGGAAACTGTAGAGAAACAGAATAGAGGTTGGTGACAGATGAGTTTGTAGAGGTGGAGAAGATTTTATAAAAATTTGACAACTGGATTGGGCACTACGGGGAAGTGATTCTCTACTTGGTCTAGCCCCTTAAAAAAAAAATTCTGTGTGTCTTATCTCTACTGGGACTATCCCAGCCATCAATCCAATGTCCTGTCCATCCTAAGTTCATAGGGAACCCGGTATCTGTGAGTTAATTTCCTCTACCTGTGATGGACATGCATCTAGAACAGTGAAATGCAACATTAGTAAGTTGCATTTATTCTGTTCTTCCCATTAACCGAATCTGTGTTTTCTATATGGCTTATGATTCCTTACTATGTCCCTTGGTCCCGTCTATGTGTTTAATAATGTGGCTTGTGTTTTCTGTCTAGGGGATCTATTTTGACTATGTGTCCTACTACTCCTACAATCTCTGGCAAAATGCCCTTCTTTCCTACAAGTGTAACATATTATTGACCATTAGGGATCTGGGGTTTGGACTGATGGGTCTTTCCTGTATGTGCCAGTATACTTACCGTCCTCAACCTCTCCACCTGTTGTTCTCTGCGCCTAACACTATTCTTGTGATGTTCAATAGCACACTATCTAAAATTAGCTACTGTGACCTTTCCAATTTTGCAAAGAAGTCTGCACCCTGACACTCAATGCCTTATTGAGCCCGTCCATTTGCACAGAGACAGCCACCTCCCATTTGCCGAATTAGTGTTTACCAGTGGTCTTATCCAGATGGAGAGTTTTCTATTTCTGCAAAAGACAAAAACAAAAAAATTTTTAATAAGCTTCTAGGTCATGCAAAGTATTTCATTCAATCCTTCTCATCCCGTATTAAGGGACTGTACGTGGTCCAACAAACATTTCCAAGCTCATCTTTACTAGGGGCATTACTAGGAATGAATACTTCTTATATGGTAACTGAAAGAAATACCCTGGGGTTACCTTGTCTCTGTCCGCTTTCCTACTGATAAATACTAATGTGCAGACAGGTTTTTCTCCGTTTCTGACGTTACTTTCTTGATTTTTTGTTTTGTTTTATTTTTGGGTTTTACTATATATGTACACGAATTATACCATACTTACCTGTTCCACTGGTCTCAGCCACTTCCCCCACAAGCTACTGCTCTTCTTTTACCGGTTGGATACTCCTCTGGGTGCATGAGAAATGGCTGAAAACGATCAGGTCACCTTCTCCTCCTAAATAAAACTTCAACATTCATTAGTACATATATAGGTTACAGTCATATTTTTCATATTTGTATTATTTTCTATAGTTTGTATGCTGGCCGTAACTGTTTCCACATCTACATATGGCAGTGTACTTGCATTCTCTTTTTTTTTCTTCCTACTTATTTATTGTTGCTACAAGTTCAAACAGTTCTTATATTTCCATTCTTGTCTTATATGACTTTGGTTAGACATACCACCTGCAACACCTTAGGATCAAACTCACCAACCCCTCTTGCTGTCACAGGTTTAAACAATTTGTATGTCTGACCCTTTGTTTTGGGGATTTTATCAGACATATTCTTATCCTTAAGTTCTGCAATACCTCTGGTTCAAAACTGTCCACCCTAGGGACTGGTACCCTATCTTTGTCAGTCATACATTCCCATTCAGACAAAAAGTCTGCAGCGTGTGGACCTTATTTCCCACACATAATACTTTTTCCTTTAAACTTCGCTGACCCCCTGGGCTGCGGCTCTTCAACCTGAACCCTGGTTAAACGTCCCTTACTTGAGCAACTGGCTCCCATATTTGTGGGTCTTTTCTAATAACTTGAAAAAATTCCCACAAACACCAAAATACTCAATATAAGTAGACGGTGGAAGTATCCCTGAGCGCCTTCCACTCGCTCTCGCCCACGCTGGCCAGTACAACGATACACTGTTGGTAGCGGATCGCAATGTACCCAACTTAGGGCTCCTATCAGACCTTAAAACACCGTAATTTCTTTCGGTGGAAGTTCTGTTTGGAATATTTTCCTGAGAGAGGCAGCGAAAAATTCCTTTTCGGTATCTTTCAACTGGAATTGTTTGCAGGGTGAAAAACAGAGAAATTAGATAACTATCCTTCACCCTTTACAGTGAAGCCCACCAGGGAGATTTCCCGACGTCATCAAAGAAAAACCCCTTTGTCTATACAATCACGTCTGCGTATGCTCTTCCACAGCGCATATGACACAATGGTATCACGTTGTGCTGTGCAGAACAAACGGACATGTGATGCAATAGCACAGCCTATAGATACTAGTTATCTATATGCCCTACGATTGCTGTAGACCACTTAGCCTAGACCACTCCAAACCACTTTAGTTGTATGGGATACCACTTCAGACCACTTCAGTTCCTAATAACGCAGGGTAGCGAACCCTACGCCACCGGGCCTCTACGAACCCAGTGTTACCACTTCTTACTACTTCAGTTCTTGGGTTCAGTATCCACTCACTCCTGCGTTCGCTCACTCAAATGCACTTTGTTTTTCTGTACAGAAAATTTAAATTCATTCAGATAGGCAGCTTTACCCCAGAGGCAATACAGTTTTTAAACTAAATTTAGAGTAACCTGCTTATGAAATCTGATAGTTATGTGCTATTGTATTAAATGTCTACTATCTCACCTTTGAACTAAACGACACTATTGTATAATTTGTACTCAGCGCCCGCATTCTTACGCACTTTACGCAAACACGCGACCGTGCGTGTCTCTTACGCTGCGTGCGCAGTCCTGTACTTTGTCCGAGACACGTGTACATAACCCTGCGTCCGCAATAAATCACACAGCTCTATAAATGTGAACAATACTAATTACTATTGCCCACTAGACACAACTTGTTCTGTATAAACTTTTATGCAGACCTGCGTTTGTGTCTTTACGCTTACTTCCTTAAAATACTGTTATTTCAAATTTACCTATAAATTTACCTATATAGCAACAAATGTATCCTATTTCACACAGATCTATAATGACTAGCAATAATCAATAATTTAAATGATATGATTCAGATTGGATAGCTATCTTGCAAAACATACACTGATATAAATATACACATAATTATAATAATTATTATATGTACCATTCACTGGTCTCCTGAGACTCATTTACCCATTCAGTGCTTCTAATTTGCATATCAACAGAGGTTCATATGCCTGTTCAAGAGGGTAATGGGACAGGTTAATTAACATTTCAATGGCTATCCTAAACTAGCAAGCAGAGTTACTAAATCCTAGAGGTAAGAGAAAAAAAACTTTCTTTTTTTTTAGATCTGTGTAATTCTTACACTAAGTATTCATCTCTTAACTCTCACTAGGCCCAGCTGAAACTATTTGTAATTAACTATGGCATGGGTTAAATAAATGCATTGGTAACTCATAAATGGGGTTTGATGTGACCAAGGAAAGCTGATTATTCTGATAAGTGAAAATCAGCCATTTAGAAAAATTACCTTCCCAAAATGGCCGCTGCTCCTCCCCCTTCCACATCTATGAGTGTTACACAAAATGGTGGACAGGCCATGTGGTTAGTCCAAAATGGAGGACAGACCATGCGGCTTCCTTTGTCAAAAGAAATCACACATCATACAAGCACCAGAAGTTATTTTAGGCCTGAGTTAAAAATAAAAACTATATCAAGGCTATGCAGCAACTTTTAAATGTACTTTTAACCCTACTTAACAGATAAACAATCTAATCTGAATCAAACACAATATGACTTATTTGAACCTTGTTTTGCAACAATAAAAATACATTTTAGCATCTTAAATATTATGAGAAACGCATTGTCCCTTGAATTTCATATCAGCGGCTTACTGATACCACAACAATACATTAACGTGGATGTTATTTTCATCAGCTTCTCAATGCGTCCATTGGAGCCGGTCAATTACAACCGCGTTTGTAATGTACAGTGCATCATTAAGAATGTGATATCGCGGACCAGCCCCCATCTAAGAATGCCAAATTGATTTCTCACAAATATTTAAAATGGCCGCTCTAATATATATTGTAAATGCCTGCACCTCTTATTACCATATGCGATAAAAGTGCGCTGTACATCGCAAAACACTATCCCATAAGAGAAAACAATACACCCACACATTATCTGAGTTCCAAAGCTCATTGAAGTATATATTTGCTATTAAAAGGATATGGATTCAATATATATTACAAAGTACAGTATACCTATAGTTACATTGTTACACTCACACAGTAAGCAGTAAAAACATACAATTACATACAGTTTCATACAGTTTCAGTTACATGCCAGCGATACAATTACCATATCTTTCTCATATAAATTTGTCCCTCCATATGACTCTCTCTCTCTGTAAAATCATGCAAGACCTCCATCATCGTCTCAGACCTTACAGCCACTCTCAGACCAAAACAAAAACTACTTTTCCTGTGTGACCAGCAAAATGTGTTAACTAGTTTCTGGGGGAGGGGTTCATGATGAGTCACTATTCTCTTTTAATATGCTGATCAGGTTCAGCCTTGAAGACATCCAAAGGGCTGGCATGAGTTCCCTGTCCACTGTAACATTCATTGTTCTAACAAAGTGATTTAACTATTTGCTGCAATGTCCTTCAACTTCATAACAAGTATCAAAGTAATCTGCACATTAAGCTGGTTGTTTTAATAGTAAACATGACCGGTCTATCTTGTTTAGTTCAAATAATACACATTCATGACATTACTTCATTAGATAATTTTAAATCATCATGATGTCTGGCGCTTGATATTATTATAATTATGTACTGTATGAAATAAGTGTCGAATCCATCTCTGTGGCATGTCCGTGTAAATGCGTGTGTTACCATATATGGCTGTGCTCGCTGCGCGTATTTGCAAGTATAGCGACTTAAATGTGTGTAGTTTGTATGTTCTCTTTATGTAATATTTTTGACTGCGACACTCCCAACACTGAAAAACTGACAAAAACTGTTGTTCATACAAATTCGTAATATCCGTGATTTTACCAATTTGTCGATTGTCATTTGCTTTCATCCATTACCAGATTTTCATTCCAACCAGCCAGATCTGGCAGATAATCTGCCAGATAATTGTATACTGTATGCCCAGTTTAAGAAACTTTGTTTTCATCAAGATATCACTTACATTAGAGATCCTGATTTTTTGGCTACAGATCTGGTTGTTCAGCACTTAAAGCTGGCCATACATCAGGACGATTTCTTTCCAACCAGCCAACTTTTTGGCTGTTTGGAAAGATAATCTGGCAGTGTGTGGGAGCAAACGATTATCAGCCGTTTGCTCCCACATGCTAAAAACGGCCAGAAACGGTCTGTCCAACTAGTTGGGAAAATCAAACCTGTTTGATTTTCCCAACTAATCGTTCTGGTGTAGGGGGAACTTTCCCCCCCAACTGAACGATAAGTAGGTGGACACTGGCCAGCAGTGTCCGCCTACTTCTTCCCCATCACTGCCGGCTGAGCTGCCCTGTCAGCTCATAATCCCCCGCAGCAGCGGCAGGAGCCGGGAGGAGGTTCAGGGGCAGCTGCAGCAGTCCATCACTGCTGCCGCGCTGCCCCTGTATTGTAACCCCTGAAGCAGCGGAGAACCAGGGGCAGCGGCGGCAGTACTTCACTGTTGCCAGGCTGCCCCTGTCACACGGAGACCTCTGTCAGCGGCCAGCGGAGCGGGAGGTGGGTGGAATTTCAGGGGCAGCGGCAGCTGGCGGAGAGCCATGGCCAGCGGGTGCAGGCTGCCCCTGTCACCCAGTAACGGAGCGGGAGGATTATCAGGTGCAGCATCGGCGGGCGGAGAACCAGGGGCAGCGGTTCATCTACAGTCAGTGTCGCGGGATAAAGAAGTAACAGCCCGCGAGACACTTACCCTGAGCTGGCCGCATCTGCTGCAGTGCTCTGTCCCTGGCCATGCTGCAGCGCACAGCAGGTAGTGTACCTGCTGCAGGGGGGGGGAGGGGGGTCTGCGTGTGTGTTTGTGCTGCAGGTGTGTGTGTGTGTGTGTGTGTGCTGCTGGGATGTGTGCATGCTGCAGGGGGACTGTCTGAGATGCCAACACATTTACTGGTGGGGGCCCCCACAACTTAATTGCCCCTGGGACCCCACCAGCCTTAAGCCAGCCCTGTTTGTTGGATAGGAACAGAGGAGGCTTTTTGACCACTGGAACAGGTCCACCTCACCGCCACCAGCATCCGTCCCGCACCAGCCCCTTTCCCGCGCCAGCCTCTGTCCCACGCCGGTCGCAGGTACCGTCCACCTCACCGCCACCAGCATCCTTCCGGCAGCAGCCGCTAAGCTTCTGTCCCGCGCCGGCTGCAGGTATAGGCCACCTTCATCGCCGCCAGCATCCTTCCCACACTGGCCGCCATCCTCTGTCCCACGCCGGCGGCAGGGGCTTGCCACCTCATCACCGTCAGGTTCCATCTCGCCGCTGCCTTCAACATCACAGGGACCACCTCCAACTACAGGAGGGACCAGCCACTTCAGTGCCGTCAGGCTCCATCCCTCACAGGCTGCAAGAACCACTGCCTTCAACGCCGCAGGGATCTGCCACTCATCGCCTCCTTCCCGCTCCAGCTACAGGAGCCAGGGACCACCTCACAACACTGCAAGCTCCAGTCGCAGGGCACATATGGAGCCGTGCAGCACACACGCACCACTCCAGTAACATAGTGGGCTCCAGCCTGTCAGACAATCCACGGAGACCACTTAGGTGGTCAACTATTGTCCCTCATACACTTAAGATATGTGGGGGTGTGAGAGAGCGAGAGAAAAGTGATGGAGAGCGAGATGTGAGGATGCGAGAGAGAAGTGATGGAGAGCGAGATGTGAGGGTGCATGTTTTGAGTTAAAAAACCCCCACTAAAGTACTGTAGGCAGGCACTATCCGCCTACTTCGGTGACATCACAAGTTGGACAGAGGTTGTCAGGTTGGTTGGTCTGATGACAAGTTGGTTAGATGTGTGGAGCACTGATAAAAAGTTGGTTAGATGTGTGGAGCACTGTTTTAGTTGGACAGATAAGGTGGATGGTTGGACGTTTGTAGTGTTGGAGAAAAGTTGGTCTGATGTATGGCTAGCATAAGTCGTGAACAAACCCATTTGCCTGAGTGACATAACTACATGACACTTTAGTTTGGCCAGCTGAAACATACATACAGATTGTGGTCATCCTCCAACTGGATTTAGTATCATAAGGGTAGAGAGAGGGTAATGTTGTGTCCTCACCTCTGATAGGTGACTGCTTCTGTGGAGAGGAATCTTCCCACGATAACCTCCCTCAGCTCTTTTTAGGAGGTGGAGTAGACATTCCTTTTGCTGCTGGATAAAAATAGAATTCTTATGTGACATAAATCTGACTCCTTGCAATTGGATTTCAGTTGGTGTTTCAAAAGGGAAATCTTGAATTTTCATTCTTACGTTCTACCTTTCACAAGCCCACGCTACAGCTATACATAGATACATAGTAGTTTCTTTTAGATGCATATAAAATAGAATGGTGGATGAATCTTACTGTGGCACAATCTGACATACCCACCATGCAAATTGCAAATTCCACCATTAACCCTGTGACTTTCAGCTGTATACATACAGTATTTAATTTTTTGTTTGTTATTTTTGTATCTTATTTATGCTATTAGCCCTGATATTTTATTATAAAAGAAAGGCTACTGTATCAAATCATGCAGGCTTGTTATTAATACTTCTTGTACTACAAAGATACCACTTAACCAGCAAAGTTGTCCAGAAAGCTAATGTATTATGCAGTTTTCTTATCAAATACATGGCCCCACAATGGGGTAGGAATGCTTCCAGGAAGAATCACAGTTGGGTTCTTTCCAGCATCCTTTGCTTATTATACGATCTGATTTACTACTTTTATATGATGTGCACACAGAAGTATTAATTATTGACAAACTCTGTCCATTTATTTCTTTAACAGTGAGAGCAGCTCCACGTTCTCCAGATAGGAGGGCAAGTCGCAGTGCTCATTCCCACACAGGATCATTCTCCAACCCACCATTGTCATCTAGCAAGGAGAATCTCCCTGTGCTAAACACAAGAATAATCTGCCCAGGTAATTCAAGCAAACAAAGATTAAACTTAGTGTATTATTTTTGTAATATCTGCATTAATCCACTTTTCTTAATGTATCGTAAGTGCATACGGTACTTTGAAAAAGTTTTAGGCAGGTATGGAAAAAATGCTGCAAAGTAAAAATGCTTTCAAAAATAGACGTGCTAATTGTTTATTTTTATGACATGAATGAACAGAAGAGAAATCTAAATCAAATCAATGCTTCACTGTTGCCTTTCAGACACTCATTAGTGTATCGCTCTCCAGCCCTTCGATGAAAAAACTGCCTTCTTTTATAGCCAAATATTTCATATTTTGATTCCTCAGTCCAGAGCACCTGCTGACATTTTTCTACACTCCAGTTCCTATGTTTTTGTGCATAGTTGCGACTCTTGGCCTTGTTTCCACATGAAAGGTATGGATTTTTGGTCGCAGTTCTTCCATGAAGACCACTTCTGGCTAGACTTCTCCTAACAGTAGATGGGTGTACCTGTGTCCCACTGGTTTCTGCCAGTTCTGAGCTAATGGCACTGCTGCACATCTTCCAATTAAATAAGCATAATGTGTCTTTCCACTGTTGCACTTGGTTTCCTTGGCTGACCACTGCTCAACGTTGCCCGTTTCTTTGTGCTTCAGTGCTGAGAAACACAAGCGGATACTTTCTTCATTATGCAATACCATCCAGGAGGCGTCTGTCTCCAAATTTATTCTGCAGCATGATAATGACCCCAAACATACAGCCAATGTCCTTAAGAACTATCTTCAGTGTAAAGAAGAACAAGGAGTCCTGGAAGTGTTGATATGGCCCCATGGAGCCCTGATCTCAACATCGCTGAGCCTGACTGGGATTACATGAAGAGACAGAAGGATTTGAGCAAGCCTACATCCTCAGAAGATCTGTGGTTTGTTCTCCAGGATGTTTGGAAAAACCTACCTGCTGAGTTCTTTCAAAAATTGTGTTCAACTGTACCTAGAAAAATTGATGCTGTTTTGGAGGCAAAGGTTGGTTACACTAAATATTGATTTGATTTGGATTTCTCTTCTGTTCATTCACTTTGCATTTTTGTTAATTGATAAACATAAACTATTAACATTTCTATTTTTGAAAGCTTTCTTACTTTGCAGCACTTTTTCCATACCTGCCTAACACTTTGCACAGTACTGTAGTTGACACACATAATCACATATAGGTGACATGAGAATATGATCTAGCTCAGTATATTTCTCTGACGTCCTAGTGGATGCTGGGAACTCCGTAAGGACCATGGGGAATAGACGGGCTCCGCAGGAGACTGAGCACTCTAAAGAAAAGATTAGGTACTATCTGGTGTGCACTGGCTCCTCCCTCTATGCCCCTCCTCCAGACCTCAGTTAGAATCTGTGCCCGGCCAGAGCTGGGTGCTCCTAGTGGGCTCTCCTGAGCTTACTAGTAAAGAAAGTATTTATTAGGTTTTTTATTTTCAGTGAGCTTCTGCTGGCAACAGACTCACTGCTACGTGGGACTAAGGGGAGAGAAGCAAACCTACCTGCTTGCAGCTAGCTTGTGCTTCTTAGGCTACTGGACACCATTAGCTCCAGAGGATTCGAACACAGGCACCTGTCCTCGATCGTCCGTTCCCGGAGCCGCGCCGCCGTCCCCCTCGCAGAGCCAGAAGAACAGAAGCTTGAAGACGACGAAATCGGCGGCAGAAGACTCCTGTCTTCATTTAAGGTAGCGCACAGCACCGCAGCTGTGCGCCATTGCTCCCAGCACACTTACACACTCCGGTCACTGTAGGGTGCAGGGCGCTGGGGGGGGGGGCGCCCTCGGCAGCAATTGAAGTACCTTTTGGCAATAAAAATACATATATACAGTCTGGCACTGTATATATGTATAAACCCCCGCCATTTTTTTACACAGAAAGCGGGACAGAAGCCCGCCACTGAGGGGGCGGGGCCTTCTTCCTCAGCACACCAGCGCCATTTTCTCTTCACAGCTCCGCTGGAAGCAGCTCCCCAGGCTCTCCCCTGCAGTATCCAGGTACAAGAAGGGTAAAAAAGAGAGGGGGGGCACATAAATTTAGGCGCAAATAAAACATATAAGGCAGCTATTGGGTAATCACTTATTATAAGTGAAAATCCCTGTGTTATATAGCGCTGTGGTGTGTGCTGGCATACTCTCTCTCTGTCTCCCCAAAGGACTTTGTGGGGTCCTGTCCTCAGTCTGAGCCTTCCCTGTGTGTGTGCGGTGTGTCGGTACGGCTGTGTCGACATGTTTGATGAGGAGGGTTACGTGGAGGCGGAGCAAGGGCAGATAAGTGTGGTGTCGCCCCCGTCGCGGCCGACACCTGATTGGATGGATATGTGGAAGGTCTTAAACGACAATGTTAGCACCTTACATAAAAGGTTTGATGCAGCCGGGGTCTCAGCCCGCGCCTGCCCAGGCGATTCAGAAAACGTCAGGGGCTCATAAACGCCCTCTATCTCAGATGGTTGACACAGATGTCGTCACGGAGTCCGACTCCAGTGTCGACGATGATGAGGCACATTTACAGTCTTAAATTACCAAGGCCATCCGATACATGATTGTTGCAATGAAAGATGTATTACACATTTCTGAGATTAACCCTGTTAATACCAAGAGGGTTTATATGTTTGGGGAGAAAAAGCAGCCAGTGACTTTTCCCCCATCTGATGAATTAAATGAATTATGTGAAGAAGCGTGGAGTTCCCCTGATAAGAAACTAGTGATTTCTAAGAGGTTACTGATGGCGTACCATTTCCCGCCAACGGACAGGTTACGTTGGGAAACATCCCCTAGGGTGGACAAGGCGCTGACACGCTTATCTAAAATGGTGGCCCTGCCGTCTCAGGATACGGCCGCCCTAAAGGAGCCTGCGGATAGAAAGCAGGAATCTATCCTGAAGTCAGTGTATACACACTCTGGTACTCTACTGAGACCTGCTATTGCTTCAGCCTGGATGTGTAGTGCTGTAGCAGCATGGACAGATACTCTGTCAGACGACATAGATTCCCTCGACAGGGATACTGTTTTGCTAACCCTGGGCCATATAAAAGACGTCGTCTTATATATGCGGGATGCTCAGAGGGACATTTGCCTGCTGGGCTCTAGAATTAATGCTATGTCCATTTCTGCCAGGAGGGTCTAATGGACTCGGAAATGGACAGGAGATGCTGATTCTAAAAAACACATGGAGGTTTTGCCTTATAAGTGTGAGGAATTGTTTGGGGACGGTCTATCGGACCTCGTGTCCACAGCGACAGCTGGAAAGTCGACTTTCTTGCCTCAGATTTCCTCACAGCCTAAGAAAGCACCGTATTATCAAATGCAGTCCTTTCGTTCTCAGAAAGGCAAGAGGGTCAGGGGCGCATCCTTTCTTGCCAGAGGCAGGGGTAGAGGTAAGAAGCTGCACCATGCAGCCAGTTCCCAGGAACAAAAGTCCTCCCCTGCTTCCACTAAGTCCACCGCATGACGTTGGGGCTCCACAGGCGGAGCCAGGTGCGGTGGGGGCGCGTCTCCGAAACTTCAGCAACCAGTGGGTTCGCTCACAGGTGGATCTCTGGGCTGTACAAATTGTATCTCAGGGATACAAGCTGGAATTCAAAGCGACTCCCCCCCGCCGTTACCTCAAATCAGCCTTGCCAGCTTCCCCCATGGAAAGGGAGGTAGTACTGGCGGCAATTCATAAGCTGTACCTCCAGCAAGTGATTATCAGGGTCCCCCTCCTTCAACAGGGAAGGGGTTACTATTGCACAATGTTTGTGGTACCGAAACCGGACGGTTCGGTGAGACCCATTCTGAATTTAAAATCCTTGAACACTTATATAAAGAAGTTCAAGTTCAAAATGGAATCGCTCAGAGCGCTTATTGCAAGCCTGGAAGAGGGGGATTTTATGGTGTCGCTGGACATCAAGGATGCTTACTTGCATGTCCCCATTTACCCACTTCACCAGGAGTACCTCAGGTTTGTGGTACAGGACTGTCATTACCAGTTCCAGACGTTGCCGTTTGGCCTGTACACGGCACCGAGGATATTTACCAAGGTAATGGCCGAAATGATGATACTCCTTCGGAAGAAGGGAGTTATAGTTATCCCGTACTTGGACGATCTCCTCATAAAGGCGAGGTCCAGAGAGCAGTTGTTGATCAGCGTAGCACTGTCTCAGGAAGTGTTGCAACAGCACGGCTGGATTCTGAATGTTCCAAAGTCGCAGCTGATTCCTACGACGCGTCTGCTTTTCCTGGGCATGATTCTGGACACAGAACAGAAGGTGTTTCTCCCGGTGGAGAAGGCCCAGGAATTAGCATCTCTGGTCAGGGACCTCCTGAAACCAAAACAGGTATCGGTGCATCACTGCACGCGAGTCCTGGGAAAGATGGTGGCTTCATACGAAGCCATTCCCTTCGGCAGGTTCCATGCGAGGATCTTTCAGTGGGATCTGTTGGACAAGTGGTCCGGATCGCATCTCCAGATGCATCGGCTGATCACCCTGTCCCCAAGGGCCAGGGTGTCTCTTCTGTGGTGGCTGCAGAGTGCTCACCTTCTCGAGGGCCGCAGGTTCGGCATACAGGACTGGGTCCTGGTGACCACGGATGCAAGCCTCCGAGGATGGGGGGCAGTCACTCAGGGAAGAAACTTCCAAGGGCTGTGGTCAAGTCTGGAGACTTCTCTACACATAAATATGCTGGAACTAAGGGCCATTTACAACGCCCTGAGTCAAGCAGGGCCCTGCTTCGAAACCGGCCAGTGCTGATTCAGTCAGACAACATCACGGCGGTCGCCCATGTAAACCGCCAGGGCGGCACAAGAAGCAGGATGGCAATGGCGGAACCCACAAAGATTCTTCGGTGGGCGGAGAATCATGTGCAAGCACTGTCAGCAGTGTTCATTCCGGGAGTGGATAACTGGGAAGCAGACTTCCTCAGCAGACACGACCTCCACCCGGGAGAGTGGGGACTTCATCAAGAAGTCTTCACACAGATTGCAAAGCGATGGGAACTGCCACAGGTGGACATGATGGCGTCCCGCCTCAACAAAAAGCTAAAAAGATATTGCGCCAGGTCAAGGGACCCTCAGGCGATAGCTGTGGACGCGCTAGTGACACCGTGGGTGTACCAGTCGGTAGATGTGTTTCCTCCTCTTCCTCTCATACCCAAGGTACTGAGAATAGTAAGAAAGAGAGGAATAAGAACAATACTCATTGTTCCGGATTGGCCAAGAAGGACTTGGTACCCGGAACTGCAAGAAATGCGCACAGTGGACCCATGGCCTCTGCCTCTCAGACAGGACCTGCTGCAACAAGGGCCCTGTCTGTTTCAAGACTTACCGCGGCTGCGTTTGACGGCATGGCGGTTGAACGCCGGAACCTAGCGGAAAAAGGCATTCCGGATGAAGTTATTCCTACGCTGATAAAGGCTAGGAAGGACGTGACAGCAAAGCATATCACCGTATATGGCGAAAATATGTTGCTTGGTGTGAGGCCACGACGGCCCCTACAGAGGAATTCCAGCTGGGTCGATTCCTGCACTTCCTACAGTCAGGAGTGACTATGGGCCTAAAATTGGGGTCATAAAGGTCCAGATTTCAGCCCTATCCATTTTCTTTCAAAAAGAACTGGCTTCACTGCCTGAGGTTCAGACGTTTGTTAAGGGAGTGCTGCATATTCAGCCCCCTTTTGTGCCACCAGGGGCACCCTGGGATCTTAACGTGGTGTTGGATTTCCTGAAATCCCACTGGTTTGAGCCACTTAAGACCGTGGAACTAAAGTATCTCACGTGGAAAGTGGTCATGCTGTTGGCCTTAGCATCGGCTAGGCGTGTGTCGGAATTGGCGGCTTTGTCATGTAAAAGCCCATATCTGATCTTCCATATGGTCAGGGCAGAATTGAGGACTCATCCCCAATTTCTCCCAAAGGTGGTATCATCGTTTCCTTTGAACCAACCTATTGTGGTGTCTGCGGCTACTCGGGACTTGGAGGACTCCAAGTTGCTGGACGTAGTCGGGGCTTTGAAAATATGTTTCCAGAACGGCTGGAGTCGGGAAGACTGACTCGCTGTTTATCCTGCATGCACCCAACAAGCTGGGTGCTCCTGCTTCAAAGCAAACTATTGCTCGCTGGATCTGTAGCACGATTCAGCTGGCTCATTCTGCGGCTGGATTGCTGCATCCAAAATCAGTAAAAGCCCATTCCACAAGGAAGGTGGGCTCTTCTTGGGCGGCTGCCCGAGGGGTCTCGGCTTTACAGCTTTGCCGAGCGGCTACTTGGTCGGGTTCAAACACCTTTGCAAAGTTCTACAAGTTTGATACCCTGGCTGAGGAGGACCTTGTGTTTGCTCATTCGGTGCTGCAGTGTCATCCGCACTCTCCCGCCCGTTTGGGAGCTTTGGTATAATCCCCATGGTCCTTACGGAGTTCCCAGCATCCACTAGGACGTCAGAGAAAATAAGAATTTACTCACCGGTAATTCTATTTCTCGTAGTCCGTAGTGGATGCTGGGCGCCCGTCCCAAGTGCTGACTTTCTGCAATACGTGTATTTAGTTATTGCTTAAATAAGGATTATTGTTATGAGCCATCCGTTGAGTGAGGCTCAGTTGTTGTTCATACTGTTAACTGGGTAAGGTTATCACAAGTTGTACGGTGTGATTGGTGTGGCTGGTATGAGTCTTACCCTGGATTCCAAAAATCCTTTCCTTGTAATGTCAGCTCTTCCGGGCACAGTTTCCCTAACTGAGGTCTGGAGGAGGGGCATAGAGGGAGGAGCCAGTGCACACCAGATAGTACCTAATCTTTTCTTTAGAGTGCCCAGTCTCCTGCGGAGCCCGTCTATTCCCCATGGTCCTTACGGAGTTCCCAGCATCCACTACGGACTACGAGAAATAGAATTACCGGTGAGTAAATTCTTATTTTTCAAGATATGTTTTTTATGGACCTAAAAAACTTGGTTGGCTAACCTTTGCCTACAATCCTATGTTAGCATTGTCTTTCAAATCTATAAAAGCGGATTCATTTTCACTGGTTACTCCCCAATAAAAACAGGATATAACACACTTTTTCCTAAAAACAGAACCATTAAACATTCCTATTAAAATGGAATGGATACAAAGTTTTATTGCTTCCTGACAAGCTGGAGTGTGTGTGTGTTTTGAGGTGTGTACTTTATGTATGTATGCTTGTGTGTGTTTTGATGTATGAGTGTGTCTATGTAGGTTAGTACTATGTATGTGTATAGAGACAGATAGTTCTGTTCTTAACTTGTTGACTGCCAGCACTCCGTATTTAAAATAAACAGTTGTTTTCCATAGTAGAAATCATCATATACTGTAGAGCTTGTGCATTCATTGCCTGTGAAATATTTGTGTTGTTGGGGTATAAATAGACCCGTACATAATTACAGACAATTTATCCCTTACTACTTATATTGTTAAATCCATCCTAACTTAGATGTTATCCCCCACTGCATGGTTTCCCCAAATGTGTTATTTTTTTCTTTTAAAAACGTATTACTTTAACTTTAACTAGCGTGCCCACATTGCATTGTGCTTATATACATATTCTATAATATGTGAATATTGAACATTCATTTTTCCTTAATATTACCCGATATACTCGTAGTTGTGATACCCTGAGATGAGCAACGGAAGCAATAACTTAGACACGGTCACATTTTTTTGTATTTGTAATTGTAGGGCCCTGTCTGTTATTCTGTTATCTGTGTTACAACTGTCAAATATTATCTTGCCTTTATTGATATAGAATTTCAGTAACTGGCTGGTTTGTTCCAGTCACCTCCATGTAGCTGGGCTTAGGCCATAGGTCAGTCAGTGTAATCCCTATGGAGCTGAAACTGCACATAAAAACAGTGTTCTTACTGTATGCCCATATGCAGAGTCAGGCATCTAAGGGTGCTCTTGTCACATACTGTATGCACTAGGTTCACATTAAGCATCTATCACTCTTTGGTTGGAGGACCTCTGAATTCTATTGAGTACTTTAGTATTCATTTCATTACTTATAATTACTCCCAAATTTGCCAGTAAAGATGCCAAACACAAGTTATTCTTACTATGTGCTGCTTTGGTTAAAATTCACCACAGGGTTGTTCAAAAAAAATACTCATTTTAAAATTCAGGAAGGATAAGTACTTTTTCGGTAGAATATGCAGCAAATATTGCAGTGCCAGGATGAGTTTTCCAAGCTGCAAAGATCTTTGGCTTATTACACCCACAATTCTGCCGGTTAAGTTGAGTGCTAGGTGGATTTATCTATTAATGGATCACAGATGGCGGAACACTTACTCACCTTATGGCCCCAGAATACTTTCTGCATAAATGTAGCTTCCACTTATTTATTTAAACTCTGTCTTGTAGCATTATACACAAAATGTAATTCCCTAATTATCGCTTGTACTTTTTTCCAATAGGTTTGAGAGCTGGATTGGCGGCATCCATCGCTGGCAGCTCCATCATCAATAAAATGTTATTGGCAAAT
This sequence comes from Pseudophryne corroboree, assembly GCF_028390025.1. NCBI lineage: Eukaryota > Metazoa > Chordata > Amphibia > Anura > Myobatrachidae > Pseudophryne > Pseudophryne corroboree. Next base: position 282,138,222 of record NC_086445.1, on the reverse strand, counting down.
ATAGATACAGTTGGTGCTTCTCCTTTTATTGATCCTGATTCAGACTCTTTGTAAGTAATATGTACTGTTTGTGACATCCATGTAAATTGCAATAGCGCTCTATAATAAATGTGATGGGAAAGAAGACCTTCTGCTTGCTGATTTGTTATTACTTCCATCACTTGTTGCGTAGCTATCCCCCTACACAGAGTGGAGCAGAGCGATTTTGGGCTGAAAAAGTTGTCCACCTGTTCTCTAGTGACATCATTGTGGGCGTCTCCTCTTGGTCACATTTCTGTATGTGATGATGTTATTGAAGTAGCTGTATAGTAAACTGATTTATACTGGATAATGTAACCAAATTGATAATTTGAAGTGCCTCAGGGTCCTGCAGTGTGGGCAATTTGGAAATTAGCTTGTTGGATTTCTTGCCATAACTCAGTTGTTGGGCACCAGGCAGGACTCCATATATAACCATATACTGTTTGCACAGGCAAATGCAAGAATGTCATGAGAAGAGACCTTTCTCCACATAGTAAGGTGCTCTTCAAAGGGAATCCTTTATTCTTTGAAATAGGTGCCTAGATATCACTGAATTGAACCTTCTGCAATGTTATATTTTAGGGTTTTATATTTCCAATATGTCATCCATAGTACACTTTATTTAGCTTAACTGAGCGTTTCTTACCTTAGGTAGGAACACTTACAAATGTTTGTAATACACTCTCCAGATTATTTAGTTACAGTACATACTATTTGTTGCATGTACAGTAGGTGTAAGTGTACTGTTTGCAGTTTTCACAAATTCACCAGTACATTGTGAGATAATTTGTAAATATACTATATTTGCACTTGTGTGTTCCACTTCTAAGGGTAAACCCTCCTGAAAATAGATTTCCTATATAGAGAGCAGCCTCTCATAAGTCAGCATATTTCTTGAATTGAGACTGTTACCACCAACTGTGTATGCACAACTGGGGCGTATCTACCTATTGGCCAGGATGGCACTCGCCAGGGGCTCCAGCTGTGGATGGGCGCCGCCCGGCGGGTCCACCCATGGCCAGGGAATAGATTCACTGTGTCCCCAACCCACAGCGATGCCCGGCAATGACCACAGAAGGCAGTAGCGCAACCGCTGTTCTTGTCTCCAGGGTCCGGCACCGCTCCGCAGTCCGCACTACAATTGAGTAACTCTGCAAAACTACAGCTCCCAGCAGCCATTGCTGCTAAGAGCTTACAGCAGCAATGGCTGCTGGGAGCTGTAGTTTTGCAGAGTTACTCGATTGTAGTGCGGACTGCGGAGCGGTGCCGGACCCTGGAGACTAGAACAGTGGTTGCCGCTGCTGCTTTCTGTGGTTATTGCCGGGCATCCATGCCGGGATTCCGGGTTGGTCCCTGCTTGGTTGCCTCCGAGGTCCACTCAGTGTTGTAATATATTTAAGGGGTACTACTGTATAGCGTGACGTGAATAACGGACAATACTGTGTGGTATAATGTCTGTGAGTAAGGGACACTAATGTGTGATGCAATATGAATTAGGGTTACTATTGTGTATCCGTGCCCCTTGGTGGGGGAGGGGTGACAGTCCCTTATTTTGCCATGGGTGCTCGGACCCCTAGATACACCCCTGATGCACAATCTTTAAAATAATGCCAAATCATTAAAACTACAAAGTGCAATAATTTACGCCGCAAAAGTCTGCTGATCAGCAGTGATTATTAATCTAGGGAGATTTCACGGTTAGTTGTTGCCTATACACATTACTAAGGTTTTTCGATTTAGCAGTGATCTCTAGAACCTTTATCACACAGAAATCCAGTTTTATCTTTTCATGACATTCATTTTGTTTTATATGTGTATGGCTGCACAGAAAGTTTACTATTCATTAACCATTTTATTGGTTGAAGTATTAATCCTATACATGTTTATGTATTCTTTCTGATTTACATGTGCATTTTGAGTAACTATCTCCATTTACCTTAATAGAGAGGGCTATTCAGAGAAATGTGTGATGAACAACTACTTTGGGATTGGTTTAGATGCAAAAATTTCTCTAGAATTTAACAACAAGCGTGAGGAACACCCTGAGAAATGCAGGTAGATAAAGTATTTACAATCTTACGTTTCAGTTTTTACTGTATACAATATTTGTAATTTTATATAGCAAACTACTCTAAGTAAATCCCTATGTCAGCGGTTCTCAAACTGTGTGCCGTGGCTCCCTGGGGCGCCTCGGGACAGTTGCAGGGGTGCCGTGGATTGGTGGCTCAGAACCAATTAAAATTATTTATGGGCAATGTAATAGGCATAACCAGTGCTGGTGACTGCCAATCATACAATATGTGGACAAACAGAAGCAAATCCTGTATCTCACCACACAACTAACCCTAAGGATGACATATAAACACAGTTTACTTAATTTAATATTTCTTTCTAAATTTCTCAATAAGAAACATTTGGCCTAGGGGTGCCATGAAAATAATTATGATATTCTAGAGCCCCGGGATTTAAAAACGTTTGGGAACCACTGCTTTCCTCAAATTCATACTTAACCCACATTCCAATGAAAGTGAATGAGCACGTGTATATAAATGTACTGGCACATTGAGAGTTTTATTCACCATAAAATGTTATATTTTTATGCATTGTGCTCAACTTTTTTATTTTCAGCATTTATTTTAAATTTTACACCTCTTACAATTTACCTCAGAAGCCGGACTAAAAATATGATGTGGTATGGAGTGCTCGGCACCAAAGAGTTGCTGCAAAGAACGTACAAGAATTTGGAACAGAAGGTTCAGCTGGAGGTAATCCTCTGTAGGATGCTAATTTACAGTGAGGCCATGTGTAATTGGTTCCATGGAATTGCGCCATGGCATTGCTTCTTTCTGTCACATCAAATCCCATGCAGAATGGAATGTATTCATTGGGATGGTACATCTTTTCAGCAAATAACGTTGTTCTGCTCGTGAGTCTCTGGCCATTCTGAAGCAGCAAGGAATACAGAGACCAATGTGGTCGCTCGGTGTGGTGTTGGCATGGCTTGGTCTGTGCATGCATGGCCAGCTTACCTGCTGATCCTTCTTGTCTACCCTTTGCTTGCGTGTACTATTAAATGTAGTCCTTTACCAACTGAATTTGCCCTTGCTGAATTTTTTTAGCTTTTTTGCTGATTTTTTTATTTTAAGGCAATATACACAGTTTGTGACTTTAAAAAAAGAAAAAATTTGCATTAAATCGCGTAGCAATATCACAAAAAATAAACCCGTTTGAGTCCATTCATTACAGATAGCATAAGGAAATATTCATAGGAATAATGCTTTGCATCTGCTATTAAACCTACTGTATGGCTGCTATTGTGTAATGGGAGTTTGCCAGTGTGTTTAAAGAATTTGGCCCTATGATGGTACTTTGCTAGGATACAAATAAAATATAAATAAAATTAAATATAGGTTTTTCCCTAATAAAGAAATAAAAGTCGAAGAAACTTAAAATTTGGTTGAAAAAGCATTTTTTAATCCCTAAATAACTTAAATGTTGTTTATCCTGTTGGCTACTCAGCAAGGAGTTAATTATAGTGGTTGGTATCCTGGCTATTTGCATGTGTGGCCTTTGCACTACATCACATACCTTCTTGTTCCGAGCCTTGATGTTCTCCTCATTGTTCTCCATTGCTTTATTCTTTGCAGTGTGATGGACAGTACATCCCGCTTCCTAGCCTCCAGGGTATAGCAGTGTTGAACATTCCTAGCTATGCCGGTGGTACCAACTTCTGGGGTGGAACAAAAGAGGATGATGTAAGTTCAGCAGAGCAGAAGTCATTTTTATCGGACTATGCCTGTAAACGGTTTATTTTCTTTCAGTGTCGTATAGACTCTATTCACACGTTCTTTTCCTTTTAATATTTTTCTTGCTGGACCAGAAATACACTGCAGATTCAAGATATTGTCGCTATTTTAGGCATGGGAACTTTTGTTTAGCTAGTGCAGGAATCTTGTCATACGAGAAAAGAAGCATTTCCTAGAATCTTGTGATATGAATGGGAGATCACCCCAAATTAATTCTGTAATGGGGCATCTATTCATATTTTTGATGTGTCATTTGTCGATTAATTGTTGTTTGTTATGCCATCTTTTCTTATTACACTAGAACTATATTACCTAGTCTGCTTATTGAAATGTACAAGCAGAAATTGGGGTATTTTCTTTAATATTCTTACTCTGCTTTCAATATTGTTGGGTTACCACACGCGTGAAAATTGGCAGAATGACAGGCAGTGGAGTCATCACCCTCAGACAGAGGCCACAGCAAATCTCTGACAGAGAGGATACGTGCATAGTTTAGTGTACAGAATCAATGGCTGTTGCTTTCAGTAAGAAGATTTGTTGCTCATGTTTACCTGTGTTCAGAGTGAGCTAATACAGCACTACTTCACTGAACTCCACTAATATAGCGCTCATAGGGCTATATCAGTAGAAAACGACTGTACGTGTGCACAGGCTCTATTTAATAATTTTACTTACTGTAATTAATCCAAGACAAACTACTGCATGTTCCATAAGTCACCATGCATAGGGAAAATTGACACTTTAAAAAAAGTAAATATGCTCTCTATGGTTGCCATTACTTTGAAAACACAGACCGATGCAACTTTCCCATTCATGGTGAACTTGCATTAAAACATCTGGTGTTATTCACTAAATAACATTTCTGATTTTTTTTTTCATTCTGTGATTCATGTTTTGTGTCTTTTCAAAGGCATTCTTAATGTGTTTCTGCATTTTTGAATAAGGTATTTCTCTAACGTCCTAGTGGATACTGGGGAATAGTTATTACCATTGGGTATAGATCGGGTCCACTGGAGCCTGGCATATTAAGAAATTAATAGTGTGTGCTAGCTCCTCCCCTCTATGCCCCTCCTAGATGACTCTGTTTAGAAAATGTGCCCAAGGAGCCAGGTGCATTCTCCAGAGAGTTTCTTCAGAAATGTGTTTTAGTTTGTTACTTTCCAGCAGCGCTGGTTGGAAACCAGTCTGCCTGCGTCGTGGGACTTGCGGGGACCGAACCAACTTCCTAAGAGTTAATGGTTCGTAATCCCAGCTGACAGGACACTGAGCTCCTGAGGTGATGTTTCTCATGTTTCTCGGGTGTGAGCCCACGTCGGCAGCATGCCGCCACCCCTAACAGATGCCGAAGAGAGTGATACACCGGGTTCCCGGTTAGCAGGTCCCCGGTGCAAATGGTGGCATGAAGGGACAGTGATCACCCGGCTACGGGCCGCGATGCCCGCTGAGTACCCACACTGGCATTATAGTAAAAGGGGGTTGCGCACTCTTTTTTTACACAAAAACGGAGTAAGCCAGTATAAATAATCTGTAGGGACCGCCCTCCATTAGGGGGGCGGGGCTCCCAGGAGAGCGGGACCAGAGGCTAAACGGCGCCATTTCCTGCTGCTTCTGTTCTGACTAGGCTGCATGCGGAGACTGCTCCTCCACAGAACCCACTGAATCACTAATTGTCTGGTACCAGGGGGTTATAGTGAAGGGGGGAGCACATAGTCAGCGGTTATACCGCTGTGTGGACAATTACACATGAGACACCTAGCGGGGCACTGCTCGGTCTGTGGTGGTGTCTGCTGGTCCCAATCGTCTCTGTGTCACTCCATTCAGGGTAGTCTGGGATAAGTGTGCTATCTCACTAATACTGCACTGTAGGCCTAATTCAGAGTTAATCGCAGCAGCAAATTTGTTAGCAGTTGGGCAAAACCATGTGCACTGCAGGGGGGCAGATCTAACATGTGCAGAGACAGTTAGATTTGGGTGGGGTCTTTTCAAACTGAAATCTAAATTGCAGTGTAAAAATAAAGCAGCCAGTATGTACTCTGCAGAGAAACAAAAAAAAACACCCAAATCTACAGTAACTCTCTCTGCAAATGTTATATCTGCCTTCCCTGCAGTGCACATGGTTTTGCCCAACTGCTAACAAATTTGCTTTTACCCCCTATGTTTTAATACTAATCTGTGTGTTTTCTGCTCAAGCATGTCTGCAAATAAATCTGTGTATACTTTATGCAAGGCTAGGTTTACACCTTCCTCACAGGGGTCCCTCATGTGTACCCTAATGCTTACTACCTTCACAATGTAGTAATGTGCAGGAACCTGAGTGGATGAAATCATTTAAACTATGATTACAAGGATTAATTCAGAGTTCGCTACAGCTAAACAAGAAAGACAGACCCTGAAACAAACTATGGACACGTTCATGTTAGCTGCTGCTGACCACAGGCAGGCTCCTCAGCCCCACCTGTTGGTCTCTCATGAATGCACTCTCCCACAATTATTGCAATCTGACTCTGATTCCGAACTAGCAGAATTTGATGAAGGAGGTGCTGAGGTGGATGAGGATAATTCTCTGTCCCCAGGAGTTGATCCTCATTTATGCTATTAGAGAGGTGTTCAGTATCCCAGATAAGGAAGTAGAATAGACAGAGGAGTTGTTTTTTAATGTGAAAGCAAAGTCCACTGCAACTTTCCCAGTTTCAACGGAATTAGATTCCCTGGCTAAGGCAGCAGGGATAAATCCTGACAAAAAATTTATTAGCCCTTAAACGGGTGCTAAATTAATTTCCTTTCCTTACAGAGGATAGAAGAATCTTGGAAATCCTGCCGACCATGGATACCTCTGTGTCCAGGCTGTCACGTAAGATTGTTTTACCTGTACCTGGGGTCATTTCTCTTAAAGACCCAGCTAATCGCAAGAGTGAAACCACTCTTAAATCAATTTATACTGCAGCAGGTGTAGCCCAACGCTCTACCCCTAGTATGCGGCTGGATTTCTAGAGCCATGGTAAAATAGTCTGATCAGATTCTGAAGGGGATACTAAGGCTGGTAAGGAACTTAGTATCATTAACGTCCGTACCACTGCTATAGCAGTATCGTCTCGTAGAGCCCTGTGGCTGCGACAATGGTCAGCAGATACTGATTCTAAAAAAGGGCTTCAGAACCTTCCTTTTACAGGTGATGCCTTGCTTGGGGAAGAACTGAACAAGTGGATATCTCCGGCAAATGCAGGTAAATTTACATATCTGCCGTCTGCCCCGCCACCTGCTAGACGTTCCTATCCTGGGCCCTCCCTGCAGTCCTTTCGGATGGCCAGATTCAGAGGCAAAGCCAGATGTGCCTCCAGTGCTGCTGGAGGAACTCGCAGTAAGTCCTGTATACCAGCGGCTGCTGGACCTGCGGACCAGACCTCAGGATTCTCTTCCACAAGGTCCTCCACGTGGCCCCAGCAGCAATGTGACTTTCAGGTAGGTGCTCGCCTTCAAAACTTTGCCCACATATGGGCGGAGTCCTGCTGGGATCCTTGGGTGAGGGACCTCATATCCCAAGGAAACCGGCTGGAATTCCAGGAACTCCCTCCTCTCAGATTCTTCAGGTCAGGCTTACCAGCTTCACCGGTAGCAAGAGTTTCCTTACAGGAGGCAGTTCAAAAACTGCTTTCTACAGGAGTTACTGTTCCAGCTGCACACAAAGGGGTTTTGCTCAAGTCTCTTTGTAGTTTCTAAGCCAGACGGCTCTGTACAACTGATCTTGAACCTCAAATCCCTGAACCCTTATCTTTAAGTGTTCAAATTCAAGATGGAATCTCTAAGAGCAGTGGTAGCAAATTTGGAGAAGGGGGAGTTTCTGGTGTCCCTGGATATCAAGGACGCATACCTACATATCCCAATTTGACCCCCTCACCAAGCATTCCTCAGGTTCGCAGTACTGGACCAGCATTTCCAATTTCAGGCCTTACCTTTTGGACTCTCCACAGCCCCAAGGGTATTCACAAAGGTCATGGTGGAGATGATGCTACAGTTGCGCATGATGGGTGTCAATATAATCCCATACCTGGATGGTCTCCTGATAAAGGCGGTGTCAAGGGAACAGCTTTTGCACAGCATCGACTTGACTACTCGTCTGCTTGCGGATCATGGATGGATACTCAATTTCCAGAAATCTCACCTGGAACCGTCTCCCGAGAATTCAGTTCCTGGAGATGATCCTGGATACGGTGTCTCAGAAGGTTTACCTTCCAATGGACAAGGCTTTGGCGATTCAGTGCTGAAACCTCGTGTCGTCTCAATTCATCTTTGCATTCGCTTGCTAGGCAAGATTGTGGCCTCCTAAGAGGCGATCCAGTACGGCAGGTACCATGCGCGACCATTTCAACTGGATTTGCTGGACAAATGGTCAGGATCTCACCCACACATGCATCAACATATAACTCTGTCACAGAAAGAACGGATATCCCTGCTATGGAGGCTACAATTCTCTCATCTGGTGGAGGGTTGGAGTTTCAACACCCACTCATGGACGCTGTTGACAACGGATGCCAGGCTCTGGGGTTGGGGGGGGCTGTGACCCAAGGGGTGCAGTTCCAGTGGACATGGTCGTTTCAGGAATTTGCTCTTCCAATCAACATCTTGGAACTCAGAGCAATTTACAGTGCTCTAGTACAGGCCTCATACCTCCTTCGGAATCGGACCATTCAGGTGCAGTCGGACAATGCCACGGCAGTTGCGTACATCAACCAACAAGGAAGAGCAAAAAGCAGGGCCGCAATGCGAGAGGTGTCAAGAATACACGCAAGGGCCATCTCAGCCGTTTACATTTCATTAGTGGACAACTGGGAAGCAGACTTCCTAAGCAAGAATGGGAGATCCCATTCCCCCGGACGACCTCCATCCGGGGGAATGGGATCTCCACCCTCAGGTGTTTCAACAACTTGTTCAGAGGTGGGGTTGTCACACAGATAGGCATTATGGCTTCTCGTATCAACAAGAAGCTCTGTCATTACTGCTCCAGAACGAGGGACCCACAGGCGTTTGAGGTAGACACTCTGACGATGCCATGGACTTACCAGTTTACCTGTTTCCTCCAATTCCTCTCATTCAAACAGTTCTAAAACGACTCAAAAAAAGAAAGTTCAGGCAATTCTCATTGCCCCGGATTGACCTCGACGTGCCTGGTATGCGGACTTCCTGACCTTGTCGTTGGAGGAACCCTGGCCTCTGCCACTTCTCAAGGACCTTCTTCAACAAGGACCATTCGTCTATCCAGACTTACAGCAGCTTTGTTTGATGACCTGGAAGTTGAGAGGGAGATTTTAACATTCCAAGGTTGTGTCAACTATGATCCAGGCCAGTAAGGTGGTTACATCCAAACATTACCACCGTATTTTGACGAAATACGTTTCTTGGTGCGAGGGTAGAAAATATTCCCCTGTGGAATTTCGTCTGGGCCGTTTTCTACTGTTCCTGCAGGCAAGCATGGATAAGGGCCTACGTTTAGGCTCCATCAAGGTTCAGATTTCGACTCTCTCTATCTTCTTCCAGAAACAACGGGTGGTACTTTCTGCAGTACAGACCTTTCTAAAGGGGGTTATGCACATTCAACCACCCTTTGTTCCTCTCGCGGCTCCGTGGGACCTCCAATGTGGTCTTAACCTTTCTCCAATTGGTTTGAACCCTTGCATAGGGTGGACTTAAAATACCTAATATGAAAGACTGTTATGTTGCTGGCCTTGGCTTCTGCTCGACAGGTGTCGGAATTGGGGGGCCTTGTCCTGTAAGAGCCTGTATTTGATATTCCACGAGGATAGGGTGGAGCTCAGAACTCGCCCACAGTTTTTGCCGAAATGGATTTCTTTTCTGGAATTATGTGTGAAGTAAGTCGAGTTCTTTAACAGTTCTGCTCATGATAAATTTAGGTATCTTTTAGTACCACACCTGATTGGGAATTTGCAAACATATATATATTTGTGTTGTTCTATTAATAGGGCTTATATGCCGACTTGGTCGTCTGTCCTATTACAGTGTTATACCGTTGAGTTATTTCATCCTAGTAAGTATGATACTAGTACCTCTGGGTGATTGGTTCTTGTTGGGTGATACTGATCTACCTTTCTTCACCATATTTGGTATCCAGGAGGTATACCCATATGTTTGGTAGCATTACTCTTGGCACTTTTCTTTATTAGCACATTGCACTTTAGTGGTGAATTTCTGATTGGGCCCGTGAGACTGATTGTATTTATTTATTTCATGTATCTGTTATTCTGACAGGTTAAGACTATTTGGCAATATGAAAATATGTAAGGCTTGTCTTGATAAAGGCTCTGCTTGTTGAGCCGAAACGTCGACCCAATAAAGCCGATTATGATCTAAGAGAATACGATTGGACTCGATTTTTGAAGGAGAGTGCCCCCCAGGAAACTGGAACTACGACTACATGTGTAGACCCACCATGATTGTGTGGATTCTACTGGGTGCACCCCACAGTTGATTGCACACGGATGTGAGTGCTGGACTTCCTTGGATATTTAGGACTGCCAGTATTCTACTGACATTCTTTTCCTGACACCCGTCATTTACCTTTGACCTTATTTCTTTATATGTGAATTTTTTAATGTCAATCTAGAGACTTTTTCTGTATCAGGATTTTATGCTTATGTCTATGCCACTTTGATTGTGATTTATCATACTATGGCCCAAGGAGCAACATGTCTGTTTGATGAGGGACTTCTAGCACAAGATGAGCAAGGGACAGTCTCATTTACTGACGACGAGATAGAAAAAGTATTGTTTGATAGAGTGGATTTTGAGGCATTACCCGCAGAGACATCAGCTGATGTCTTCTACAGGTTGCTAAAACTTAAACGACGTGAAGTTGACCTTCAGTTGCATGGGCAATTCTTGTCCGAATATCATCGACGTAAATTAATCCCTCGGGGATTCAGGATTAATAATGTCCCGACATTGGGTCGCAGTAATCCAGTGTTCTGCACCAAATGGTGCGGGATATTAAACAAATGTTCCCTTGATCTTCTTGTGCTGGTAGTTGAAGAAGCTGGCAATGAGCTTAAAAAAGTAAAGAATGAGATAGAGCAACTTGAGATTACGTCCATTCCCACCCTTAGGGAGGATAAGAGCTCTAGTTGGCTTGATAGGTTACAAACTCAAGTTCACTCCTATCGTAAGGAACTTACTTCCTTTAAAAGGAAGAAATTAACTACAGTGACAACAGATTATCAGACGCATACTGTATATCGCTGGTTACTTGGCAACAATAACCAGCCTTCTACAGATAGACAAATACGTCCATATAGACAGCAGCGACGTTAGTATTTTTCTAGGGAACCAGGGCTCTACTATCTCTACATCAGAGACTGATCTCTCTGACAGCAAAACAGGTGATTAACATTTTTTAGATTCTGGGACCGATTCCAGGACCATACCCCCAGTGGGCCCCGCAAGAGGCACCGCCCGCACACGAGGAGGGGCAGTTATAAAAAGACAGGACCGCAGGAAACAGACTTAAGTTCTGTATTTAATCTTTCCTCTACGATATTGGATCACGCTGAAATACGTTTATTAGCACGGGGTTTGTCCTTCGTACCATTTTTTCCGCATAAACCATTTGAGGCCACTGTTGATCAATACAGGTTTGGTAGAAATCTACGCCTCAGAGAGTTCTTTGCAGGTAAAGAGAGTACTAAACCTATGATACAGTTTAAGAAGAACTCTAGGTTTGATCCTCCTTCATCCAATTCTAGTTTAAAAACCTTCCTTAGAATGGTTGCTAAGGACACCCGTTCTATCAAACCGCCCAGACTGTACGACAACCTACCCTTTGATGAACGACAAGCACTTAAGAAATTGCGCTGTAATCCGAATCTTGTGATTCGTCCGGCAGATAAGGGTGGAGCAGTTGTCGTACAGGACTGGGTGGATTATGATATAAAGATTAATCGTCAATTTACAGATGAGTTAACCTATAGGAGAGTCAGGAACAATCCTGTGACATAAGTCAAAACTCAAATTGATGCATGTCTCAAGAGGGGTTTAGACAATCAATGGATTGATGTAGATTTATTTGAGTATATGACAGTTGAAAAACCTAGTTGCCCAATAATTTACACATTACCCAAAATACATAAAACCCTTCATAATCTGCCAGGACGGCCGATTATAGCGGCCGAAGGATCACTGTTGCAACCAATAGCACAGTTTATTGACTCTGTTACAGCCGTATGTCATCAAAAGTTCGAGTTACATCCGTGACACTAGTGATCTTTTGGATCACTTAAAATCATATCATGATCTTCCTGAAAATATACTGCTAGCTACTATGGATGTACAATCTTTGTACACCGTGATACCTCACTCTGAAGGTTTGGGGACACTAAGAGAACTGATTTCTCTTGAACCAACTAAGGGAATTCCAACTGAATATATACTTGAGTTAACTAATCTGGTGTTAGGATTTAACCATTTTCAGTATAAAAATGAGTATTATTTCCAAGTTTCAGGGACCGCAATGGGGTCTAACCTCGCACCCTCTTATGCTAATATGTACATGACGGTATTTGAACAAAGACACATTTTGGTGGAGTTTGGACAGAAAATTAAGATCTATAAAAGGTTTATAGATGACATACTTGTGGTTTGGCTTGATACACGTGAGTCTTTTGTTGCGATGATCGATCAATTAAACAGTTTAGACAGTCCGATTAAATTTACATTTGAGATTTCAGTTGAGTATGTCAGTTTCTTGATATCACCATTGGACATACTGGGGGTGCCTTTACTACTACTCTCTCTAGGAAACCTACAGATAGGAATACTACACTGCTAACCAGTAGCTTCCATCCCCCTGCTTTAAAAGATAACCTGCCGTTCTCGCAACTGCTCCGAGTTATGAGAAATAACACCGATGATACTGTTAGGGAAGCACAACTTAATGACATGATGCACAGATTTAGACAGCGCGGATATACTCCACGCATCTTGGGAAAATGTTTGCGCAAAGCACGCAATATTTATATGAGCAAGGTATCCAAGAATTGTAAGAACACCAACAGAATGATCTATACTACCAAATATGGTAGTCATGCACTTGAAACTAACAAGATTATACGCAAACATTGGCCCATTTTAGCGACGGATCCCGCTTTGCCATTTACTCACACTGAGCCACCCCTTATGGCTTATGGACGTGGGGCAAACTTGAGACAGATACTTATGCGACCTACACTCACTCCTGACGAGCATATGAATACTTCCCAAATGATGCGTCTTAAGCATGGCTGCTATTCATGTGGGAATTGCACTACGCGTAGGACTATGAGAGTTGGGAATAGCTTCACACACCCACATACGGGTAAAAATATAAAAATTAAATACCATCTACATTGCAAATTAGACCATGTGATCTATTGTTTAATTTGTCCCTGTGGTTTGTACTATGTAGGACTTACATCCAGGTGCTTTAGAGACCGGATGGCAAACCACAGGACCACCATACGAGCAGCCATCCAAACAGGATCCTCCGATAAACCTGTAGCAAGACATTATTTAGAACACAGGCACCAGGTAGCGAACCTCAAGTGTATGCTCATTGATTGGATTCCCCCTCTACCCAATGGGGGTGATAGGGTATTGGCTCTAAAAAAGAAAGAAAGCTTTTGGATCAGTGTGCTTGATACTGTTGCACCAAGGGGCCTCAATGAATATAATACCATGAACATCTTCCTGTAATGTGTTCATGATTGTTTTCGAGCATGGGCAGATGATACTTTTGTCTAGGTGGTTTCCGATACAGATTGTATTAACCTTTTTAATTGTATGTTTTCAATGTATTTATGTTTTGTGTTGAAATATTTTCTTTATGTTGATTGTAAGTCTTGTCACACGGGCCTGATTAGATACACCTATATATGTTTGTATTTTTAGAAGTACCTTTTTGTCTATTGGTATGAGACCCTGGCGCATCAGCACTCGATGCATACTTTAATTGAAGATATCTGTTATAATTTGCGGACAGGTTACGTGAGTTACTCTATACTGCCTTTTGTCCTGTGTTTTTGCCTGCTTGTGGTGGGATTACTGGGGGAGTGCCCAGATGCTAGTGCAGATTGTTTGTGGTGAACAGTGAGTATCCACTTTGGGATCGTGTTGTCCCCGGCGTCGGCACACTGGTTTTGTGATCGTGTGCATGTGTTGTGTGGTGATTGCCATGAAGCGCCCTGCGAGGGTGCTATATGTGATCTGTTTTGCCTATAACATGGTGGTCGTCTGTAGTTGTGACACGCACCCCGCTGGCTATTTTCCCTATAATTCAATATACCTCTAGCGTGCGGCGGTGCTAGGCAACGGCCGCAATGCTTGCTGGGCACTTCCGGCTGGTGGAACGCACCCGGCGCGCCATTTCTGGGTTGTGGAACGCACGCCGCTCAGACGAGCAGCGGCTTTGAGCTTCCCTCCACAGGTTTCTGTTATGGATATGTATGAACATGCGGTATTGATGTGGGACTCACGGATAAGAAATCAGAGGGGACTTAACATATACCCTTCTGTAATATTGTAATAGGGTGATGCATTAATTTGCTTGTGCTGATTGCACTTCCAGTTGTGTACTCATATAAGGCGCCCAGTGCTCATTAGGAACACACAGTCACACTGAATGGACGTTCACCTGTAGCCTCCAGTGGTAAGAGTTATTTTGTCCTCTCCTGATGAGTACAGCTTTGACTATTTGATTTGATATCAGGTTTGGTTTACCTTTGAGATGTCCTTATGTTGCATTACTCATATTACAGAGGGCTTATTGACTGATGTGTCCTTGAATGGATTACTTTTCTGGAATTATGTGTGAAGTAAGTAGAGTTCTTTAACAGTTCTGCTCATGATAAATTTAGGTATCTTTTAGTACCACACCTGATTGGGAATTTGCAAACATATATATATTTGTGTTGTTCTATTAATAGGGCTTATATGCCGACTTGGTCGTCTGTCCTATTACAGTGTTATACCGTTGAGTTATTTCATCCTAGTAAGTATGATACTAGTACCTCCGGGTGATTGGTTCTTGTTGGGTGATACTGATCTACCTTTCTTCACCATATTTGGTATCCAGGAGGTATATCTATATGTTTGGTAGCATTACTCTTGGCACTTTTCTTTATTAGCACATTGCACTTTAGTGGTGAATTTCTGATTGGGCTCGTGAGACTGATTGCATTTATTTATTTCATGTATCTGTTATTCTGATAGGTTATGACTATTTGGCAATATGAAAATATGTAAGGCTTGTCTTGATAAAGGCTCTGCTTGTTGAGCCGAAACGTCGACCCAATAAAGCCGATTATGATCTAAGAGAATACGATTGGACTCGATTTTTGAAGGAGAGTGCCCCCCAGGAAACTGGAACTACGACTACATGTGTAGACCCACCATGATTGTGTGGATTCTACTGGGTGCACCCCACAGTTGATTGCACACGGATGTGAGTGCTGGACTTCCTTGGATATATATATATATATATATATATATACACACAAAATAAGATTTTAAACCTACCGGTAAATCTTTTTCTCTAACGTCCTAGTGGATGCTGGGGACTCCGTAAGGACCATGGGGAATAGACGGGCTCCGCAGGAGACTGGGCACTCTAAGGAAGATTTAGTACTACTGGTGTGCACTGGCTCCTCCCTCTATGCCCCTCCTCCAGACCTCAGTTAGAATCTGTGCCCGGGCAGAGCTGGGTGCATTTTAGTGAGCTCTCCTGAGCTTGCTAATAAGAGTATTTTAGTTAGGTTTTTTTATTTTCAGAGAGCTTCTGCTGGCAACAGACTCTCTGCTACGTGGGACTGAGGGGAGAGAAGCAAACCTACTAACTGCGGCTAGGTTGCGCTTCTTAGGCTATTGGACACCATTAGCTCCAGAGGGATCGAACACAGGACCTGACCTTGTCGTCCGTTCCCGGAGTCGCGCCGCCGTCCCCCTCGCAGAGCCAGAAGTCAGAAGCCGGCGGGTTGAAGAAAGAAGACGTCAAAATCGGCGGCAGAAGACTCCTGTCTTCGTATGAGGTAGCGCACAGCACTGCAGCTGTGCGCCATTGCGCCCACACTAACCCACACACTCCGGTCACTGTAGGGTGCAGGGCGCAGGGGGGGGCGCCCTGGGCAGCAATTAGATACCTCCTGGCAAAAGCAGCATATATACAGTTGGACACTGTTATATGCATGAGCCCCCGCCATTAATTTTACACAAAATCGCGGGACAGAAGCCCGCCGCTGAGGGGGCGGGGCCTTCTTCCTCAGCACTCACCAGCGCCATTTTCTCTCCACAGCTCCGCTGAGTGGAAGCTCCCCAGGCTCTCCCCTGCAGACTCACGGTAGAAAGGGTAAGTAGAGAGGGGGGCACATAAATTTAGCGCATTTAATATATATACAGCAGCTACTGGGTAAACACTAAGTTACTGTGTGATTCCTGGGTCATATAGCGCTGGGGTGTGTGCTGGCATACTCTCTCTCCCCTGTGTGTGTGGTGTGTCGGTACGCGTGTGTCGACATGTTTGACGAAGAGGGCTATGTGGAGGCAGAGCAAGTACAGATGAATGAGGTGTCTCCGCCGACGGTGCCGACACCTGATTGGATGGATATGTGGAAGGTGTTAAATGATAATGTAAACTCCTTACTTAAAAGGTTGGATAAAGCTGATGCCTTGGGACAGTCGGGGTCTCAGCCCATGCCTGATCCTACAGTGCAGAGGCCGTCAGGGTCTCAGAAGCGCCCACTATCCAAAATGGTTGACACAGATATCGACACGGATTCTGACTCCAGTGTCGATGACGATGATGCAAAATTGCAGCCTAAAATGGCTAAAGCCATCCGCTACATGATTATAGCAATGAAGGATGTATTGCACATATCAGAGGTAAACCCTGTCCCTGACAAAAGGGTGTATATGTATGGGGAGAAAAAGCAAGAGGTGACTTTTCCCTCTTCACATGAGTTAAATGAATTATGTGAAAAAGCGTGGGATTCCCCCGATAAGAAAGTGCTGATTTCCAAAAGGTTACTTATGGCGTACCCTTTCCTGCCAACGGACAGGATGCGCTGGAAATCCTCCCCTAGGGTAGATAAAGCTCTGACACGCTTATCTAAAAAGGTGGCCCTGCCGTCACAGGATATGGCCGCCCTAAAGGATCCTGCAGCTAGGAAGCAGGAAAGTATCCTGAAGTCTGTTTATGCACACTCAGGTACTATACTGAGGCCGGCCATTGCGTCGGCCTGGATGTGTAGTGCTGTAGCAGCATGGACAGATAATCTGTCTGAGGAAATGGATACTTTAGACAGGGATACCGTTTTACTGACCCTGGGGCATATAAAAGATGCTGTCCTATATATGAGGGATGCCCAGAGGGACATTTGCCTAGAATAAATGCAATGTCAATTTCTGCCAGAAGGGTCCTGTGGACTCGGCAATGGACAGGTGATGCCGACTCCAAAAAGCACATGGAGGTGTTACCTTACAAGGGTGAGGAATTGTTTGGGGACGGTCTCTCGGACCTAGTTTCCACAGCTACAGCTGGGAAGTCAAACTTTTTGCCATATATTCCCTCACAGCCTAAGAAAGCACCATATTACCAAATGCAGTCCTTTCGATCACAGAGAAGCAAGAAGGTCAGAGGTGCGTCCTTTCTTGCCAGAGGCAGGGGTAGAGGAAAGAAGCTGCACCATACAGCTAGTTCCCAGGAACAGAAGTCCTCCCCGGCTTCCACTAAATCCACCGCATGACGCTGGGGCTCCACAGGAGCCAGGAGCGGTGGGGGCGCGTCTCCGAAATTTCTGCCACCAGTGGGTTCGCTCACAGGTGAATCCCTGGGCTGTACAGATTGTGTCTCAGGGATACAAGCTGGAGTTCGAAGTAATGCCCCCTCACCGTTACCTCAAATCGGCCCTGCCAGCTTCCCCCATAGAAAGGGAAGTAGTGTTAGCGGCAATTCACAAGTTATATCTCCAGCAGGTGGTGGTAAAGGTTCCCCTCCTTCAACAAGGAAGAGGATACTATTCCAGAAATGTTTGTGGTACCGAAACCGGACGGTTCGGTCAGACCCATATTGAATTTAAAATCCCTGAACATTTATCTGAAAAGATTCAAGTTCAAAATGGAATCGCTCAGAGCGGTCATTGCAAGCCTGGAAGAGGGGGATTTTATGGTGTCTCTGGACATCAAGGATGCTTAATTGCATGTCCCCATTTATCCACCTCATCAGGAGTACCTTAGATTTGTGGTACAGGACTGTCATTACCAATTCCAGACGTTGCCGTTTGGGCTCTCCACGTCACCGAGAATATTTACCAAGGTAATGGCAGAAATGATGGTGCTCCTTCGAAAGCAAGGAGTCACAATTATTCCATACTTGGACGATCTCCTCATAAAGGCGAGGTCCAGAGAACAGTTGCTAATCAGCGTAGCACACTCTCAGGAAGTGTTGCAACAGCACGGCTGGATTCTGAATATTCCAAAGTCGCAGCTGATTCCTACGACGCGTCTGCCTTTTCTGGGCATGATTCTGGACACGGACCAGAAGAAGGTGTTTCTCCCGGCGGAGAAGGCTCAAGAGCTCGTGACTCTAGTCAGAGACCTCTTGAAACCGAAACAGGTGTCGGTGCATCGCTGCACGCGAGTCCTGGGAAAGATGGTGGCATCATACGAAGCCATTCCCTTCGGCAGGTTCCATGCGAGGATCTTTCAGTGGGATCTGTTGGACAAGTGGTCCGGATCGCATCTTCAGATGCATCGGCTGATCACCCTGTCCCCGAGGGCCAGGGTGTCTCTTCTGTGGTGGCTGCAGAGTGCTCACCTTCTCGAGGGCCGCAGGTTCGGCATACAGGACTGGGTCCTGGTGACCACGGATGCGAGCCTCCGAGGATGGGGGGCAGTCACTCAGGGAAGAAACTTCCAAGGGGTGTGGACAAGTCAGGAGGCTTGTCTGCACATAAATATCCTGGAACTAAGGGCCATATACAACGCCCTGAGTCAAGCGGAGCCTCTGCTTCGCGACCAACTGGTGCTGATTCAGTCAGACAACATCACCGCAGTGGCTCATGTAAACCGCCAGGGCGGCACAAGAAGCAGAGTGGCGATGGCAGAAGCCACCAGGATTCTTCGTTGGGCGGAGAATCACGTGCAAGCACTGTCAGCAGTGTTCATTCCGGGAGTGGACAATTGGGAAGCAGACTTCCTCAGCAGGCACGACCTCCACCCGGGAGAGTGGGGACTTCATCACAAAGTCTTCACTCAGATTACAAATCGATGGGAACTGCCACAGGTGGACATGATGGCATCCCGTCTCAACAAAAAGCTACAAGGGTATTGCGCCAGGTCAAGAGACCCTCAGGCGATAGCTGTGGACGCCCTGGTAACACCGTGGGTGTTCCAGTCGGTCTATGTGTTTCCTCCTCTTCCTCTCATACCCAAGGTGCTGAGAATCGTAAGAAAAAGAGGAGTGAGAACAATACTCATTGTTCCGGATTGGCCAAGAAGGACTTGGTACCCGGAACTGCAAGAAATGCTCACAGAGGACCCATGGCCTCTGCCTCTCAGACAGGACCTGTTGCAACAGGGGCCCTGTCTGTTCCAAGACTTACCGCTGCTGCGTTTGACGGCATGGCTGTTGAACGCAGGATCCTAGCGGAAAAAGGCATTCCGGATAAAGTTATTCCTACGCTGATAAAGGCTAGGAAGGACGTGACCGCGAAACACTATCACCGTATATGGTGAAAATATGTTGCCTGGTATGAGGCCAGGAAGGCCCCTACAGAGGAATTCCAGCTGGGCGGGTTCCTGCACTTCCTACAGTCTGGAGTGACTATGGGCCTGAAGTTGGGGTCCATAAAGGTCCAGATTTCGGCCCTATCCATTTTCTTCCAAAAAGAGCTGGCTTCACTGCCTGAGGTTCAGACGTTTGTTAAGGGAGTGCTGCATATTCAGCCCCCTTTTGTGCCACCAGTGGCACCTTGGGATCTTAACGTGGTGTTGAGTTTCCTGAAATCCCACTGGTGTGAGCCACTTAAGACCGTGGAGCTAAAGTATCTCACGTGGAAGGTGGTCATGCTATTGGCCTTAGCTTCGGCTAGGCGTGTGTCAGAATTGGCGGCTTTGTCATGTAAAAGCCCCTATCTAGTTTTCCATATGGACAGGGCAGAATTACGGACTCGTCCGCAATTTCTCCTGAAGGTGGTATCATCTTTTCATTTGAACCAACCTATTGTGGTGCCTGCGGCTACTCGTGACTTGGAGGATTCCAAGTTGCTTGATGTAGTCAGGGCTTTGAAGATCTATGTAGCCAGGACGGCTGGAGTCAGGAAGACTGACTCGCTGTTTATCCTGTATGCATCCAACAAGCTGGGTGCTCTTGCTTCAAAGCAAACTATTGCTCGCTGGATCTGTAGCACGATTCAGCAGGCTCATTCTGCGGCTGGATTGACGCATCCAAAATCAGTGAAAGCCCATTCCACAAGGAAAGTGGGCTCTTCTTGGGCGGCTGCCCGAGGGGTCTCGGCATTACAGCTTTGCCGAGCAGCTACTTGGTCGGGTTCAAACACATTTGCTAAGTTCTACAAGTTTGATACCCTGGCTGAGGAGGACCTTGTGTTTGCCCATTCGGTGCTGCAGAGTCATCCGCACTCTCCCGCCCGTTTGGGAGCTTTGGTATAATCCCCATGGTCCTTACGGAGTCCCTAGCATCCACTAGGACGTTAGAGAAAATAAGATTTTACTCACCGGTAAATCTATTTCTCGTAGTCCGTAGTGGATGCTGGGCGCCCATCCCAAGTACGGACTTTCTGCAATACGTGTATATAGTTATTGCTTAATAAAGGGTTACGTTATGTTGGCATCCATTGTTGATGCTCTGTTGTTGTTCATACTGTTGACTGGGTAAGTTTATCACAAGTTATACGGTGTGATTGGTGTGGCTGGTATGAGTCTTACCCTGGATTCCAAAATCCTTTCCTTGTAATGTCAGCTCTTACGGGCACAGTTTCCTTAACTGAGGTCTGGAGGAGGGGCATAGAGGGAGGAGCCAGTGCACACCAGTAGTACTAAATCTTTCTTTAGAGTGCCCAGTCTCCTGCGGAGCCCGTCTATTCCCCATGGTCCTTACGGAGTCCCCAGCATCCACTACGGACTACGAGAAATAGATTTACCGGTGAGTAAAATCTTATTTTCTCGTAGTCCGTAGAGGATGGTGGACACTCCGTAAGGACCATGGGGATAGACGGGCTCCGCAGGAGACATGGGCACTTTAAGAAAGACTTTAGGTATGGGTGTGCACTGGCTCCTCCCTCTGTGCCCCTCCTCCAGACCTCAGTTAGAGAAACTGTGCCCAGAGGAGACGGACAGTACGAGGAAAGGATTTTTGTTAATCCAAGGGCAAGATTCATACCAGCCACACCAATCACACCGTATAACTTGTGTATCCATTAAACAGTTAACAGTATGAAAAAACTATTTAGCATCAGTCCAAAACTGATGAAACTATAACATAACCCTTATGTAAGCAAAACTATATACAAGTCTCGCAGAAGTAGTCCGCACTTGGGACGGGCTCCCTGCATCCTCTACGGACTACGAGAAAAAGATTTACCGGTAGGCTTAAAATCTTATTTTCTCTAACGTCCTAGAGGATGCTGGGGACTCCGTAAGGACCACGGGGATTATTCCAAAGCTCCCAAACGGGCGGGAGAGTGCGGATAACTCTGCAGCACCGATTGAGCAAACAGGAGGTCCTCCTCAGCCAGGGTATCAAACTTATAGAACTTTGCAAAGGTGTTTGAACCCGACCAAGTAGCCGCTCGGCACAGTTGTAGTGCCGAGACCCCTTCGGGCAGCCGCCCAAGACGAGCCCACCTTCCTAGTGGAATGGGCCTTGACCGATTTTGGTAACGGCAATCCAGCCGTAGAATGCGCCTGCTGAATCGTGTTACAGATCCAGCGAGCAATAGTCTGCTTTGAGGCAGGGGCGCCAACCTTGTTGGCTGCATATAGGACAAACAGTGCTTCTGTTTTTCTGACTCTAGCCGTTCTGGCCACGGAAATTTTCAAAGCCCTGACTACATCAAGGGACTCGGAATCCTCCAAGTCTCGCGTAGCCACAGGCACCACAATAGGTTGGTTCATATGAAAAGATGAGACCACCTTAGGCAAGAACTGAGGACGGGTCCGCAATTCCGCCCTATCCATATGGAAAACCAGATAGGGGCTTTTATGAGACAAAGCCGCCAATTCCGACACTCGCCTAGCCGAAGCCAAGGCTAATAACATGACCACCTTCCAAGTGAGATATTTTAACTCCACCGTTTGAAGTGGTTCAAACCAGTGCGACTGAAGGAAACTCAACACCACGTTAAGGTCCCAAGGCGCCACCGGAGGTATAAAAGGAGGCTGAATATGCAGCACTCCCTTCACAAAAGTCTGTACTTCTGGGAGAGAAGCCAATTCTTTTTGAAAGAAAATGGATAAGGCCGAAATCTGAACCTTAATGGAGCCTAATTTTAGGCTCAAATTCACTCCAGTCTGTAGGAAGTGAAGGAAACGGCCCAGATGGAATTCTTCCGTAGGAGCATTCCTGGCCTCACACCAAGAAACATATTTTCGCCATATCCGGTGATAATGTTTCGCTGTCACGTCTTTCCTATCCTTTATCAGAGTAGGAATGACCTCATCCGGAATGCCCTTTTCCGCTAGGATTCTGCGTTCAACCGCCATGCCGTCAAACGCAGCCGCGGTAAGTCTTGAAACAGACAGGGCCCCTGTTGCAACAGGTCCTGTCGCAGAGGAAGAGGCCACGGATCTCCCGTGAGCATTTCTTGCAGATCCGGATACCAGGCCCTTCGTGGCCAATCTGGAACAATGAGAATTGTTCTCACTCCTCTTTTTCTTATTATTCTCAACACCTTGGGTATGAGAGGAAGAGGAGGAAACACATAGACCGACTGGAACACCCACGGTGTCACTAGGGCGTCTACAGCTACCGCCTGAGGGTCTTTTGATCTGGCGCAATACCTCTGTAGCTTTTTGTTGAGGCGGGACG
The DNA here is from genome assembly GCF_028390025.1 of Pseudophryne corroboree. Lineage (NCBI taxonomy): Eukaryota > Metazoa > Chordata > Amphibia > Anura > Myobatrachidae > Pseudophryne > Pseudophryne corroboree. The sequence continues at coordinate 282,115,314 of NC_086445.1, read as the reverse complement.
CCATCATGTCTATCTGGGGCAGTCCCCACTGACTTGCAATCTGTGCGAAGACTTCCTGATGAAGTCCCCACTCTCCTGGATGCAGGTCGTGTCTGCTGAGGAAGTCTGCTTCCCAGTTGTCCACTCCCGGAATGAACACTGCTGACAGTGCGCTTACATGAATCCTGGTAGCTTCCGCCATTGCCACTCTGCTCCTTGTGCTGCCTTGGCGGTTTACATGACCCACTGTGGTGATGTTGTCTGACTGGATCAGAACTGGTTGGTCGCGAAGTAAGTTCTCCGCTTGACGTAGGGCGTTGTATATGGCCCTCAGTTCCAGGATGTTGATGTGAAGACAAGTCTCTTGACTTGTCCAAAGTCCTTGGAAGTTTCTTCCCTGTGTGACTGCTCCCCACCCTATGAGGCTCGCGTCCGTGGTCACCAGGATCCAGTCCTGAATGCCGAACCTGCGGCCTTCTAAAAGGTGAGCACTCTGCAGCCACCACATTAGAGATACCCTGGCTCTGGGGGGGACAGGGTGATCAGCTGATGAATTTGTAGATGTGACCCGGATCACTTATCCAATAGGTCCCATTGGAAAGTCCTTGCATGGAACTTGCGAAGGGAATGGCTTCGTATGTTGCCACCATCTTTCCTAGGACTTGAGTGCAATGATGTACTGACACTTGTTTTGGCTAAAATAGGTTCTTGACTAGAGTCATGAGTTCCTGAGCTTTTTCTTTCGGAAGAAAAACCCTTTTCTGGTCTGTATACAGAATCATGCCCAAGAAGGTCAGACGAGTCGTAGGAACCAGCTGAGACTTCGGGATATTGAGAATCCAGCCGTGTTGCTGTAACACCCTCAGTGAAAGTGACACGCTGTTCAGTAACTTCTTTCGTGATCTCGCTTTTATGAGGAGATCGTCCAAGTATGGGATAATTGTGACACCCTGCTTGCGCAGGTGCACCATCATTTCCACCATTACCTTGGTGAAAATCCTCGGGGCCGTGGAAAGCCCAAACGGCAACATCTGAAATTGGTAATGGCATTCCTGTACCGCAAATCTCAGGTACGCCTGGTGAGGTGGATAAATGGGAACATGAAGGTATGCATCCTTTATGTCCAGAGATACCATAAAATCCCCCCCTTCCAGGCTGGCGATGACCGCTCTGAGCGATTCCATCTTGAACTTGAACCGTTTTAAGTATAAGTTCAGGGATTTTAAATTCAAAATGGGTCTGACCGAACCGTCCGGTTTCGGGACTACAAACAGAGTTGAGTAGTATCCCTTCCCTCTTTGAAGCAGGGGAACCTCGACCACCACTTGTTGAAGACACATTTTGTGAATAGCATTTAACACTATCTCCCTTTCTAGGGGAGAAGTCGGTAGAGCCGATTTGAAAAACCGGCGAGGAGGCACCTCTTCGAATTCCAGCTTGTATCCCTGAGAAACAATTTCCATTGCCCAGGGATCCACCTGTGAGTGAACCCAGATGTGGCTGAAAAGTCGAAGACGTGCCCCCACTGTGCCCACCCTCAGTGGAGCCCCAGCGTCATGCGGTAGATTTGGCAGGGGCCGGGGAGGACTTTTGTTCCTGGGAACTAGCTGTGTTGTGCAGCTTTTTTCCTCTGCCCTTATCTCTGGCAAGAAAGGACGATCCACGTACTCTTTTTTTTTTTTTTTTGCTTTTATTTGACCGAAAGTACTGCATTTGATAATGTGGCGCTTTCTTAGGCTGTGAGGGAACATAAGGCAAAAAATTAGATTTACCTGCCGTAGCTGTGGAGACTAGGTCCAGAGACCTTCCCCAAACAATTCCTCACCCTGGTAAGGCAAAACCTCCATATGCCTCTTTGAGTCTTCATCACCCTGTCCACTGCCGGGTCCATAAGAGTCGCCTAGCAGAAATAGACATAGCGTTTATTCTGGAACCCAGTAGACGAATGTCTCTTTAAGCATCTTTCATATATAAGACAGCATCTTTTATATGCCTTAGGGTCAATAAAATGGTATCCTTATCTAGGGTCTCAATTTCCGCTGATAAGGAATCTGTCCATGCTGCTACAGCGCTACAAACCCAGGCCGACGCAATTGCCGGTCTGAGTAACGTACCAGAATGTGTGTAAATGGACTTCAGGGTAACCTCCTGCTTGCGGTCAGCAGGATCCTTGAGGGTAGCTGTATCTTGGGATGGCAGCGCTATCTTTTTTGATAAGCGTGTCAATGCTTTGTCTACCCTAGGGGAGGATTCCCACCGTATCCTGTCCGTTGGCGGGAAAGGATACGCCATAAGAATCCTTTTGGGAATCTGCAGTTTTTTGTCTGGAGATTCCCAAGCTTTTTCACATAATTCGTTCAACTCATGTGAGGAGGGAAAAGTTACCTCAGGTTTCTTTCCCTTATACATGTGTACCCTCGTGTCAGGGACAGGGGGTTCCTCTGTAATACGCAAAACCTCTTTCATTGCAATAATCATATAACGAATACATTTAGCCACTTTTGGCTGTACCTTTGCATCATCATAGTCGACACTGGAGTCAGAATCCGCGTCGGTATCTGTGTCTCTTATTTGGGATAGTGGGCGCTTTTGAGACCCCGAAGGTCCCGGCGACATAGGGACAGACATGGGTTGACTCCCTGACTGTTCCCTAGCTTCAGCTTTGCCTAATCTTTTGTGCAATAAATTTACATTAGCACTTAAAACATTCCACATATCCATCCAGTCAGGTGTCGGCGCTGCCGACGGAGACCTCACATTCATACGCTCCCCCTCCTCCCTAGGCGAGCCTTCTACCTCAGACATGTCGACACACGCATACCGACACACCACACACACAGGGAAACTCTTATCTGAAGACAGTTTCCCCACCAGGCCCTTTGGCGAGACAGAGAGAGAGTATGCCAGCACACACCCCAGCGCTATATGACCCAGGAAGAAACACAAAATGTTTACCCAGTAGCGCCTTTTATATGTTTATGCACCAATTATGTGCTCCCCCCTCTTGAAAACCCTCTCCCCGTGAGTGAGCAGGGGAGAGTCCGGGGAGCTTCCTCCCAGCGCTGTGCTGTGGAGAAAATGGCGCTGGTGAGTGCTAAGGGAGAAGCCCCGCCCCCTCGGCGGCGGGCTTCTGTCCCGCTCAAAAATCTTTAAAAAACTGGCGGGGGCTCTTTATATACATGTACAGTGCCCAGCTGTACATGTATATATGTATTTTTGCCAAAGGAGAGGTTTATATGCTGCCCATGGCGGCCGCCCTGCACCCTTACAGTGACTGTCGTGTGTGAGGTGTATGGGAGCAATGGCGCACAGCTTTACTGCTGTGCGTTACCTCTGTGAAGATCAAGAAGTCTTCTGCCGCCTCTGAAGTCTTCTTTTCTTCTCATACTTACCCGGCTTCTATCTTCCGGCTCTGCTAGGAGGACGGCGGCGCGGCTCTGGGACGGACGGCTATGGTGAGACCTGCGTACCAATCCCTCTGGAGCTAATGTTGTCCAGTAGCCTAAGAAACACAGCCTTGAAACTCACAGAAGTAGGTCTGTTTCTCTCTTCTCAGTCCCTTGATGCAGGGAGTCTGTTGCCAGCAGGCTCCCTGAAAATAAAAAACCTAACTAAAATACTTTCTGACAGGAAACTCAGGAGAGCTCCCTGTAATGCACCCAGTCTCCTCTGGGCACAGTATCAAACTGAGGTCTGGAGGCGGGGCATAGAGGGAGTAGCCAGTGGACACCCATACCTAAAGTCTTTCTTAAAGTGCCCATGTCTCCTGCGGAGCCCGTCTTTCCCCATGGTCCTTACGGAGTCCCCAGCATCCTCTAGGACGTAAGAGCAAGAATTATATATATATATATATATATATATATATATATATATATATATATATATAATTCTTGAGGAGCGCTCTGATTTAATAGCTTCTACCAATAGAATACATACATACACATGCAGAGAGAGAATCCGGCACTAGTCCACAGATAGTAAATAATAGTGTAATGGTTCCTTCACAGCAGTTGCTGAATAGCAGACCAGTAGAGGCGGCACTCTAAGGATGGACTTTAATATCATACACATTTTTTTTGTATTTATGTAAATGGTGTCATCACATACTGTACCTCTGTCACCATAGATAGTGCCGTGGATTAAAGACTATTGTTTATAATAAAATGTTGTAGTCGCAGTTTCTCTTGCACCCCATTTTCCCATATTTAAGCCAATTCTCATGAGCTAATTCCCCAGGTGCCCATTAATTGATATTCTTGGGGAAGGTTCTGTCTCTTTGGAGTGTAATCAGGTGAGTGTAGAGCAAGTATGATTTTTGTATTTAAGTGATGTGGTCACATTCCTCAGTCATATAAATCTAGAGTCATTTCTCCCTCTTACTTCAAATGCAAAATTACTTTGTCAAATGCTCTTTGTTTCCCCTATAGATGGCTTATATTTTAGATCATGTCCGTCTGCAAATATTGCTCCTTGCAAAGATAAACTTCTGTAATTTTTTTTCCTGCCATGTTATGTTATGCTACAATGCAAATTACCAGTCATTTTTGGAGTACACCTATTGATTTCATAAAATAAATCATGATTGAAATATTGTTTAAATAATTTTGTTAAATTGAGAAATTAAAAAAAAAATGGTCCTCAGAAGTCTGACATTTGAAATTTGACAAAAAAAAGGCATGTTATACCTATAATAGGAACTGCAGGAGTCATCCACTTCTACTATTTCAGTGTTTCTTTTCCAATGTCTTATATCCCAGCAGTAATGCCTGTAATTATACAGGTTGAGTATCCCTTATCCGAAATGCTTGGGACCAGAAGTATTTTGGATATTGAATTTTTCCGTATTTTGGAATAAGTGCATACCATAATGAGATATCATGGCGATGGGACCCAAGTATAAGCACAGAATGCATTTATGTTTCATATACAGCTTATACACACAGCCTGAGGGTAATTCTAGCCAATGGTTTTAATAACTTTGTGCATTAAACAAAGTGTGTGTACATTCACACTATTCATTTATGTTTCATATACACCTTATACACACAGCCTGAAGGTCATTTAATAGAATATTTGTAATAATTTTTTGTATTAAACAAAGTTTGTGTAAATTGATCCATCAGAAAACAAATGTTTCACTATTTCAGTCTCACTCAAAAAATACCGTATTTCGTAATATTCCGTATATCGGAATATTTGGATATGGAATACTCAACCTGTATTACGTTTTCTGACCACCAGCAATGCTATCATGCAGTAGGATATATAAATATATGATGACTTGGGATTTTGCATTGAACTTGTGCTGTTATGCATGGGGATATTGTATTAATTTGTTAGTATTTTCTCTGTCCAGATATTTGGTGCTCCCTCATTTGATGATAAGATCTTGGAGGTGGTTGCAGTGTTTGGGAGCATGCAGATGGCCGTCTCACGGGTGATCAAGCTTCAGCATCACAGAATAGCTCAGGTACGTGTTGCACTGTAATTCACATATTGATGGCGCTTGTTTTTTTAATGTATTAACCCGAGACTCCTGATTCTACTTTCTGAAGACGTCATGTCAGTGGTGCATGTGGCAGCATGATACTAGTCTTTCTGCTTTACTGCTTTTCGTTGTCTACCTTGTCTTTTCTAAATAGTTATCTTACTGAGGTTCATTTTTACAGATGAAAATAAATGCCCATTTGCATAGGCAGACATATGTCTCTTTTAGTACAATGACTTCTGATCGATGTTTGCTGTCAGGCGGAAAATACCCACTTAGAATTTTTCACCTTCTAACTAAATTCTGCGCACAGTAAAGGAAAAATCCCGCCCATTACAACAGGTTCCAAACAATGGGAAAATGTGATTGGTGTCACTTATGTTTACATTTGTAAATTCCATGGTTTCTTGTGTAATTTGTGTATGCGGTGCAACAGTAATCGAACGTCGACTTCATTCTTTTTTTTTTGTTTTCCCCACTATGGAACAGAGTACCATGCTGTGTCTTTTGTGTGGTAATAATGTATACCTTTTGTTAAGCACTTAAAAAAATTGGGATGTCTGATATTGATTTAACTTATCATTTTGAATCTGTTCCAAAAGCTTGAATTGTTGCTTTAATTCAGAGTCGGCAGGTGTCCAAATGTTGTGGTTATTCCTTAATAAACACCCGTGATACTTCAAATAAACTGGAATAAATAAGCCGCAATTCGTAAATAGTTTAATAAATTGAATAATCAACTTTTCAAAAAACTAGTGGTCAGACAGTCGAGATATTTGTCCGATATAGTTTTTTTTTTTTTTTCCATCCTTTCATCAAATAATAAAAAAAATTTTTTGTAAAGACCTGAGATTGGTGGTGGACGTTTCAGATTTTTTGGGTGCTCTGATGTGGAATAACCCTACTGTCATTTTACAAACCCAGGGGTAGATGTACTATAACGGCATGTATCCCACCGAGGCGAAGCCATAGCGGCTGCCCCCATCTCCAGCGATCACTGTCACAGCCCATCAGCCTAGTTCCGATGCTCTCTTCCCCCGGCTCCACTGGACAGGCTCCAGATCTCACAAGCATCACGAGATCTCCTATGCAGCCCAGAGCCAGCAGCCGCCGCAGCCAGGTAACAGTGGTTGTGAATGGAGTAACGCCATCTGCAGCTGTTGAAATCGATAGCTGCAGGTCAGAATGGTTACTGGTACTACATTGGCAGGGACATTGGTGTGCTATGTTGTAGATAGTAGCGCTGATAATGACAGGGCGCACAGTGCCCCTGGCATGCCAGCGTTAACAAGCTGCCACATAACATGCACTGATACTACTTCCTTCCTATGCCACAGCTTCATACATCTAACCCCCAGTCTATAAACTGACAGGAGCTGATTACTTGGTACTTTATCTCTCTCCAAGCTTTGTTAAATCTGCCCCTTTATATCTAAAACATTTCTTTTTTCCCCAGTGTCGGTCGGTGAAGATAACCATACTAGGGGAGGAAGGTGTTCCTGTACAAGTCGATGGAGAAGCTTGGATTCAACCTCCTGGTGTGATTAAAATTGTTCACAAAAACAGAGCTCAGATGTTAACCAGAGACAGAGTAAGTTCAATTAAGGTACTTGTGACATGTGTTTATTATCCTTCATTACATAGTATGAGTTTAATTACTGTTTCAGATCTTGTGTAAGTTATTAACATTTCTCTGACGTCCTAGTGGATGCTGGGGACTCCGTAAGGACCATGGGGAATAGACGGGCTCCGCAGGAGACTGGGCACATCTAAAGAAAGCTTTAGGACTATCTGGTGTGCACTGGCTCCTCCCCCTATGACCCTCCTCCAAGCCTCAGTTAGATTTCTGTGCCCGGCTGAGCTGGATGCACACTAGGGGCTCTCCTGAGCACCTAGAAAGAAAGTATAGTTTAGGTTTTTTATTTTCAGTGAGACCTGCTGGCAACAGGCTCACTGCACCGAGGGACTAAGGGGAGAAGAAGCGAACCTACCTAAGTGGTGGTAGCTTGGGCTTCTTAGGCTACTGGACACCATTAGCTCCAGAGGGATCGAACACAGGACCCGACCTCGTCGTCCGTTCCCGGAGCCGCGCCGCCGTCCCCCTTACAGAGCCAGAAGCAAGAAGGTGGTCCGGAAAATCGGCGGCTGAAGACTTCTGTCTTCTCCAAGGTAGCGCACAGCACTGCAGCTGTGCGCCATTGCTCCTCATGCACACCACATACTGCGGTCACTGATGGGTGCAGGGCGCTGGGGGGGGGCGCCCTGAGCAGCAATATTAACACCTTGGCTGGCGAACTGACACCATATATAGCCCCAGGGGCTATATAGGTGTTTATTAACCCCTGCCAGAACTTTTACAATAGCGGGAGTAAGCCCGCCGAAAAAGGGGCGGGGCCATCTCCCTCAGCACACTGGCGCCATTTTCCCTCACAGCTCTGCTGGAGGGATCGCTCCCTGGCTCTCCCCTGCAGTCCTGCACTACAGAAAAGGGTTAAAAAGAGAGGGGGGGCACAAATTAGGCGCAGTATATACAGTATATATATATATATATATATATATATATATATATATTATGCAGCTATAAGGGAAAATACTCTCTATAGGTGATATCCCTGTGATATATAGCGCTCTGGTGTGTGCTGGCATACTCTCCCTCTGTCTCCCCAAAGGGCTTTGTGGGGTCCTGTCCTCTGTCAGAGCATTCCCTGTGTGTGTGCTGTGTGTCGGTACTGCTGTGTCGACATGTATGATGAGGATAATGATGTGGAGGCGGAGCAAATGCCTGTGAATGGGATGTCACCCCCTGCGGGGTCGACACCGGTGTGGATGGACTTATGGAAGGAATTACGTGACAGTGTCAACTTTTTACATAACAGGTTTGACGACATAGGACAGCCGGCTGCTCAGCTTGTGCCTGTCCAAGCATCTCACATGTCATCAGGGGCTCTAAAACGCCCGCTACCTCAGATGGCAGACACAGATGTTGACACGGATACCGACTCCAGTGTCGACGACGATGAGACTAGTGTACCTTCCAATAGGGCCACCCGTTACATGATTGAGGCAATGAAAAATGTATTACACATTTCTGATAATACCCCAGATACCACAAAAAAGGGTATTATGTTTGGTGACAGAAAACTACCAGTAGTTTTCCTGCATCTGAGAAATTGATATGAGGTGTGTGAGGAAGCGTGGACTTCCCCCGATAAGAAATTTATAATTTCTAAGCAGCGTACCCTTTTCTGCCAGAGGATAGGTCACGTTGGGAAATAACCCCTAGGGTAGATAAAGCGGTTACACGCTTATTAAAAAAGGTGGCACTACCGTCTCGGATACGGCCGCCCTGAAGGACCTGCTGATAGAAAGCAGAAAACTACCCTTAAAGCTATATACACACACACGGGCATTATATTGAGACCTGCTATTGCCTCGGCATGGATGTGCAGTGCGGCAGCTGCGTGGTCAGATTCCCTGTCGGATAATATTTATACTATAGATAGGGACAATATTTTGCTGAAAATAGAGCATATAAAAGACGCTGTCTTATACATGCGTGATGCACAAAGGGATATTTGCCGACTGGCATCACTAATAAGCGCTATGTAAAACCATTGCCGCCAGACGGGGGTTATGGACTCGGCAATGGTCGAGCGATGCCGGTTCAAAACGGCACATGGAAGTTTGCCCTAGAAGGGGGTGGAACTGTTTGGGGGATGGTCTTTCAGACCTCGTTTCCACAGCTACGGCTGGGAAATCAAAGCTTTTGCCACAAGCTACCCCACAGCAAAAGTAAGCACTGTATTATCAGGTACAGTCCCTTCGGCCCCAGAAAAGTAGAGGGCTAGAGGCTCATCTTTCTGCCATGAGGAAAAGGTAGAGGGAAAAAGCTGCAGCACACAGCTAGTTCCCGGGAGCAGAAGTCCTCCCCTGCGTCCGGTTAGCCCACAGCATGACGCTGGGGCTGCTCAGGCGGACCCGGGTACGGTGGGGGCCCGTCTCAGAAATTTCAGCGCACAGTGGGCTCTCTCACAGGTGGATCCCTGGGTTCTTCAAACAGTATCTCAGAGGTACAGGCTGGAATTCGAGACGTCTCCCCCCCGCCGTTTCCTAAAATCTGCCTTACCGGCAACTCCCTCTGCCAGGGAGGCAGTGTTGGTGGCTATCCAAAAACTGTATTCACAGCAAGTGATTATCAAGTTACCCCTCCTTCAACAGGAAAAGGGTTACTTTTCCACAATGTTCGTGGTACCGAAACCGGGCGGTTCGGTGAGACCCATCTTAACTTTAAAATCCTTGAACACATATAACAAAAGATTCAAGTTCAAGATGGAATCGCTCAGGGCGATTATTGATATCCTGGACGAGGGGGATTACAGGGTCTCTCTGGACATCAAGGATACTTACCTGCATGTCCCCATTTACCCTCCTCACCAGGAGTACCTCAAGATTGTGGTACAGGACTGTCACTATCAGTTCCAGACGCTGCCGTTTGGATTATCCACGGCACCGAGGGTCTTTACCATGGGTAATGACCGAAATGATGATACTCCTTCGCAAGAAGGAAGTTTTAATTATCCCGTACTTGGACGATCTCCTGATAAAGGCGAGGTCCAAGGAACAGTTGGAAAGGGGGTAGCACTTTCTCGGGAAGTACTGCGACAGCAGGACTGGATTCTCAATTCCAAAGTCACAGCTGGTCCCGACGACACGTCTCCTGTTCCTGGGAATGATTCTGGAAACAGACCAGAAGAAAGTGTTTCTTCCAATGGAAAAAGCCGAGGAGTTGTCATCTCTAGTCAGAAACCTCCTAAGACCGGGACAGGTGTCGGTACATCAATGCACACGAGTCCTGGGAAAAATGGTAGCTTCGTACGAAGCAATTCCATTCGGAAAGTTCCACGCAAGGATTTTCCACTGGGACCTGTTGGACAAATGGTCCGGGTCCCATCTCCAGATACAGCAGCGGATAACCCGGTCGGCAAGAACCAGGGTGTCGCTGCGGTGGTGGCTGCAGAGGGCTCATCTACTAGAGGGCCGCAGATTCGGAATACAGGACTGGGTCCTGGTGACCACGGATGCCAGCCTTCGGGGCTGGGGTGCAGTCACACAGGGAATAAAATTCCAAGGACTATGTCCAAACAGGAGTTTTTCACTTAACATAAATTTTCTGGAGATAAGAGCCATTTACAAGGCCCTAAGCAAAACAAGGCCCCTGCTTCACCAGCCGTACTGATCCAATCAGACAACATCACGGCGCTCGCCCATGTAAACAGGCAGGGCGACACAAGAAGCAGGAGGGCGATGGCAGAAGCCACAGGGATTCCCCGTTGGGCGGAAAATCATGTGGTAGCACTGGCAGCAGTGTTTATTCCGGGAGTGGACAACTGGGAAGCAGACTTCCGCAGCAGACTCCACCCGGGAGAATAGGGACTTCATCCAGAAGTCTTCCAAATGCTGGTAAACCGTTGGGAAAGACCACAGGTGGACATGATGGCGTCCCGCCTCAATAAAAAAGATATTGCGCCAGGTCAAGAGAACCTCAGGCGATCGCTGTGGACGCTCTAGTGACACCGCGGGTGTACCAGTCGGTTTATGTGTTCCCTCCTCTCCCTCTCATACCCAAGGTACTGAGGATAATAAGAAAAAGAGGAGTAAGAACTATACTCATTGTTCCGGATTGGCCAAGAAGGACTTGGTACCTGGAACTTCAGGAGATGATCTCAGAGGACCCATGGCCTCTGTCACTCAGACAGGATCTGCTGCAGCAGGGGCCCTGTCTGTTCAAAGACTTACCGCGGCTGCATTGACGGCATGGCGGTTGAACACCGGATCCTGAGTGTAAAAGGCATTCCGGAGGAAGTCATTCTTATCCTGATCAAAGCCAGGAAGGATGTCAGCCTAAAGTTCAGACGTTGTCAGGGAGTGCTGCATATTCAGCCCCTTCTTTGTGCCCCAGTGGCACCTTGGGATCTCAATGTGGTTTTGGAGTTCCTGGAATCACATTGGTTTGAGCCACTTAAAACCGTGGATTTGAAATATCTCACATGAAAAGTGGTCATGTGTTGGCTCTGGCTTCGGCCAGGCATGTGTCAGAATTGGCGGCTTTGTCATAAAAAAGCCCTTACCTGACTTTCCATATGGATAGGGCAGAGTTGAGGACTCGTCCTCACTTTCTCCCGAAGGTGGTATCAGGTTTTCACTTGTACCAACCTATTGTGGTGCCTGCGGCTACTAGGGACCTGGAGGATTCCAAGTTACTGGACGTAGTCAGGGCCCTGAAAAATTATATTTCCAGGACGGCTGGAGTCAGGAAAACTGACTAGCTGTTTATCCTAGATGCACCCAACAAGCTGGGTGCTCCTGCTTCTAAGCAGACTATAGCGCGCTGGATTTGTAGCACTATTCAGCTTGCGCATTCTGCGGTGGGACTACCGCAGCCTAAATCTCTAAAAGCCCATTCCACAAGGAAGGTGGGCTCATCTTGGGCGGCTGCCCGAGGGGTCTCGTCTTTACAACTTGGCCGAGCTGCTACATGGTCAGGGGCAAACACGTTTGCAAAATTTTATAAATTTGATACCCTGGCTGAGGAGGACCTGGAGTTCTCTCATTCGGTGCTGCAGAGTCATCCGCACTCTCCCGCCCGTTTGCGAGCTTTGGTATAATCCCCATGGTCCTTATGGAGTCCCCAGCATCCACTAGGACATCAGAGAAAATAAGATTTTACTCACCAGTAAATCTATTTCTCGTAGTCCGTAGTGGATGCTGGGCGCCCATCCCAAGTGCGGATTGTCTGCAATACTTGTAAATAGTTATTGTTACACAAATCGGGTTGTTATTGCGAACCATCTATTCAGAGGTTCCATTGTTATCATACTGTTAACCGGGGTTCCTATCACGAGTTATACGGTGTGATTGGTGTGGCTGGTATGAGTCTTACCCGGGATTCAAAATCCTTTCCTTGTACTGTCAGCTCTTCTGGGCACAGTGTCCTAACTGAGGCTTGGAGGAGGGTCATAGGGGGAGGAGCCAGTGCACACCAGATAGTACTAAAGCTTTCTTTAGATGTGCCCAGTCTCCTGCGGAGCAGTCTATTCCCCATGGTCCTTACGGAGTCCCCAGCATCCACTACGGACTACGAGAAATAGATTTACCGGTGAGTAAAATCTTATTTTTTTCTGAAAACTGTTCTCATAGCAGGGTCCTCCCTGTAAATAATAAATAAGTGACAATGATACAACTGTTAACCGCGCCGCTAGGAATAGATTGGTGTGTACAAAATTACTTTTACTTCAGTTTCCAAGTGTTGCTCACACCGTGAGGCTTTGTGTATATAGGTTTCTAAATTGTCTGAACGAAGCATATTCACTTAAAAATAAAATGAATAGTCATTATAAACACACCATGGTGTAGGATATACCCATCATACGCCATATACATTTTTTTTAATAATTATTAACTTTGGAAAAACTATCATGAGCTTTAGCTTTCCTATGTATGGTTCCTGCAATCTTCTAGCATGGTCATTAATCACAGGGAGGCTATTACTCTTCTCCCCTCCACCATCTGCTGTATTGGGCTGCGTGGCAGTGACACCTGTTGAATTGTGTGATGTTGCCTGCAGTTATTATGGATGCGTGCAGAACAATCTTCCTTTATAGAGTGTATTCAGTGTAAGTTGTAGGATAACGTGAGTATTTAAAAGAATGAAAAGCAAAAAGTTATATTGTGAGGTAGTGAGATGTAGCTCGGAGAGTGACAGGTGAGATAAGCACAGATTAATGAGTTTCTATATTACCAGTCACCCTTCTATTGCATTAGGTGACAGAAAACGACTGTACTGTCAGACATTGCTTCTGTCTTTGACTATATAATTCAGATTTAGCAAACTTGGGAACTATATTACGTGATGGTATTTTTTTCTGTTTACAAATATACATTTACAGCTTAATTTATTTAGACCATGAAAATCTTACCATAGTGATACTAGATTCTTGTTATAGTGAGCTTGCTGCTCTCATCCACTAAACTCTGTGTGCATGATATTTAGGTGTGTGACATTTGGTGGCTCTAGTATACAGTATATAGGGAAGGTGTACTGTTGTCTCACCGTGCCATGTATCCCTATTTCTCTAACGTCCTAGTGGATGCTGGGGACTCCGTAAGGACCATGGGGAATAGACGGGCTCCGCAGGAGACTGGGCACTCTAAAGAAAGATTTAGTACTACCTGGTGTGTACTGGCTCCTCCCTCTATGCCCCTCCTCCAGACCTCAGTTAGAATCTGTGCCCGGCCAGAGCTGGGTGCTTTTAGTGAGCTCTCCTGAGCTTGCTAATAAGAAAGTATTTTAGTTAGGTTTTTTTATTTTCAGAGAGCTTCTGCTGGCAACAGACTCTCTGCTACATGGGACTGAGGGGAGAGAAGCAAACCTACTAACTGCGGCTAGGTTGCGCTTTTTAGGCTACTGGACACCATTAGCTCCAGAGGGTTCGAACACAGGATCTTAACCTTGGTCGTCCGTTCCCGGAGCCGCGCCGCCGTCCCCCTCGCAGAGCCAGAAGTCAGAAGCCGGCAGAAGCAAGAAGACATCAAAATCGGCGGCAGAAGACTCCTGTCTTCACATGAGGTAGCGCACAGCACTGCAGCTGTGCGCCATTGCGCCCACACTACCCACACACTCCGGTCACTGTAGGGTGCAGAACGCAGGGGGGGGGGGGGGCGCCCTGGGCAGCAATTAGGATACCTCTTGGCAAAAAGACACATATATACAGCTGGGCACTGTATATATGTACGAGCCCCCGCCATTTTATTACACAGACCTGGGACAGAAGCCCGCCGCTGAGGGGGCGGGGCCTTCTTCCTCAGCACTAACCAGCGCCATTTTCTCTTCACAACTCCGCTGAGAGGAAGCTCCCCAGGCTTTCCCCTGCAGTATCAAGGTAGAAAAAGGGTAAAAAGAGAGGGGGGGCACATAAATTTAAGTGCAAATTATCATAAACAGCAGCTACTGGGTAAACACTAAGTTACTGTGTAATCCCTGGGTTATATAGCGCTGGGGTGTGTGCTGGCATACTCTCTCTCTGTCTCCCCAAAAGGCCTTGTGGTGTCCTGTCCTCAATTAGAGCATTCCCTGTGTGTGTGCGGTGTGTCGGTATGTTTGTGTCGACATGTTTGACGAGGACGGTTACGTGGAGGCAGAACAAGTGCAAGTGAATGTAGTGTCGCCGCCGACGGCGCCGACACCTGATTGGATGGATATGTGGAAGGTGTTAAATGATAACGTAAGCTCCTTGCATAAAAGGTTGGATAATCAGTCAGGGTCTCAACCCGTGTCTGATTCTACAGCTCAGAGGCCGTCATGGTCTCAAAAGCGCCCACTATCCCAGTTGGTTGACACGGATTCTGACTCCAGTGTCGATGACGATGATGCAAAGTTGCAGCCTAAAATGACTAAAGCCATCCGATACATGATTATAGCAATGAAGGATGTATTGCACATATCGGAGGAAAACCCTGTCCCTGACAAGAGGGTTTATATGTTTGGGGAGAAAAAGCAAGAAGTGACTTTTCCCCCTTCACATGAATTAAATGAGTTATGTGAAAAAGCGTGGGATTCCCCTGATAGGAAAGTACTGATTTCCAAAAGATTACTTATGGCGTATCCTTTCCCGCCAACGGATAGGTTACGCTGGGAATCCTCCCCTAGGGTAGACAAAGCGTTGACGCGCTTATCTAAGAAGGTGGCCCTGCCGTCACAGGATACGGCCGCCCTAAAGGATCCTGCGGATAGGAAGCAGGAAGGGATCCTGAAGTCCATTTATACACATTCTGGTACTCTTCTGAGGCCAGCAATTGCTGCGGCCTGGATGTGTAGTGCTGTAGCAGCATGGACAGATACTCTGTCTGAGGAGTTAGATACCCTGGACAGGGAGACTATTTTACTGACCCTAGGACATATCAAAGACGCTGTCCTATATATGCGGTATGCCCAGAGGGACATTTGCCTGCTGGGCTCTAGAATAAACGCAATGTCGATTTCTGCCAGAAGGGTCTTATGGACACGGCGATGGACAGGTGATGCCGACTCTAAAAAACACATGAAGGTGTTGCCTTATAAGGGTGAGGAATTGTTTGGGGACGGTCTCTCGGACCTAGTTTCCACGGCTACGGCTGGGAAGTCAAATTTCTTGCCATATATTCCCTCACAGCTAAAGAAAGCACCGTATTACCAAATGCAGTCCTTTCATTCACAGAAAAGCAAGAAAGTCAGAGGTGCATCCTTTCTTGCCAGAGGCAGGGGTAGAGGAAAAAAGCTGCACCATGCAGCTAGTTCCCAGGAACAAAAGTCCTCCCCGGCTTCCACTAAATCCACCGCATGACGCTGGGGCTCCACAGGCGGAGCCAGGAGCGGTGGGGGCGCGTCTTCAAAATTTCAGCCACCAGTGGGTTCGCTCACGGGTGGATCCTTGGGCTATACAAATTGTGTCTCAGGGATACAAGCTGGAATTCGAGGTGACGCCCCCTCACCGTTACCTAAAATCGGCCTTGCCAGCTTCCCCCAGGGAAAGGGAGGTAGTGTTGGCAGCAATTCACAAGCTATATCTCCAGCAGGTGGTAGTGAAGGTTCCCCTCCTTCAACAGGGAGGGGGTTACTGTTCCACCATGTTTGTGGTACCGAAACCGGACGTTTCGGTCAGACCCATTTTGAATTTAAAATCCCTGAACATTTATCTGAAGAAATTCAAGTTTAAGATGGAATCGCTCAGGGCGGTCATTGCAAGCCTGGAGGAAGGGGATTTTATGGTGTCTCTGGACATCAAGGATGCGTACTTGCATGTCCCCATTTATCCACCTCATCAGGAGTACCTCAGGTTTGTGGTACAGGACTGTCATTACCAATTCCAGACGTTGCCGTTTGGCCTGTCCACGGCACCGAGAATATTTACCAAGGTGATGGCGGAAATGATGGTGCTCCTTCGGAAGCAAGGGGTTACAATTATCCCATACTTGGACGATCTCCTCATAAAGGCGAGGTCCAGGGAGCGGTTGCTGATCAGCGTAGCACTCTCTCAGGAAGTGTTGCAACAGCACGGCTGGATTCTGAATATTCCAAAGTCGCAGCTGATTCCTACGACGCGTCTGCCCTTCCTGGGCATGATTCTGGACACAAACCAGAAAAAGGTGTTTCTCCCGGAGGAGAAGGCTCAGGAGCTCGTGACTCTGGTCAGAGGCCTCCTAAAACCAAAACAGGTATCAGTGCATCACTGCACGCGAGTCCTGGGAAAGATTGTGGCGTCATACGAAGCTATTCCCTTCGGCAGGTTCCATGCGAGGATCTTTCAGTGGGATCTGTTGGACAAGTGGTCCGGATCGCATCTTCCAGGGTGTCTCTTCTGTGGTGGCTGCAAAGTGCTCACCTCCTCGAGGGCCGCAGGTTCGGCATACAGGACTGGGTCCTGGTGACCACGGATGCAAGCCTCCGAGGATGGGGGGCAGTCACTCAAGGAAGAAACTTCCAGGGGATGTGGTCAAGTCAGGAGACTTGTCTGCACATCAATATCCTGGAACTAAGGGCCATATACAACGCCCTGAGTCAAGCGGAGCCTCTGCTTCGAAACCAACCAGTGCTGATTCAGTCAGACAACATCACTGCAGTGGCCCATGTAAACCGCCAAGGCGGCACAAGAAGCAGGGTGGCAATGACAGAAGCCACCAGGATTCTTTGTTGGGCGGAGAATCATGTACTAGCACTGTCAGCAGTGTTCATTCCGGGAGTGGACAACTGGGAAGCAGACTTCCTCAGCAGGCACGACCCCCACTCGTGAGAGTGGGAACTTCATCAAGAAGTCTTCACGCAGATTGCAAATCGATGGGAACTGCCACAGGTGGACATGATGGCGTACCGTCTCAACAAAAAGCTAAAAAGGTATTGCGCCAGGTCAAGGGACACTCAGGCGATAGCTGTGGACGCACTAGCAACAATGTGGGTGTTCCAGTCGGTCTATGTGTTTCCTCCTCTTCCTCTCATACCAAAGGTGCTGAGAATTGTAAGAAAAAGAGTAGTGAGAACAATACTCATTGTTCCGGATTGGCCAAGAAGGACTTGGTACCCGGAATTGCAAGAAATGCTCACAGAGGACCCATGGCCTCTGCCTCTCAGACAGGACCTGTTACAACAAGGGCCCTGTCTGTTCCAAGACTTACCGCGGCTGCGTTTAACGGCATGGCGGTTGAACGCGGGATCCTAGCGGAAAAAGGCATTCCGGATGAAGTTATTCCTACACTGATAAAGGCTAGGAAGGACGTGACAGCAAAGCATTATCACCGTATATGGCGAAAATATGTTGCTTGCTGTGAGGCCAGGAAGGCCCCTACAGAGGAATTCCAGCTGGGTCGATTCCTGCACTTCCTACAGTCAGGAGTGACTATGGGCCTAAAATTAGGGTCCATAAAGGTCCAGATTTCGGCCCTATCCATTTTCTTCCAAAAGGAGCTGGCTTCACTGCCTGAGGTTCAGACGTTTGTTAAGGGAGTGCTGCATATTCAGCCCCCTTTTGTGCCACCAGTGACACCTTGGGATCTTAACGTGGTGTTGAGTTTCCTGAAATCCCACTGGTGTGAGCCACTTAAGACCGTGGAGCTAAAGTATCTCACGTGGAAAGTGGTCATGCTGTTGGCCTTAGCTTCGGCTAGGCGTGTGTCATAATTGGCGGCTTTGTCATGTAAAAGCCCCTATCTGGTTTTCCATATGGATAGGGCAGAATTGCCGACTCGTACGCAATTTCTGCCAAAGGTGGTGTCATCCTTTCATTTGAACCAACCTATTGTGGTGCCTGCGGCTACTTGTGACTTGGAGGATTCCAAGTTGCTTGACGTAGTCCGGGCTTTGAAGATTTATGTGACCAGAATGGCTGGAGTCAGGAAGACTGACTCGCTGTTTATCCTGTATGCATCCAACAAGCTGGGTGCTCCTGCTTCAATGCAAACTATTGCTCGCTGGATCTGTGGCACGATTCAGCAGGCTCATTCTGCGGCTGGATTGCCGCATCCAAAGTCAGTGAAAGCCCATTCCACAAGAAAGGCGGGCTCTTCTTGGGCGGCTGCCCGAGGGGTCTCGGCATTACAGCTTTGCCGAGCTGCTACTTGGTCGGGTTCAAACACATTTGCAAAGTTCTACAAGTTTGATACCCTGGCTGAGGAGGACCTTGCGTTTGCTAATTCAGTGTTGCAGAGTCATCCGCACTCTCCCGCCCGTTTGGGAGCTTTGGTATAATCCCCATGGTCCTTACGGAGTCCCCAGCATCCACTAGGACGTTAGAGAAAATAAGATTTTACTCACCGGTAAATCTATTTCTCGTAGTCCGTAGTGGATGCTGGGCGCCCGTCCCAAGTGCGGACTTTCTGCAATACGTGTATATAGTTATTGCTTACTAAAGGGTTATGTTATGTGGCATCAGTTGAGTGATGCTTGTTTGTTGTTCATACTGTTAACTGGGTAAGTTTATCACGAGTTATACGGTGTGATTGGTGTGGCTGGTATGAGTCTTACCCTGGATTCCAAAATCCTTTCCTTGTAATGTCAGCTCTTCCGGGCACAGTTTCCTTAACTGAGGTCTGGAGGAGGGGCATAGAGGGAGGAGCCAGTGCACACCAGGTAGTACTAAATCTTTCTTTAGAGTGCCCAGTCTCCTGCGGAGCCCGTCTATTCCCCATGGTCCTTACGGAGTCCCCAGCATCCACTACGGACTACGAGAAATAGATTTACCGGTGAGTAAAATCTTATTTTTTGTCAGGCTCCATTTTATTTTATTAATCATCACTCATCCCTTGGCTCCCAATGCAGACACACGCAGTTCCACAGTAGATTAGAAGAGGACACATTATCTCTCTAAGAGGCCTAATTATTAAGTTCGTTTTCATAGAAATCTCCTGCAAAAAGCTAACTTTCTTTTTTTTTTTTAGAAAAATGTTACAACATTTAAATCAAACATCAGTAAAACCAGTAAAGGTGTAACATATCAAAATACTGAAACATATTGTAATATTTTTTCTATAAGAAGAAGAATGAACTGGTTGACCACCTGAAAACATCCATAACGGCAACCAAAAAAAAAAGGGTGTATATAGAATTTTCAGGGATGGTCAAGTAAGGAGACATGAGTAATAAGTGAATATGAAGAGAGGGAGAAAGAGGTACAGTGAGGGTGAGAAAGAAATGGGAGTAAAAGAATTATAGATAGCGGTGTAGAAGAAGTGAGTGGTAGCCAGTCGATGTGTTAGCGCACAGTATTGCAGTTTTATCAATCAGCAGAGTGAGATTAGGTGGTTGCCAAGGGAGGTTCGGCCTCATAGTAGGTGGTCCAAGGTGACCAAACCCGAACAAATTGAGTCGCAGTATCATGAACTACTGAAGAGATGCGTTCCATCCTGTATGTTGACCATATAGCATTGATAGTTGCAGGGAAGGGGGGAGGAGCAGGGGATTTCCAGTGTGCAGCAATTTGTCATTTAGCTGTATTAAGTATATGGTTAATCAATTTGTGCGTTGGTCGTGGTATGTGGGCGATAGGCTTCGCTAAAAGCGAGTAGAAAGGTGTAGAGGGCATTTCAAAGTCAGTAATATTTTTGATCAGTCTATGTAGTTCCTTCCAATATTGAGATATAACAGGACATGTCCACCAGACGTGAGAAAGAAAGTCCCTTTTTGGCCACATTGATGCCAACATAAGTCTGGCGGGTCAGGGTAAATAGCACGGACTCGGGTAGGGACTAGGTACCAGCGAGTATAGAGCTTATATGCATTTTCTTTAATACGTACTGATATCGAGCATTTCGCTCCAGCAATGTCATTTTCCCAGGCCATCTCATGAGCTTCTTTAGAGGGCTGATTGTAGATTAGCAGAATTTGATATATTGATGATATGAGTCCTTTAGACGATTGTCGGGGCTGACAGAGGGATTCAAGAGCTGTAATGGGAGTTAAGGGGGTACTCCCATTACAGCTCAAGTGAGTGGTAAAAATGTTCAGAGGAGAGGCCATTTACCAGTACGGAAGCAGATGGGTTATGATAAAGAGAGTTAATCCCGTGGAGGAAAGCACCCTGAAATCCCATGTTACACAGGGTTTGTTGCAAGAATGGCCAGGCAACCCTGTCGAAGGCCTTTTCAGCATCAAGTGCCACCACCAGGGTTGACAGTGAGCGGGTCGTCGCCATGTGGATGAGATTGATCAACCGTCTCGTGTTGTCAGAGGCCTGTCTATTGGGGGATGAAACCCACTTGATCTGGATGGACCAAGGATGGTAGTATAGGGGATTATCGCATAGCAAGGATTTTAGCAAAATGTTTCAAATCCACATTAAGGAGAGAGTTTGGCCTATAATTGCCCATCTCCATAGGGTCCCTCTGTGGTTCTGGGATAACGATATTGCTGGTCTTGGTGGTGGCGTCATCGAGCGTCCTGCCCTCCAGCGAGTTGAAAAGGGGCCGAAGCATGGGAAGACAGGAGTCAGTAAATTTCTTATAGTAAAGGGCACTGAAGCCGTCAGGGCCTGGTGCAGCAGAGCGGCGCAACGATTTAACAGCTGTCCTAATTTCCTCATCAGTGATCGCTGTATTAAGGGTTTGAATTTGAGTCGTGGTCAACTTGGGCAGGGAACAGGAGTTTAGGTATCGGGTGAGTGAGGCAAGATCTGGGGGCGGGGCAGCGGGGTTGCGAGAAAGATTGTAAAGGGATTCATAAAATTGACAGAACTGTTGAGTCATTACTTGAGGATCATGGGTGGCAGTACCATTAAAACAATTCAATGTATGGATACGATTGCGAGTGTGTTTAGCGGAGTTTACGGGCTAATAGAGTATCAGCCTTGTTAGACTTTTCATAAAAGGATTGCCGCACCCATAGAAGGGTCTGTGCTGCTTTCTTTGACAGAATTTGTGACAATTGTCCCTTAATAGCAAGGATTTTTAAATAGGTACGCCGTTTGGGGTATCTGTGGTGGAGGTTCGTTAAGGAGGCTAATGAGTTTTCAAGTTCCAATATTCGAGCTACTTCTGCCTTTTTAGACGTTGCTGCTAAACTAATAAGGGTACCTCGAAGCGTGGCCTTATGGACTTCCCATAGAGTATGTGGGGGAATATCATGGGTGGCATTGAAGGCGATAAAATCTGTGAGAGCTGTAGTAAGGGCCTCAACATTGGATTGTTTTAAGAGGAGGGACTCGTTAAGTCGCCAATGACGGGTAGGGCGTGGGCCTACATCGGTGGAGATTTCCAATTCTACAGCCAGATGATCAGACCAGGGAACAAGGAGGGTATTTGCACCGAGGAGGATTTGGGAAGTGGCACGATCAATAAGAAAATAATCTATGCAGGTGTGCAAGTCATGGGGAGGTGAATAGTGCGTGTATCCTCTAGCGGTGTGGTATAATATCTTCCATGCATCATATAGATCATGTAGAGCTAGTTGCGAGAGAAGTGATTTAGATGTTTTGGCGTGTCTGGGGGGAGTAGTAGGGGAGTGGGATCTGTCGAGCTTGGGGTCCAAGATAGTATTAAAGTCACCCCCGATAATAGTGAGTCCCTGGGGTAAATGGGCAAGGCGATTGAAAAAGGTGGCGAACAGAAAACCCTGTTGTCCGTTAGGGGCATAAACTGAGGCTAAAATGATTGGGGCTTGTTTGTATGTTCCTGTAAGAATAAGAAAGCGGCCCTGTGGGTCAGAGATAGTATCGCTTATAGTAATAAGCATATTATGATGGTTCAATTTCGCGGTGCCTCGACGTTTAGCATTCATTGAAGAATGAAAGACTGTAGGATATTATTTAGACGTGAGAGATGGATGGGGAATTTTGAGATGGGTTTCTTGTAGCATAATGACATCAGACTTACGACTGTGGAAATATTGAAGAGCCATTGCTCTTTTGGTGGGGGAGTTGAGACTGTTTACATTAAGAGTCAGAACAGTTAGCTTCATGGTGGATCAGGATAAAACGAGCTCAGCTGAAAGCAAGGGCCACACCTCGACTAGCGCAAAGGGCTGGGAAGAAGGCCATCAGGGGTTCGGTGAGACGAAAAGAGGAAAGAAGAACTAGAAAAGAAAAGAGACAACCTACTCGTATAGCGGGGATAGGTCCGGGGGAAAAAATAAGAATTTACTTACCGATAATTCTATTTCTCATAGTCCGTAGTGGATGCTGGGGACTCCGTAAGGACCATGGGGAATAGCGGCTCCGCAGGAGACTGGGCACATCTAAAGAAAGCTTTAGGACTATCTGGTGTGCACTGGCTCCTCCCCCTATGACCCTCCTCCAAGCCTCAGTTAGGATACTGTGCCCGGACGAGCGTACACAATAAGGAAGGATTTTGAATCCCGGGTAAGACTCATACCAGCCACACCAATCACACCGTATAACCTGTGATCTGAACCCAGTTAACAGCATGATAACAGAGGAGCCTCTGAAAGATGGCTCACAACAATAATAACCCGATTTTTGTAACAATAACTATGTACAAGTATTGCAGACAATCCGCACTTGGGATGGGCGCCCAGCATCCACTACGGACTATGAGAAATAGAATTATCGGTAAGTAAATTCTTATTTTCTCTAACGTCCTAAGTGGATGCTGGGGACTCCGTAAGGACCATGGGGATTATACCAAAGCTCCCAAACGGGCGGGAGAGTGCGGATGACTCTGCAGCACCAAATGAGAGAACTCCAGGTCCTCCTCAGCCAGGATATCAATTTTGTAGAATTTCTCTATCGTCCTAAGTGGATGCTGGGGTTCCTGAAAGGACCATGGGGAATAGCGGCTCCGCAGGAGACAGGGCACAAAAAAGTAAAGCTTTTACCAGATCAGGTGGTGTGCACTGGCTCCTCCCCCTATGACCCTCCTCCAGACTCCAGTTAGATTTTGTGCCCGAACGAGAAGGGTGCAATCTAGGTGGCTCTCCTAAAGAGCTGCTTAGAGAAAGTTTAGCTTAGGTTTTTTACTTTACAGTGAGTCCTGCTGGCAACAGGATCACTGCAACGAGGGACTTAGGGGAGAAGTAGTGAACTCACCTGCGTGCAGAGTGGATTTGCTGCTTGGCTACTGGACACTAGCTCCAGAGGGACGATCACAGGTACAGCCTGGATGGTCACCGGAGCCGCGCCGCCGGCCCCCTTGCAGACGCTGAAGAGAGAAGAGGTCCAAAATCGGCGGCTGAAGACTCCTGAGTCTTCATAAAGGTAGCGCACAGCACTGCAGCTGTGCGCCATTTTCCTCTCAGCACACTTCACACAACAGTCACTGAGGGTGCAGAGCGCTGGGGGGGGCGCTCTGAGAGGCAAATAAAAACCTTATTAGAGGCAAAAAAATACCTCACATATAGCCCACAGAGGCTATATGGAGATATTTAACCCCTGCCTAACTTCAAAAATAGCGGGAGACGAGCCCGCCGAAAAAGGGGCGGGGCCTATCTCCTCAGCACACAGCGCCATTTTCTCTCACAGAAAAGCTGGAGAGAAGGCTCCCAGGCTCTCCCCTGCACTGCACTACAGAAACAGGGTTAAAACAGAGAGGGGGGGCACTGATTTTGGCGATATTGTATATATATAAAAGATGCTATAAGGGAGAAACACTTATATAAGGTTGTCCCTATATAATTATAGCGTTTTTGGTGTGTGCTGGCAGACTCTCCCTCTGTCTCCCCAAAGGGCTAGTGGGTCCTGTCCTCTGTCAGAGCATTCCCGGTGTGTGTGCTGTGTGTCGGTACGTGTGTGTCGACATGTATGAGGACGATGTTGGTGAGGAGGCGGAGAAATTGCCTGTAATGGTGATGTCACTCTCTAGGGAGTCGACACCGGAATGGATGGCTTATTTAGAGAATTACGTGAGAATGTCAACACGCTGCAAGGTCGGTTGACGACATGAGACGGCCGACAATCTATTAGGACCGGTCCAGGCGTCTCAGAAACACCGTCAGGGGTTTTTAAAAAAACGCCCATTTACCTCAGTCGGTCGACACAGACACGGACACTGAATACAGTGTCGACGGTGAATAAACAAACGTATTTCTCATTAGGGCCACACGTTAAGGGCAATGAAGGAGGTGTTACGTGTTTCTGATACTACAAGTACCACAAGAAAGGGTATTATGTGGGAGTGAAAAAACTACCTGTAGTTTTTCCTGAATCAGATAAAATAAAATGAAGTGTGTGATGATGCGTAGGGTTACCCCGATAGCAAATATTGGCGTTATACCCTTTCCCGCCAGAAATTAGGGTACGTTGGGAAACACCCCTTAGGGTGATAAGGCGCTCACACGCTTATCAAGTGGCGTTACCGTCTCCAGATACGGCCGCCCTCAAGGAGCCAGCTGATAGGAAGCTGGAAAAATATCCTAAAAAGTATATACACACATACGGTGGTTATACTGCGACCAGCGATCGCCATCAGCCTGGAGATGCAGTGCTGGGTTGGCTTGGTCGGATTCCCTGACTAAAAATATTTTATTCATGTACAGCATTTAATAGGATGCATTCTATATATATGTATGTGAGATGCACAGAGGGATATTTGCTCTCTGGCATCAAGATAAGTGCGTTGTCCATATCTCCCAGAAGATGTCAGGGACACGACAGTGGTCAGGTGATACAGATCCCATACGGCAGATGGAAGTATTGCTGTATAAAGGGAAGGAGTTATTTGGGGGTCGGTCCATCGGACCTGGGGACCACAGCAACAGCTGGGAAATCCAACCTTTTTTACCCCAAGTTACATCTCAGCTAAAAAAGACACCGTCTTTTCAGCCTCAATCTTTCCTTTCCCATGAGGGCATGCAGGCAAAAGGCCAGTCATATCTGTAGACTGCAGCAGGCAGCCCTTTCCCAGGAAAAGAAGCCCTCCACCGCGTCTGCCAAGTCCTCAGCATGACGCTGGGGCCGTGCAAGCGGACTCAAGGTGGGGGGGTAGTCTCAAGAGTCTCAGGGCGCAGTGGGATCACTCGCAAGTTGACCCCTAGATCGTACGAGTATTATCCCAGGGGTAAAGATTGGAGAGTCGAGACATCTTCTCCTCGCAGGTTCCTGAAGTCTGCTTTACCAACGGCTCCCTCCGACAGGGAGGCAGCATTGGAAACAATTCACAAGCTGTATATCCAGCAGGTGATAATCAAAGTACCCATCCTACGACAAGGAAAAGGGTATTATTTTTCCACACTATATTGTGGTACTGAAGCCAGACGGCTTGGTGACACATAGTCTAAATCTAAAATGTTTTGAACACTTACATAAAAGGTTCAAATCGAGATAAAGTCACTCAGAGCAGTGATAGCGAACCGGAAAAAAGGGGACTATATGGTGTCCCTGGACATCAAGGATTACCTCCATGTCCAAATTTTGTCCTTCTCATCAAGGGTACCTCTGGTTCGTGGTACAGAACTGTCAATATCAGTTTCAGACGATGCCGTTTGAATTATCCACGGCACCCCGGGCCTTTTTACCAAGGTAATGGCCGAAAAGATGTTTCTTCAAAGAAAAAAGGCATCTAAATTATCCCTTACTTGCACGACCTAAAAAGGGCAAGTTCCAGAGAACAGTTGGAGGTCGGAAGAGCACTATCTAAAGTAGTTCTTCGACGGCACGACTGGATTCTAAATATTCCAAGAATCGCAGCTGTTTTCCGACGATACGTCTGCTGTTCCTAGGGATGATTCTGGACACGGTTCAGAAAAAGGTTTTTCTTCCCGAGGAAAAAGCCAAGGAGTTATCCGACCTGTCAGGAACCTCCTAAAACCAGGAAAGGTGTCTGTACATCAATGCACAAGAGTCCTGGGAAAAATGGTGGCTTTTTACGAAGCAATTCCATTCGGCAGATTCCATGCAAGAATTTTCCAAAGGGATCTGTTGGACAAATGGTCAGGGTCGCATCCTCAGATGCACCTGCGAATAACCCTGTCGCCAAGGACAAGGGTATATCTTCTGTGGTGGTTGCAAAAGGCTCATCTATTGGAGGGCCGCAGATTCGGCATACAGGATTTGATCCTGGTGACCACGGACGCCAGCCTGAGAGGTTGGGGAGCAGTCACACAAGGAAGAAACTTCCAGGGGGTATGGACGAACCTGGAAAAGTCTCTTCACATAAACATTCTGGTACTAAGAGCAATCTAAAATGCTCTAAGCCAGGCGGAACCACTCCTGCAAGGAAAACCGGTGTTGATTCAGTCGGACAACATCACGGCGGTCGCCCATGTAAACAGACAGGGCGGCACAAGAAGCAGGAGTGCAATGGCAGAAGCTACCAAGATTCTTCGCTGGGCGGAGAATCACGTAATAGCACTGTCAGCAGTGTTCTTCCCGGGCGTGGACAACTGGGAAGCAGACTTCCTCAGCAGACACGATATTCACCCGGGAGAGGGGGGTCTTCATCCAGAAGTCTTCCACATGCTAGTAAACTGTTGGGAAAGACCAATGGTAGACATGATGGCGTCTCGCCTCAACAAGAAACTGGACAAGTATTGCGCCAGGTCAAGAGATCCACAGGCAATAGCTGTGGACGCACTGGTAACACCTTGGGTGTACAAATCAGTATATGTGTTTCCTCCTCTGCCTCTCATACCAAAGGTATTGAAGATTATACGGTGAGGAGGAGTAAGAACAATACTAGTGGCTCCGGATTGGCCAAGAAGGACTTGGTACCCGGAACTTCAAGAGTTGGTCACGGACGACCCGTGCCCTCTGCTTCTGAGAAGGGACCTGCTACAACAGGGTCCCTGTCTCTTTCAAGACTTACCGCGGCTGCGTTTGACGGCATGGCGGTTGAACGCCAGATCCTAAAAGGGAAAGGCATTCCAGAAGAAGTCATTCCTACCTTGATTAAGGCAAGGAAGGAAGTCACCGCGAAACATTATCACCGCATTTGGCGAAAATATGTCGCGTGGTGCGAGGATCGGAGTGTTCCGACGGAGGAATTTCAACTGGGTCGTTTCCTACATTTCCTACAATCAGGATTGTCTATGGGTCTCAAATTGAGATCTATTAAGGTTCAAATTTCGGCCCTGTCAATATTCTTCCAAAAAGAATTGGCCTCAGTTCCTGAGGTACAGACTTTTGTTAAAGGAGTACTGCATATACAGCCTCCTGTGGTGCCTCCGGTGGCACCGTGGGATCTAAATGTAGTTTTAGATTTCCTCAAATCCCATTGGTTTGAACCATTGAAAAAGGTGGATTTTAAATATCTCACATGGAAAGTGACTATGTTACTGGCCCTGGCTTCCGCCAGGAGAGTATCTGAATTGGCGGCTTTATCTTATAAAAGCCCTTATCTAATCTTCCATTCGGATAGGGCAGAACTGAGGACTCGTCCGCATTTTCTCCCTAAGGTGGTATCAGCGTTTCACCTGAACCAACCTATTGTGGTGCCTGCGGCCACTGGCGACTTGGAGGACTCCAAGTTGTTGGACGTTGTCAGAGCCTTAAAAAATATACATTTCAAGGACGGCTGAAGTCAGAAAATCTGACTCGCTGTTGATACTATATGCACCCAACAAGTTGGGTGCCCCTGCTTCTAAGCAGACGATTGCTCGTTGGATTTGTAACACAATTCAACTTGCTCATTCTGTGGCAGGCCTGCCACAGCCTAAATCTGTTAAGGCCCATTCCACAAGGAAGGTGGGCTCATCTTGGGCGGCTGCCCGAGGGGTCTCGGCATTACAATTCTGCCGAGCAGCTACGTGGTCGGGGGAAAACACGTTTGTAAAATTCTACAAATTTGATACCCTGGCAAAAGAGGACTTGGAATTCTCTCATTCGGTGCTGCAGAGTCATCCGCACTCTCCCGCCCGTTTGGGAGCTTTGGTATAATCCCCATGGTCCTTTCAGGAACCCCAGCATCCACTTAGGACGATAGAGAAAATAAGAATTTACTTACCGATAATTCTATTTCTCGGAGTCCGTAGTGGATGCTGGGCGCCCATCCCAAGTGCGGATTATCTGCAATACTGTACATAGTTATTGTTAACAAATTCGGGTTATATTGTTAAGGAGCCATCTTTAAGAGGCTCTTTCTGTTATCATACTGTTAACTGGGTTTAGATCACAAGTTGTACGGTGTGATTGGTGTGGCTGGTATGAGTCTTACCCGGGATTCAAATTGCCTCCCTTATTGTGTACGCTCGTCCGGGCACAGTACCTAACTGGAGTCTGGAGGAGGGTCATAGGGGGAGGAGCCAGTGCACACCACCTGATCTGGTAAAAGCTTTACTTTTTTGTGCCCTGTCTCCTGCGGAGCCGCTATTCCCCATGGTCCTTTCAGGAACCCCAGCATCCACTACGGACTCCGAGAAATAGAATTATCGGTAAGTAAATTCTTATTTTTACAAACGTATTTGCTCCTGACCAAGTAGCTGCTCGGCAAAGTTGTAAAGCCGAGACCCCTCGGGCAGCCGCCCAAGATTAGCCCACCTTCCTTGTGGAGTGGGCATTTACAGATTTTTGGCTGTGGCAGGCCTGCCACAGAATGTGCCAGCTGAATTGTACTACAAATCCAACGAGCAATAGTCTGCTTAGAAGCAGGAGCACCCAGCTTGTTGGGTGCATACAGGATAAACAGCGAGTCAGATTTCCTGACTCCAGCCGTCCTGGAAACATATATTTTCAGGGCACTGACAACGTCTAGCAACTTGGAGGCCTCCAAGTCCCTAGTAGCCGCAGGCACCACCAATAGGTTGGTTCAGGTGAAACGCTGAAACCACCTTGGGGAGAAACTGAGGACGAGTCCTCAATTCCGCCCTGTCCGAATGGAAAATCAGATAAGGGCTTTTTCAGGATAAAGCCGCCCATTCTGACACGCGCCTGGCCCAGGCCAGGGCCAACAGCATGACCACTTTTCATGTGAGATATTTTAACTCCACAGATTTAAGTGGTTCAAACCAATGTGACTTTTGGAACCCAAAACTACATTGAGATCCCAAAGTGCCACTGGAGGCACAAAAGGAGGCTGTATATGCAGTACCCCTTTTACAAACGTCTGAACTTCAGGGACTGAAGCTAGTTCTTTTTTGGAAGAAAATTGACAGGGCCGAAATTTGAACCTTAATGGACCCCAATTTCAGGCCCATAGACACTCCTGTTTGCAGGAAATGTAGGAATCGACCCAGTTGAATTTCCTCCGTCGGGCCTTACTGGCCTCGCACCACGCAACATATTTTCGCCAATTGCGGTGATAATGTTTTTGCTGTTACATCCTTCCTGGCTTTGATCAGGATAGGGATGACTTCATCTGGAATGCCTTTTTTCCTTCAGGATCCGGCGTTCAACCGCCATGCCGTCAAACGCAGCCGCGGTAAGTCTTGGAACAGACAGGGTCCTTGCTGGAGCAGGTCCCTTCTTAGAGGTAGAGGCCACGGATCTTCCGTGAGCATCTCTTGAAGTTCCGGTTACCAAGTTCTTCTTGGCCAATCCGGAACCACGAATATAGAGCTTACTCCTCCCCATCTTATCAATCTCAGTACCTTGGGTATGAGAGGCAGAGGAGGGAGCACATACCCTGACTGGTACACCCACGGTGTTACCAGAGCGTCTACAGCTTATTGCCTGAGGGTCCCTGGACCTGGCGCAATACCTGTCGAGTTTTTAATCATGTGGAAGACTTCTGGGTGAAGTCCCCACTCTCCCGGGTGGAGGTCGTGCTGAGGAAGTCTGCTTCCCAGTTGTCCACTCCCGGAATGAATACTGCTGACAGTGCTATCACATGATTTTCCGCCCAGCGAAGAATCCTTGCAGCTTCTGCCATTGCCCTCCTGCTTCTTGTGCCACCCTGTCTGTTTACGTGGGTGACTGCCGTGATGTTTTCCGACTGGATCAACACCGGCTGACCTTGAAGCAGAGGTCTTGCTAAGCTTAGAGCATTGTAAATGTCCCTTAGCTTCAGGATATTTATGTGAAGTGATGTCTCCAGGCTTGACCATAAGCCCTGGATATTCCTTCCCTGTGTGACTGCTCCCCAGCCTCGCAGGCTGGCATCCGTGGTCACCAGGACCCAGTCCTGAATGCCTAATCTGCGGCCCTCTAGAAGATGAGCACTCTGCAACCACCACAGGAGGGACACCCTTGTCCTTGGTGACAGGGTTATCCGCTGATGCATCTGAAGATGCGACCCAGACCATTTGTCCAGCAGGTCCCACTGGTGCGTGGAATCTGTCGAATGGGATTGCTTCGTAGGAAGCCACCATTTTACCCATAACCCTTGTGCATTGATGCACTGAGACTTGTCTCGGTTTTAGGAGGTTCCTGACTAGCTCGGATAACTCCCTGGCTTTCTCCTCCGGGAGAAACACCTTTTTCTGGACTGTGTCCAGGATCATCCCTAGGAACAGAAGACACGTCGTCGGAACCAGGTGCGATTTTGGAATATTGAGAATCCAATCGTGCTGCCGCAACACTACCTGAGATAGTGCTACACCGACCTCCAACTGTTCCCTGGATCTTACCCTTATCAGGGAATTGTCCAAGTAAGGGATAACTAAAATTCACTTCCTTCGAAGGAATATCATCATTTCGGCCATTACCTTGGTAAAGACCCGGGGTGCCGTGGACCATCCATACGGCAGCGTCTGAACTGATAGTGACAGTTCTGTACCATAAACCTGAGGTACCCTTGGTGAGAAGGGTACATTTTGACATGAAGGTAAGCATCCTTGATGTCCCAAGACATCATGTAGTCCCCTTCTTCCAGGTTCGCAATCACTGCTCTGAGTGACTCAATCTTGAATTTGAACCTCTGTATGTAAGTGTTCAAAGATTGTAGATTTAGAATCGGTCTCACTGAGCCGTCCGGCTTCGGTACCACAACAGTGTGGAATAATACCACGTTCCCTGTTGCAGGAGGGGTATCTTGATTATCACCTGCTGGGAATACAGCTTGTGAATGGCTTCCAAAACTGTCTCCCTGTCAGAAGGAGACATCGGTAAAGCCGACTTTAGGAAACGGCGAGGGGGAGACGTCTCGAATTCTAATTTGTACCCCTGAGATATCACCTGAAGGATCCAGGGGTCTACTTGCGAGTGAGCCCACTGCGCGCTGAAATTCATTGAGACGGGCCCCCCACCGTGCCTGATTCTGCTTGTAAAGCCCCAGCGTATACTGAGGGCTTGGCAGAGGCGGGAGAGGGTTTCTGTTCCTGGGAACTGGCTGATTTCTGCAGCCTTTTTCCTCTCCCTCTGTCACGGGGCAGAAATGAGGAACCTTTTGCCCGCTTGTCCACGAAAAGACTGCGCCTGATAATACGGCGTCTTCTCATGTTGAGAGGCGACCTGGGGTACAAACGTGGAATTCCCAGCTGTTGCCGTGGCCACCAGGTCTGAAAGACCGACCCCAAATAACTCCTCCCTTAATAAAACAATACTTCCAAATGCCGTTTGGAATACGCATCACCTGACCACTGACGTGTCCATAACCCTCTACTGGTAGAAATGGACAACGCGCTTAGACTTGATGCCAGTCGGCAAATATTCCGCTGTGCATCACGCATATATAAAAATGCATCTTTTAAATGCTCTATAGGCAAAAATATACTGTCCCTATCTAGGGTATCAATATTTTCAGTCAGGGAATCCGACCACGCCAACCCAGCACTGCACATCCAGGCTGAGGCGATTGCTGGTCGCAGTATAACACCAGTATGTGTGTAAATACCTTTTAGGATACCCTCCTGCTTTCTATCAGCAGGATCCTTAAGGGCGGCCATCTCAGGCGAAGGTAGAGCCCTTACAAGCGTGTGAGCGCTTTATCCCCCCTAGGGGGTGTTTCCCAACGCACCCTAACCTCTGGCGGGAAAGGATATAATGCCAATAACATTTTAGAAATTATCCGTTGTTATCGGGGGAAACCCACGCATCATCACACACCTCATTTAATTTCTCAGATTCAGGAAAACTACAGGTAGTTTTTCCTCACCGAACATAATACCCCTTTTTTGGTGGTACTCGTATTATCAGAAATGTGTAAAACATTTTTCATTGCCTCAATCATGTAACGTGTGGCCCTACTGGAAGTCACATTCGTCTCTTCACCGTCGACACTGGAGTCAGTATCCGTGTCGGCGTCTATATCTGCCATCTGAGGTAACGGGCGCTTTAGAGCCCCTGACGGCCTATGAGACGTCTGGACAGGCACAAGCTGAGTAGCCGGCTGTCTCATGTCAACCACTGTCTTTTATACAGAGCTGACACTGTCACGTAATTCCTTCCAACAGTTCATCCACTCAGGTGTCGACCCCCTAGGGGGTGACATCACTATTAAAGGCAATCTGCTCCGTCTCCACATCATTTTTCTCCTCATACATGTCGACACAAAAGTACCGACATACAGCACACACACAGGGAATGCTCTGATAGAGGATAGGACCCCACTAGCCCTTTGGGGAGACAGAGGGAGAGTTTGCCAGCACACACCAGAGCGCTATATATATACAGGGATAACCTTATATAAGTGTTTTTCCCCTTATAGCTGCTGTATAGTTAATACTGCGCCTAATTAGTGCCCCCCTCTCTTTTTTTTTAACCCTTTCTGTAGTGTAGTGACTGCAGGGGAGAGACAGGGAGCTTCCCTCCAACGGAGCTGTGAGGGAAAATGGCGCCAGTGTGCTGAGGAGATAGGCTCCGCCCCTTTTTCGCGGACTTTTCTCCTGCTTTTTTATGGATTCTGGCAGGGGTTAAATGCATCCATATAGCCCAGGAGCTATATGTGATGCATTTTTTTTGCCATCCAAGGTGTTTTTATTGCGTCTCAGGGCGCCCCCCCCCAGCGCCCTGCACCCTCAGTGACCGAAGTGTGAAGTGTGCTGAGAGCAATGGCGCACAGCTGCAGTGCTGTGCGCTACCTTGTTGAAGACAGGACGTCTTCTGCCGCCGATTTTCCGGACCTCTTCTGCCTTCTGGCTCTGTAAGGGGGCCGGCGGCGCGGCTCTGGGACCCATCCAAGCTGGGCCTGTGATCGTCCCTCTGGAGCTAATGTCCAGTAGCCTAAGAAGCCCAATCCACTCTGCACGCAGGTGAGTTCGCTTCTTCTCCCCTTAGTCCCTCGATGCAGTGAGCCTGTTGCCAGCAGGTCTCACTGAAAATAAAAAACCTAATCTAAAACTTTCACTAAGAAGCTCAGGAGAGCCCCTAGTGTGCACCCTTCTCGTTCGGGCACAGAGATCTAACTGAGGCTTGGAGGAGGGTCATAGGGGGAGGAGCCAGTGCACACCAGATAGTCCTAAAGCTTTCTTTAGGTGTGCCCAGTCTCCTGCGGAGCCGCTATTCCCCATGGTCCTTACGGAGTCCCCAGCATCCACTTAGGACGTTAGAGAAAGAGAGAGTGTCACTAAGACTCGTCCGTCTTCTGGAGACGTGGGTGAGTAAGAGCAAAAACATTTTTATCAGGAGGAGTATACTGAACATATAAGGTAATCGGCGGAACAAAATGACCTAACAGTGAAAAAGGGGGGTGTT
Source organism: Pseudophryne corroboree (assembly GCF_028390025.1). Taxonomy (NCBI): domain Eukaryota; kingdom Metazoa; phylum Chordata; class Amphibia; order Anura; family Myobatrachidae; genus Pseudophryne; species Pseudophryne corroboree. Next base: position 282,081,372 of record NC_086445.1, on the reverse strand, counting down.
AAGACTTATCTATGTGTGGGCTACGAATGATGGAAAGCGGTGAGAATATGAAGCCAAGGTACATATTGGTAGCTAACAGAAACAGGACTGAAGCAGAAAGCGATAACTGGATAGAGAAGGACAGATGCGAGAATTAGATAAATTTAGTCACAGAAATCCCCAAAGGGGGGGGTAGCGTATAAGAAGAATGAATGAAAGTAGGGGGCTGACTCAGCCAAATTCAAAGAATGAGTAGGCATGAGAGCAGGGAGCGGATTTAGTTACATTTAGTAGATACAGTAGAATTAACATTCATTGAAGGGTGAAAAAACTGTAGAGTAGAACAACGTGTTCTGCATAACGTGAGGGTAGGAGTGTTCCGCTAAAAGAGTCAAGCATGAGAGCCCCGGGCGCACAATCTGTCTAAAGAGATAACATTAAGAGAAAAACAAGATTTAAACTGTCTATAACAACGTAACAATTAAGCCATGGACCAGTCATGTGACGGTGGAACGGGTTTGGATGCTGAAGCAGACTGTTGTTGGCATATTTCCGGGATGTCTTCCAGGAGACCAAACAACTTCAGCAGGTCGTAACCTTGTGCTGGAGTCTTAACAACGTGAGTCGTACCATTTCTAGTGACCATAAGCTGGAAAGGGAAGCCCCACTTGTACTTGATAGAGTGGGTTCTCAAAGTCTTAGTGACATTTAGGAGATCCCTCTGTTTCTTAAGTGTCAATGGAGCCAGATCCTGAAACAGTTGAAGTTGGGACCCAGAATAGGAAACCGCTGTAAGTCCTCTTACGGCGGCCATGATCTGTTCCTTTGCTTTATAGTAATGAAAACGAAGGATGACATCCTGTGGAGGTTGAGTCGGGGGGGTTTGGGGTGTAGAGCTCCATGAGCCCAGTCCAGATGCAGGTGGGCAACAGGAATGTCAGGAGCTAGGTGTAGGAAAAGGCCCCCTAAATAGGCAGGAAGAGAGTCGTCCGTTTCTGTTTCTGGAATGTTGCGTATGCAGATATTAATCCGCCTATTTAGATTTTCAATGTCCTCGAGGTGATCCTTATATGACTCCAAGTCAGCCCGGAGATCAGTAAATTTTTGGTCCATCACGCTCTGATACTGGCAGATTTCATCTACTTTCTGTTCAAGAGTGTTCGTTCTGGAGCCTAGATCAGCAAGCTCAGCTTTAAAGTCTGCAAGGGCAGATCTAATTTCTGATTGGATCGTCTTAGTGACAATAGAGATCACATCGTTAGCCGACAGAGGAGGGTCGGTAGATGGTGAGGAGCCGGCAGCGGTCGATAAAGTCGATATATCCTCCTCTGTGGGAGGATGTTTCGGAAGAGAACCGGCTTTTTCCCACGCCCTAAGGATACTGGGTTTGGATGGAGCAGGTGCCTTTCGGCGCTTCTGTGGCATACCGTGCAGAGGACCATATACCAGAGCAGGGAGTTGGAGAGCGGCAGGATTCAACTGATATTACGGAGTTTCCCTTGGCAGTAAGGTAGAATAGGTACAGGCTCACAAGAACAATCAAAATGACAGCAATAGGTATCCGCTAAAAAGGTGTGCGGTTATGCCCTTAATCGGGTCAGGTCATCTCGTGAGTTAAAGAAGTAACAGCATCGTCATCATGAGAGCGAAGGGGAGCACTGAATTAGCAGAGGCGTCTTCTGTGCATGGTGCCGGCAGCACGCTGCGACCGAGTCAGACGCAGTTGATCCGTTAATGATATCACACTAAAGTGCATGGCGGGTAGCTAAGATTCCCTGTCAGGTTGGCTGAGGGGTTAACCAGAAGGTGTCGGAAGCGAATGCTTAAAACTAGTGTACAGTGAAAGTCAGTCAGATGGATGTGGGATAGAGGATGTAATGATGGGAACAGGTCTCACTGTGTAAACACTCACCAGCCCAGCGGGGTTACAGGGGTCCAGGGATACACTCTCAGGGTCCACAGCTTGGACAAGCAGCTCTGTTGAGATGGAGGTCAGATGCCCTGCAGCACAGTGCTGCCGTGAGTCTAAACGACCGCCCCCCCCCCCCCCCCCCAGCAGGAGGCTGAGCGTGGTGTGTGGTGTGCACCGGGCACCTGCTTCTGCGGCCGTTGCTATGGCCGCCGGGTGACTTCCGCTGCTGGCGATCCGTCTCGCTCCAACAGAGCAGGCGATCAGAGGTGGCGGCGGTAGCTGTAGCGGCGGGGCCGGGAGGCCTGGCGGTAATGAGCGGGGCGTCCAGGGCTGATTGAGCCTCTGTTCCGCGGCGTGCAGGGTGCTGGAGACGCGCACCGGCCCAGGCTCCAACTCGAGGCCCCGGTCTAAGGAATCCAAATAGGCCGCAGTCCGCGGGAGCTCCAGGAGTTGCTCCCCGACTCCGCAACAGTTATTCAGCTCCCCCAGTGTGTTCCACAGTGGTAAGGCCGCTGGTAGAGGTATTCCCAGCTTTCCTTTCTGTTCAGTTTTATAATCCCTTTTTCATTGCAAGATGGGTTTAAAGTTTTCCTTCTGTTGTCAGTGTTGCTATTCCAAAGCTTTTGGGTACACACTTTTCTTTTTTTTTTTAAGTCCCACCGCCATTTCTGTCAGTTATTTCAGGTCATTGAATCATGGTTATTTCTGTCAGTTATTACAGTTCCGGAAAGATTTCATTCAAATCCATTCAATGGAAGGCACAGAACAGGCTTCCTGTGTCAAAATTATGGACCCTAACCCCCCTAAAACCTGGCCAGGATTTAACTGGACCACCTTGCGTTGGTTTCAACCCAATCGGTGCCTACGTGTCCGAATACATATCTGGACAGACAAACAAACAGACCAATTAATTTTATATATAATATGGGGACTGCAGACTCAACCCTGATGTGTTAAACTCCAAAAGGTGAAGATGGTGTAAACCACTTTATGCCTATGGAAGCATATTCGTAAAAGACAGCTCTTGCAGCCGTCAGAAACGGACAGTGTCATTTGCAGTGTAAGCTTTCCAGGAGGAGTTATTCAAAATGTGAAAGATTCCTCCGATACCACAGCAGCGGATCTGAGGCAATATGCTAATGACGCTGTCACGTGGATTTATACACATTTGCCCCATGACGACGTCTCTGATCTGCCGCTTTCATAGAAAGATGTGCCACCATGCCTCTGAGCAACCCTATGCTTGCTCAAAATGTCCGTTGCAGGTAAGGCTGTACAATTGCTTACAAGTTCACAGACATGCCTACTTTTGTTGCCTACACATTAAAATGTGCTAGAACCCAAATAGTAAATCTTGTAAGTTATTACAAATGCAATAATTTAGTGAAAGGAAAAGCAAAAGGAGGAACTGTAATGGTAAAACTGAAAGGGTTGGGTATTTTGAGGAAGGCAAATTTCTGACTGCCTAGATTAGCAAATTTTGCTCTGTATTTGCTATTAAGAGATGTCGCCTACACAGGAGAGGAAAGATTTACTCTACTGTTATAGTATGTATACAAATATAGATGTATATACACACAACGTTTCACTTGTCTCAAAACTATTAACTAGATAAGGCAATAGATCCAGAAGCACTGTACTGTATACAGATGTGTCCTCATACATCTAGCCTGACTACACCATGCAGCGTGTGATGCCTGACGTGTGCAACTCTGCTGGCGTTGGGCATCTTTTTGCTGAAAATGTGTCTTAGTTGCAAACGAGATGCGAATATGACACCCCAGGAGACTCTGCTGATTTTAAATTGAAATATGATACTTGTAAATTGTGTGTGACTGAGACTGTATATGGAACAGAACTTGTATATAAATAAAAACATTACTTCATATACAGATTCAGGTACTCAGTCAAACACAGATATATCAGTGTCATATATCAAATTAATCAGCAATTAATTAAGAAGCCCAACGTTAGCAGTCTCACAGGACCTGGCGCACTGAGAGGGGCTGTATGAAGATGTGTATATACAAAATTAGTACTTGCTTCACTAGTAATCAGACTTTCTATTCACTCAGCATAATTTCAGGTATTTGGAGAATGGCTAATTTTGTTTCATTAAGCAAAAAATAGTAGGGTTGTCTACCTAGTTAGGAATTTGGCTGCTAAGCAAATGGGCAGCAGCCTGAAAGGTCACTTGTCAGCACTCTCATAGATGGTGGTCTCTGTCTCTCAGTAAAACTCTACACTGCTGTAATCTATCTCCTCAGCTGTGTTCAAGCATAGATATCCTTTAAACCTGAATTGTAATGGTGGAACTTGGGAAGCTTTGCTATGTGGTTTTCGAAATATCAGAAATGGGGACTTTTAAAAAAAACAAGCAAAAAAAACTTTATTTGGTGAGCTCATAGAAATAGACAATACTAATAAAAAACAAAAAACTAATACAAAGTGCAAAGCGGCCAAGCCATTTTACCTAGATAAAATGAATGTAGTAATAAACATTCTACGTGGAGCAAGGGAGTGAGAGCATGGATGGATAGGGATACACGGGTAACAGGACTACAGAGAAAGGAGAAATGCCATGAAGAATATTAAATGTTGGGAGAAAAATGCCAGAAGAAATAGTAGTAGTAGTAGTAGTAGTACATGTGGCTTTTCTATTAGCTCCTAACATTGTGCACTATGTTATGAACAGGCTTTCGAAAACACTTTGAAGTCCTGGGAGGACAAGCAGAAGTATGATTCCTGTAAGCCTGCCCTTCGTCCTCTCCTGTACTCTATGCAAGCTGTCGACTTGGCTTCAGAAGAAGAGGTTGCACTGATTCATCTCTGCTCGCAAGCTGCAGAAGAACTCATCACAAGGTAAGTGACCTTTTATATCAATTTGATCAGTTAGGCCACCATTATGTTATATACAAAGGGTGTATTCCATTCTTGTGGGAAACTGCCGTCTTGTCGGAAAGACGGCAGTTTCTGTCAGGTCAGAAGGGGTTCCGACATATTCATTGCCGAGCCATTTTTTCCAACAAGTCAGGAATTCCTGACTTGTCGGAAAACACGTGGATCGGCAGAATAGCTGCGGATTGACGTGCTTTTATTCAGAAACGCGGCCAAATCAGACAGGTTTTGGCCCCGTTTCCGACAACCTCAATCCGACTTTTAAAAAAAAAAAAATGGATTGAGGAGATGAGACGGGGGAGCGGGGACATGTTTTGACGGTGGGCGGGTGAGGAGGACGGGAGAGGAGATGGAGCGGGGACTGTGAGGATGAGGAGGAGCTGAGAGGAGGAGACGGGTTGTGACCTACATTGCCAAAGCCGGGACCTCGTTTGCTGCAGCCGGGTGAGTGCCGTGAGGTCTGGCGGCGGCGCCGCATCCTCCTGCTACGCTGCTGCATAGCCACGGTGTTCCCTGCTCTCCCCGCTGCGAGGACCTGCTAGCGGGATGTTGCAGGAGGGCACCTGTTCAGTCTGTGTCCTTTCCGACTATGTCAATCCGACTTTTTAAAAAAAAATATACGTTATGGTAAGAACTTACAGTTGATATTTCTCCTAAATCCACAGGATAACAAGGGGATATGATGAAGCGACAGCGGATATGCACCAATCGGTCAAAGCTTTTCTGGCCTCCCAGCATGCAATGGGCCGGTCCATATATCCACGCCTCCTGGCTCAGGCAAATCAGTTGTATTCAAAAGCTCAAGGCAGGAGCATCATAGATAGCCCTAAAAAGGCGATAAGAACACACATGCACACCCTTCCGTATAAGAAGGAAGAGTTTAGTGAGTAAAAGGATCCTCAAATCAGGTGCGTCAGGGTGGGATTCCTGTGGATCCTGTGGACTAGGAGAAATACTGTTATTAACGGTACGTTCTTACCATAACGTATATTTCTCTGACGTCCTAGTGGATGCTGGGTACTCCGTAAGGACCATGGGGAATAGACGGGCTCCGCAGGAGACTGGGCACTCTTTAAAGAAAGATTAGGTACTACATCTGGTGTGCACTGGCTCCTCCCTCTATGCCCCTCCTCCAGACCTCAGTTAGAATCTGTGCCCGGCCAGAGCTGGATGCACTTAGTGGGCTCTCCTGAGTTCACTATAAAGAAAGTATTTGTTAGGTTTTTTATTTTCAGTGAGATCTGCTGGCAACAGACTCACTGCTACGTGGGACTTAGGGGAGAGAAGCAAACCTACCTGCTTGCAGCTAGCTTCTGCTTCTAAGGCTACTGGACACCATTAGCTCCAGAGGGATCGAACACAGGGCCCAACCTCGATCGTCCGTTCCCGGAGCCGCGCCGCCGTCCCCCTTGCAGAGCCAGAAGACGGAAGATTCCGGGAGAAAATCGGCGGCTGAAGACTCCGGTCTTCAATAAGGTAGCGCACAGCACTGCAGCTGTGCGCCATTGCTCCCACAGTACACCACACGCTCCGGTCACTGGTGGGTGCAGGGCGCTGGGGGGGGGGGCGCCCTGGGCTGCAATTAGTATACCTTCTTGGCAAAAAGCACATAATACAGTTTTAAACTGTATGTGTGCCCAATCCCCCGCCATAATTTTTATAAAAAAAGCGGGAGAAGCCCGCCGCTGAAGGGGCGGGGCTATCTTCCTCAGCATAGCCAGCGCCATTTTTTCTTCACAGCTCCGCTGGAAGGACGCTCCCCAGGCTCTCCCCTGCATTATACACTACGGAAAGGGTAAAAAAGAGAGGGGGGGCACATAAATTTAGGCGCAGAATTGTGATAATAAGCAGCTATTGGGGGAAAAATTCACTTAGTATAGTGTAAATCCCTCTGTTATATAGCGCTCTGGTGTGTGCTGGCATACTCTCTCTCTGTCTCCCCAAGGACTTTGTGGGGTCCTGTCCTCAGTCAGAGCATTCCCTGTGTGTGTGTGCGGTGTGTCGGTACGGCTGTGTCGACATGTTTGATGAGGACGCTTACGTGGAGGCGGAGCAGGAGCCGTTAGTTGTGATGTCGCCCCCTGCGGGGCCGACACCAGAGTGGATGGATATGTGGAAGGTATTAACCGACAGTGTCAACTCCTTGCATAAAAGGTTCGATGACGTAACAGCTTTGGGACAGCCGGCGTCTCGGCCCGCGCCTGCCCAAGCGTCTCAGAGGCCATCAGGGGCTCAAAAACGCCCGCTACCTCAGATGGCAGACACAGATGTCGACACGGAGTCTGACTCCAGTGTCGACGAGGATGAGACAAATGTACAATCCACAAGGGCCATCCGATGCATGATTACGGCAATGAAAAATGTGTTGCACATTTCTGACATTAACCCGGTTACCACAAAAAAGGGTATTATGTTTGGGGAGAAAAAGCAGCCAGTAACTTTTCCCCCATCTGATGAGTTAAATGAATTGTGTGAAGAAGCGTGGTGTTCCCCGGATAAGAAATTAGTGATTTCTAAGCGGTTACTAATGGCGTACCCTTTCCCGCCAACGGATAGGTTACGCTGGGAGACATCCCCTAGGGTGGACAAGGCGCTCACACGCTTATCAAAAAAGGTAGCACTGCCGTCTCAGGATATGGCCGCCTTAAAGGAGCCTGCAGATAGAAAGCAGGAGGCTATCCTTAAGTCTCTGTATACACACTCAGGTACTATACTGCGACCTGCTATTGCTTCGGCATGGATGTGTAGTGCTGCAGCAGCATGGTCTGATTCCCTGTCAGATAACATTGATTCCCTCGACAGGGATACTATTTTGCTAACCATAGAGCATATTAAAGACGTAGTCTTATATATGAGGGATGCACAGAGGGACATTTGCCGGCTGGCATCTAGAATTAATGCAATGTCTATTTCTGCCAGGAGAGTATTATGGACTCGGCAGTGGACAGGTGATGCTGATTCTAAAAGGTACATGGAAGTTTTGCCTTATAAGGGTGAGGAGTTATTTGGGGACGGTCTCTCGGACCTCGTGTCCACAGCAACAGCTGGGAAGTCGACTTTTTTACCCCAGGTTCCCTCACAGCCTAAGGAAGCACCGTATTATCAAGTACAGTCCTTTCGGCCCCAGAAAGGCAAGCGGGTCAGAGGCGCGTCCTTTCTGCCCAGAGGCAGGGGTAGAGGGAAAAAGCTGCACCAGACAGCTAGTTACCAGGAACAAAAATCCTCCACTGCTTCCACTAAGTCCACCGCATGACGCTGAGGCTCCACAGGTGGAGCCAGGTGCGATGGGGGCCCGTCTCCGGAACTTCAGCGACCAGTGGGTTCGCTCACAGGTGGATCTCTGGGTTCTACAAGTGGTATCTCAGGGATACAAGCTGGAGTTCGAGACGTCTCCCCCTCGCCGTTACCTCAAATCAGCCTTGCCAGCCACACCAAGGAAAGGGAGGTAGTACTGGCGGCAATTCACAAGCTGTACCTCCAGCTGGTGATAATCAAAGTTCCCCTCCTTCAACAGGGATGGGGTTACTATTCCACAATGTTTGTGGTACCGAAACCAGACAGTTCGGTGAGACCCATTCTAAATTTGAAATCCTTGAACACTTATATAAGGAAGTTCAAGTTCAAAATGGAATCACTCAGGGCGGTTATTGCAAGCCTGGAAGAGGGGGATTTTATGGTATCACTGGACATCAAGGATGCTTACCTACATGTCCCCATTTACCCACCTCACCAGGAGTACCTCCGATTTGTGGTACATGACTGCCATTACCAATTCCAGACGTTGCCGTTTGGTCTGTCCACGGCACCGAGGGTATTTACCAAGGTAATGGCCGTAATGATGATACTCCTTCGAAGGAAGGGAGTTATAATTATCCCATACTTGGACGATATCCTTATAAAGGTGAGGTCCATGGAGCAGTTGTTGGTCGGAGTAGCACTATCTCAGGAAGTGCTACAACAGCACGGCTGGATTCTGAATATCCCAAAGCCGCAGCTGGTTCCTACGACGCGTCTGCTGTTCTTGGGTATGATTCTGGACACAGAACAGAAGAAGGTGTTTCTCCCGGAGGAGAAGGCTAAGGAGTTGTCATCTCTGGTCACAGACCTCCTGAAACCAAAACAGGTCCGGATCGCATCTTCAGATGCATCGGTTGATCACCCTGTCCCCAAGGGCCAGGGTGTCTCTGCTGTGGTGGCTGCAGAGTGCTCATCTTCTCGAGGGCCGCAGATTCGGCATTCAGGACTGGGTCCTGGTGACCACGGATGCAAGCCTTCGAGGTTGGGGGGCAGTCACTCAGGGAAGAAACTTCCAAGGACAATGGTCGAGTCAGGAGACTTCCCTACACATAAATATTCTGGAACTAAGGGCCATTTACAATGCCCTAAGTCAAGCAAAACCCCTGCTTCAAAACCAGCCGGTGCTGATTCAGTCAGACAACATCACGGCGGTCGCCCATGTAAACCGACAGGGCGACACAAGAAGCAGGATGGCGATGGCAGAAGCCACAAGGATTCTCCGATGGGCGGAAAATCACATGATAGCACTGTCAGCAGTGTTCATTCCAGGAGTGGACAACTGGGAAGCAGACTTCCTCAGCAGGCACGACCTCCACCCGGGAGAGTGGGGACTTCATCCAGAAGTCTTCCAGCTGATTGTAAATCGTTGGGAAAGGCCACAGGTGGACATGATGGCGTCCCGCCTCAACAAAAAGCTAAAAAGATATTGCGCCAGGTCAAGGGACCCTCAGGCGATAGCTGTGGACGCTCTAGTGACACCGTGGGTGCACCAGTCGTTTTATGTGTTCCCTCCTCTTCCTCTCATACCAAAGGTACTGAGGATAATAAGAAGGAGAGGAGTAAGAACTATACTCATCGTTCCGGATTGGCCAAGAAGAACTTGGTACCCGGAACTACAAGAAATGATCTCAGAGGACCCTTGGCCTCTGCCGCTCCGACAGGACCTGCTACAGCAGGGGCCCTGTCTGTTCCAAGACTTACCGCGGCTGCGTTTGACGGTATGGCGGTTGAACGCCGGATCCTGATGGAAAAGGGCATTCCGGTTGAAGTCATTCCTACGCTGATAAAAGCTAGGAAGGATGTGACAGCAAAACATTATCACCGCATATGGCGAAAATATGTTGCTTGGTGTGAGGCTATGAAGGCCCCAACAGAGGAATTTCAGCTGGGTCGATTTCTGCACTTCCTACAGTCAGGAGTGACTATGGGCCTAAAATTGGGATCCATTAAAGTCCAGATTTCGGCCCTGTCTATTTTCTTTCAAAAAGAACTGGCTTCACTGCCTGAAGTTCAGACGTTTGTTAAGGGAGTGCTGCATATTCAGCCCCCTTTTGTGCCTCCAGTGGCACCGTGGGATCTCAACATAGTGTTGGATTTCCTAAAATCACATTGGGTTGAGCCACTTCAGACCGTGGAGTTGAAGTATCTCACGTGGAAAGTGGTCATGCTTTTGGCCTCGGCTTCGGCTAGGCGTGTGTCAGAATTGGCGGATTTGTCATGTAAAAGCCCTTATCTGATCTTCCATATGGACACGGCAGAATTGAGGACTCGTCCCCAATTTCTCCCTAAGGTGGTATCAGCGTTTCATTTGAACCAACCTATTGTGGTGCCTGCGGCTACTCGGGACTTGGAGGATTCCAAGTTGCTGGACGTAGTCCGGGCCCTAAAAATCTATGTTTCCAGGACGGCTAGAGTCAGGAAAACTGACTTGCTGTTTATCCTGCATGCACCCAACAAGCTGGGTGCTCCTGCTTCTAAGCAGACTATTGCTCGCTGGATCTGTAGCACGATTCAACTTGCACATTCTGCGGCTGGACTGCCGCATCCTAAATCGGTAAAAGCCCATTCAACGAGGAAGGGGGCTCTTCTTGGGCGGCTGCCCGAGGGGTCTCGGCTTTACAACTTTGCCGAGCTGCTACCTGGTCGGGATCAAACACGTTTGCAAAATTCTACAAGTTTGATACCCTGGCTGAGGAGGACCTTGAGTTTGCTCATTCGGTGCTGCAGAGTCATCCGCACTCTCCCGCCCGTTTGGGAGCTTTGGTATAATCCTCATGGTCCTTACGGAGTACCCAGCATCCACTAGGACGTCAGAGAAAATAAGAATTTACTCACCGGTAATTCTATTTCTCGTAGTCCGTAGTGGATGCTGGGAGCCCGTCCCAAGTGCGGACTTCTGCAATACTTGTATATAGTTATTGCTTAACTATAGGGTTAATGTTCTGAGCCATCTGTTGAATGAGGCTCAGTTTTTGTTCATACTGTTAACTGGGTATAGTTATCACAAGTTGTACGGTGTGATTGGTGTGGCTGGTATGAGTCTTACCCTGGATTCCAAATCCTTTCCTAGTAATGTCAGCTCTTCCGGGCACAGTTTCCCTAACTGAGGTCTGGAGGAGGGGCATAGAGGGAGGAGCCAGTGCACACCAGATGTAGTACCTAATCTTTCTTTAAAGAGTGCCCAGTCTCCTGCGGAGCCCGTCTATTCCCCATGGTCCTTACGGAGTACCCAGCATCCACTACGGACTACGAGAAATAGAATTACCGGTGAGTAAATTCTTATTTTCTCCGGCAGGGACCACAGGTTATCCACAGGATAACAATGGGATTTCCCAAAGCAATTTAGTGGTCGGGACGCTCCTGACTGGACAGGAGAATCCTTCGCCCGAATTCAGCGTCATGAGAGGCAAAGGGTATCCAAGGCATAATGACTAATGAATGTGTTAATGGAAGACCATGTGGCCGCCTTACATATCTGTTCTGCTGAAGCACCACATGGTGCTGCCCATGACGGACCTACCTTACGAGTAGAGTGAGCAGAGACATTAGCCGGAACAGGAAATTCAGCCTGACAAATATGCTTCTGAAATCGTCATCCGAAGCCATCTTGCCAGCGTCTGCTTGTCAGCAGGCCATCCTCTCTTGTGAAATCCGTAGAGATTGAAGAGAGCATCTGTCTTACTGATGGCACTGGTACGATCCACGTAGATCCTTAATGTACGAACCACGTCCAGCGATGCATCTCCCGCAGAAAGGCGCGGTACCTGGAAATCCGGGACTACAATTTCTTCATTAAGATGGAATTTAGACCCCACCTTCGGAAGATACCCACATCTAGTTCTGAGAACTGCTTTATCTGGATAAAAAAATCAGAAAAGGGGAATGCCATGATAATGCCCCTAAATCTGATACTCTTCTAGCTGACGCCATAGCCAGTAGAAAGAGAACTTTAGCTGTCAACCATTTAAGATCCACTTTATTAACTTGAAGGGCTTTCAGAACTAGACTTAAGTCCCAAGGCACTGTAGGAGGAACAAAAGGAGGTTGAATTCCCTGGAAAAAAGTATGCACATCCTGTAAATTTGGCAATTTTCTGTTGGAACCATATAATCAGTGCCGACACGTGCACTCTCAAGGAAGCCACCTTCAAACCTTTATCCATTCCTGCCTGAACGAATGCTAAGACCCTGGAAACTCTGAAGGACTGAGGGTCCATTTTCCATTCACTGCACCAATGAATATAGATTTGCCATATTCGGCGATAAATGTGAGCTGAGGAAGGTTTCCTTGCTCTGATCATAGTTTGAATTACCTGTTGTGAGAATCCTCTTGACTTCAGGATAGAGGTTTCAAGAGCGAGGCCATCAAAGACAGTCGATCGAGATGTCTGTGATAACAAGGACCCTGCATCAGTAGATCTGGACGTTGAGGGAGCAGAAGTGGAACATCCATCGACATCCTCTGCAGATCCAATGCCTTCAGGGCCAAGCCAGAGCTATTAGAATCACGGCACCTTTTCCTTGGTTTTTCTTTCTCACCACCCTGGGTAATAGGGTGATTGGAGGAAACACATAAGCCAGATGAAAATCCCATCTCACCAACAGGGCATCCACAAAGATCGCTCTGGGATCCTTTGTTCTTGACCCGTATGCGAGCACTTTGTTATTCAGACGGGACGCCATGAGATCTATCTCTGGCAACCCCCACTTGTCTATTAAAGTCTGGAATACCTCCGGGTGTAGAGCCCATTCGCTTGCCTGAATGGCGTGTCGACTGAGATAGTCCGCTTCCCAGTTTAGGACTCCCGGAATGAACCCTGCAGACAAAGCTGGATGATGAAGTTCTGCCCACTTTAGTATGTGACTTACCTCCTTCATCACTTTTCGGCTGCGAGTTCCTCCCTGATGGTTGAGGTACGCTACTGCCGTCGCATTGTCCGAGCAGATCTGGACTGGTTTTCCCCGAAGAATGTCCTTTGCCTGAATCAGTGCCATGTATATGGCCCGTAGTTCCAATATATTTATTGGCAGGCAACTTTCTTCCTTGGTCCATTGCCCCTGAAAACACAACCTTCCTGTCACTGCTCCCCAACCCTGGAGACTAAGATGTCAGAATTTCCCAATCTGATATCCAAAAGGGTCTCCCCTTGTCCAGATGGGATGTTTGTAGCTACCAGGCCAATGACCTTCTTACTACTAACGTAAGAACCATAGTCTGTGTTTTTATCGTCTGATGCAACCCATTCCATTGGCAAGAATCAGACTCTGCAGAGGCCTCGAGTGGAATTGTGCTTACTCCACCATGTCGAATGTTGACACCATCAAGCCCATCACGCGCATTGCTGCGTGAATGGATACCTTTTGACTGTGTAACAAGTCCTGAATCCTTGACTGAACCTTGTATATCTTGTTTAAAGGTAAAATTACTCTCTGAATACTTGAATCCAGTACAGCCCCCAAGTGAGTTATCCGCTGTGACAGAACCAGAGATGATTTTGCCCAATTTATGAGCCACCAGTGGTTCTGAATACTCATTGTTGTCTGTTGCAGATGACATAAGAGCAATTCCTTCATCTGTGCCAGGATTAAAAGATCATCGAGGTATGGAAATATTCTTATCTCCTGCTGGCGGAGATAAGCTGCCATTACCACCATAATCTTGGTAAGTACTCTGGGGGCTGTGGCTAACCCAAAAGGTAGGGCCTGGAACTGAAAATGCTGTTGGAGGATAGCGAACCTGAGATAGCACTGATGGGACAGTGCTATAGGAACATGTAGGTAAGCATCCTGTATGTCCAGGGATACCATATAATCCCCTGGCTCCATGGCCAAAATGATGGAACGTAATGTCTCCATGTGAAACCGAGGTACCCAAAGGTATTTGTTTAGCACTTTGAGATTGAGAATGGGCCGAAATTACCCATTTGGCTTCTGAACTAAAAACTGATTGGAGTAAAAATCCTGTCCTCGTTGTGCAGGAGGAACTGGAACTACTCCTGACTGAGGCTATTTCTGGACTGCCTCTAACGAAGCCCTGGCCTTCGTTTCTACCTGAAACGGGCTGGTACAAAATAAGACCTTCGAGGAGGGTGCTTCTTGAAGGCAAACGCATAACCTAGAGATACTGCTTCCTGCATCCAGACATCTGTTGTAGACTGCTGCCAGATCTGTGCAAACTGAAGATGTCGGCCCCCACCCTGGGGTCCCCCAGTTGGAGGCCCGCACCATCAGGCTGATGGCTTATTATCTGTTTTCCCAACTGGTCCTCTGGTAGCCCAATGCTTTTTAGTCTTACCAGACTTGTTGTATTGGGGCTGCTTGCCATCACTTTTTCCTTTAGCTTTTTCTTGAGACCGAAAGGGCAGAAAAGCCTGAAATTTAGGTTTAAAATTGTATGTGGAAGGAAACTTGACCTTCTTGGAGTCTGCTTCTGACTTCAGAATATCTGTCAATTCTTTACCAAAAAGAATATCTCCAAAAAAGGGCAAAGATTCCAAACCCTTCTTAGATTCTGAATCGGCTTTCCATATACGTAGCCAAACTGCTCTGCGAGCAGCTATTGTTGAAGCTGATGCCCTGGAGGCAATAGTACCCATATCCAATGCTGCTTCTTCCAAGAACATTGCAGCATGTTTTATACTGTATGTGCTATATGGGATTTTTGTTCTCTAGAAGCTATTGAAAAATCCCCCTCCAATGCATCAGCTCAGGCAGCCACTTCCTTTGCCATCCAAGCTGAAGCCATGGCTGGCCTTATGACCGCCCCAGACAGGGAAAATGTTTTTTTAGAAAACCATCCACTCTATTATCCGTGACATCATTTAATGGTAATGTAGATTTTCGCACTAATCGAATTACATGCATATCTACTTTAGGAGCCACCTCTCTTTTAAACAATCCCCAGCTGGAAGAGGATAATTGGAATTCCATTTCTTAGGAATTCTAAACTTCTTATTGGGCGTAGCCAAAGCCTCTTCCATGATTTCCGTCAGCTGATCTGACCCTGGAAACTCAGTCTTAACTGTTTTGGTACGTTTAACACAGGTGCCTTGGTTTTTAACACTGGCTTTGCTGAATCCTCTAAGGACAGAATGGCTTTCATAGCTTTAATTAACTCCGCTATATCCACTGAGCTGAGACCTTCCTCCTCCTCCTCGTATGCCGAAGTAGAATTAATTGAGCTTTCATCTTCCGATGAATCCTCATCTGAATCATGTGTAGCCTGTG
The DNA here is from genome assembly GCF_028390025.1 of Pseudophryne corroboree. Classification (NCBI taxonomy): domain Eukaryota; kingdom Metazoa; phylum Chordata; class Amphibia; order Anura; family Myobatrachidae; genus Pseudophryne; species Pseudophryne corroboree. The sequence goes on along the minus strand of NC_086445.1, from coordinate 282,066,060 downwards.
AAGGTGAAGATTTACTTACCACCGGCTTATCAGCTTGTTTCTTTTGAGAGGCTGCTGCTGGAAGTGATACACCATAGGTGGGGAGCTGCATGTAAGGGTTAATAGTGTAACCTATCCGTGGTACAGGAGTTGGAGGAATTATCCGTTCAGCTATACTGGATAAAGTCTGTGCAAACATAGCCCAAGGTGGATCCATCTGCACCTGAATCTGCCTTGTATTTTTCAATAACCCCTGGTGAAAGCTAAAACAATTTGCACACAAACCATCCTGAATCAGATCCTGAGAGGATAACACAGCTTTGCAAGATGAACTTTCTCACCTTTGCCGCTCTTAGACATGATAAATTATCAACACTTCCACAGTGTACTGCACAATTTATGACTGTAATCACTTTAAGCTTCTTAAAGTGACATGCAATCCGACCCTACCCATGCACCAGCATTGAGGATCGGAATAAACAAAACTGACAGAAATATAGTAAATTCAGCAATCACACTTAGCAGTCAGTCACATGTTATACATTAGTATAATAAGCAATATGAGCACATCATCAACTACAACTACATTTTAAGTATGTAAGAGAACATATTACTGCATCATGTTTAAACAGATCTAACGTATTCAGACACATTGCGAATGAAACAACAGTAAATGTATACAGACTCGTATGCAATAGGCACTTACTAACTATTCGTACTCAAAAGGGTAGAGACTTAGTGCTGTATTACCCGTACTCAGTAGAGTGGGATACAGGGAGATTTCACCTCGCTTCCAGGACCGATCAATACGTTAGCAAAACGCTGAGTGGATCCAGACGCTACTAGTGTACACTGCCGCTCCATGAACCTATAGTGTACACAGACGCACCAGTCACACAGCCGTCTGTGCTGCGACTGGGTCCCCTTCGTGTACAGCGTCTGAGACGGAAGCGGGAAACAGTTCATGGTGGGAGACTTGAAGGAAACTGGTCTTAAACTGGGGGGAGGAGCGACCAGGAGAGCGTCTGACTCCCCACTGCTGACATTAACCCCAGGGATCGCGGCCTCATACTGTTCCTGGAGCCTCTGATCCCTAAGCCTCCTCCCAAAACAGTGCGGCTGTGTCCGTATTCTCCTACTAAGCGGAACCGATGCCTTACCTTCTCCCCGTGCTCCGGCCACAGCCTGGTAACGACTGCTGGACCTTCTAGTATATCCGACACAGACGCCCGCCGAAACAGCACTGTACTCGTCGATGAGCGTTGTCGCGACCCGGCTGAGAGTTGTTGGAGCGACTCTTTCTAAGGTACGTATAAGACGTTGTTTAGAAAGATCACTCAAGAAAAAATAGTAAGTATAAAAATAAAAAAAGAGAACTTAGGGCTTCTAAAAACCAGCAGCCCTCTGACCAAGGTCCGGCTCCTGCCGCACCAAACAAAAAACTGATTTGCCTGTGCCAGGAGGCGGGGATATATGGACGGGCCCCTTGCATGCTGGGAGGCCGAAAAAGCTTTGACCGATTGGTGCAAATCTGCTGTCTCTTCATCATATGCCATTGTTATCCTGTGGATAACCCGTGGACTCTGCCGGAAAAATGTCGGCTTGGCATTGTCATTAAATACTGGCTTGTCGGATCCTTTCCGTCAGAAAAGGATCCAACAGCCATTGAATACACCCCTAAGATGTAAAAGGCAGTTTATGTTTATAAAGAAAAGTGGTTTCATTTATTTACCAAAGTGAATTTTATGTTGTATGTTTAGAACAAATTTCTTGCAAATAGACTAAACCCTTACTACTCTCTTTGATACACCCTGTCCAGGTTAGCTTTGTCCCATTTAGGAAGAAACTTGGTAATACAAGAGGCACTACTGATGGCATTCACCACATTAATGTGCATAAGCTTCCTTCAGTCGTTCCTGCCCTAGACGTTGAAAAGACTTTTATGTGGTCTACTTGGCCATTCATGATCCAGACTCTCCATACTTTTGGGTTTCTAGTTAAATTTGGGCAGACAACCCTTCTAAGGTAGTCTCTGCGAGTATGGGTCTTAGGGTCGACATGCATTAGGTTGACAGTCATGAGGCCGACCACTATTGGTCAACAGTGACTAGGTCGACACCTGAAAAAGGTCGACACGGTCATTGGGTCGACATGAACAAGGTGGACATGGAAAAAGGTCGACATGAGTTTTTTCAACTTTTTTTTTTCTTATCGTAAAGTGACAGGGAACCCCAATTAGTGCACCGTGTCCCCTTGCATGGCTCGTGCTTCGGGCAGGTTACTATTCCCGATCGTAGTCCACGTGGATCGTAAAGTATGAAAAAGTTCAAAAAATGGAAATATATATATAAAAAACGCATGTCGACCAATAGTGGTCGACCTAATGACCTTATCTCGTCTCTACCTGTTGTCTGCTCTCGGATGCCTTCCATGTCACCCACAGCATCAGGCTGGCTCCTTTACCCCTAATATTTGTTATCATCATTGTACCATTCAGCTGTAGGATCAGATATAGCTGCTAAACCAGATATTTCTGGTATTACTGTAGGTAACTCCCAATATAAACCTTCCCTGTTTGCTGGTGATGTCCCCTTCAACTGTGAAAAATTGAAGCTCCTGTGACTATTTATAATGGTTGTAGTAATAATAATCCCTCTTGGGTTAAATTAAGAAAAACATTATACACAAATTTGTGTCTTCCATTGATGTGGAAATTGTGTTGTTTTTTTTCATGCATATTAAATGTACCTGATAATTTTTTTTGATGTCTCCGGCTCCTCTGAATCTTTTGGATGTGTGGTTCTTGATCCCATGAGTGCTGCTATTTTTTTTTTTTTGTCTATGATGTCCCTTTTGCCCTGACTAAACTTTTCACCTCTCTACCAAATCTTTTTCGGGACTTTTCCCAGTTTGGAGAGTTATCTGGCTATAAGATCAACCTCCACAAGTCTGAGAGCCTTCCTTTCTACATAACAGAGTGTCTACGAAAACTATTCCGTTTGGACTTTGGCTTTACTATCAGAAAGTACTCCTTGCAATGTCTAGGGGTTCATATAACTACAATTATACATTATAAGGCAACGTTATTGCTCTCCATTTTTTAAAGCAATAGACCAGGATTTTTGGGTAAGTACTTTATATTTTGCCTGGGCCACATAAACGCGCTAAAGAGGAATGTCATTCCTAAATTGCTTGAACTTGCTTGGGAACTGGACATACGCTTCCCTCTTAGTGATGACATGTGGGCTACCACATACTCCAATGTATCTTAATGGTCGATCAGCGTGGCCATCAAATAGAATTCTTATAAAGTGGCACCAGGTGGTACTTATTCCATGAATGCCTTCATCAAATTAATCCTAATGCCTCTGACCTGTGTTAACCTGGGTACTCACTAGACGATATCGTGGACGATGTGCCCGATTCTGACACATTGTTCACAATATTATCTAATGTGCATGCACTATGTTGATGCTGGCATCAGCAAGTGTGTATACATATTTGCCAATGCCAGGTCCCGTGCTGGGTACACATCGTTTAATGTGTACCCAGATTTAGTGACACTGCACATACAAGGTACGTTCTTCCAAGTTTGGTGGCAGTGCCAGAAAATTCCAGTCACTTATTACTTCTGTAACAGTCCTTAATGGCCCTCAATCACCTGTTAATCTGTTGCTGTGTGCCCCAGTCTGTAATATAGCTTCACAGGCCAATAGGTTGGTTTTACATATTTCTTGTGTTGCTAATTAACATTGCTTTGCCATGTGTTTTGTTTGTAAAACTTTGAGGACATCTAGTGGTGGTTTTAGTTTTTGCTAGGTAAGGTGGCAGTAGGAAATACACAGCTGAATTCTGCAGTTACATCATACCTCTCAACTTTGGAGCGTGCAGAATGATGATAAACAAGTGCATGCTTTGAGCTTTTGAAGCACTAGGCTGCACCTTAAGCTGGGTACACCCTGGGACGACGGGAATTTGTTCCGACATTAGAACGAATGCCTGTCATCCCAGATTGCCCGTACACCCTGCAGCGGTGTTAATGAAGGTCGGAGCTATCATGCTCCTTCCTTCATTAGCATAAGCAAGGACGCTAGCGATATCGCTAGGTTTGATGTGCAGCACATCAAACCTTGCGACTGTCGAAAGCGTTCTTGGGACCGTGCAATCCTGCTTACACACTGAGTGATGTAAGTGATATGTTCCGAAATTGCATCTTGGAATGACATCACTCCAGTGTGTACCCAGCTATACTCGTATATCATCCCACCTCACACAAATTTGTGCCCAGTACCTGATATGTAGAGCAAATGTGATCAAAGATACCTCCCAATCTCCTGACTGTGGGACAAGGCTGTCCCAATCGTGAAGGTGGAACAGACCCCTTAGATTGCCTACATTGGGAGAGTTGGAAGCTATTGTATGGGTACTGTGCAAGATGTTCTGTATCTTGATGACTATTGCTTTGTCTTTCTTATCTTTGGCTCCCACCCTCCCTCCTCATATGGCAATGAACTTACAGCTAACCATTAAATGTATAGCTGTATTAACTATATGGAGCACACATTTTCTGTTACATGGACAGATCTCTAAAGGACTGTAAAGAAAATCTGTGGTTGCTTCAGTAATAGGTCTCTAAATATTTGTGTAAATAGCTTAAGAATATAATGAAGATGCATACAACTTTGTGAAGGTCAATTGTGAATTACCTCTATCCAGATGGTCAGTATTACTCGAGTCATACATACATTAGAATATATAGAAAATGACCACCACGTAAACTTAAAACCCAGACTTCTTCTGGAAATAGGAATCTAATCCATATTGGTTGCACAGGTAGATGCCGAATGAAACCAAGTGGCGCAACAGTTTGCAAAATACAAAGTAAAGGGGAGGTGCAAACATGAATATTTTGGTATTTACAAAACTCCTTTATCTTGCATTGGATAACATTGTATGTTGTTGAGAAAATGACATTGGATGGTGTCACATAGTATTATTGAAGTTTATGTCCAGCTGGACTGAGCAACCTCTGTACTCCACTTTGTAAGCGATTCATTTCTTTAAAACACTAAATGTGTTTTTCAGTTTCTGCTCTAACACTAACCGTTGCTGAGTATAGAGGCATCTTAGAAATAAGTGGGATTAATTATACTTCTTTTCTATTTTGTTTTTCTCCAGAATTTGTGAAGCTGCAAAAATACACAGTTTGCTGGAGCAAGAGCTGGCCCATGCGGTGAACGCCTGCTCTCATGCACTAAATAAAGCCAATCCCAGGTTTCCAGAGGTAGGTCAGCAACCGCAAACATTAATGTAAAAGTGCCACTTTTTTGCATGTCTGCTTGAAATTCTGTCCAATATCTGGGCAGGTTAAGTGTTTCCAAATATTATTGAGAGAGTGATGCTCCGGTGTACTGCAGGCGCGCGGTTACTGTCAGACTTCTTCTCTGACATCATGAAACGTTAGAGAAGGCACAAAGTGGTGTTTTATGTAGTGCGACCCCTGCCCTTATGTTCGGTCACATTATTATTATGTCATGCTAGCGTGCTTGGGTATGTTTTTTTATTTGTATATGCTTTTTGTTTACATTTGTGGCTTTGTGACCTGTTTGTGAGGGAAAATAGTGTTAGTCCACTAGTGTTTATTAAGATGTGTAAATTGGATTATGACCTACTGTAACTGGAACATACTGTACATGACATTAATGTAAAACAAATGAGACTATTCACTCTACTTACAGTACATACACATACTGAATAGCTTGGTCATTTATTACAAATTCTTTTAAAAAAAGAAACAAATTCCAGTAAATGCAATCAATTTCTGCATGCAATGTTTAATAACCACTTAACTGATGATTTTTGCAGCAGGAGGAAGTTTGTTCTACACTTGTTCAGTATGGATTTCTTTCATTTATAATAGGGGAGGCAGCGGGCGGACCGGTCATATGTAATGTGACCCGGCCGGGTAATGTGTTCCTGGCTGCGGTCACATCACATACATTAGTGCCAGGCAAGTGGTTAAGAGAGAGAGATTTATGTTTAAATATGTACTTTTCAATTATACAGATGCGTCCTCATCCATCTAGCCTCAGTACACCACAATGTCTTGTGCGAGTGAGCCGCCAGGTCCCTTGCAACTCTGCTTGCGCCAGGGGTCCTTTTTTGCCGAAAATACATATTATTCGCATCACATATGCAACACTTATACATCTGTGTGCCTGGTCTGTATATGGAGCAGAACTGAACTTGTATTCGTGTACAAACTCAGAGATTCAATTGCACACAGATATACAAGAGTCGTATATCCTATTAATCAGCACAGTCTCCTAGTGCTTCCTAGCCACATCATGTTGCAATGAAGACACATTTTCAGAAAAAAAGACACTAGGAGAGTCTCATGCCACCTGGAGCGCCAAGAGAGGCTGTTTGGGGTGACTGCAGCAATGATGTATGAGGACGGGTGGCACTCGATATCCCAGCTGTCGGGATCCCAGCGCTCAGCATACCGGCGCCGGGATACAGACACTCTTGTGGTGTCCACGACAACCCTGGATGGAAAATAAATAGCGTGGCGTGCATAGCAAACCTGCAAGGGGCTATTTTGCGCTCGTATTCCAGCGGTCAGGATCCCGGTGGCGGTATACCGACAGCCGGTCAGACTTAGTAGACCCATGAGGACATATCTGTACCTGCAGTGGTTAGGTAATGTTTTATATAAATGATAGAATTAAGGTTAAGAACAATATTCTATTGTGTTACATATGTTAACATTGTGGCAGATTCAATTAGCTGTGAGCTTCCAATGGAATCGGGGCAAGAGAACCTTGCTTGTTTTTGCTCTTATCTCTTAGAGATGCGAATAGAAAATGAAGAGAGGTTTTTGTACTGTAATAACCAGAAATATGTGCTTCCTGCCAACCTTGAGGCTAATTGATTCTGCTCCTTTATTTGACTTAATCATGAATTACTGTAGAATAAACATTGAATGCTCATTGTTTCATTGGTTTCCCACCAGTGAGATTGAGTTTTGACCAGTAATGATGACCCCACACATGATACAGTACTTAAACAAACACTTGCTTTGTGGGAGAACTTTAGTGGGAAAAATAATAATACTGGACATTACACACAAGTAAATGTGTTCTTTAAAGTTTACTTTTTGAAAAATAATTGTCCATCATATATATTGTGAACAAATGTGAAATGTGTAATACTGTCTCTTGCCTAGAACCTCACTAGGAACACTGCCATAGAGGTAGCAGTGAATGTTAAGGCACTGCACAACGAAACAGAGTCTCTCTTGGTTGGGAGAGTCCCACTGGTAAGAGCCTCAAATTCTTGGCACATGTTTACTTTATTTTTTTTATTTTACTATTTTTGTTAAATGTATAAAGTACGGGTATTATTTGTTGATATATTTAGCTGCTTGGATATTTTTATTTTTTTTAAGAAAAACTAGACACACACACCCTGCTCCCCATTTTATAATCCTCACTATTCCTGATAAAACATCCAAAACCACATTTTGTTACACAGCAGTATATAATTATTCCCTCAAATACCACAAAATATAAGCCTTATGGACATATTACAGACTCCCAAATATTTTTAAAACCTATTTATGGCCATGCACTCTGTATGCTATACAGCTCCTGTGCCTCTTATATACATTACAACACCTTCATCCTGTCCTTAGAATGCAGTAACGCATGTATGGCCATTATACAGGTGTTTCACTCGTTGGAGGCCTGGAGCCACCGCCCACCACAGACGCAATATACTGGTTAAGCAAACATAATTGTGTGAGTACACACCTTGAGGGATGTCCAACTTATGGCATCGCAACAAATGCTTGAAGTGGCCACCTCCTTCCCCAGGCACATGGCAACCCTGCGCTCTACATGTGCTGTCTGTGTGGTGGGCGGCGGCTCTGGGCCTCCTATGAGTTAAACGTGCTCTATATCTGTTTCCCATACCCCATTATACAGTAGAGACCCCTTACCCTGATATACAGCAAAACACACCCACACTGCACCCACTGTAATGTAGCATACTGTTTTGTTTCCAGGATAAATCCGTGCTTCACAGTATGTACACAGTGTAAATCCTTGGCCTTCAGTGATAGTCGCCCTCTTGTTCTGCTTCTTGTACAGACAAGTCTGGAGCTGTTAGTAACATGAGTATTTCATATGAACCTTTATAAACCACAACGTAACTAATCCTCACAGGACATGGTGAAGCCCACAGCAGTAGGAGAAATCTAAACTAAAATGAGACTTTGTACCACTACACAGTGTACCAAAATAGGATGGGATAGGGATCCAAATTTTTTGATGCATGTGACACCTACAGATGGGTCCTCCGTTATCTTGACTGTTTCTGTGCCTAGACGGAGGTTTAGTCACGCCTAGGCAATAGCTTAGGTTGCTGAGTTTAATCACGGACAGGCGCGTTGAGGCGCGACTAGATACTCAGCATGCAATACACATCTCCACCACTGGGTGGCTAATGCTCCACTTATCCAGTACTTTAGTTTGAATAGCGGCGGATTGATCTACAGTACAAGCTCTGGCAATTGGTCAGCGACGACTGTAATGTTAATATACAGTCCTATACTGCATAGTGTACACACAGATGGTGACAAATAGTCAGACGGACAGAGTAAAAAAAATAAAAAAATAGTTTATTCAGACACAAACGAACGTGTTAAAACACTTATGTATGCAGACGAAACTAATGTGTGAACACTTGTGTATGCAGACGCAACTAATGTGTAAAAGGAATAATGTTGCTCATTGACTTTACAATATGTACAGTGCACTAAATGAGCGTCCGAGTCCCCTAATGGCATAAACGAACACCAATGGGAAGGAATCGCTGTTGCATTACCTTTACACATGAACTTGTGTATCTTCCATGCAGCGACGTACAGTAGGCTAGCGGTAAAGGCTCCCACGCTGAGGGTATGTTCTATTAGGGTACTAATTAGCTGTTCGAGCTAATTAGTACTCTAATAGAAAATACTGTACAGAGATACTAAGGACGGTAATTTGGCATCCAGGAACTTAGGGAGGAGCTTTTATCTCTCTCCATTGTCATCTTTCTAAGTATAACGGAGAGAGATAAAAGCTGCTCCCTAAGAACAGCTTGTAACGTACCGCGGCAAGATTAATCTGTCTATGTATAACGGAGAGAGATAAAAGCTCTTCATAAGTTCCTGGATGCCAAATCACTGTCCTTAGTATCTCTGTGCGGTATGTTCTATTAGTATACTAATTAGCACAAACAGCTTTTATCTCTCTCTGCTATACTTAGAAAGATTACAATGGAGAGAGAGAAAAGCTCCTCCCTAAGTTCCTGGATGCCAAATCACCATCCTTAGTATCTCTGTACAGTATGTTCTATTAGTGTACTAATTAGCACGAACAGCTTGTAACGTACAACACAGATTCTCACAACACAGATTCTCTAACGCTGACGATCTACAGTACTGTGTTGCTTGAGCAGTTAGTTGCGTCAGAATACACTAATTTATATTTACTGGTACGTCTATAGGTGCTCATTACCACTGTGTATTTTAGATAACGAATGAGTCGCTCCTGCAGATTTTCCCCGATTTGTGTGAAACCTGTGTGCACCCTTCCTTTGAATGTTTTACAATGGATTACACAGAAAAAAAAAAATTCTAAAGTGAATGTCACGAGAACAAAACAAAAAAAAAAAGATTGGCACTTTGGGAATCGAACCCGGGAATCTCAGCATGGCAGACGGGAACCTTCATTGCTAGCCCACAACACTGCATGGAAGATTCACAAGTTCATGTGTAAAAGTACTGCAAAGAGTGTTTCCTTCCAATTGGTGTTCGTTTATGCCGTTAGGGTACTCGGACGCTCATTTCGTGCACTGTACATACTGTAAAGTCAATGAGCTACATTATTCCTTTCGCACATTAGTTGCGTCTGCATACACAAGTGTTTTAACACGTTCATTTGCATCTGTATAAACTATACACACAGTGATTTGGCATCCAGGAACTTAGGGAGGAGCTTTTATCTCTCCCCATTATACTTAATACTACGGGATTTGGACGCTCACATATCCCTAAAATCAATAGACCATACTGTATCTATAACTTCGTTTGCATATGTATATGCAGTACTATTTGCATCTGTACTGTATATGCTGTTATAGACTGTATGACATACTGTAGCATAATGTAGCGTAATGAGACGCACCAGTAAAGTAGTTCTTACACTGTAGTTCAGTATTGTATTTTAATGGAGGCCACACACATGCACATTGGTGATTTTAAAAAGCGACATCTGGTGGATGATCTTAGGTATTACACTCAAAGGTAACGCCAAACGCTAGTTGCGCCTCCCTTCGACCAGGCACGCTGCATATGCCTGATTGCGACTAACGCCTCTGCCAGCCAAGATAATGGAGGACCCATCTCTATTGCTAAAAATACATCTATTACACAAAACTCATCATAGTCACACACACAATGCCCATTAAATGCACATAAAGCCTACTGTTTTTAGAATAATTTGCAGTAATGATAAGCTTAGAATGGAGGCCGCTATACTAGATGACAAAACAGGCCATCCACAGTTTCCATGTGTGCATTTAATTCTTCCGTCTCCTAATGTCTTCACCCTTTCTTGTGCCATGTCTCACATGCCCACTGGCCCTATACCTAATCTATAATTCCATATTTTTATCCTTCATGTCTGTCCCTTCTATTTCAACTGCCACTTTATATTTAGACCTGTCTCTTATGCCCACGTCCGCTTTGCCTCATCTGTGCTACTTGTATTTTCTTCTCGCTTGTATCCACCACTGCTCTTCTCATTGCTCCCTTGCCTGCGTCACACTAGTCACCCCTACTCCCTACACCTACAGTAATGCTTGTCCCTCTTTTATCAATCATACACTTCTCTATGGGTGCCCCATGTCCCTTTTCTTATCTGTGATATCCTCTCCCCTTTCCATTGACCCACTTTTACCCTTGCCTGCATCACACTAGTCACCCCTACTCCCTACACCTACAGTAATGCTTGTCCCTCTTTTATCAATCATACACTTCTCTATGGTTGCCCCATGTCCCTTTTCTTATCTGTGATATCCTCTCCCCTTTCCATTTACCCACTTTTTGGCCACCCCGTCACATCTCATGTTTCTCCTTACATGACCTTAAGTGATTTATATACAACGTTTTGCCAGAAACCCCCAAAAATATCTTTAATTTGAGGTACAATCATATTTTCTCTAACGTCCTAGTGGATGCTGGGGACTCCGTCAGGACCATGGGGATTAGCGGCTCCGCAGGAGACAGGGCACAAAAATAAAGCTTTAGGATCAGGTGGTGTGCACTGGCTCCTCCCCCTATGACCCTCCTCCAAGCCTCAGTTAGGTTTTTGTGCCCGTCCGAGCAGGGTGCAATCTAGGTGGCTCTCCTAAAGAGCTGCTTAGAAAAAGTTTTTTAGGTTTTTTATTTTCAGTGAGTCCTGCTGGCAACAGGCTCACTGCATCGAGGGACTTAGGGGAGAGAAGTGAACTCACCTGCGTGCAGGATGGATTGGCTTCTTAGGCTACTGGACACCATTAGCTCCAGAGGGAGTCGGAACACAGGTCTCACCCTGGGGTTCGTCCCGGAGCCGCGCCGCCGACCCCCCTTGCAGATGCCGAAGATGGAAGAGGTCCAGAAGCAGGCGGCAGAAGACTTTTCAGTCTTCCTGAGGTAGCGCACAGCACTGCAGCTGTGCGCCATTGTTGTCAGCACACTTCACACAGCGGTCACGGAGGGTGCAGGGCGTTGGGGGGGCGCCCTGGGCAGCAATGTATAATACCTTTTTATGGCTAAAAATACATCACATATAGCCCTTGAGGCTATATGGATGTATTTAACCCCTGCCAGATCTCACAGACTCCGGAGAAGAGCCTGCCGAAATAGGGGGCGGGGCTTATTCTCCTCAGCACACAGCGCCATTTTCCTGCTCAGCTCCGCTGTGAGGAAGGCTCCCAGGACTCTCCCCTGCACTGCACTACAGAAACAGGGTAAAACAGAGAGGGGGGGCACTTTTTTTTGGCGATATTACTATATTTAAGCTGCTATAAGGATACAACACTTATATAGGGTTGTTCCCATATATATTATAGCGCTTGGGTGTGTGCTGGCAAACTCTCCCTCTGTCTCCCCAAAGGGCTAGTGGGGTCCTGTCTTCAATAGAGCATTCCCTGTGTGTCTGCTGTGTGTCGGTACGTGTGTGTCGACATGTATGAGGACGATGTTGGTGTGGAGGCAGAGCAATTGCCGGTAATGGTGATGTCACCCCCTAGGGAGTCGACACCGGAATGGATGGCTTTGTTTATGGAATTACGTGATAATGTCAGCACATTACAAAAATCAGTTGACGACATGAGACGGCCGTCAAACCAGTTGGTACCTGCCCAGGCGTCTCAGACACCGTCAGGGGCTGTAAAACGCCCTTTACCTCAGTCGGTCGATACAGACCCAGACACGGACACTGAATCTAGTGTCGACGGTGAAGAAACAAACGTATTTTCCAGTAGGGCCACACGTTATATGATCACGGCAATGAAGGAGACTTTGCATATCTCTGATACTACAAGTACCACAAAAAGGGGTATTATGTGGGGGGTGAAAAAACTACCTGTAGTTTTTCCTGAATCAGGAATTGAATGATGTATGTGATGAAGCGTGGGTTAACCCAGATAGAAAAGGGCTAATTTCTAAAAAGTTATTGGCATTATACCCTTTCCCGCCAGAGGTTAGGGCGCGCTGGGAAACACCCCCTAAGGTGGATAAGGCGCTCACACGCTTATCAAAACAAGTGGCGTTACCGTCTCCTGATACGGCCGCCCTCAAGGATCCAGCTGATAGGAGGCTGGAAACTACTCAAAAAAGTATATACACACATACTGGTGTTATACTGCGACCAGTCATCGCCTCAGCCTGGATGTGCAGTGCTGGAGTGGTCTGGTCGGATTCCCTGACTGAAAATATTGATACCCTGGATAGGGACAGTATTTTACAGACTTTAGAGCAATTAAAGGATGCTTTTCTTTATATGCGAGATGCTCAGAGGGATATTTGCACTCTGGCATCGAGAGTAAGTGCGATGTCCATATCTGCCAGAAGAAGTTTGTGGACACGACAGTGGTCAGGTGATGCGGATTCCAAACGGCATATGGAAGTATTGCCGTATAAAGGGGAGGAATTATTTGGCGTCGGTCTATCGGATTTGGTGGCCACGGCAACTGCCGGGAAATCCACCTTTTTACCTCAGACCCCCTCCCAACAGAAAAAGACACCGTCTTTTCAGCCGCAGTCCTTTCGGTCCTATAAGAACAAACGGGCAAAAGGACAGTCATATCTGCCCCGAGGCAGAGGAAAGGGTAAGAGAGGGCAGCAAGCAGCTCCTTCCCAGGAACAGAAGCCCTCCGCGGGTTCTGCAAAGCCCTCAGCATGACGCTGGGGCTTTACAAGCGGACTCAGGAGCGGTGGGGGGTCGACTCAAGAATTTCAGCGCGCAGTGGGCTTGCTCACAGGTGGACCCCTGGATCCTGCAGGTAGTATCTCAGGGTTACAGGTTGGAATTCGAGAAGTCTCCCCCTCGCCGGTTCCTAAAGTCTGCTTTGCCAACGTCTCCCTCAGACAGGGCGACGGTATTGGAAGCCATTCACAAGCTGTTTTCTCAGCAGGTGATAGTCAAGGTACCCCTCCTACAACAGGGAAAGGGGTATTACTCCACGCTATTTGTGGTACCGAAGCCGGACGGCTCGGTAAGACCTATTCTAAATCTGAAATCTTTTTGAACCTGTACATACAAAAATTCAAGTTCAAGATGGAATCACTCAGAGCAGTGATAGCGAATCTGGAAGAAGGGGACTTTATGGTGTCCCTGGACATAAAAGATGCTTACCTGCATGTCCCAATTTGCCCTTCACATCAAGTGTACCTCAGGTTCGTGGTGCAAAACTGTCATTATCAGTTTCAGACGCTGCCGTTTGGATTGTCCACGGCACCTCGGGTCTTTACCAAGGTAATGGCCGAAATGATGATTCTTCTGCGAAGAAGAGGCGTATTAATTATCCCTTACTTGGACGATCTCCTGATAAGGGCAAGGTCCAGAGAACAGCTGGAGGACGGAGTAGCACTAACCCAAGTAGTGCTGCAACAACACGGGTGGATTCTGAATTTCCCAAAATCTCAGTTGACCCCGACAACACGTCTGCTGTTCCTGGGAATGATTCTGGACAAGGTTCAGAAAAAGGTGTTTCTTCCGGAGGAGAAAGCCAAGGAGTTATCCGAACTTGTCAGGAACCTCCTAAAACCAGGAAAAGTGTCGGTGCATCAATGCACAAGAGTCCTGGGAAAGATGGTGGCTTCTTACGAAGCAATCCCATTCGGCAGATTCCACGCACGAACTTTTCAGTGGGATCTGCTGGACAAATGGTCCGGATCGCATCTGCAGATGCATCAGCGGATAACCTTATCGCCACGGACAAGGGTGTCTCTTCTGTGGTGGTTGCAGAGTGCTCATCTGTTAGAAGGCCGCAGATTCGGCATACAGGACTGGGTCCTGGTGACCACGGATGCCAGTCTGAGAGGCTGGGGAGCGGTCACACAGGGAAGAAACTTCCAGGGAGTATGGTCAAGCCTGGAGATGTCTCTTCACATAAATATACTGGAGCTAAGAGCGATTTACAATGCTCTAAGCCTGGCAAAACCCCTGCTTCAGGGTCAGCCGGTGTTGATCCAGTCGGACAACATCACGGCAGTCGCCCACGTAAACAGACAGGGCGGCACAAGAAGCAGGAGAGCAATGGCAGAAGCTGCAAGGATTCTTCGCTGGGCGGAAGATCATGTGATAGCACTGTCAGCAGTGTTCATTCCGGGAGTGGACAACTGGGAAGCAGACTTCCTCAGCAGACACGATCTACACCCGGGAGAGTGGGGACTTCATCCAGAAGTCTTCCACATGATTGTGAACCGTTGGGAAAAACCAAAGGTGGATATGATGGCGTCTCGCCTCAACAAAAAACTGGACAGGTATTGCGCCAGGTCAAGAGACCCTCAGGCAATAGCTGTGGACGCTCTGGTAACACCGTGGGTGTTCCAGTCAGTGTATGTGTTTCCTCCTCTGCCTCTCATACCCAAAGTACTGAGAATTATACGGCAAAGGGGAGTAAGAACGATACTCGTGGCTCCGGATTGGCCAAGAAGAACTTGGTACCCGGAACTTCAGGAGATGCTCACGGAAAATCCGTGGCCTCTACCTCTAAGACGGGACCTGATTCAGCAGGGACCGTGTCTATTCCAAGACTTACCGCGGCTGCGTTTGACGGCGTGGCGGTTGAACGCCGAATTCTAAGGGAAAAAGGCATTCCGGAAGAGGTCATTCCTACACTGGTTAAAGCCAGGAAGGAGGTGACTGCACAACATTATCACCGCATTTGGAGAAAATATGTTGCGTGGTGCGAGGCCAGGAAGGCCCCCACGGAGGAATTTCAATTGGGTCGTTTCCTACATTTCCTGCAAACAGGATTGTCTATGGGCCTCAAGTTGGGGTCCATTAAGGTTCAAATTTCGGCCCTGTCGATTTTCTTCCAGAAAGAATTGGCTTCAGTTCCTGAAGTCCAGACTTTTGTAAAAGGAGTACTACATATACAGCCCCCGGTTGTGCCCCCAGTGGCTCCGTGGGACCTTAATGTAGTTTTGGATTTTCTAAAATCCCATTGGTTTGAGCCACTCAAATCGGCGGATTTGAAATATCTTACATGGAAAGTAACCATGCTACTGGCCCTGGCTTCAGCCAGGAGAGTGTCAGAATTGGCGGCTTTATCGTATAAAAGCCCATATCTGATTTTCCATTCGGACAGGGCAGAACTGCGGACGCGTCCTCATTTTCTGCCTAAGGTGGTGTCAGCGTTTCACCTGAACCAGCCTATTGTGGTGCCTGCGGCTACTAGCGATTTGGAGGATTCCAAGTTGCTGGACGTTGTCAGGGCATTGAAAATATATATTTCAAGGACGGCTGGAGTCAGAAAATCTGACTCGCTGTTTATACTGTATGCACCCAACAAGCTGGGTGCTCCTGCTTCTAAGCAGACGATTGCTCGTTGGATTTGTAGCACAATTCAACTTGCACATTCTGTGGCAGGCCTGCCACAGCCTAAATCTGTCAAGGCCCATTCCACAAGGAAGGTGGGCTCATCCTGGGCGGCTGCCCGAGGGGTCTCGGCATTACAACTCTGCCGAGCAGCTACGTGGTCGGGGGAGAACACGTTTGTAAAATTCTACAAATTTGATACCCTGGCTAAAGAGGACCTGGAGTTCTCTCATTCGGTGCTGCAGAGTCATCCGCACTCTCCCGCCCGTTTGGGAGCTTTGGTATAATCCCCATGGTCCTGACGGAGTCCCCAGCATCCACTAGGACGTTAGAGAAAATAAGATTTTACTTACCGATAAATCTATTTCTCGTAGTCCGTAGTGGATGCTGGGCGCCCATCCCAAGTGCGGATTGTCTGCAATACTTGTACATAGTTATTGTTATAAAAAAATCGGGTTGTTATTGTTGTGAGCCGTCTGTTCAGAGGCTCCTACGTTGTCATACTGTTAACTGGGTTCAGATCACAAGTTGTACGGTGTGATTGGTGTGGCTGGTATGAGTCTTACCCGGGATTCAAAATCCTTCCTTATTGTGTACGCTCGTCCGGGCACAGTATCCTAACTGAGGCTTGGAGGAGGGTCATAGGGGGAGGAGCCAGTGCACACCACCTGATCCTAAAGCTTTATTTTTGTGCCCTGTCTCCTGCGGAGCCGCTAATCCCCATGGTCCTGACGGAGTCCCCAGCATCCACTACGGACTACGAGAAATAGATTTATCGGTAAGTAAAATCTTATTTTAAATCCTAATTAGCTATGCCAGAAGGTTTGCAGAATTAACATGGCATTAAGTAGCACAACGTTTTTCACAAAACTGCACCGAGTGGCTTCTGCAGTCTCTTCATAAGATGTGCACAGCTGCTATTTTCTGTCCATTTCTCTAATTATTTATTCTTTGTTTGCAGCAGCTGGAAGCCCATCACGAAGAGCTTTTGTCCAATGCACTACATGATGTGGAAGTGGAGTTAACAAAGCTTGTGGAGATTCACTGGCTTTATTATGTTTTACAGCCAGATGAGGAAGAGGTATATAGATTTAAGACATTTAGGGGGTTATTTAGCAAAGCATGGAGAGAGAGAAAATTGTGAGGTACAAAGTACCAGCCACAACCAGCTTCTGCCTTACATTTTACAGGCTGTGTTTGAAAAATGGCAGTAAAGAGCTGATTAGTTGGTACTTTCTCCCTCACAGTGGTACTTTCTCCCTCACAGTTGTATCCCTCTTCAAGCTTTGATAAATACACTCCTAAGGATTATAATTACAAACAGGTATGTACAGTATAGTTGAATAATGTCTTTTGAAACGCTCAAGACAGATGACAAATGTAAAGAGAAGTGGAAGCTGTTTCATAAATGGGGAGATGGGAAGGAGAAGGAAGAATGTTATTAGCTGGCTTCTTGAGGTAGATTTTAGATAAGTGATGTTAGCTACAGGAGTAAGACATCTGTTCATGTAATTGGGTGACACATCTAGAAAAGTTAAGGTAAAAGTGAACTTTCCTTTTTGACTTCAGAGACTGCCAATGTAGATTTGGTAGCATATCACAGTGGTGTGATTTATACTTACAAGAGAGAACTGAGAAGTGTACCAAGCTTGCTATGGTGAAGGACCATAATCTGCATCCCCTTAGCATATAATTGCAATTGACATCTACAGATGTCCTCTTACATCTTTGCTCTGTGTGCTATAAGTCGCATTATACACAACGCGCCGCGCGAGTGCCGTGTTACTCAGCAGTAGTGGAGCCATCTGTGGACATTTTATTTGATTCCACACTGGGACGCCAGTGTTAGAATCGATTGTTGCTCTTTGTATAGAGCCTCTTTCACTTAAGATATCCGATCTGCATTTTAGATACAGTGTATGCTGTTTAAACAGCACGTGTATAAAAGTTAGATACAGTGTTTCTATTTACACTTGCAAGAGGTGAAATACCTCTGGTTTTTATACTGCTATATATATATATGTATTGTTTGTCTTATTTACTTTGTTTTGTGTCATTAATTGTTTTATAAAATATTTTTCACTATAAAAAAGGTCAAGTTTCATTGAGTCAATCATTCTCCTTGCTAGACTGCACTTAATTAATCAATCAATCAATTCAAAGTGATTTTTGGTGCGCAGAGCATTTCTTTCTCCTTTGTATTTCAATTAGTTGTTCAGCCTAACCAGCTGTTTTTGCTCAGCAGCCCTAGAGATCACATTTTTCACTGATTACCATCTGGTAAATTACTACCATACATCATTTTAGCGCCAGATATATATACAGTTTGAGATTTATCTCTAGCTGTAGGTATATATAAGTTTTCACGCTAAGTGTTACTCAGCAGTGCCAAGCATCTTTTTGTGATTTTGCGACTTTATTTGCATACAAAATGCTATGCTACAGTGTTTTCCTGGAAAATACTGTAACGTGGCATTTGAGATGTAGATAGAGCCACAAAAAAATTACAAAACCGTTAAAATTTGCAAAAAAAAAGATGTTCTGCGTTAGAGTCCCGCCACGTCATGCCGCGACTTGAAGGGCTGTTTAGCGTGATTGAAGCAAGGATGTAAGAGGACACATCTGTATTTTGCAATCTGCTTTCTGACCATTGAGATTTGGATAGATTTGTTTCTATAGAGCAGGCATTCCCAACCACGGTCCTCAAGGCACACCAACAGTGCAGGTTTTAGTGATATCCAGGCTGCAGCACAGATGGTTAAATCAAAATAACTGAGCTACTAATTAAGTCACCTGTGCTGAAGCCTGGATATCACTAAAACCTGCACTGGTAGTGTGCCTTGAGGACCGTGGTTGGGAATGCCTGCTCTATAGAAACAAATCTAGAGCAAGGCTAATTTAGTACACAGTCGTACATTGTGAACGTCTGTGTCTGTATGCCAACAAGATGAAAAGTCAAAATCAAGCTATATACCCAAATATTTATATTTGTATGCTGATGTCCAATAAATGTTGTCGTTTAATCACTAGATAAGTTGTGGTTTACTTTGTAGATTTAGGCATACTGTACCCAAAATAGCATGGTTGCTGTTTAATCAGTGTTCATTATCCAATGTTCCACTGATCAGTTAGAAGTACATTTGTAAGGTCAGACATATGCATTTCCCAATTTTGCAGCAATATTAAGTACTTTTTTATGTTGTGATTGAAACGGTGTTGCAGGTGTCATGGATATATTGCTTAATTTATTTATTTTAGTAACTTTTATATAGAATGAGCTTCTATAAAATGACCGGCGTAAAGCTCTGCTATTGCTAATATGTGATCTTGTTTTGTTTTGTTTTTTATGTCAAAACAGGATGTTCCTCTGGAATACACCAAAAGAAACAGTAGAAGCACAGTGTTCCGTATAGTGCCAAAGTTTAAAAAGGAGAAGGTTCAAAAGCATAAAACCAGCCCTCAACCTGGTATGTGTCAGCCAGTCCTTGTAATGTGGAAGCAGTGCTGTACTGTTTTACCACAGGAGAATTTCTATGTACACAAAATAGCACATGTATATTTGAATACAGAAGCTTTTCACTGTCACTTTATATCTAGCTACAAATATGTTAGACGCATTGAGACCTCTTCTTTTGCGTTTTATTTTACAGTAGTAGTGGAAATTCTGCTTTTATGTTTATACAGCAGACCGCTGCACATACCCACAGTGATATAGTTACTGGATACATTGTGATCAAAGGTAGAGAAGAGGTTTTCTTTTTGTAGTACTGTACACTTTATGCACTGTAATCTGTGACTGTCAGGATAGACTTGAGTGGAGATCCATATCTAGTGTCCCTACAGAGAAGTGGTGCGTCAGCTAGACTTGAGACTACCATTATTTATTTTTTAAGGAACAATTTTGTTTTATAAGCTATCGAGCTAGAAACGTTCCTGCAA
The DNA here is from genome assembly GCF_028390025.1 of Pseudophryne corroboree. NCBI lineage: Eukaryota > Metazoa > Chordata > Amphibia > Anura > Myobatrachidae > Pseudophryne > Pseudophryne corroboree. The sequence continues at coordinate 282,046,003 of NC_086445.1, read as the reverse complement.
TCTGTACTGTGTACACTTTTCTTCTATCTATAACCTGCGTTCTTATTTGTTTGGTAATCCCATATAAGTAACCTGACATGGGTCATAACTGCATTAGTTTGTTGTGCTTTCTGACACTTTGGATTAACCTATTAACAATATTAAATTAAATTTTCACTAAATGAAAATGTTAAATAATAGGTTTACTTTTGCTGACTTTAATAAAAAACAAAATGGTACAAGTGTGTCCTCATACACCTAGCGTCTATATGCCTTATACAGAGCGAGACGCGTGACTGAGAGAGCGGTAGCGTACTGTAGTTCTTGCATCTTAATCGCATGACCGACGCAGCCACACACCATTTGGTGTATCAGAGATGCTGGGATGTGACTTTACCTGCACAGGAATTAGTTTTAAACACCTACAAAGTCACAGATGAAGCACAATGGAATGTGTGAGGTAAAGCCGTAGCCACTGCATTGCAGCTCTTTGTATACAGATTCTGACTCCGTCGCATATGGATAGTCAAATGTTGCACATGAAATAGATCAGTGTAATCTATTAAAGTATTTTTGTCGCTCCCAGTTGTGTTATTTAAGCAAATATGGACATTGTGGGGGGGGAATTCAATTGTTTATTCGCACCCAATCTCCCATCTAAAGTGACGGGAGGCCGTGGAGCAATATTCAATTGTCCCGTCATCGCACTGAAAGCGCCCATTGCAGTTGGGTTTAACAGCAAAAAGCGGCAAAACCCGACTAAACAAATAAGCGTGTCGTGGAAAGTCCAGATTGGGCGCCCAAATGGGTCACTTTTTGTGCATGTCTGCTTGATACCCCCGGGAGGGGGGGGGGAGGGGTAGTGCACTGAAATGAACATCTCGCGCCCGTCGGCAGCAACATTTGAATAGCTGCTGTCGGGCGGGTGTGGGGACCTGCAATAACATCTGAATTTTCCCCAATGATCGAGGAAGACGTGCAACAGTCGCCAAGGACCTGGCGTGCTGTGTGGTGCCATATATATTGTGGCTACAGCATCAGTGTATAAGGACACATCTGTATATCATTTTATTTGGGCCACGCTGCTGCAGCTGGTTCCATTAATACTTGCGTGATTACAGTGAATAGGGGCCTGCGTGCTAAGTTGGATGGTTATGTTAATATACTTAACTAATGCAGTTATACAGTAAACAAAATGGAGTGGATCCATCACATAGCACAAGCCAGTCTCAAGTCCAGCCGATCCTGAGTACTCACTTGGAAAGAGTTCAGTGGCAAGTTCCCAGGTTTATACATTTCCATCAGTTATGCCCACATAATGAAAATCTTGTTAATGCTCACTACTCTTGCAAATGGTACACAAATGCCAGTAGCACTCATTGAGTCTCAGCGAGCCAGTACTTCTGCACTTGTTTAAATAAATATTTCTGCTAATGCTGGATTTTCACTGCTTTTTTGTTTTTTATATAAAAATAAATTGTCATAATAAGAGACTCTTTTCTTAATAGACAAAACCCCAAACTTAAAATGTAGTAGGCTTACTGTACCTTAAGGTACTTGTGGCCTTAATCTATTAAATACTGCTATTCTTTGGCTGGCCTGTTACAAGCAGACAGAGGTGTTGTAAGCGCCCCAGACAGCGGTGTTGTAAGCGCCCCAGACAGAGGTGGTGTTTTTTTTCTTCAAGGTCTGCTTTATGTATTATATGGTCTGTCCTTACAGTTAAGCTTACTTCATTACTTTCTTGATTGAAATATTTGGATACGTTAGGCCACACTCTCCAATTCCCCCATGCTGCTCTAGTTTACCTCCAGAAGTTTGGATGGATTGCAGGGAGGCATATACTCATGTTAATTTTTAATATCTAGCTGACACGGTTTCATATTCTGATGCAGCAAAATACATATAAATTTCTTTTTTTCTAAATTTGATTTCATGCTTAAATGAATATTGCTTTAGGTGACTCTAGTTTGGTCTAGAGCCTTGATAAGGAACTGGTGGCCTGCAGGGGATTTGCATGCATGCCCAGCCTGTGATCAGATAGCGTAATGTTCATAGGGAAGGAGTAGAGATCACCATGCTTTGTCATTCTGAGCATACCACAAGGGGAGTGTTGGGGTGTTGAAACACTCCTAACTCTGACTGTGTTAGCCCTTGTTCTCTGAAGAAGTAAAATCACCTCCTCTCAAAGTTAGTTCGTAATAAGGGGTTTCTGCCCTGTGTGCATCTCCAAATTGGTGTTGGCCTAGTGTGTTGTACATAAACTATGATAAAAGAAAAAAATAACATCTGCATTATAAAGGAAACTACAACTTCAGCTTTTATTTTCAATTTGACTACAATACAATACAGACTATTAGCAATAACCTTAATTCTATAACCAAAGTAACCAAGTTCTGCACAGTATAGACCAGAAGGGGAGAAAAGAATTATATGCGTCAACACTTAAAAAAAAAAAAAAAAAAAAAGTGGTTATACAGACTAACAGATCAGTAGGCCTGATGTAGAATTAGACATGGACATCCCTTTTTCTGTTTTCATTTATGCATTGTAATGTATTAGTGTGGTTGCTGTGGTCTATTCACATTATGTAATTGATATTTGCATTTGACAACTTATGTTTGTCTTTAAGTGAACTTATTTATTACTTTTGTATTTCTGTCTGTAGTTTAATTTATTGTAAATGGTATGTCTATATTTTTAGTATTTATTAATACTGTCCGGACACACAGACTTTTAGTTATGATTCTTAAAGTACTACTGTATATCTTTAACTTTGGTATTTCTCTTACGTCCTAGAGGATACTGGGGTTCCATTTAGTATCATGGGTATAGACGGATCCACTAGGAGCCATGGGCACTTTAAGAATTTGATAGTGTGGGCTGGCTCCTCCCTCTATGCCCCGCCTACCAGACTTAGTTTAGAAAATGTGCCTGGAAGAGCCGGTCACGCTTATGGAAGCTCCTGAAGTGTTTTCTGCATTTATTTTCTATGTTTGTTATCTTCAGGCAGAGTTGGTTGGCACCAGCCTGTCTGCTTCGTGGGTCTTAGGGGGGGGGGGGGCAAACGGATCAACCTCTTGAAGGGTTAATGGTCCCGTTCTCCGCTGACAGGACACTGAGCTCCTGAGGGAACTATTCGCAAGCCCCACCACGGCGAGCGTACATTCCCGCAGCACGCCACCACCTCTAACAGAGCCAGAAAAAGGAAGAGCGGTGAGTACTAAGCCGGCGTCCCGACTAGCGGGTCACCGGCCATTATGGTGGCATGAGGGTACGGAGACGCACGGCTTCTAACCGGGCGGAATGCGTCTCCAGACACAGTACACAGCTGCATCTCAGTACACTGTACATAGTACCCACACTGGCAAAAACAGTCTTAAAACCGTTTTCTCTCCATTTAGCCAGTATAAAAAAAAAAGTGGGAAGACCCCGCGTCATTGAAGGGTTGGGGCTTCACTATGAGAGGATTCAGCAGCTCACCAGTGCCATTTTTCCTCTGCAGGGAACACAGACGCCGACTGAGAGGGACGTGCAACTCCTCCAGTGTGACTCCAGATTACCTCAGCGGTAACAGGGGGTCATAGCACGGGGGGGGGGGGCGATTATTAGTGTACTAAGTCCCCTATCAGGCATTAGCGATATGGGCGCAGGGGGGGCTGGCTCCAATTAACTCTGTGTCTCCCTGAAGGGCTCTTTGTAGGTTATTTGTGCTTAACCTTTTGCTGTGTGTGTGCTGTCACATTTACATTGTCAGGCAGAGAGTCTGTTTCTTGTACAGCGGAGTGTTCCTCTTCACCAGGGGTTTCTCTACTGGGTACTCAGGGCAGTGCACTTTCCCAGAATAGCGGGGCTGAACCGGAATGGGTTAATTCCATTAAGGGAATGATCTCAAATATTTCTACAAAACTATCCCGCAATGAGAAAGAGATGCAATATGTAAGACAGACTGTGGACGAGTTTATTAATAGAGACTCAGGGGGTCATTCCGACCCGATCGCTCGCTGCAGTTTGTCGCAGCGCAGCGATCGGGTCAGAACTGCGCATGCGCCGGTGCTTCAGTGCGCCGGCGCTTGGCAGCTTTCGTTACCTAGCGATCGCCTCTGAGACAGAGACGGTCGCTAGGCGGGAGGGGGCTGAACGGCGGCGTTAAGCCGCCGTTTAGGGGGAGCGGTCCGGCCAACGCAGGCGTGGCTGGACCGTTGGGGGGCGAGCCGCAGCGTCACGCAGCCGCTGTGGCCAGCGGGAGCGACAAGCTGCGCTGGCCGGGAGTTACTCCTCAAATACAAAGGCATTGCCTCTGTGCGATGCTTTTGTATTTTTGCTGGGGGGGGGGGGGGACGGCACTGACATGCGGGGCGGACTAGCCCTGTGCTGGGCGTCCCCCCGCATGTCTGAGTTAACGATCGTAGCTGTGCTAAATTTAGCACAGCTACGATCAACTCGGAATGACCCCCTCAGTCCACAAACCAGCGTCTCAATACCCTCCCATTTGTCCGCAAAAACGATCTCTGGCCCATATCCTGCAGTCTGACTCTGACGGGTCAGACATGGAGGAGGGTGAGGTGGATTTGGAGGGGTGTGTTCTACTCTGTCACAGGGAATAGAGGCTCTTATAGAGGCTATCAGAGATGTTCTGCAAATTCCTGATAAAGTGTCAGAGGGGTGTGTGGAATCTTTTTTTTTTTTTTTTTTTTTATGTAAAAAATATGTCCTCCTATCCTGCATCAAAGGAATTGAATACCCTGTTTGAAGAACCGTGGGTTAACCCTGATAAGAAATTTCAGATCTCTAAAAGGTTGCTCTCGTCTTTTCTTTTTTGCTCTGGAGGATAGGAAAAAATGGGAAAATCCACCGATAGTGGACATATCAGTCTCTAGGCTGTCAAGAAAATTGTATTGCCTGCCACAGCTGCTGGGGTGGCCCAGAGACCCACTATTGCATGTGCGTGGATCACAAAAGCCATTGCTAAATGGTCAGGTAACCTAATTGAGGGGTTAGATTCCTTGTCTAGGGGGGATGTTGTTTTACTCCTGCAGCATATACAGGACTGCGAACTTTATGGTGGAAGCCATAAAAGAGATTTGTTTTGCTTAATGCACGCACCACCGCTATTGCAGTGTCGGCACTCAGAGGCTTGTAGCTACGCCAGTGGACTGCTGATGCGGACTCCAGGAAAGGCGTGGAAGGCCTACCATTCACAGGAGAGGCCTTGTTTGGAGACGAACTAGACAAATGTATCTCCAATTGGATGTAACCTCTCCCTTGTGGGCGCTGGATCCTTTTAAATATCAAATCTCCAATAAGGATAATGGATATCAAATGTGATAAAATGATAAAGTGATCATATGAAATGTAATATAAAAAACAAGAATATAAATATGGTATAAAATAAACAAGAGGTGCAATCACAATGAAGGCAGGAAGGCTTTCTCCTGCTGTGCCTTTTCCACCATCAGGACGGACATCTTTTGTATGCTGAGGGTCACGTGGACGGCTATTGGGAATCTAATCACTGGAGCCATTAGCAGGGTATTCCCGGGGTACTTTGCTTTTTCTTAACACCTGCGGCTCCCACCTACCCCATGGGTATGATTATCTTCCTGCCGTCATTGTGATTGCAGCTCTTGTTTATTTTATACCATATTTATATTCTTGGTATTTAAAAGGATCCAGCGCCCACAAGGGAGAGGTTACATCCAATTGCACCATTTATCCCGGAGGGAGTCATTTAGGTGACCCCCACACCCTCCCTGTGGCTTGTTCTAGGTCCTATACAGCACCACATTTACCCCCATCTCCTACAAAAATATTTAAAAAAAATGTATCTCCAAAGCTACTGAACGTAAGTCTACATATCGTCCTTCCGCAGCTCCCCCAGCCAGGAAAGCTTATTCAGCTTCAAATTTACAGACCTTTCGGACAGCCAAGTTTAAGGGCAAATCCAGAGGTGCTTCTACGGCCTCAAGAGGCCCAAGAGGTAAACCACGCAAACCAGCAACTGCAGGTGTTCAGGAACAGAGCTCAGGCTCTGCTTCTTCAAAGCCTTTAGCATGACGGTGGACCGCAAGACCAGGAGGTCTTTCAGGTGGAAGCCCGATTACAATTCTTCAGTCACATCTGGTCAAGTTCATGCCGGGATCCCTGGGTAATAGATCTTATTTCCCAGGGCTACAGACTGGAGTTCCAAGAGCTCCCACCTCACAGATTCTTCAAATCAGGCTTACCAGCTTCACAAGAGGCAAGTTTAACTTTACAGCACGCCATCCAAAAACTGGTACAGACTCAAGTCATTATTCCAGTTCCACCTCATCTACACAACAAGGGGTACTATTCCAACTTGTTTGTAGATCAATTCTGAACCTCAAGTCCTTGAACCCGTTCTTAAGAGTGTTCAATTTCAAGATGGAGTCTCTGAGAGCGTTGATCTCCGGTCTGGAAGAGGGGAATTCCTAGTGTCTCTGGATATCAAGGATGCGTACCTTCATATTCCGATCTGGCCGCCTCATCAGGCTTATCTATGGTTTGCACTGCAGGACTGTCACTACCAGTTCCAGGCCCTGCCATTTGGTCTCTCCACGGCACCGAGGGTGTTCGCCAAAGTGATAGCAGAGATGATATTTATACTCCGCAAGCAGGGAGTGAACATAATTCCGTACCTGGACGATCTTCTGATAAAGGCACCGTCCAGGGAGAGGTTGCTGGACAGCATTAGCCTCTCAACCAAACTTCTCCAAGATCATGGGTTTATTCTGAACCTTCCGAAATCTCACCTAGAGCCAACACAGAAGCTCCCATTCCTGGGAATGATACTGGACACTGAGTCGCAGAGGGTGTTCCTATTGGAAAAGGCATTAGTAATCCAGTCGATGGTTCGGGATGTCCTGAAGCCAACCCCGATATCGGTGCATCTATGCATTAGCCTTCTGGGGAAAATGGTGGCCTCTTAAGAGGCACTTCAATACGGAAGGTTTCACGCAAGACCCTTCCAGCTGGATCTGTTGGACAAATGGTCTGGATCGCATCTTCACATGCACCAGAGGATTCGTCTGTCGCCAAAAGCCAGGATCTCCCTTCTGAGGTGGCTACAGAACTCTCATTCAGGACTGGATCCTGTTAATCACAGACGCAACCCTCCGAGGTTGGGGAGCAGTCACCCAGGTGGTGCAGTTTCAAGGAAGATGGTCAAGTCAGGAAGTCATCCTACCAATTAACATTCTGGAACTCAGGGACATATACAACGCCCTTCTGCAGGCCTCTTTTCTTCTTCAGGATCGGGTCATTTAAGTCCAGTTGGACAATGTGACGTACATAAACCGACAGGGCGGAACGAAAAGCAGCGCAGTAATGTCAGGTGTCAAGAATTCTCCTCTGGGCAGAAAAAAACGCTGTGGCCTTAGTCAGCGGTCTTCATTCCGGGAGTAGACAACTGGGAAGCAGACACGACCTGCACCCGGGGGAGTGGGGCCTTCACCCGGAAGTGTTCAGGTGCTTGACACGTCGGTGGGGATATTCACAAATCGACATGATGTCCTCTCGTCTCAACAGGAAGCTCAAGCGGTATTGTTTCAGGTCGAGAGACCCACAGGCAGTGGTGGTAGACGCTCTGACGACTCCATGGGTCTATCAGATGGTGTGCGTGTTTCCTCCACTTCCTCTTATCCCAATAATTCTCAAAAGAATAAAAAGGGAAAAGGTTCAAGCAATACTCATTGCTCTGGACTGGCCAAGAAGGGCCTGGTACGCGGACCTTCTAGAGATGCTCCTCGAAGATCCGTGGCCTCTACCTCTTCGCGAGGATCTTCTACAACAGAGCCCGTTCAGTTATCCGGACTTACCACCGCTATGTTTGACAGCATGGAAGTTGAACGGCTGATTCTAGCCATGAGAGGGATCCTTAATAAAGTTATCCCAACTATGATCCAAGCATGGAAGGGGGTAACGTCTAAACATTACCACAGTGTTTGGTAATGAGAGGTGTGAGAGCAGAACTTATTCTGCAGTGGAATGTAACCTAGGACGTTTCCCGCTTTTTCTTGAGGCAGGTTTGGATGTGGGCCTACATCTGGGCTCCATAAAAGTCCAGATTTCGGCCTTGTCTACTTTTCTTTCAAAAACAATTGGCTTCTCTCCCTGAGGTCCAGACATTTTTGAAAGGTGTTTTGCGCATCCAACCTCCCTTTGTGCTTCCCACGGCACCTTGGGATCTCAATTTAGTGCTGCAGGTCCTCCAATCGGACTGGTTTGAACCATTACAGGAGGTTGACGTAAAATATCTTACGTGGAAGACCGTCACACTGTTGGCCTTTGCTTCAGCAAGACGTGTGTCGGAGCTGGGGGCTTTGTCTCACAAGTGCCCCTATTTAATTTTCCATGTGGACAGAGTTTAACTCAGAACTCGTCAGCAATTTCTTCCGAAAGTGGTGTCTGCATTTCACATCAACCACAACCTATTTTGGTTCAGATTATCACCGACACTTCCACTACTCCAAAGTCTTTGGATGTTGTGTGGGCTTTGTAGGTATACGTAAAGAGGACAGCTCATCATAGAAAATCCGCTGTTCGTCCTATATGATCCCAATATAATTTGGGTGTCCTTCAAAGCAGACAATTGCATGCTGGATCAGGCTCACTATCCAGCATACTTATTCCACGGCAGGCTTGCTGGTACCAAAATCTGTACAGGCTCACTCTACTAGGTCGGTGGGTTCTTCCTGGGCGGCTGCCCGGGGTATCTCTGCTTTGCAGCTCTGCCGAGCAGCTACTTGGTCAGGTTCGAACACGTTTACGAAGTTCTACAAGTTCGATACTTTGGCCTCTGAGGACCTTCAGTTTGGTTAATCAGTTCTGCAGGACCATCAGCACTCTCCCACCCGGTTTGGCAGCTTTGGTACATCCCCATGGTACTAAATGAAACCCCAGTATCCTCTAGGACGTAAGAGAAAATAGGATTTTAATTACCTACCGGTAAATCCTTTTCTCGTATTCTGTAGAGGATACTGGGCACCCGCCCGGTGCTTCGTTCTTCCTGCACTGTTACTTGGTTAAGTATTCTTGGTTCAGCTGTTTAAAGTTTGGTTAGCTTAGGTTTCCTCTGTGTGTGTGCTGGTTTGAAATCTCACCACTATCTTTATCTATCCTTCTCTCAAAGTACATCCATCTCCTCGGGCAGAGTTTCCTAGACTGAGTCTGGTAGGAGGGGCATATAGGGGATGGAGCCAGCCCACACTATCAAATTCTTAAAGTGCCCATGGCTCCTAGTGGACCAGTCTATACCCCATGGTACTAAATGGAACCCCAGTATCCTCTACGGCAGGCATTCCCAACCGTGGTTCCAAGGCACACCAACAGTGCAGGTTTTAGTGATATCCAGGCTTCAGCACAGATGGTTAAATCAAAATAACTGAGGTACTAATTAAGTCACCTGTGTTCAAGCCTAGATATCACTAAAACCAGGACCGTTAGTGTGCCTTGAGGACCGAGGTTGGGAAACACTGCTCTACAGACTACGAGAAAAGGATGTACCAGTAGGTAATTAAAATCCTATTTTTTCACAAACACTAAGCTACTTCTCGTGGTGTAAACCAGAGGCATATACAATTGTTTTCTCCTGGTTTACACCTGGTGCATATGCTACCTTCGGATGCGCCGTGAGTTGTATGTGACATCATTATGTGCCACTTTTCTCTTTTAGACCCTTTTTTTTTTTTATATAATATAACGTGTCCAACTTTGAATGATTAGCCTGTTCTTATAAGGTCATTTAGGCCTGCCTGATATGGTCCTTCTCTTCCCTTTTGTTCTTTCAGTGATTAGGTAAAAATTTCCATAAAGCTGTATTAACAAGAACTCCTTCCAGTTATAGACCTGTAAATCCAAAAACATCAAATATTTTAGTATATGATGTACAGTATATAATTTTCCTGCACCCTTTTAAGCTAGGCCTTGGATTCACTTCAGTATACCGTGTGAAGGGCAAAGTTCATCTCCCTCTGTTGTTGCCCCAGAGTGGTCCACAATTAGATGGAAAATGAATTGTGGCTCTGTATATAAAAACACCTAAGCATTCATATTTTAAATTTTTCTTTAATATTCAGTTACCAGAACTGAAAGTTGTTGTTAATTTATTTTTATTTTTTTGCAGATCCAACTTTATTTAATTGTCATTGTTTAATACAATAGAAGTATTCTCAATTCTAGCTAACATTTTCTATAAAGAAAACTAGAACTAGTTCTAAAAGGTATATTTTAAAGCGTCCATAGATTGCCTTCTCTCTGCTCATACTACTAATACTGTAATGTGTGTGTGTGTGAATAACTAATCACATAATCGGTGTCAGAACAATGATTTGTAAATGTTTATAATGTGTGTAAAGGCTAGAAGAAATGGTTAAAGTGTGTTTAATGCAATGCTTATTGCCATTTTTTAGACTGAATGAATACCTTGCACCACTGATCCTAACTGTAGAACAAATTCTTTGCATTTCACGGATGGTTTAGTATTGCTAGAAAACATGTTTGGGTGGGAGATGAAGCTGAAAGCACGGCTGCAAAGCAACGAACCCAGTCCTTGTACAGACATTTGTTTGAACTATTGTTGATTTTAACCTGCATGCACAAGAAATCAAACCATTAAATCTGTAAGGTGATACCTTTTCTCTTTTTCCCCTTGCTAGCACTGCATTTCTGTTTTCCACTCTTTGGCCTAACCTATGCTTGTTATGCATTTGTGCATGTACAAATTAAGGGGGTTTTGCTCTTAACTTTGGTAGTTCAAAAATGGGGCACAGATGAAGTTGCAGCTTGGCTGGATCTGCTGAGTATGGGAGAGTACAAAGAAATCTTCGTCCGTCATGACATCCGAGGCTCAGAGCTAGTACATCTGGAAAGGCGAGATCTGAAGGTATTTCCTTTGTGCTTCTTTTTCCGTTCTCTAAGACTTTCCTTCTTGTGGGAATTAAAACCTCTTTCCTGTCCCCTTCTTGTTATGTGCTTGTAGCTTGGCTTTAATGACAATCTCTCTGTAAACTAATGTGCACTCTTCTGTGGCCTGCACTCCCCGTGTGTTACACCGCAATTGCAGCCTAAAACATCAGCAATACTTGTAGTAGGAATACAGCCTTCAGTGTGATTTGTACTGAATAATAAATGCATATATGCTGGCTGGTTTAGTAACCTAATTCATGCAAAACCTGCATTCTATACTAAAACCAAATTAAGCAATATTTCAGATAACATGGGATCAGTGTGGAAGGTGGCAAATTAGAATGTTATTGTTTTTTATCTAATGCTTTAATTTACAGAGTAGAACACATTTCTCCATCATTAACTAATGTTTCCTTAAGTTCTGTCTTGGTGTTTTTTCGGGGCTCAGTTTGACTATTGGATTCATATTCTGCATCTAACGTAGCTGGATCAGGCCCCTCAGTATTACAGTTACTGAAGCGGCACCTAACCCTTATAATAAGCATTTTCAGGCTCTGTATAATATACTTTATTTAAAAAATCAATCTGAAGAACTGTATCCAGTCATAAGAGCTAACAGCTAGCTTCATAAAGGACTCCTTTATTAAGAATTGCATATGCAATATGATCTGGGTGCGTTACTAGTTGCCAGAATTGCATTGCAATTTGTGAGTGTTACGGTGGTATGTGAGCCCGTTCCTGCGATATGCTCTAAGTGGTGGTCCTATATGTGGGGAGGGTTGTGGCGTAACTCTCTCATGACTAACTATGCATAGTGTAGCCCATAAGCTACAACAGGCTTTGCATTCCGGAAGTTGGCAAATCTACAGCATCAGTAAGAATGGAGATATCTGCTGCAGTCCCTCAGTGATACATTTAGGGGATACTAAATATTTGCGGTTATCCCGTTTTCGGTGGATTAAACTGCCAATATTTAATGATAAATTGGCCCCTTAATGAGATCTAACCCTATTGATGTTTTGTCTATAGACATTGAACTAGACCATTGCTACTAATTCTACAAGGCGTGGAAAGGCGGATCAGGCTTCAAACAAGATTTACCTGGGGGGTCCCCTTAAGTATCACACATGTAATACATAAAAGATTTCTGTTAGACTCCAGGGGGTATATTTACTAATGTGCTGGTTTATAGAAATGGAAATGTTCCTATAGCAGCCAATCAGATTCTATTTATTTTATATGTTTCTCACCTGTAACAAGATAAACATATTGGCACAACCTTGCCCATGATTTAGTCCTATTTGCTAGTATCAGAGTTGACATGCACAGTTTGCTTTGTAATTGGCTGTTTGATATTGTACACATCATTTTATTTATTTTCTTATTCTTCTTGTGGCTTATATTGTGTTTATTAGAAAAGTAGTCCATATGGAGGGGGTTTCAGTAGCGCACGCGGGGAGGGGGAGGGGGGGGGGTTCCGAGCACCTGGAACCCCCCCCCCCCCCCCGATGAGCCAAATGTGTTATTACTGAGACAGCATTATCTCCATCTCGGCAAAAGCCGCGATTGCGACCACCAGAGCTGCTGCAGCAGAGAGCTACAGTACGTAGCTCTCTGTATAGTGAGATAGTGAAAGTCCGAGGGGAGCTGCTGGCTGTGGAAGCTCAGCCACAGCAGCTCTCTCCCTCCTCATGGAACACACAGTCCCCGGAACTCCTGAATCCCTAAAAGGGTTCCCTGGCCCTATTGTAAGAGGTGGCACTCAAATGCTTGCAATCAAGTGAAAAACATGTATCCAAACAGTTAGACTGATTGCAAGCCACTGAGTGCTGCCTCTTATATTGTGGATATCTAATACAGGTTGAGTATCCCATATCCAAATATTCCGAAATACGGAATATTCCGAAATACGGACTTTTTTGAGTGAGAGTGAAATAATGAAACCTTTGTTTTCTGATGGCTCAATATACACAAACTTTGTTTAATACTCAAAGTTATTAAAAATATTGTATTAAATGACCTTCAGGCTATGTGCATAATGTGTATATGAAACATAAATGAATTGTGTGAATGTAGACACACTTTGTTTAATGCACAAAGTTATAAAAAATATTGGCTAAAATTACCTTCAGGCTGTGTGTATAAGGTGTATATGTAACATAAATGCATTCTGTGCTTAGATTTAGGGCCCATCACCATGATATCTCACTATGGTATGCAATTATTCCAAAATACGGAAAAATCCCATATCCAAAATTCCTCTGGTCCCAAGCATTTTGGATAAGGGATAATCAACCTGTGTGTATGTATGTATGTGTGTGTGTGTGTGTGTATATATATATATATATATATATATATATATATAATATCAGTGAGGTGGGGTGGGGTGGGGCAGGTGAGGCAGAGCCTTTTCTATCATACTAACGTTTGTACCAGAGTTTTGATTGTATAAAGCATATGAAAAATACAAAGAATATGTTTGAAATATCTTCTTTGCATTATTCTAATCATTTTTATAGCGAAAACTCTGGAGTAAAAAGTCTATGGCAGGTGAGGCAGTGCCTCACCTGCTGACCTTTTCTGCAGTACTCGGATCAAATCTCACCAAATTTCCAGAAGTTTATACTACTGCACCTGTGTATAATGCCCAGATGTACCCAGTGGCTCATATATTGCATTTAAATCTGACACTGGAAGCCAGTGCCTCCTGAGCCATTTAGCTCATCGCACGTCCTATATATATATATATATATATATATATATATATATACACACACAGAGAGAAAAAACCACAGCACTCACCACACCAGAAGCGGGGCACAGCTATGCACTTACCACTCACAGGGTGGGGTGCATGTAACACAGCACTCTCCACCACAAAAGCGGGGTACACAGCTGTACTTACCACTCACAGGGCGGGGTGCATGTAGCCCATGACCACATTGCTCTAATAAATACAAACAAAGAACCCAGCACTCACCAAAGTAAACTCACTTATCCTCAACAATTCAATAAATAAATGATGGGGGTTTAGTTGGTGGATTGGCCAATGCACGGAAGCCTGCATACCGATTTTCAAGGTACCCCACCTTCATGCAGGTCCTACACTATCACAGAGTCTTAAAACCTGACTACTTCACTGCTGTTACACACATCTGCCTGCTAGATTTAATGTGTACCTGCCACACCTTTATGGCTTTTAAAGGTACACTAGTCACCTTTTGCACTGGCTCAAAGATGATTGCTAAGGAACAGCTGAGACAGGTTCAGGATAATAAAGTCCACACAGGGGTGCATGAGAAAGCTAGTGGCCACGGTTAATATATATATGAGACAGGGCTGTAGAGAATCATGTGAGGGCACACAGTGACGTCAGCAGCTCCCCATACAGCAGGTGGTGGCTGGAACGCGGCCAGAGAGCCTCTCCCATTCTCCTGCCCACCTGTCCTGCCAGAAAATCCAGGGGGATGCTGCCCGTGTGTGTGTGTGTGTATATATATATATATATATTGATAAAGCTAAATATTTATCTTATTTAAAACCCTTTAAGAGGTCTAAGAACACTGTACGCTATTGACGTATGGAGTACCGTAAGGGTACGCACATTGCGTAGCAATCGCTTAGCCGTAGTCGAGACGCTCAAGCGTCACGTTCGCTCACGGCCAAGAGATCACAGGCAGGCACGCTATTGGCTGCCGACTAACGTAATGTTTCGCTATAGCGTAGCGGACGCTCGGGACCACGAGGAGATCACCAGCGGCGCTGACGCTCACAATGTTAAACCTTTATATGTAAACCATGAACAATGTATTATACAGGAAAACCTTAGTGTAGTGATAGAGTGTAGATGCAACACAGTGTAACCTTATTAACTTAAAAGCTGTTCGAGCGTCACCGACGCTCTGAGAATACTTAACACTATAAGAAATACACAAATATCGGGCTTAGGGTCTAACGCCTTATATGAATGTTATACTTGAAAAAGAATAATACAATACAAGTCATACACTACAATATAACATAGACTAACTAACCAGATAACTACACAGGAAATACAATACAATAACGTTTAAGGGAAAATGAGAGAGAAAGAGGAGGAGAGAGAGAGAGATATGGCTCACAATAGCAATAAAGACAATATGATTGCGGAGAAAACTTACGCACAAGGGGAAACGATCGCATGCGCCTTTCTGAATATCCAGCTCCCGATTATCAGTGATGAGAACCGTTGAAGAGAGTGTGCTGGATCAGATCGGCTTGTCTATTTATGCCCCACACACAATACAATTCAATGGTCCCTACAATCTCATTGTTCATTGGACACAGGAATTCGTCTTCACATTATAACAAAAGGTCATAGGTTGATTCATACAGGTGGGCTGTGTCTATTTCCAACTGCTCAGGTGGGTGGGAAACTAGGTTTCCCGCCGCATGGATAAGTAAGTGCAAATAATAGTAAAAGTACATAAACTTCTTATGTCCATAACTATTCGCACGAGCGATTAATCCGCTTCAAACCAACACCGGAATATTGCTAATTAAATACTCTTCCGATGGATACTAAACGCCACTGTATGACCCATGTCTGACCCTTCGTATCAAACAAAGAGGGATCTCTTTGTCCATGAACATGCTATATTAACTAAACTTTCAGAATCTATCAAGGGGACCATGATCTACAAAATACATTATATAGTTAAAATATGTAACGATTGAGTCGCACACTGGGCACACAGAAACTCTACCGTAAATGCGCATACCATGCGCCTGCGGGTGCACGTAACAGCGGGTATGCGCACGCACGGGAGAGCGCACGCATGCGCAGCGCGGACCTGTATGAGGTGCAAATATGGTAGTGTGCATCGTGATATTTTTCTGACTTTGACAGTCCACCCTTTGGCAGTCAACAATAACTGCCACTTCCTAAAACATTTCAAAACGAGAAAAATATATGTCAGGTGTAAATACATTTCCATGGTTGGGTAAGGGAGGAGAGAAGAAGGTGTGAAAAGGGTATGACCTAGTGAGATAGCAGTAGCATGTGTGTATGAATCCATGTTTGGGGGGGTCATGTATCATCGTGCCGTACGTGTTTTAGATCAAGCTTCGAGGTATTGTGAAGTATACATTTGAATTCCTTCTTATCCCGCGGTACGGGTCTGTGGATGGGCTGTCAAACTTTACCGAGCTCTTTTCGGATTTTGGTTGCAACAAAATGGGGGAGCACATTTTAGTTGATGATACATGAATGGGGGGATATGTGATTGCTGATATCTGTGCCTGTATTCCCTATCAACTATGTGTGTCATTACCTGAAGTTTGTAGAGATGAAGATAAAGAACATTTATGGTAAATGCAGTGGTATTCTATGTCAGGTTAATGAACATTTGTCGGTTGAAGTCTTGTCTGGTGTCTGTTGAATGCAGTCTTCTTTGGGCTTTTGCCAAAAAGTGTGGGCAAAAGTTTTGTCAATGTCCATAGACTTACAAAAGTGTTGGGCTAGCGTAATTTTAAAATTTCTAGGGAAACTGGGGGTCTATGGCATAGTTCATCAAATATCTGTGTATAAGGTTGTCAAAACTTCTTCTTTAATCCATCAGTTGTCCGTATACAGGTTCGTCAAATTCCTCGTCCACGTGGGTCTTTTTACCTTGGAGAAAACTGAAAAACAGGTGAAAGAAACGGACCGTATAATCGCATTTTCATCACATCATTGTTTCTACCGTTGGGTCATAAATCAAATCCATTGGAATTACAATTTCCTCACTCCTTAGACTCATTACCCTGGTACTACGTTTGCACTTCATTAAAGCCTGACCGCATCTAAATATCAAGCCAATCGATATGACAACACCTAAGATACATAGGAGAAACTTCCCTACATCCATTATGACTCCTTGAGCCCATTCTCCTAAACCAGAGAACCAATTTCGCGGGTTCAACCATGACACCCAACCAGTCAGCTCATTACCCACAGCAGCAAGGGTGAGATTGTGTCTCCTGCGAAATTCCCACTTTAATTGGAGAATATCGTCCATCTTTTGGTCTATGACCTCGACCGGGTCCTCTGTACTATTCGTAATATATGTGCAGCATTTCACGCCGTACTGCGTTGCCAGTGTGACACAATATCCACCTGTCACTGCTGTGAGATAATTAAGAACCATTCTATGCTGAACCAGTTCTGTTTTATAAGCTTGAAGCTCGCTTCCAGTATACCTAAAAGTGTCATCATACATTTCTGTGATATTATCTAACAAATTTGCAAGCGCAGATATATATCTATAGTTCATCACTCCTCTAGCGGTGCGAGTGAAATCTAGCGCAAGTAGAACCTGAATCCCGGTGGATTCATGGATCATGTCAGAGGCCGAATGCTCTGTCCTTTCTGTCAGTTGCCTTTTAACTACGTGCTCGTAGTGGGTGTGAGTATAAGGAGCTTGGGCACCACGGTGTATATCTTTCATTTTGGCATGTGATACAGTCATTACTTCAGGCAGTACTTTTCCAATATAACACAATCCTTCAGAGTTTGGGGCAAGCCACTTATAAGCCTTCCTCCCGCATATGAAATATGCATCATCGGGGAGAACATATGGGACGGAGTAGGACATAACCATATTACACATCCTCCATGTGAAATCTCCTACCCCTAATTCTCCCATCTGTCTAGTACACGTATCCGTTTGTACGATATGTGCACAGTATCCTGGTGATACCTCTCCAACTCTCGTAATCCTACTTCCTAGGGTATACCTATATCGGAAAGATTTTTCTCTACTGGCTGTGTGGCGTATAAGCTCTGTATCTGTAGGCATTCTATCTGCTCTATATGAAAAGGTCATGGTTTGGTTACTCCATGACACTTCCCAATTTCCCGGCTTTCGGGGATTGGTAATGTTAAAACATATTAGGGATCTATCCACATGATATTGGTGGAGCTTCAAACTAGGAGGACTGGAGATATTAAACCTCCTGTCCACCGGTCTCCCACCCTTTAGCTCAAGTACCTCTCCTACCGTTAAAGGGAATGGTACTAGTCCTGATTTGCTATGACCTTGAGGTACTTGAGAGCATACCCATCAATCTGTTTGATTTAACACACTACCCACTAAGAAGTGATAGTCACTCAATGGATGCCGGTCCATGTGGATATTAAAACTGGATTGGCATTTCTTGATGCACCCATCCTCAACTACATTGTCACAGAGCCTACAGATACAGTTTTCTTCAGCTAACAATCCTTCACAATTCCTTCTATTGTCAATGCTATCGGATCGTTTTCTGATACTCGCCTTTACTTGTTGGTTAAGTTGTTCTTGGAAAACTACGCCTCCATCTTTGTCATCAGAACCCATTCCAGAACCTCTCTCGACCTCCATGGTACTCTCGCCGGAACAGACTGCTCTGGTCAACATCATGGTCAACAGGAAAATCAGGATCACAGTCTCTTGGGGCAAGTCCATCTTATAGGAGGAAACGGAGAAGAATGAGAAGGGGGGAAAAAAAATAGTTGAGGGAGAGGGGATGGGAAGTGGAGAAAAACAATAAAAGGGAACAGGGAATTGACAACTGCTTTCGATCTTGTGATTTTCAATGCTCCGGTGCCGCCTCAGTCCTCCTGGAACAGACACTCCAGTGATACAACTTCCTCTACCGTCTGTTCCTTATCACGGGACCTCTCTGGATCAGCAACCTTCTTACAATGGGACGAATGAACCCAAGTCTCTCTCTCAGCAACCTTCAATGCTGTAGTGCTAGTCAATAAGACTTGGTGTGGTCCTTCCCATCTGTCAATAAGGCAACCTGAGCGTAGAAAATTCCGTATCATTACATAATCCCCAGGTTCAATGTCATGACAATTACTATCTGGTAAATCAGGAATCATTAACTTCAAATTATCATTTTGCTTCCTTAACTGTTTACTCATGTTAATCAAGTATTTTACAGTCACTTCATTGTTACACTTCAAATCATCCTGAGGGTTAATCATAACATGCGGTTGTCGACCAAACAAGATTTCAAAGGGAGACAGATTAAGAGGGGACCTGGGAGTGGTTCTGATGCTGTATAGTACAATGGGTAAAGCTTCTGGCCATGTCAATCCTGTCTCTGCCATAACTTTGCTCAGTTTATTTTTAATAGTGCTGTTCACTCTTTCCACCTTCGCACTCGCCTGGGGACGGTATGGAGTGTGCAGCTTGCTATCAATTCCCATCAACTTACACATTCCTTGAAAGACATCACCTGTAAAATGGGTACCCCTATCACTTTCAATTATTCTAGGGATACCGTATCTACATACAAATTCCTGCACAATTTTCTTAGCAGTAAACATAGCGGTGTTTGTGGCCGCAGGAAATGCTTCGACCCAATTTGAGAATACATCTATACAAACAAGTACATATTTCAAATTTCGACAAGGGGGTAATTGAATAAAGTCAATCTGTATTACCTGAAAAGGGCCGCCTGTAGGTGGGATATGAGATGGTTCTATTGGTATTGCCTTTCCGATATTCTTTCTCAAGCAGGTAAGGCATGACATTGCTCTCTTACTCGCATGAGATGAAAATCCTGGGGCGCACCAATATGCTCTTACCAACTTGCACATTCCCTCCTTGCCCAGATGAGTCAGCCCGTGTGCTGCCTCAGCTAAACATGGAAGATATGCTCTGGGGGCCACTGGTTTACCTTGTCCATCCGTCCAGAGTCCTGAGGACTCCTGGCCATATCCCTTTGCCTTCCAGACTGCCTTTTCCTGCGTGGAACACAAATTTTGCATTTCACACAACTTCTGTGTGTTGATGGTATTAAATACCATCAATTGTGTGGTGTCTGTTTGTCTGGGGGTACCAGCTGCTAACTTAGCAGCTTCGTCTGCTCGGCTGTTACCAAGTGATACTGGGTCCTGGCTATATGTGTGTGCTTTACACTTGATAACAGCCACTCTGTCGGGTTCCTGTATTGCTGTTAGAAGCCTTTTGATGTGAGCTGCATGCGCTACCGGTGTACCAGCTGCCGTCATGAAATTTCTGAGGCGCCATAGGGCTCCAAAATCATGGACTACCCCGAAGGCGTATCTAGAATCGGTGTAGATATTGGCTGACTTGCCCTTAGCCAATTCACATGCTCTGGTTAGGGCGACCAGTTCAGCAACCTGGGCTGAGTGAGGTGGGCCTAGCGGTTCAGCTTCTATGGTGCCTTGGTCGTCTACGACTGCGTATCCAGTACACAAGTCTCCCGAGTCTGACTGTCTGTGACAACTACCATCCGTGTAGAAGGTAAGATCTACATCTTCCAGTGGGTTGTCACTGATGTCAGGCCTTGCGGTAAAATTTTGGGTCAAATATTCCATACAATCATGTGTGTCCTCCTTTGTATTAAATCCTCCTTCCCCACCACTCTCATCCTCCACCCTTTGTGCCTGTCCAGGCACACCTGGGAGATATGTTGCAGGATTTAATGCACTGCATCTCCTTATGGTGATGTTTACGGGGGCCATTAGTGCCAATTCCCATCTTGTAAACCGTGCTGATGAGACGTGCCTGGTTTGAGCAGAATTTAGCAAGGCTGACACTGCATGTGGTGTATGAATTGTGAGGTTGTGACCTAGCACTACATCTTCGCTTTTCGTTACTAGCAATGCTATCGCAGCAACGCTTCGCAAGCATGTGGGGAGGGATCGCGCTACCGTATCTAGCTGAGCGCTGTAGTATGCTACCGGCCTGCTGGCATCACCGTGCTTTTGGGTTAGGACGCCTGCCGCGCAACCAGCACTTTCTGTTCCGTATAGCTCAAAGGGTTTCCCATAGTCTGGCATACCTAATGCTGGTGCCTGCGTTAGGCACTGTTTAAGTCTCTCAAATGCCATCTCGGACTCGTCTGTATGCGAAATCCGATCAGGTTTGTTTGAGGAGACCATCTCCTGCAAAGGTAATGCCAGAATGGAAAATCCTGGGATCCAGTTACGGCAATACCCACACATTCCTAAAAACGTTCTGATCTGTTGCTGGGTTTGTGGCAGAGTCATGTCTCTAATTGCTTGAATTCTATCAGCGGTCAGGTGTCTCAGTCCTTGTGTTAGACAGTGTCCCAAATATTTTACTTTAGTTTGGCATAATTGCAACTTGTCTTTGGAAACCTTGTGTCCTGTGTCTGAAAGATGAAACAGGAGCTGTTTCGTATCCTTCAGGACGCTTCCAGTGAATCTGAACACAGTAGTAAATCATCCACATACTGTATCAATACTGATCCACTCTCTGGTTGGAAAGACTGTGAACAATCATGCAAAGCCTGGGAAAATATACTTGGGCTGTCTATGAATCCTTGTGGTAATCGAGTCCATGTGTATTGGACTCCTCTGTATGTAAATGCGAACAAATATTGGCTGTCAGGGTGCAGAGGTACCGAGAAGAAAGCGGAGCAGAGGTCAATAACAGTGAAAAATTTTGCAGTGGGAGGGATTTGCATAAGGATGACAGCTGGATTTGGCACTACGGGGAACTGACTCTCAACTATTTTGTTAATCCCCCTTAGATCCTGCACTAGCCTGTAACCCCTCCCCCCACTCTTTTTCACAGGGAAGATGGGACTATTGGCAGTGCTGGATGTTCTTACCAGAATGCCCTGTTGTAGCAAGCGCTCTATTACGGGATACACTCCTAACTCCACCTCTGGTTTCAGAGGGTATTGTGGGATTTTTGGAGCTATCCTACCATCTTTTACTTGCACAACTACTGGAGCTACGTTTGCCATTAATCCAGTGTCCTGTCCATCTTTAGTCCAAAGTGACTCTGGTATCTGGGATGTCATTTCTTCTACCTGGGAGGGAGTCCTATTTGTCATAATGGTATGTGACATTAATTTTGATGGGGAGTCTAACATGTCTCGCACTTCCTGAGCGTGATTCTCAGGTATGTCCAAGAATGAATACACCTTCAGGAGTACAATAAATGACGCACCCCATTTTACACAATAAGTCTCTTCCCAGGAGATTAGTCGGTGCCGATGCAGCCAGCAAAAAGGAATGCTTGGTATGTAAAGGCCCTATTGTAACCTCGGCTGGTTTGCTCACAGGGTAGTGCTGGACTACTCCCGTTACTCCCATGGCTGGAATTGTCTTACCAGTGGTTCTCATGCCCACCGTCGAATTTATCACTGATTTGGCCGCCCCCGTATCTACAAGAAAGTTTAATGATTTACCAGCTACATCAATTGCAATTTCGGGTTCACTTCCAAGACTTGCAATCAATTTTACTGGCTGCAGATTACAGGTATGGCCACACCCCTATTGGGTATGGTGACCTCCCTGAATCCCGCTGGCAGCAACTACTTGTGAAGGGGTTAAATGGGAACTGCCCGAAGTTTGCCAGTCTCCTTTTGGGGGATATCTTTTTGTTTCCCCTGTATGTGGCTCATAACTCCGTCTTTGCGGACCCTGATCCCAATTTCGTGTGTCATGTCGTTGTCTAGGGGGTTGGTATGATCTTTGTGAATTTTTCGCTCTACAGTCTCGTGCTATGTGTCCCTGTTTATGACAAAAATAACATGTTACCACATTTGACTTACCCACCGGGTTTGGTGATTTAAACAAAGGCTGCTTTGTGGTCAGGGCCTGTATACTTACGGCCATTAACTTATCACCTTGTGACTCCCTGTGTCTGGTGATATTCCGGTCGTGATCAATAGCAGCCTCTCTCAAAGTAGCCACCGACAGACCTCGCCAACATGGTTGCGTGGTCTGTACCCTTGTCTTTAATGCTTCTTTTAAACCATCCATTAGCACAGATACTGCTACTTCTTGATGATTTGCATTGGTCCTAATGTCCTCTATGCCAGTGTATTTTGCCATTTTTAATAGTGCCCGGTGAAAATACTCAGCAGCTGTTTCTGACTCTTTTTGTTTAATGGAAAAAATTCTATTCCATTTGGCTACAGCTGGAAAATACTCCTTTAACTGTAAATTTATTCTTTTTACGATGTCTTTGTTGTACACATCTGTAAGGGGTACATCCTGATCCAATCCACAGTCAGCTAAAAATTGAGCTGAGTCGACATTGGAGGGTAAACATGCCCTCAGCAATATCTGCCAGTCTTTGTTATTTGGCTCTACAGTGTTTCCTAGGTCTCTGATGTATTTCTGGCTAGCAACTAGATCTTTCCTAGGATCAGGGAATTCAGACACTATGGTTCTTAATTCCATTCGGGAAAATGGGCTATACATGGCAATGTTCCTAATGGGAGTGACTCCTGTGGTGTCTGTTTTCCCATTTGGAACAGCTATCACCCTAACGGGAGCAAGTTTAATAATGTCATTCTGATTAGATTCTACAGCCTGTGGTGAAATGGTTTCAGCATAGTGTAAGGTGCCGTACTTACCCGTTGATACGACCTCACCTGTCCCTCCGCTAGGGGCCTTTGTTACTAATCTTAAGGGTTGGGCCGTGCCTACTGTTGTTTCCGATATGGTGGCTGCTGGAGAGAGTGCCGATATTGTTGATTGTTCGTCTTCTTGATCACACTCCTGGGGAAAGTTCAAAACAGGGTACAGCTTGCACGGGTTAATACTTGCATTGGTTAACTTATTAACATTTACACAGTTGCTAAGTGTTTGTTTGTTACACCCTAGTGCGTCATTCTCCGCAACCAATTTCTCTCCTGATATGTATGGTGGCGGCGGGGCCGTGGCTATCAGTTTCCTGATAGGATTAGATCCCGCCGCCTGAGCCAATCCTCTCTGTATTTCACCCTCCTGTTGCCATAACTGCAAATAATCATAATGTTTGATTCGTCTCTTTGCTGATTTAATGAGACATATCCTCCTCCTTAGATTTTGTAACACTTCTGGGCTAAAGCTGCCTACTCTTGGGAACTTCTCCCCGTCATGTACCGTCATTCTCTCCCATTCATCACATAAAACTTCTGTGTGTGAACCGTATTTTTCACACATTACGTACCTTGCCGACCCGATTGGTCGGTTCACTAAATCAGCCCGAACCGAGGTTGATCGCCCCCTTCCTGAACAACTGGCCCCCATAATTTGCAGGTGTTGCTTGCTCTACCTCTGACCTTTATATCAGGGTCTTCAGCGAACCCTTACAAAAAACCAAAATATTCAAAGATAGGTTGACGGTGGTAGTTTACCGAGTACCCCACTTACTCGCCCACGCCGACCAATACGACCTCCACACTGATATAGTGCTGGCGTACTCGACCCAGGGCCCCTATGAACCTTTGTTTACTGGAACATGTGAGTGTGATCCGCAGAGCATTAACCCTTTCCAGTAACTGTGGGGTTGTTGGATAATTCCTGAGTGACCAGCGAACTTCCCTTTTAAAAAATAAAAAATTACACAAATCACGTTAGAATGTACAAATAGCGTTTATGACCCCTTTCGTACACAAATGGTACTAGGTCAGATTACTAACTAATGCACACAATTACGTGCGGTACAATCGTTCAGTACATAAGCAACTAATCTTATGTACGGAGCGACCAACGGAATCGACATTCAGCAGCTGCGAATTCCTTCAGCCTGAGCTTTCTGGCCTATATGGGTTCCGCCCCAACCCTTCTTGGTGTTGGGCTACTTGACTCTATAGCGGACTTCCTTGTCTGCTGTACCTGGACCTCCTGGTCTGTTATGCGACCTCCTGGTCTGACCTCCTGGTCTGCTACAGTATGACCTCCTGGTCTGCTACACTCTAATGCTCTTTATATGTTTAACAAGGGATGCCTCCCTAGCCACCGTGCATGTCACTTACACGTATGTAATTTCACGAGAACTCGATGATTTCTGTGGTTCAATCCCCAAAATTGTAAAAACTTATATATGCAAACACTCACTCACCACATGTACACTTTTGTTTCTATTTCTATTTCTGCGCAGAAATTTCTTTCCTTTAGACCAGATGTGTTGTAAATTTGGAGAAGGATCTGTTAGTCTAAATTTCGGACACTAAAATAGACTTGCGCTATTTATCGCGTCGCCACCTTTTCGCCTGTTAAAATAACACTAGCGTGTGATTTGAGTTACGTGGGCGTACCCGGATGCTCCGTTGCGTAATATACGCTGCGTGCGTCGGCCTTTGCGTACGCGAGTCTCACCCTTTGTTAGAGACACGTGTACACCAGTCTTTATCCACCGTAACACAACTAACACGTTTATCAATGTAGATGATCCTTGATCATCTACCGAGCACCACACCGATCTCTCCTTGTATCTTTAGGTAGAGCTGTGTGCGTGCTTTGCAATTTATCCCTTAATGTATTACTTTTACTCTTTAACTATTAAATAGCGACAAATCTCTCTTAGCACGTTTATCAATTATAAAATGGCAAACAGGAGAGTGATATATGAAAATACACGAATAAAAAGAAATGCAGATATGCGTGTGTGCGTACGCAAGACAGAAATAAACAGTTTTAGAAGACACTAGCGTGTTGTTCTTACCTCCGGTTCCGGATTCCCTCAGCACCCTTTACTAAGCGAAGCAGACGCTTATCCAGACAGCACTACGAGGAATATGATCTCCCGCCCTTTGCTGATGGATAATGTCTGCTGAAATTACCTAGCAGAGATA
Organism: Pseudophryne corroboree; assembly: GCF_028390025.1. Lineage (NCBI taxonomy): Eukaryota > Metazoa > Chordata > Amphibia > Anura > Myobatrachidae > Pseudophryne > Pseudophryne corroboree. The sequence continues at coordinate 282,020,515 of NC_086445.1, read as the reverse complement.
TGTGAAGGACGGACGAGCCGCCAATTGATAAAGCTAAATATTTATCTTATTTAAAACCCTTTAAGAGGTCTAAGAACACTGTACGCTATTGACGTATGGAGTACCGTAAGGGTACGCACATTGCGTAGCAATCGCTTAGCCGTAGTCGAGACGCTCAAGCGTCACGTTCGCTCACGGCCAAGAGATCACAGGCAGGCACGCTATTGGCTGCCGACTAACGTAATGTTTCGCTATAGCGTAGCGGACGCTCGGGACCACGAGGAGATCACCAGCGGCGCTGACGCTCACAATGTTAAACCTTTATATGTAAACCATGAACAATGTATTATACAGGAAAACCTTAGTGTAGTGATAGAGTGTAGATGCAACACAGTGTAACCTTATTAACTTAAAAGCTGTTCGAGCGTCACCGACGCTCTGAGAATACTTAACACTATAAGAAATACACAAATACCGGGCTTAGGGTCTAACGCCTTATATGAATGTTATACTTGAAAAAGAATAATACAATACAAGTCATACACTACAATATAACATAGACTAACTAACCAGATAACTACACAGGAAATACAATACAATACAATAACGTTTAAGGGAAAATGAGAGAGAAAGAGGAGGAGAGAGAGAGAGAGAGATATGGCTCACAATAGCAATAAAGACAATATGATTGCGGAGAAAACTTACGCACAAGGGGAAACGATCGCATGCGCCTTTCTGAATATCCAGCTCCCGATTATCAGTGATGAGAACCGTTGAAGAGAGTGTGCTGGATCAGATCGGCTTGTCTATTTATGCCCCACACACAATACAATTCAATGGTCCCTACAATCTCATTGTTCATTGGACACAGGAATTCGTCTTCGCATTATAACAAAAGGTCATAGGTTGATTCATACAGGTGGGCTGTGTCTATTTCCAACTGCTCAGGTGGGTGGGAAACTAGGTTTCCCGCCGCATGGATAAGTAAGTGCAAATAATAGTAAAAGTACATAAACTTCTTATGTCCATAACTATTCGCACGAGCGATTAATCCGCTTCAAACCAACACCGGAATATTGCTAATTAAATACTCTTCCGATGGATACTAAACACCACTGTATGACCCATGTCTGACTCTTCGTATCAAACAAAGAGGGATCCCTTTGTCCATGAACATGCTATATTAACTAAACTTTCAGAATCTATCAAGGGGACCATGATCTACAAAATACATTATATAGTTAAAATATGTAACGATTGAGTCGCACGCTGGGCACACAGAAACTCTACCGTAAATGCGCATACCATGCGGGTGCACGTAACAGCGGGTATGCGCACGCACGGGAGAGCGCACGCATGCGCAGCGCGGACCTGTATGAGGTGCAAATATGGTAGTGTGCATCGTGATATTTTTCTGACTTTGACAATATACATATATGTGTGTGTGTGTGTGCATATATATATATATATATATGTGTGTATATATATATATATATATATGTGTGTGTGTATGTATATATATATATGTGTGTGTGTATATATATATATATGTGTGTGTGTGTGTGTGTGTGTGTGTGTGTGTATATGTATATATATATATATATATATATATATATATATATATATATATATATAGGAATCACAGAACAAAGTCCCGGGAAGCCGCACTGACACTCTTTTATGTGAAAAGACGCAGGTGACCGGTCTAAATGAATGTTATATTAACTCATGTCCATCCATATCTTTCCAGCCAGGGTGTAGACAGAACCAGCACACTGCTTAATATTCAATCAGCTTTTTACTTCATATAGCAGGTCTAATGTTCAATCAGCTTATGACTTCATATAGCAGATAAGCACAAACATTTGGATTCAGCAGATACTCATCGTATGCAAGGCAAATGCAGACTGGTAAAATCCCAAACAGACGTTTTCGGTGCTCCTTCCTCAGGGTAAGACCTGTTAAGGTGCCATAGTGCCTGGTGCTAAAGTGTCAAAGTGCTGTGCAAAATGCTGCATCATAGGAGAGCATTATTTATGCTCCCCTAATCACGCTCATCACCGGCACCTGAAGTCCCGTGCCGCCCCGGGGCCGGTCACACCGCAATCCCCATTCCTGGAAACACCCGCCGGTGGAACACACGCCGCGCACCACGTGACCGGAAGTTCTGGCCCGTGGAACGCAAGCGGCGCGTCACCAAGGCGGAAGTCCAGATCCAGGAGACGCGGCTGGCAACAGCGTCCCCGGCAACACTGCCAATGGGCCCAGAATACCAGGCAAAAGTGTTATGCACAGTATAGGGACAAAAAAAAACAAAAAATAAAGCAAAACAAAATAAATATAAGGATCAGTTGATACTCCGGAGTATTAATTTATCCATTAAGGGTCTTATTTATCTGTTAAGTATTCCAATTAGTATAGCATATATACTCCAAGGCCACAGTGTCAAAATGATCCCAAATAAACAACAAACAAATATAGAGTGATATGAACAAAATAGTGAGAACTATACCATCAATAGCCAAAAACAAACTCATGGCATAATCTATATATCCTGTAAGGGGTCCATCAGAAATTACTTAAAGGAAGGGGCTAAATGAAAATTCCTCATTTAAACCATGGGGTACCATCGCATCCATACGATATATCCATCGACACTCTTGTTGTAACAGTAATTTGTGTCTGTCACCTCCCCTTCTCAAGGGTGACACATGGTCGATCGGCATATATGCAAAATGACTCAGCTTATGTCCCTGTGCAACATAATGTCTCGCAACTGGAGGCGTGTACCCATCTACCTTCTGGTAGGCCTTTTTTTTAGAAGATCTGTGCATTCCAATTCTCTCTTTAAGCATACGTATGGTTTTCCCTATGTAGACCTTCTTGCAAGGGCAGATTATCATGTAGGTCACAAATTTAGTTTCACATGTCATCCGATAACGTAAAGGATAACGTGTTCCCCTCGTGGGGTGACAGCAACTTTTACCAGTCAGCATAAAGTTGCAATTGGCACAACCAGGACATTTGTAGGCACCAGTTTGAAGTTGTAACCAGTTTGTTCCCTTGCCCACACGTGGGCTAATGTCAGAGATGGTCACTTTTTCTTTCAGGTTACGGCTCCGCTTATAGCAAAATAGTGGTGGCTTGTTACAATAGTTCTGCATCACCGTGTCTGATTGCAATATGTGCCAGTGTTTGCGAATTGACTGGCGAGCATTGCCAGAGGAGATAGAGTACGTGCTGGCAAAAACCAAACGTTCTGGCTCAAGCTTAACCCGTGGCTGTAGCAATTCATCCTGTGACAATTGCACATATCTATCTATTGCCTGTTGCACTTCCACTTCAGCGATGTCATATCCCCTGTTGATGAATTTGTCACCCATCATTGCAAGAGCATCAGGTAATTCCTCACGGTTAGAAGTGATTCTTGCCACTCGAACTAATTGAGAGAAGGGTAACCCCTTTAAAGCTGGTGGGTGGAAGTTAGATGCAAGTAAGAGAGAATTTTTATCAGTGGGCTTCCTATAGATTCCTGTTGACAGTACCCCAGAATATTGATCTCTGAAGCATTATGATTACTAGTAAAAAAATACATGTAAAAAAATATACCAAGTTGCGCTCAACAATCAAATGTAAGAAACATTTATTTTGATACATAAAATGTAATAATAATTACAACAAATCTCCCGGGAGTACAATTCACAATTTGACATAAAAATACCTTATCTCTGTGTCTATATACTTATTGCTATTCTTATAACTGGAATGCAAATTCTTATTATTCCAAAACTTATGACCCCAGGGGTGTCGTTTTAAATATAATAACAGCAGTGATTGATAACTGTTAAGAGTAAAATAAAAAGTCTGTGTTTTCATACATGTAACTCACTTGGTCCATATATGAGTCCCGAACAGTCCTGAGAATAGGTAACTAAAGATTCATTCCAATGGTCCTGGAGTGAAAAGGACCCTTGCAACAATGAATTGACGCTCACATGAATGATACTGTGAGCGAATGCACCGTATGGTGAACCACGAGCCGCTGTCTTGGTGACAGGAGGGAGAGCCCGGAGCGGTATTAATGAGGTCAGCCACTAGCCCCTGCACGGGGAATGGAGAGCCGTGCCTGATGTGACCGCCGGACTATATCAAACTATATATTTTTATTTATTTTTTTAATTCTGCACCGGGGTACACTTGTATTCCACAGGGAATTTCATCGGGGTGTATAGTTCGATCTTGATCCGAGGCACCAACAGGTTAAAGCTTTGACTGTTCCCAGGATACACTGCACCGCCTCCTCTATAGCCCCGCCTCCAGGTACTGGAGCACAGTTTGTAAGTTGGTCACTAACATGGGGGGCTGCGCTAGGCAGCCCTGAAAAGAGCTTATAAAAGAAGACTTCAAGGGCCGCAGAACTTATGTTTTTCTGACATGCTGTGCCGCGGCTCCATCACCTCCGTGGCGCTGCATACTCCCGCAGCCTGGTTCCCGGGTACTTGCAGAGGGGATACACCGATTTCTAGGCACACTACCGCTGCTGCTCTCCTGGATCGCGTGGCTGCATGACAGGGAGGAGGTAAGAGGGTCCCCCAGGTTGGACCCGCCAGTAAATCGCGGTCCCAGAGGGGATGACCTGTAGCCCCTCCCCCAGCTCCGGGCACCATCTACTGCTGGTGTTCCCGTCCTGGAGCTGCATCTCTGTCTCTCTCCCTCACTCCCTGAAGAGATTTTGGCCCCATTACATAGCTGCGCTGATCTCAGGGACTGCTGGGCACGGTCTCCTTTGTAAAACCGCCTGTCTTCTCAGCGCTGTATATTTACAGACACTTAAGTATCCTACATGTCATTTTAGACAGTGTTAGTTAAGATAAAGTGTACTGCTATATGAATATTTAGTACAAGTATTCTGTGATATACATCCAGTGTTTACTGTGCATTGTTATATCTGTATACATACATATCTATATGTAGATTTACTAGTCCAGTGCATGCTTATGGTTTATATGTAATAATTTCTGTATTGTACCTGTGACTGTGTGTGCCTATAGCTGCTGTGTGGATTCTATTCTGTGTATCATACGTATTGCTATCACTATATTCTGTACCCTGGGGGGCTAAGTGCATCAGGGTCTCATTTCAAATATAGTGTTCCACAGGATGTGCTGTTTTGTATTTTTCACTGTGTGTTTGTCACCTTACACCGCTTAAATCCTCTGTTTTGTGCTTTGCATTTGCTATCACATAACACAGGTTTTTGGGTTTTGTTGCAGGTATTGTGTTTGTGTGGCTATATTGAACTGTTGCGCCCTAAGGCTACATTCCCAATAATCTCTGCTACACAGGGCGGGAAATCCGCAGACGCTCCTGCATCATGCCGTGCTGGCGCCATGGATTTAACTGAGGAAAAGATTTTAGCTGAGGGTTCAGGTACTGGGTGCGCTGCACCATCCAGTCAGTCTGCAGCACCTGTGGCAAATCAAGACCCACCTTGGGCTGCTTTTTCAAATATGCCGACGACTCTTGTAATGCAGCTTACGCCCCCTGTGGAACCTCCTGTGTGAGTGCAGCCACATATTGTCCCTGTAGTCAACCCGTTTTGGGCGAATGCTCTGTCTACCCAGTTACAACAATTAAATCGGTCTTTGTTTAGACAAAAACCTACCCCTCGCCGTGCTGGGGCCGAGGAGTCATCTAAGCGGGCCATTTCTTCCTCACAATCCACTAATATTTCGGATGATTCTTCCGATGAGGATGGTGATTATACTGATCCGTCAGACACTGATACAGTTGCTTCTGATGAGGAATCTACAACTCAAGTTTATGTACCTGACCTAGTAGAGGCTATCAAGCTTATTCTCCAGATTGATGATGATATTGAGCCCCCCGCTACGTCTAAGAAACCTGATAAGTTTAATGGTCAGAAGGTTGCTAAAGTAGTTTCTCTTATGTCCTAGAAGATGCTGGGGTCCACATTAGTACCATGGGGTATAGACTGGTCCACTAGGAGCCACTGGCACTTTAAGAGTTTGAGAGTGTGGGCTGGCTCCTCCCTCTATGCCCCTCCTACCAGACTCAGTTTAGGAAATATGCCCAGAGGAGCCGGTCACAGCTAGGGGAGCTCCTAGAGCTTCTTTAGTTTTATTATTTTAAGTTAAGTGAGGCACAGGGAGGCTGCTGGCAACAGCCTCCCTGCTTCGTGGGACTTAGGGGGGTGGGGGTAGTGTCCGTCCTGAGTGGTTTTGAGCAACTATCTCCGCTGACAGGACATTAGCTCCTGAGGGTGTTGATCGTTAGCCACCCCAGGCGACCGCCCAGTCACGCAGCATGCCGCCACCTACTAACAGAGCCAGCGGGGAGCCGGTGTAAAGATGGTGGCAACAGGGTGAGAGCGCAGTATTAACTGCGCTCCGGAGGCTCAGCAGTACATAGTGCGGCGCTGTGAAGGGCGCCCTGAGCCAGCGCCTATACCCTACACTGGTCAGCAAGCCTGTCAGGGACCTCGGTTACACTACCAGCAGAAATCCTCAGGCCAGTATAAAGAATGGAAGAGCGGGTAGCAGTGCCATGTTCAGGGGGCGGAGCTTCTCAGAACGGACCCAGCAGAGTTCAGCGCCATTTTCCTGCCTGCAGATCCTATACAGAGACGCTGACAGGGAGAGCTGTCCCTCCAAGCAACTCCAGCTATCCTGTGCAGTACCAGGGGGTTGTAGAAGGGGGGAGGCTGTGTAAATACTTTGTAGTCTATTGAGGTACACAGTAAGCGCTGGGTAGTTGTATTCTATCTACCTCAGTAAGCGCTGTGTGTGTGTTTGCTCCAATCTCTGTGTCTCTCTGTGGCATACTTGGGGGGGAAACTGTGTCTGACATTTCCGTGTGTGTGTGTGTGTGTGTTGTCTCATATAGCCATGTCTAGGGACTCTGTCATATGCTGCAGAGGATGTTTCCTCTCAGGAGGAATACATACCATGTACACAGGAATGTAATGTTTTGTCTCAAAACCCAATTAATGATCCTGAGTTGTTGTCCTCTATTAAGGGGATGACCTCTCAGATCTCCACCAGGGTATCTCATACTGAGACTGAAACTCAGGTGTTAAAGAAGTATATGGCAGTTTGGTCAGGTTTTGTTCCTGTTCCTGCATATTCCCCATGTATGTTCCCACAGAAATGAGCACTTGCCCAGATTATGCAAGATGACACGGATACCGACTCTGATACAGAAGACGGTGATGGGGACGTGCTGAGGAGGGCGACATCCCTTGCAAAGGGGGTGCCAGCTCATGATTGAGTCCAGTAGAGATGTGTTAAACATTAATGACACGCCACCTGAGCAGGTTGAGGAGGCTTACTTCACTGACCATAAGAAAGCCTCGCTAAGATTCCCTGCGTCTAAAGAATTAAACGCTATATTTGAAAAGTCCTGGGAAAACCCGGAGAAAAAATTCCATATCCCCAAAAGGGTTCTGGATGCTTTTCCCTTCCCTGAGGAGGATAGGAAAAAATGGGAAAACCCACCCATAGTTGACGCATCGGTCTCCAGACTGTGAAAAAAGGTGGTTTTACCTGTCCCTGGATCTACCGCGTTAAAAGAACCGGCTGATCGTAAGATTGACACTACGCTCAAATCTATATACACTGCTTCAGGAGTGGTGTTAAGGCCCACTATTGCCTGTGCATGGATTTCTAAAGCCATAGTAAAGTGGTCAGGCACATTACTAGAGGATTTGGATAGAAGTGACATTGAATTGTTTCTACGTAACATACAGGATTCTGTGGGGTTCATGGTGGAATCCATGTAGGACCTGGGTACGCTGACTGCACGGATATCTTCCATGTCGGTCTCAGCTCGCAGGGGACTCTGGCAACGCCAATGTTCTGCAGATGCGGAATCCTGGAGAAGTGTGGAGAACCTACCCTACACAGGTTAGGCTCTTTTTGGGGAAGTGTTGGATGCGTGGATTTCCACGGCAACCGTGGGTAAGTCACCTTTCCTTCCCTCTGCTATACCTTCTACGAAGAAATAGTTTTCTTCAGCTGTGTCGCAGTCCTTTCGGACCGCTAAGGCAAAAAAGTCCAAGCCTCCTACCACTTTCTTTAGAGGTGGTCGCGCAAAGTCCAAAAAGCCTGCACCCGCAGGCTCCCGGGTCCAGAAACCTGCTTCTGGTTCCTCAAAATCCTCAGCATGACGGTGGACTGCACAGCCTGGAGGACGGGCTGGTGGGTGCGAGACTCAGACGTTTCAGACATGTCTGGGTGTCGTCCGGTCTGGATCCCTGGGTACAGGATATTGTGTCCCAGGGGTACAGACTGGAGTTTCAAAAATTCCTACCTCACCGATTCTTCAAATCAGGCTTGCCAGCTTTGCTGACAAACAGGGCTATCCTATAGGAAGCCATCCTAAAATTGGAAAAGTCACAGGTCATTGTCCCAGTTCCACCTCATATACAAAACAAGGTTTATTATTCAAACCTTTTCGTGGTACCAAAACCGGATGGTTCGGTCAGACTGATTTTGAACTTTAAATCGTTGAGCCCTTACCTGAGGGTGCTCAAATTCAAACTGGAGTCTCTCAGAGCAGTGATTTCAGGTCTAGAGGAGGGGGAGAGTTCCTGGTATCCCTGGATATCAAGGATGCGTACCTCCACATTTTGATTTGGCCGCCACACCAGGCTTATCTCAGATTTGCACTGTTCGACAGTCACTATCAATTTCAGGCACTGCAATTCGGCCTCTCCACAGCACTGAGGGTGTTCACCAAGGTGATGGCTGAGATAATGGTTCTCCTCCGCAGACAGGGGGTGAACATAATCCCATATCTGGACGATCTGCTGATAAAGGCATCATCCCGTGAGATGTTGTTGCAGTCCATTGTTCTCACGACTCATCTGCTCAGGGAACACGGTTGGATCCTGAACCTTCCAAAGTCACATTTGGAGCCGACAAGGAGATTGTCTTTTCTAGGGATGATCCTCGACACAGAAGTGCAGAGGGTGTTTCTGCCGGAGGAGAAAGCGTTGGTTATTCAAACAATGGTCCGGGATGTCCTGATGCCAACCCCGGTATCGGTCCATCATTACATCTGCCTTCTGGGAAAGATGGTTGCCTCCTACGAGGCTCTACAGTACGGAAGGTTTCATGCTCGGTCTTTCCAACTGGATCTCCTAGACAAATGGTCGGGTTCTCACCTACACATGCACCAGAGAATACGTCTGTTGCCGAAAGCCAGGATTTCACTCCTCTGGTGGCTGCAAATGCCTCACCTTCTGGAGTGCCGCAGGTTCGGTATTCAGGACTGGGTCCTTCTTACCACGAATGCAAGTCTCTGGGGTTGTGGCGCAGTCACTCAGGGGGAAACCTTCCAAGGAAGGTGGTCAAGCCTGGAATCCAGTCTTCCAATAAACATTCTGGAACTAAGAGCCGTCTACAACGGTCTTCTCCAAGCGGCTCATCTTCTTCGAGATCGAGCCATTCAAGTGCAGTCGGACAATGTAACGACGGTGGGCTACATAAACAGACAGGGCGGAACGAAGAGCAGAGCTGCAATGTGAGAGTTAACAAGAATCATCCTCTGGGCAGAAAAGCACGCGGTGGTGTTGTCTGCATTCTTCATTCCGGGGGTAGACAACTGGGAAGCGGACTTCCTCAGCAGACATGATCTCCTTCCAGGAGAGTGGGGAGGTGTTCATGGAGGTAACAGATCTTTGGGGTGTACCTCAAATAGACATGATGGCCTCTCATCTCAACAAGAAGCTTCGGAGGTATTGTTTCAGGTCAAGGGACCCGCAAGCCGTGGCGGTGGACGCCCTAGTGACTCCGTGGGTGTTCCAGTCGGTGTACGTGTTTCCTCCTCTTCCACTCATTCCAAGAGTTCTAAAGCTCATAAGGAGAACAATATTTCAGGCAATCCTCATTGCTCCAGACTGGCCAAGAAGGGCTTGGTACGCGGATCTACTGCAAGGAGAGCCGAGGCCTCTTCCTCTTCGGGAGGTCCTGCTGCAGCAGGGGCTGTTCGCTTATCAAGACTTGCTGTGGCTACGTTTAACGGCATGGAGGTTGAATGCCAGATATTAGCTCGGAAGGGCATTCCGAACAATGTTATTCCTACTCTGATACAGGCTAGGAAAGGAGTAACGTCTAAACATTGCATCGTATTTGGAAAAAATATGCATCTTGGTGTGCGTTCAAGAAGTTTCCTACGGTGGAGTTTCAACTGGGACTGTTTCTCCTCTTCAAGCAGGTGTTGATATGGGCCTGAGGTTGGGATCTGTAAAGGTCCAAATTTCGGCCCTATCCATTTTCTTCCAGAAACAATTGGCTGCCCTCCCTGAGGTTCAGACTTTCTTGAAAGGGGTTCTGCACATCCAGCCTCCCTTTGTGCCACCTACGGCACCCTGGGATCTCAATGTGGTGTTACAGTTCCTCCAATCGGATTGGTTCGAACTTCTACCGGAAGTTGAGGTCAAGTTTCTCACATGGAACGCTGTCAGTTTGTTGTCATTAGCTTCTGCTAGACTTGTGTCGGAGTTGGAGGCTTTGTCTTGTAAGAGCCCCTACTTTATCTTCTATGAAGATAGAGCTGAGCTCCGGACACGTCAGCAGTTCCTTCCGAAGGTTGTGTCGGCATTTCATATCAGCCAACCTATTGTGGTGCCAGTGGTCTACTGACTTCTCAATTTCATCAAAGTCCTTGGATGTTTTAAGGGCTCTGAAAATAAAAGTGAAGAGTACTTTTCGTCACAGAAAATCGGACTCTCTAATTGTCCTGTATGATCCCAAGAAACTTGGGTGTCCTCCTTCTAAGCAGACGATCTCTCGCTGGATCAGGTTCACTATCCAGCATGCGTATTCTACGGCAGGATTGGCGTGTCCTACATCTGTTAAGGCCCATTCTACTCGTAAGGTGGGTTCTTCCTGGGCGGCTTTGCTGCTTGTAAAGTTTTTTGCTTTGCAAAGTTCTACAAGTTCGATACTTTGGCTTCTGAGGACCTAAAGTTTGGTCAATAAGTTCTGCAGGAGCCTCTGCGCTCTCCCTCCCATTCTGGGAGCTTTGGTACATCCCCATGGTACTAATGTGTACCCCAGCATCCTCTAGGACTCGTAGTCCGTAGAGGATGCTGGGCACCCGCCCAGCGCTTCGTGATCCTGCAGTGGTTACTTAGTTCAGTACTGCTTAGGTCTTGGTTAAGTACTGTTTTGTTACTGGTTATTGTTCAGCCGTTGCTGAGTTTTCAAGCTGGTTAGCTTGGTGTGCCTTGTATGTGTGAGCTGGTGTGAATATCGACACTTTCTGTGTAATATCTTTCTCTTGAAGTTGTCCGTCTCCTCGGGCACAGTTTCTAGACTGAGTCTGGTAGGAGGGGCATAGAGGGAGGAGCTAGCCCACACTCTCAAACTCTTAAAGTGCCAGTGGCTCCTAGTGGACCCGTCTATACCCCATGGTACTAATGTGGCACCCAGCATCCTCTACGGACTACGAGAAAAGGATTTACCGGTAGGTAATTAAAATCCTATTTTTACCGCATTCTGATCTTTTCATTGACGTACGTCAGGAATTCTGGGCATCTCCAGGAAATACGTTTTCCCTGTCCAAAAAGATTGCTAGCTCATAACCCTATCCCTAAGGAGTTGAGTAACAAGTGGGAAACTCCATTGCCAGTGCACTCTCATGTCGCCCGTCTAGTGGTATCTTCTACTCTGCCTGTCACCACTGTCACCTCACTGAAAGAACCGATGGATAAGCGTGTGGAGGGATGTCTGTAGTCTATTTACACACCTACCGGTGCCATACCTAGACCCACTATGGCAGCCTCTTGGGCTGCAAAGGCTATTGAAGCATGGGTTCAGGTAATTGAGGATGAGATACCTAAAAAAAATTCTGACACTGCCAGACAATATCTGTCGTATATTACCACAGCTTCTCACTATATTCAGGAGGCAGCCTCTGATGCAGGAGTAATGGCGGCCAAGGCATCTACTACGTATATCCTGGCTCGCCGGATTTTGTGGTTAAGGTCCTGGAAAGTGGACCTGGACTCCAAAATGACCTTGAAGGTTCTTCCTTTTAAGGGAGACATACTATTTGGGGAGGATCTGAACAAGATCGTGACTGACTTGGCAACAGCTACAGTAAGACTGCATTTCTCCCAAGTACTAATCCTTCTGCTCCGAAGGCTAAGAGTACCACTTTTTATTCCTTTCGACCTTCAGGTAAAGCAAAGGGTCAGGCGTACCCGAGACAGGCTCGTACTTCCAAAACCCCCAAGCCCAAGTCATCTTGGGCCGCCTGTCAGCTGCTTCCAAACGGGACAAGCCTGTGGCATGACGAGGCGGGCATCCCCCTAGGGACCCCAGTGTGGGGGGGGCCGACTTCTGCAGTTCGCCCAGGACTGGTTAAAAACCACTTCAGACGCCTGGGTGCGGGAAGTTGTCTCTCACACGTACGAGATCTCCTTCAAGAGACGTCCCTCTCACCAGTTCTGCTCGAAGGTTTTCCCTTCGGATCCGCTGAAAGCACAGACTTTACATTTGGTTGTACAATCTCTCCTACATACTGGATTGTCTCAAAGAGCCAAGGGCTACTATTCGACCCTGTTTCTAGTCCCGAAACAAAATGGTTCCTCCCGGCCTATACTCAACCTCAAATCTTTGAACAAATTTGTTAGGGTATCCAAATTCCGTATGGAAACTCTGCGTTCTATTGTACTGGCCATGGACCCAAGGACTATATGGTATCCCTGGTATTACCTGCACATTCCTATTGCCATGTCGCATCAGCAATATTTGCGGTTTGCTATACGCAACCTACATTATCAATTCCAGGCCTTTCCTTTCAGACTGACCACCGCTCCTCGGATCTTCACCAAGGTCATGGCAGTCATGATGGCTCTTCTCCGCCGTCAGGGTGTCTGGATCATGCCATATCTGGATGACTTGCTGATCCTGGCGAACTCCCCAGAGGTTCTCCTCGGTCATCTGGAACTGATGGTCCAATTCCTACAAGCGCACGGGTAACTCATCAACTGGAAGAAGTCCTCGCTGGTTCCTGCTCAGAGCATGGTGCATCTGGGGGCATTGTTGGACACACACAACCAACGATTGTTCTCGTCTCCAGAGAAGGTTCTGAAACTTCAGGACAGGATCAGATACTTTCTCTCTCGCCATAGAGTGTCAGTACACTCGGCAATGCAAGTACTAGGCCTCATGATTTCAGCATTCGACATGGTAGAGTACGCTCCATTTCATTCCCGCCCATTAACCCTTTCCAAGTGGGACAGCCTTCCTCACCGGATCAGGTCTCAAATGATCTCCTTGACTTCCGGAGGTTCGTCTGTTACTGAGCTGGTGTCTACAGGACCAACAGCTGAGCAGTGGCCGTCCAACTGGGTCCTCCTGACAACGGACACCAGTCTGCGAGGTTAGGGTGCTTTGTTGGAGCAACACTCTCTCCAGGGTCGGTGGTCCAGGGAGGAATCTCTCCTCCCAATAAACATTCAGGAATGCGGCAGTGTTCAAGGCGTTGACACTGGCCCTGCCTCTGGTACTGAACAGGCCTGTTCAAGTACAATCAGACAACGCCACCACGGTGGTGTACATAAATCATCAAGGCGGCACTCGAAGCCGCATGGCAAAGATGTAAGTGTGAAAAATCCTCCTATGGGCGGAACGCCATCTGCCAGCAATATCGGCAGTGTTCATTACGGGAGTCCTCAACAAGGAAGCGGACTTCCTCAGTCATGAGGACGTGCACGCAGAAGAGTGGAGCCTTCAACTCCTAGTGGACAAGTGGGGCCTACCAGATGTAGACGTGATGGCTTCTCGACACAATCACGAAGTTCCGGCCTTCGGAGCACGGACAGGGGATCCTCAAGCAGCGTTCGTGGACGCACTGGCAATTCAATGGAACTTTTGGTTGCCATACGTGTTCTCTCCAGTGTCACTCCTGCTCAGGGTAACATGGAAGTTCAAGCAAGAAGGAGGAATACTACTTCTAGTTGCTTCAGCGCGGCCAAGACGGCATTGGTTCTCAGACCTGCAGGGTCTCTCGATAGAGCGTTCTCTTCTGCATCCTCAACGCCCAGACCTCCTTGTTCAGGGCCCCTGTGTATACCCAGACCTGGCCAGACTGGCTTTGACGGCGTGGCTCTTGAAGCATCACTCCTGAGAGCTAAATGATTCTCTGAGGCGGTCATTCAAACTCTGTTGAAAGCTCGTAAACCGGCTTCAGCTCGGATTTATTACAGGGTCTTGAATTCTTACTTCACATGGTGTGCTGCTAAGAATTATAGTGCATATACTTTCAAAACTTCCAGACTTTTGGCTTTTCTACAACAAGGCCTGGACTTGGGCCTTCACCTGGCACCCTCAAGGTTCATATATTTGCTTTGTCGGTTTGGTTTCAGAGAAAATTTTTGTGTCTTCCTGACGTTCACACTTTCACTCAGGGTGTTCTAAGGATTCAGCCTCCCTATGTCCCTCCTGTGGCTCCATGGGATGTCTGTCGTCTTAAATGCCCTGCAAGAGTCTTCATTTGAACCTCTTGAGTTAGTGGACCTTAAATGCCTTATGCTTAAGGTAGTGTTTCTGTTGGCTATTGCCTCTGCTAGGAGGGTGTCGGACTTTGGTGCTTTGTCCTGTCATCCGCCCTTTCTGATTTTTCACCGTGACCGGGCAGTTCTTCGTAATCGCCCTGGTAATTTACCTAAGGTGGTATCATCTTTTCACCTTAACCAAGATATTGTGGTTCTGGCCTTTATCTCTTCTGGTTTGTCCTCCAAAGAAAGATCTTTGGACGTGGTACTTATTTATGTGGAAAGGACTGCCTCTACCAGGAGGTCAGATTCCCTTTTTGTACTTTTTGGTTTTCACAAACGTGGCTGGCCTGCAAATAAGCAGACCATGGCCAGATTTAGAATGGTGATTGCACAAGCTTATGGCAGGCTCGGCCCCCAGCTCCTGCTGCTATCAAGGTCCATTCTACTCTGTCAGTTGGACCTTCTTGGGCAACCCGCTGTGGCGCATCCGCAGAACAGTTGTGCAAGGCGGCTACGTGGTCCTCAGTGAACACCGTTCATCAGGTTATATGCATTTGATACTTCCGCCTCTCAAGATGCTTCCTTTGGATGCCTGGTTCTTGTACCCGCTACAGTGCGTCCCCTCCCTTCAGGAACTGCTTTAGGACATCCCCGTTGTTATTCCCTGTGGAATACCGGTGTACCCCGCTGTAGAAAAGGAGATTTATGGTAAGACTTACCATTGTTAAATCTCTTTCTGCGATGTACACTGGATTCCACAGGGCGCCCACCCTGACACACTTGGCTCCTTTAGGTTTGTATGGCATTAACCGCTAGTCCCTTCTCCTGTTGTGAGAATGTGGTTCTATGCGACTAACATCTACCGTCTCTTACCTGCTACTGCATTGGACTGGTTAACAAAACTGAGCTCCAGTTCCTGGAGGCGGGGCTATAGAGGAGGCGGTGCATTGCATCCTGGGAACAGTCAAAGCTTTAGCTTGTTGGTACCTCGAATCAAGATCCAACTCTACACCCTGATGTTATTCTCTGTGGAATCCAGTGTACCTCGCAGAAATATTTAACAATGGTAAGTCCTACCCTAATATATCTATATATACACACCTACGGAAACCCCCCTGAATAAATCCTGTGTTTGCCCCTGGGTTTAATCAAACCTTGCTACTTAGGGGTATATTCAATTAGTGCCGAATTTTCCGATAGTCAGAAAATCGGCACTAATTCGACCTCATTGTATTCAATAGTGGCCCGTTTTTTTATCCATTTTCGCCCTTGCCTTTTTGTTTTTTGTTATTTTTGTCGAATCGGCATGGGCGAAAACTGACCCAAAAACCCAAAACTGACCCAAAAACCCGAAACAGCACGCAAAATTGACAAAACTCGTGGATCGGCGATGAATTCGCAAATCCATGTGGTTTTTGCCTGTGCAAATTTTTCGAAAAAGCTGCACAGGTATTGAATAGGTCGAATGTAAACTCGACCTAAAAACGGGCGAAAAGTGTAATTTTCTCTTAAGTCCTAGTGGATTCTGGGGAACTGTACTTTAGTACCATTGGGTATAGATCGGTTCCACTGGAGACTGGCACTTTAAAAACCTTTAGTATGTGTGTGTTGGCTCTTTCCTTATATGCCCCTCCTACCAGACTCATTTTAGAAAAATGTGCCCAAGGAGCCGGGTGCACTTCTCTAGAGCTCCAGAGAGTTTCCTTTATTTTTTATTTTAGTTCTTTATTTTCGCATAGTGCTGGTTGGCAACCAGTCTACCTGCTTCATGTGACTTAGAGGGGTGACCGAACCAACCTCCTGAGGGTTAATGGTTCGTAATCCCAGCTGACAGGACACTGAGCTCCTGAGGTGCTGTTTCACACTCTATACTGTGTGTGCCCACGCCAGCAGCTAGCCGTCACCCTCTAACAGATGCCGAAGATCGCAGGTGCGGTGAGTGTTAACACCGGGGTCGCGGTTAGCGGGTCCTTCGTGCAGTTTGTCGTCATGTTACACGGCGGTCACGGGCCACGAGCTGCGGTTCCCGCTGTGGGCTTTATGCTCCACAGGTGCTCACTGTCTGTAGGCTTTGTGTGTACTGTATATCTTACTTCAGCTAGTATAAACAATTTAGTGGACCTGCCCGCCATTACAAGGGCGGGGCTTCCCGGAGAGCGCGGGACCAGAGGCGGGAAGGCACCATTTCCTGCTGCTGTCGATCATTAAGGCTGCATGCATGCTGCTCCTCCATGGACCCACGCTGTTGCAGACTCTGTACTGGTACCAGGGGGTAATAGCAGGGGGAGAGCACATCAGCGGTAGCGCCGCTGCACATATATATGGTGATACACATATTTTCACACTGCGCTGCTGTGTTTTTTGTGCTGGTCTCCGTTTCTCTGTCACTCCAGGGGCGCTCTAGGGTCTGGGTGGAGGTGTTTTTCAGTGGGTTTGCACTGCATTACAGTTGTGTACAATATGTCTGTTGACATGGTTATGTGTACTGCTTGTCTTGTAACTCTACCCCTTCTTCTGCAGGGTCCCTCATGAGTGAACAGTGCTCCTTATCGCCACAGGGACACCGTTCACAGGCACCTGACTGGCTGGATACTTTTAAGAGCATGATTCACAATGTGAATTCAGAATTAGCTGCAACTAAGAAGGAGAGACAGGTTTTAAAACAGTCTATTGATTGTATGACTAAAGCAGCAGATACCAGAAAGGCTTCTCAGCCCCCTGTGTTGGTTTCATATAAACGCTCACTGCCACAGGTGCTCCAGTCTGATTCTGATTCTGACCAGCCTGATGTGGATGATGATGATATGGATGAGGACAGCTCTCTGTCCCCCTGGGTGGAGGCCCTCATTTATGCTGTCACAGAAGTTCTTCACATACCCGATAAGGAAGCAGAACCAGATGAGGAGTTGTACTTTAATGTTAGACCCAAGACCTCAGCCACATTTCCGGTGTGTAAGGAATTAAACTCCCTGGCCAGGGAGGCATGGGTGACCCTGACAAGAAATTCAAAACTCCTCAGAGGTTTTTATCTACTTTTCTCCTCCCAGCTGAGGACAGGAAGGTGTGGGAAAACCCCCCATCAGTCGATATGTCTGTGTCCAGACTGTCTAAGAAATTGGTACTGCCGGTGCCAGGGGCTATATCCCTAAAAGACCCTGCTGAGGGATCAGTACTAAATGCCGCCGGTCGGAATCCCGGCGGATGTAAAATTGAGACCACTCTCAAGGCAATATATATGGCAGCGGGCATAGCACAGCGCCCCACAATAGTTTGTGGTTGGATTTCTGGGGCAGTAGTCAAGTGGTCTGATAATATTATTAATGGATTAGACACTCTGCCTCAGGATGAGGTCATTACTCTGCTGCAACACATACAGTATGCTGCAAATTTTATGAGTGAAGCTACAAAGGAATTGTGTAAGATAAATGGCCTCATTACTGCTATGGCAGTTTCGGCACGCAGAGCTCTGTGTTAACGTCAGTGGTCAGCGGACGCTGATTCTAAAAAGGGTGTAGAAAATCTTCCCTTTACAGGTGATGCCTTGTTTTGGGATGAGTTAAATAAATGGATCTCCCAGGCAATGGCGGGTAAGTCTATCTATCTGCCGTCGGCTGCGCCACCTGCTAGATGTTCTTACACAGGACACTCCTTGCAGTCCTTTTGTGTGGCAAGGTTCAGAGGCAGGGGCTGAGGGGTCTCCACCACTCCCAGATTATCTTGTGTTAAGTCCCGTAAACCTGCAACTGCTGCGTCCCTGGACCAGACCATCGGATCCCCTGCCACTAAGGCTTCCGCGTGACAGTTGGACCCAGCAGCAAGGCGACTGTCAGGTAGGTGCTCACCTTCAACACTTCACCCACGTGTGGGCGAAGTCCTGCCGGGATCCTTGGGTGAGGGACCTAATTTTCCCAGGGATACCGGCTGGAATTTCAGGCACTTCCTCCTCCCAGATTTTTCAAATTGGGCTTGCCAGTTTTGTCTGCAGCAAAAGTTACCTTGCAAGAGACTATTCAAAAACTTTTACGGACAGGGGTGGTGGTTCCAGTACCACCTCCGTTACACAACAGGGATTTTTACTCCAGTCTTTTTGTTGTTCCAAAGCCAGACGGTACGGTGCGACCCATCTTGAACATGAAGTCTCTAAACCTGTATCTGCGGGTGTTCAAATTCAAGATGGAATCCCTGCGGGCAGTGGTGTCCGGTCTGGAGGGTGGGGAATTCTTGATGTCAAGGATGCTTACCTACACATTCCCATGTGGCCCCTCAGGTTCACCATATTGGACGACCATTTCCAGTTGGCCTATTCACAGCTCCTAGGGTCTTCACCAAGTCATGTCGGAGATGATGCTGCAACTGTGCAGGATGGGAGTCAACGTAGTCCCCTACTTGGACGATCTACTGATAAAGGCTGTGTCCAGGAAGTGTGTCCTGCACAGCATCAATCTGATGACTCGCTTACTTACGGATCCTAAATTTTCAGAAATCTTACCTGGAACCGACCCAACGTCTTCAGTTCCTGGGAATGATACTGGATACAGTGTCTCAAAAGGTGTTTCTTCCATCTTTGCATACGCTTGCTGGGCAGGATGGTAGCTGCTTACGAGGCTATCCAATACAGCAGATTTCATGCCCAGACATTTCAGCTGTATCTGCTGAACAAATGGTCGGGGTCTCACCTTCACATGCATCAGGAAGTGACCTTATCTCCAAACGCCCGGATTACTCTATTATAGTGGCTACAAGTTCCTTACCTGGTGGAAGTCAGTAATTTCAATATCCACTTGTGGATTCTACTGACAATGGATGCCAGTCTCCGGGGTTGAGGGGGTTGTGACCCAAGGGGCCCAGTTCCAGGGGATATGGTCAATTCAAGAATCTGCTCAGCCGATAAACGTCCTGTTACTCAGGGCAATTTACAATGCTCTTCTGCACACTTCCCATCTACTGAAAGATCAGACAATGCAGGTTCAATTGGACAACGCCACGGTGGTGGCGTACATAAACCGAGGGGTAACAAGAAGCAGGGGAGCGATGCGAGAAGTGTCAAAAATACTCTTCTGGGCGGAGGCCAACGCAAAGGCCATCTTAGCCATATTCATTCCAGGAGTGGACATCTGGGAAGCAGACTTTCTCAGCAGACACGACCTCCATCCGGGGGAATGGAGCCTACATCCCCAGGTGTTTCAACAGTTAATTCACTGATGGGGCAGTCCGCAGATAAATCTGATGACTTCTTGTCTCAACAAGAAGCTATGCTGTTACTGTTCCAGAACAAGGGATCCACAGGCTGTAGCAGTGGACGCGCTGACGACACCATGGACGTAATAGTTGTTTACCTTTTCCCTCCTCTACCACTAATCCCAAGGGTTCTAAAAAGACTAAGAAGGGAAAGCGTTCAAGCAAGTCTAATTGCCCCAGATTGGCCTCAACCAGCGTGGTACTCGGACCTCCTAAACATGGCTCTGGAGGATCCCTGGCTGCTGCCGCTTTGAAAGGATCTTTTTCAACAAGGTCCGTTTGTCTATCCAGACTTTCCGCGGCTACGTTTGATGGCTTTGAAGTTGAGAGGGAGATTCTAGCAAGAAAAGATCTACCCTCCAGGGTTATTTCCACTATGGTACAGGCCCGAAAGTGGTTACGTCAAAACACTACCACCGTATTTGCAAAAAGTATGTTTCCTGGTGTGAAAGTAGAAAGGTTTCTCCCGTGGAATTTAGTATTGGTTGTTTTCTACTTTTCCTGCAAGCGGGAGTGGATATGGACCTACATTTAGGCTCCATCAAAGTGCAGATTTCGGCGCTCTCTCTTTTTTTCCAGAAACAACTTGCCATATTGCCGGAAGTACAAACTTTCCTAAAGGGAATTCTTCATATGCAACCGCCCTTCGTACCTCCCACTGCTCCATGGGATCTCAATATGGTTCTGTCCTTTCTTCAATCGGACTGGTTTGAACCCTTACACAGGGTGGAGTGGAAATTTTTTACCTGGAAGACGGTGATGTTATTAGCATTGGCGTCTGCCAGACGTGTCTCAGAATTGGGGGCTCGTCATCGAAAATCTGATTCGCTGTTTGTCCTTCATGATGCCACCAAGATTGGTCGTCCGGCTTCTAAGCAATCAATTGCTCGTTGGCTCAGGTTGACCATTCAACATGCCTATACTTCGGTGGCTCTGCCTGTGCAGACATCTATTCAGGCCCACTCAACGAGGTCTCTGGGCCCTTACTGGATGGCCCCCCGGGGGAGTCTCGGACTTGCAGTTGTGCTGAGCTGCTACTTGGTCTGGATCAAACACTTTTGTTAAGTTCTATCGGTTCAACACCTTGGCCAAGGATGACCTTCAGTTTGGTCAGGCGGTGTTACAGGGGTCTCAGCACTCTCCCACCCGTTTGGGAGCTTTGGCACTTCCCCATGGTACTAAAGTACAGTTCCCCAGTATCCACTAGGACATAAGAGAAAATAGGAATTTTGATACCTACCGGTAATTCCTTTTCTCGTAGTCCGTAGTGGATACTGGGCGCCTGCCTCAGTGCTTTGATTCCTGCTTACCTGTGTAAGTGTTTGGTTGGCCCGCAGTTGTGGTCCCCTTTTGTTGTTCGGATAGCTTTGCTATCCTGGTTCGGTTGGTATTGCTATCCTCTGTTCTGGTGAGTGCCCTCCTTTTCGGTTATGATTGTGTGTTGGATTAGTGCCTCACCGCTGTTGTACCTGTTTTCTTCTCTTGTGGTATGTCAGTCTCCTCGGGCACAGTTTCCTAGACTGAGTCTGGTAGGAGGGGCATAGAGGGGAGGAGCCAGCACACACATACACACACTAAAGGTTTTTAAAGTGCCAGGATCCAGTGGACCTGATCTATACCCCATGGTACTAAAGTACAGTTCTCCAATATCAACTACGGACTATGAGAAAAGGAATTACCAGTAGGTATCAAATTTCTATTTTTTCGACTGGTCGAAATAATGGCACTAATTGAATACCCTCTTATTGCATAAAGAGTAAAGAACTCAAACAAGTAAAGTGCAAATCAGGGGACAAAAATAGGCAACATTTTAGAAAGCTTCAATGACCATGGTACTATTGCTTCCATGGCCAGGCATTTATTAGAACTTTTATTATATTCTGGTTAAAGAACAATACAATTGCTTATTAGGGTGTCAGTGAAGTTTAGATATTGTCAGAATGTTTTTTGTAGCATTTTGAAATAGCCATTTATTTGCTTAGATAATGTCCTTTGTATGTGTTCAATTAATATTTATTTTGATTACTACTGCGTATTCTGTTTTATAGTTTAGGGATAAGGACTAGAAATTGGAATGTTTTTTTCTTATTTTGTAGAATAACTCTTGGGACAAAAAAACTGAAATTGTGCAGAAATTATGAGTGTTCAGTAACCGCAGCTCTTTGCAGTTTTAAGGCCCATGTTAGTCTGCCATAAAATAGTGTTGGGAAGTTGCTAAGGAGTTAAAAGTTGTAGAAAATGTTGCTAGATAACCAGCTGTATTGTTCTCTATTTCTGTGTTTTTCCTCTGTGTCTTACAAGGAGCAGGCAGTAATAATTCCGTATTGCTACCCTGGGATATGACACAAGCCTGCTCCTCTGTTACACAGCACAGTTATTTCAGATACCAGGACAATAAGGATATAAAACACAGCCTGCTTATATAAAACATGACAGAAAACCACAGAAGGATGCCAGAAAGGAAAGGGAATTTATATGAAGTTGCATGGGGACATGCACACGCCAATAAATTTATTTGAAGTTGGAAAATCTTCTAAATAATAATACATATTCCAAATCTGTAATATTACTACTTTTTGTTTTGGCGATACGCTGCTGTGATTCACACCTACCCCGTAATGAGGTTTAGTAGTCAAAGGAATTATATAAATTTATCCTAGACCAGGGCATAACAAGTGAGATTCCTGGTTTACTAGTAGGAGCAAATCTATTTCTCACATGTTTAGAAATATGCAGCATGCATACTACCTTACATTCATGTTACATTGTATTATGCATACTACCTTACTTATAATAGGTGCGGTGCACATGGGGTCCAGGGGGGCCCACACCGCGCACCCTGCACACATTATTTTTAATTCTTACCTTCCAGAGTCCCACGGCTCAGCAGCAGCGCTGCAGAAATCACTGAGTAAATGGCGTAGTGCCATTGTCCCGTTGTTTTGCGCATGCGCAGTAGGAAAATCACTGGGAAAATGGCCTCCACGCCATTTTCATGGAGATCCGCGCATGGGACAGCGTTAGTTTTCCCTAGGGACCCTAGTGCTCAGAACAACAGAGCTTCCGGCTAGAGAGGACGGGGCCCAGACAGATCCTGCACACTGGTCTCCTCCTATAGAAACGCCCCTGATTACATTCATCTTAAATTGTATTACACATACTGCCTTACAGTCGTCTTACATTTGTATTACACGTACTGCCTTACATTCGTCTTACATTGTATTATGCGTACTGCCTTACGATCGTCTTACATTTGTATTACACGTACTGCCTTACATTCGTCTTACATTGTATTGTGTACGGCCTTACATTCGTCTTACATTGTATTGTATACTGCCTTACATTCGTCTTGCATTGTATTATGCGTACTGCCTTACATTCATGTTACATTGTATTTCTCTTACGTCCTCTAGAAACGCCCCTGATTACATTCATCTTAAATTGTATTACACATACTGCCTTACAGTCGTCTTACATTTGTATTACACGTACTGCCTTACATTCGTCTTACATTGTATTATGCGTACTGCCTTACGATCGTCTTACATTTGTATTACACGTACTGCCTTACATTCGTCTTACATTGTATTGTGTACGGCCTTACATTCGTCTTACATTGTATTGTATACTGCCTTACATTCGTCTTGCATTGTATTATGCGTACTGCCTTACATTCATGTTACATTGTATTTCTCTTACGTCCTAGAGGATGCTGGGGACTCCGTAAGGACCATGGGGAATAGACGGGCTCCGCAGGAGACATGGGCACTAAAAAGAACTTTAGGTATGGGTGTGCACTGGCTCCTCCCTCTATGCCCCTCCTCCAGACCTCAGTTTAATACTGTGCCCAGAGGAGACTGGGTGCAATACAGGGAGCTCTCCTGAGCTTCCTGTAAAAAAGTATTTTGTTAGGTTTTTTATTTTCAGGGAGACCTGCTGGCAACAGGCTCCCTGCATTGTGGGACTGAGGAGAGAGAAGCAGACCTACTTAAATGTTAGGCACTGCTTCTTAGGCTACTGGACACCATTAGCTCCAGAGGGAGTCAGAACGCAGGTCTCCCCTAGTGGTTTGTCCCGGAGCCGCGCCGCTGTTCTCCTCGCAGAGCTGGAAGATAGAAGCCGGGTGAGTATAGGAAGGCAGAAGACTTCAAAGGCGGCAGAAGACATCAGATCTTCAGTGAGGTAACGCTGCGCGCCATTGCTCCCACGGACACACACACAGCGGACACTGTTGGGTGCAGGGCGCGGGGGGTGGGGGTGCGCCCAGGGCAGCAACGTGGACCTCAACACTGGCAATAGGTACATACAAAATTTTTAGTATTATTTCAGACCCCCGCCAGTTTAAAGAAAGAGCGGGACCGAAGCCCGCCACTGAGGGGGCGGGGCTTCTCCCTCAGCACTCACCAGCGCCATTTTCTCCACAAGCACACGCTGAGAAGCTGGCTCCCCGGACTCTCCCCTGCTGATCACCGGTGACAGAGGGTTTTAAAGAAGGGAGGGGGGGCACATAATTTGGCGCAGTGAATAGCGCTGTATCTGGGTAATATTTTTTGTTGTCCCAGTTTTATTGGCGGTGGGTGTGTGCTGGCAGACTCTCTCTCTGTCTCTCCAAAGGGCCTTTTGGGGGAACTATCTCCAGATAGAGTTTTCCCTGAGTGAGTGGTGTGTCAGTACGTGCGTGTCGGCATGTCTGAAGCGGAAGGCTCTCCTAGGGATGAGGTGGAGCGTATGAGTGTGGTGTCTCCGTCGGCAACACCGACACATCACTCGATGGAAATGTGGAATATTTTAAATGCAAATGTTCATTTATTGCACAAACGTTTGGACAAAGCAGAATCCAGGGACAGTACAGAGGGTCATACCCTGTCTTTCCCTACGTCACAGGGGCCTTCTGGGTCTCAAAAACGCCCACTTTCCCTGGTAGTTGACACAGATACCGGCACGGATTCTGAATCCAGTGTCGATTATGATGATGCGAGGTTGCAGCCAAAATTGGCAAAGAGTATTCATTATATGGTTATTGCTATTAAGGATGTGCTGCATATTATAGATGACCCCGCGGTGCCTAATCCGAAAATCCACATGTTTAAAGAAAAGAAGCCTGAGGTTACTATTCCACCTTCTTTTGAATGAAATGAGTTATTTGAAAGTGCTTGGGAAACTCCAGACAAGAAGCTGCAGATTCCCAAAAGGATTCTTATGGCGTATCCTTTCCCGATCAAGGACTGGATACGGTGGGAATCATCCCCAAGGGTGGATAAAGCGTTGACGCGCCTGTCCAAAAAGGTGGCGCTGCCGTCGCAGGATACTGCTGCCCTCAAGGATCCTGCTGATCGCAAGCAAGAAACTACCTTAAAGTTAATTTACACGCATACCGGTACATTACTCAGACCGGCAATAGCGTCGGCTTGGGTTTGTAGCGCTGTACTAGCGTGGACAGATACCTTATCTACTGATATGGATACGATGGATAGGGATTCTATCTTATTGACCCTGGGTCATATTAAGTATGCGGTCCTTTATATGAAAGAGGCTCAGAGGGATATAGGCATACTGGGGTCCAGAGCGAACGCTATGGCAGTTTCTGCCAGGCGAGCACTGTGGACCCGACAGTGGTCGGGTGATGCCGACTCAAAACGGCATATGGAGGTTTTACCTTACAAGGGTGAGGAGTTGTTTGGGGAAGGTCTCGCGGACCTAGTTTCCGCAGCTACTGCAGGTAAATCAACCTTTTTACCTTATGTTTCCTCACAGCCTAAGAAAACGCCACATTATCAGATGCAGTTCTTTCGGCCGCATAAATCCAAGAGGGCTCGGGGATCTTCCTTTCTTGCCAGAGGTAAGGGCAAGGGGAAAAAGCTGCCAACTACAGCCAGTTCCCAGGATCAAAAATCCTCCCCGGCCTCTACTAAATCCACAGCATGACGCTGGGGCCCCGCGGGTGGAGTCCGCTCCAGTGGGGGCACGTCTTCGTCTTTTCAGCCAGGTCTGGATTCATTCTCAGGTGGACCCCTGGGCAATAGACATTGTTTCCCGGGGGTACCAGCTGGAATTCGAAGAGGTGCCCCTTCGCCGGTTTTTCAAATCGGCACTGCCGACTTCTTCCCCATAGAGGGAGGTAATTTTGGCAGCAATTCAAAAATTGTGTCTCCAACAAGTGGTGGTCAAGGTTCCCCTGCTGCAGCAGGGGATGGGCTATTACTCAACCCTGCTTGTGGTCCCGAAACCGGACGGTTCGGTCAGACCCATTCTAAATTTAAAATCCTTAAACCTATACTTAAAGAGGTTCAAGTTCAAGATGGAGTCGCTCAGGGCGGTCATTGCAAGTCTGGAAGAGGGAGATTATATGATGTCTCTAGACATAAAGGATGCATACCTTCATGTCCCCATTTATCAACTTCATCAGGCGTTCCTGAGATTTGTGGTGGAGGATTGTCACTACCAATTTCAGACGTTGCCGTTTGGGCTGTCCACGGCCCTGATAATTTTTACCAAATAAATGGCGGAGATGATGGTGCTCCTGCGCATGCAGGGGGTCACAATTATCCCATACTTGGACGATCTCCTGATAAAAGCGAGATCGAGAAAACAGTTGCTGGTCAAAGTATTACTCTCCCTGAGGGTGTTACAACAACACGGTTGGATTCTAAACCTGCAAAAGTCACAGTTAGTTCCAACAGCCAGATTGCCTTTCTTAGGCATGATTCTGGACACGGAACAAAAGAGGGTTTTTCTCCCGACGGAAAAGGCACAGGAACTGCAGGACTTGGTCAGGGACCTGTTGAAGCCAGACAGGGTGTCGGAACATCACTGCACGCGAGTGCTGGGAAAAATGGTGGCGTCTTACGAGGCCATTCCATTCGGCAGGTTCCATACCAGAACTTTTCAGTGGGACCTTCTGGACAAGTGGTCCGTGTCACATCTACAGATTCATCAGATGATCCGCCTGTCCCCCAGGTCCAGGGTATCTCTCCTGTGGTGGCTGCAGAGTGCTCACCTTCTAGAGGGTCGCAGGTTCGGAATCCAGGACTGGGTTCTGGTGACAACGGACGCGAGCCTCCGAGGATGGGGAGCAGTCACACAGGGAAGAAACTTCCAGGGTCTGTGATCAAGCCAGGAGGCTTGTCTACACATCAACATTCTGGAATTAAGGGCCATATACAACGGCCTTCGTCAGGCGCAGACCTTACTTCAAGTAAATGGCAATGGCAGAAGCCTCAAAGATTCTTCGATGGGCGGAGAGTCATGTAAGCGCTCTGACAGCAGGCTTCATTCCGGGAGTAGACAACTGGGAAGCAGACTTCCTCAGCAGACACGATCTACATCCAGGAGAGTGGGGACTTCATCAGGAAGTCTTCGCAGAGATTGCAATTTAGTGGGGTCTGCCTCAAATAGACATGATGGCTTCACGCCTCAACAAGAAACTTCCGAGATATTGCGCCAGGTCAAGGGACCCTCAGGCGTTTGCAGTGGACGCACTGGTAACACCGTGGGTGTTTCAGTCGATCTATGTGTTCCCTCCTCTTCCTCTCATCTCAAAGATACTGAGAATCATAAGACTAATACCCCTTTTCCACTTACGATCACGGGTCGCAGCCGGGAGCCTGACACGGGAGCTGCCCCCTGCTGCGACCCGTGCTCGTCCCCTTTCCCATCAGCAGTCACATCCCGGCATATGCCGGGTTGGTGACGCTTCTAGTGACGCGGCAGGGGCGGCGCAGGGAGATCACATGATCTCCCAGCGCCGCCCTTCCATACAGTGTAAACGGGAGCCGTGTCGCATCGACACGGCTCCCGTTTACACTACAACCCTACCCGGATCATTCCCGTGTCCTACTCAGGTAAATAGCCGGGTAGGATTCACGGGTCACTTGATCCGGGTTGACCCTTTTCCACTTGCCAAAAACACGGGTAAATGCGCGCCCCCGTGCATTTACCCGTGTTTTTTGAGCTAGTGGAAAAGGGGTATAAGAGGGGTTCAGGCGAGTCTCATCGTTCCAGATTGGCCTCGAAGGACCTGGTATCCGGATCTACAGGAAATGCTCTCAGAAGATCCGTGGCCTCTTCCTCTCAGGAAGACCTGTTACAACAAGGGCCCTGTCTGTTCCAGGACTTACCGCGACTGCGTTTGCCAGCATGGCGGTTGAACGCAGGATCCTAGCGGAAGAGGTCATTCCTACTCTAATAAAGGCAAGGCAGGAGGTGACATCGAAACATTATCATCGTATCTGGAGGAAGTATGTGTCTTGGTGCGAAGCCAAGACTGCTCCTCCGGAAGAATTCCATCTGGCCCGTTTTCTCCACTTCCTGTAAACTGGAGTGAATTTGGGCCTAAAGTTAGGCTCCATTAAGGTTCAGATTTCGGCCCTATCCATTTTCTTTCAAAGGGAATTGGCTTTTCTTCCAGAAGTCCAGACTTTCGTGAAGCTGCATATCCAGCCTCCTTTTGTGCCTCCAGTGGCACCATGGTACCTTAACGTGGTGTTACGGTTCCTTAAGTCTCACTGGTTTGAACCGCTTCAAACAGTTGAATTAAAGTATCTCACTTGGAAAGTGGTCATGTTGTTGGCCTTGGCTTCGGCGCGGCGAGTGTCGGAGTTAGCGGCTTTGTCTCACATCTGATTTTCCATGTGGATAGAGCCGAGTTGCGGACTCGTCCCCAATTTTTGCCTAAGGTGGTTTCTTCTTTTCATATGAACCAACCTATTGTGGTGCCTGTGGCTACAAGGGACGTGGAGGATTCCGAATCCCTGGATGTGGTCAGGGCATTGAAAATGTATGTGGCCAGAACGGCTCGAGTTAGGAAAACAGAGGCTCTGTTTATCCTGTATGCTGCCAACAAGGTTGGTGCTCCTGCGTCTAAGCAGACTATTGCTCACTGGATCTGTAACACGATTCAGCAGGCTCATCCTACGGCTGGATTGCCGTTACCGAATTCTGTTAAGGCCCATTCCACTAGGAAGGTGGGTTCTTCTTGGGCGGCTGCCCGGGTTGTCTCGGTTTTACAGCTTTGCCGAGCAGCAACTTGGTCGGGTTCAAACACCTTTGCAAAATTCTACAAGTTTGATACCCTGGCCGATGAGGACCTAATGTTTGCTCATTCGGTGCTGCAGAGTCATCCGCACTCTCCCGCCCGTTTTGGAGCTTTGGTATAATCCCCATGGTCTTTACGGAGTCCCCAGCATCCTCTAGGACGTAAGAGAAAATAAGATTTTAAACCTACCGGTAAATCTTTTTCTCGTAGTCCGTAGAGGATGCTGGGCGCCCGTCCCAGTGCGGACGACATACTGCAAGACTTGTATATAGCTGTTGCTTACATAAGGTTTATGTTTCAGTTGAATCTGTTTTGGACTGATACTGGTTTGTTTCATACTGTTGACTGGTTCATATATTCCATGTTATACGGTGTGAATGGTGTGGCTGGTATGAATCTTGCCCTTGGATTTACAAAATCCTTTCCTCGTACTGTTCGTCTCCTCTGGGCACAGTTTCTCTAACTGAGGTTTGGAGGAGGGGCATAGAGGGAGGAGCCAGTGCACACCCATACCTAAAGTTCTTTTTAGTGCCCATGTCTCCTGCGGAGCCCATCTATTCCCTATGGTCCTTACGGAGTCCCCAGCATCCTCTACGGCACCTGAAGCATAATCTGCGATTAGCAACCCACGGATCCACAATAACACATGGGTCTGGGAACTTATCCCTGATCCCATGTGTTATTGCCCGAAAATTGGAACCATTTGCTCAGTAAAAACGGGCAGTAATAAGATATTAGCCCATTTCTTTCAGCATTGGGGCTAATAGGATAACCCTCAATATCACTAAACACAAAATGTTACATTTCAAAGCTGAACTTGCAAGTTCAGTTGGTGATGATCAGTGGTGGTCCCACTGTCCGAGGTCTAACAGTAATGTGAGTAGGCCTCACGTGTGTAAAGCAGTCCAAGGATGAAAAGGACTGCGCTTGACGAAATAATTGCATGACTGTGGGGGGCACCCTCATTATGGTAATAATGTAAAACTAATGTCATTCAAAATGCCAAATGACCAGACAATCACAGAGTGAAGTAGGAAAGTTAATGTGTTTAAATGCAAACTGAACAAAGTACATTCACAGGGCAAAGTTGGCTTAAATACATAAATTCCGGGTAGATGTTAAATGCAAATATGCATAAGGTTTAGAACAGGTGAGAACCAAGGCAGTAATGAAATGTATGAAGAAATTGCTTGTAATTATAAAAGGATCATGGATATATAGATTAATGGTGTGCAATATGTGTTCCAATCAAAAACCTAGAGAAGATGGTAAAGTATGTGGTTGGCAAACAAATAATGGCATACAGTATGGCCTACATAAATAGCATACCAGTAGATAATTGAAACATGTCGTAAATGGTAAACCAATGAGGAAACATTAAAAACATGATAGAAGACAAAATATGATAAATACATAGTATCAAGGTGAAAACAGAATTACAAGAAACATGAGTGACAGAAAAGGGGAGAGAAAGAGGGAAGTCCAGGAACAGAGAGCTAAACAGATGATGTGGGAGAGAGGTGGTGTAACAGATGAGGGTGGGAAGATGAAGAAAGGGAGAGGGGGGCACTGAAGAGAGAGATGGGAGTAAAGCAAGACAGGAAGAGAGGGAAAAAAAACCCAGGCAGCGCCGGGGACAACTGCTAGTACACTAATAAGTTGTACCCACCAAAATTAATACATACCCACTGTGTCATTTGCGAATAGCTGATATGGTAGGTACACAATTTTAATATGTTGTGCTGTAACAGGTTGAACATATTCTAAGACACTGGTGTTAAACACACTTTTGGTAGAGGTAGTTGCTATAATGTTATGGAACAAACATAATCATATGATCCTTAATCATTTCTTTGTATTTTTACAATAAGATCCATGATTACAGAAAATTAAAATGCACCCCGCATCACTGACACTCCCTGCCCGGCTTCATGGTGACTGACCGCTATCTTCCCCTCCTCTGCGTGCAGACTATAAGCTGGTCTGATGATCTGGTGAGACAGGAGGGCTGGGGTTGCCTCTCCCGCCGAGACAAACTCCTGTGTTTATGAATCTATAAAAGGAGACACCAGGGAGGATCAGCACGGTGGCCATCTTTACTGCAGCTCCGCAGGAGTGTGCAGTGATCAGCGGTCTCAATAAGTTTAGTGCTTCACCCCCTCATAGGTGTTCTGGGCTAAGGCATTTTCACTTGTAAGTTCTCCAATGTGTGTGGCAGCACTGCCGTGAGCATATAATCTGTATCTGGCAGCACTGCTGTGAGCATATAATGTGTATCTGGCAGCACTGTGGGGGCATTTGTGTATCTGGCAACACTGCCGGGGCATATAATGTGTATCTGGCAACACTGCCGGGGCATATAATGTGTATCTGGCAGCACTGCAGGGGCATATAATGTGTATCTGGCAGCACTGTGGGGGCATATAATGTGTATCTGGCAGCACTGTGGGGGCATATAATGTGTATCTGGCAGCACTGCAGGGGCATATAATGTGTATCTGGCAGCACTGTGGGGGCATTTATGTATCTGGCACACTGCTCGGGGCATATAATGTGTATCTGGCAGCACTGTGGGGGCATATAATGTGTATCTGCCACTGGGGGCATTTGTGTATCTGGCAGCACTGTTGGGGGCATTTGTGTATCTGGTCGGCCCACACATTTTCACCTCACCAAATCTGGCCCTCTTTGCAAAAAGTTTGGACACCCCTGCCTTACACCTTCTATCATAGCCAGCGTTTACTTTTTCAGCGATTTATGCTACAATAGTTTTATTTTGGGATAGAACCAGAAGGGGAAGTCTTTGCTCTCCACATGCATTAACGGGCCTTGGGCGCCCATGACCCTGTTGCCAATGGTCCTTCCTTGGACCATGTTTGGTAGGTACTAACTACTGCATCCTGGGAACAACCCACAGGTTGTGCCATTTTGGAGATGCGCTGACCCAGTCATCACAATTTGTCCCTTGTCAGTCACTCAAATCCGTATATTTTCCAATTTTCCTACTTCCAATTTATCAAGTGTTCACTTGTTACCAAATATAAGCCCCCCCTTGACAGATTCCACTGTAATGAGATAATCAATGTTATTCACAAATAGAAGAGCAATGCAAAAAGAAAGGAACAGCACTTCAAAGCATATATGGTGCATATACACTCTTATTTGCAATTTTTAAGCTACTTTACAGACCTTTGAGGTCCTTTCTAATGTTTTTATAGTACGTGTTCCTTATTAAGCTCGGCAAAAGGTGGTAACATTTAAATTAAAAAATATCAAAAACCATAATGACATCATAATTATAATTAGATCAAGTAAATAGAAACTTAAGAAACAATGACAAAAACAAAATACAAAATGAAAAACATAAAATTGCAAATTAATGGCATAACAAAAAAAATAAAATAAAAATGCAGGCTGGAGGAAAAACAGTTACCAGTACAAGGGACTACATTCAGTAGTTGCTAAAAAAGTATCCATAAATAGCAACTATCACTAAACGAAAGTATTTATTATGATTATTATCACTATTTATGTGGTGCTACAAGGGATGCACAGCGCCCATTACAGAGTACAAATGAGCAAAACAAGAAAACAGCAACTTACAGTTGAAGACAATATAGGATAAGTACAGAAAACCAGAGGTTCGGTGCCATCAAAGGGAGTATGGAGTATAAGATGGTGTAGGTAAGATACGGAAAGGCACATGAGGTGGGAAGACCCTGCTCTTGCAAGCTTTCAATCTAAAAAGATTTACATTACAAAGGTAAACTTGCCAGTTTTAACGGTGATTATCAGTTGTAGTCTGGGGGCCTGACAACAATGTGAGCAACCTATAGAGCAGTGCCGGCTCAGTCTGACAAAACGGACTGAACTTAACCAAAAAACTTGCTAGGAAAACACACACTACAGGAGGCACCAATACTATGATACCGATGTAAAACTTCAAATGCATTTTACATTTTTGTTTGTCCATCTAATTTGTGTTTTTGTGAAGTACAGTCAGTAATCATGGTCATACCCATTTCAGTCCCTGGTTTTAACAAATCCTATTTATTGCTATACTTGGAGGATTGGAGACTATTGTTCAAAACGGAGTCTCTGAATCTGTATATGAAGTGCTATGATGCAGCGCCCATTGTTTTATATTCCATGCCCATTTCTGTTGTACTTTGTATACAGACTCAGTCGCACACAGATATACATGTGTTGCATATTAAATTAATCAGCACATTCTCCTGGTGCACTCTAGTCTTCTCCTGTTGAGACTAGAGTATTTTCTACAAAAAAAATGCCTGACACTAGCAGTTTTTGCATTGGCTCTGGCGGCTCACTGACACTATGTATCCCCGCTGTGTGGCGTATTAAGACTAGATATACGAATGACACATCTGTACTTAGGGCCTGATTTAGAGCTGAACAGAAGTTCAATGCAGTATTGAATTTGCGTCCGATTTCTAGGAGGCACATGCAGGAGGCGTCTCAATAGAAGAAAAGCCTCCTACATGTAACTGTGGTTCCAGCACTGCAACCGATATTGCAAGCTGGTATCTAACGTCATTACCATCAGTCAGCGGCAGAGTGGAACTAGTGGTGTCCTTGCAAGTTTAAAGAAAGATAACCCAGCGCAAGCTGATAATATTTTGATATCTGCAGCCTCTAAAAGTGGGTGTGCTCGTCCCACTATGAAACAAAAAAGAACTAAACAGTTATTTTCCCACAATGGAAAAAAGGGTAGAGGCGCTGATATGAAAATATAATGAACAAACACACAATATAACAATGTATATAATTAATAATTTATTTAAGCTATAAAAGTGTTTATATATATATATATATATATATATATATATATATATAGTACCGGCCGGTAGATATAATAAGATTTGTACAATCCTTAAAACAGAACAATTTAAAACAAATGCATTCCTGTATCTAGAAAGCTGCACTCCAGAGTATCCTTTATAATAAACACATATCCAAATGCTCGTAATGAGTATGTGTGTCCAGCTTCGTGATTAAAGTCACTCTTCCCGTCCGCTGGTAGCAGTTCCTTTACATGCGGACATATCTGGAAGTCCAGTGAATATGTTTAATCCAAAGTTGGTTTATATGATACTCAGAATGGGGTATTTGTTTTGCTCAATATCTTTCACTGTGAAGCAGTCTCTTAGTTGTTATAACCCAGGGTAGGCACACTGTAAGCAGTCTTTTAATCACTATGCAACAAGAGGGGCACACTTATCTTTCGTGCAAGTGCTTGTTTCAAAAGTAATGGGAAAACTAGACGGCAAAGATTTCTATTGACAGGAGGTGTATGATAATGTGCTCACCTCGTCCTCCACACTGGTCAAGATGCCGCTTCCAAATCAGGCTGCCAGCGCTCGTCTTTCCCACCTCTGTTTCACAAGCTACTCCCTCTGTGCCGTAACGCTGGGCTCTATGCTGCACCCGGGCTGACCGGCAATTGATGCTCCTAGTGCCGCCCGCCTCCAAGCCAGGTCGCCGGCGCTGCTGGAGCACTCGTCTCTCCTGCAGCCGTCTCCTAGTCAGTCGCCTCTTTGCATGCAGTGTCGGGCTCCACGCTATCGTGTGGCAGTAGTTGTTCTCCGTGCCGCTCCTCCTCAGGTATCAGCTCAATTACAGAGCATATGAACCAGTGAATAAGAATACCGGCTTGGGGTACAAGGGTAAAGAAGTTTACGCGTTTCTCTGTCTTTAGATGCAATCGGCAGCTTCTTCAGAACATAATTTTAAACAAGCACTTGCACGAAAGATAAGTGTGCCCCTCTTGTTGCATAGTGATTAAAAGACTGCTTACAGTGTGCCTACCCTGGGTTATAACAACTAAGAGACTGCTTCACAGTGAAAGATATTGAGCAAAACAAATACCCCATTCTGAGTATCATATAAACCAACTTTGGATTAAACATATTCACTGGACTTCCAGATATGTCCGCATGTAAAGGAACTGCTACCAGCGGACGGGAAGAGTGACTTTAATCACGAAGCTGGACACACATACTCATTACGAGCATTTGGATATGTGTTTATTATAAAGGATACTCTGGAGTGCAGCTTTCTAGATACAGGAATGCATTTGTTTTAAATTGTTCTGTTTTAAGGATTGTACAAATCTTATTATATCTACCGGCCGGTACTATATATATATATATATATATATATATATATACAGGTTGAGTATCCCTTATCCAAAATGCTTGGGACCAGAGGTATTTTGGATATGGGATTTTTCCGTATTTTGGAATAATTGCATACCATAATGCGATATCATGGTGATGGGTCCTAAATCTAAGCACAGAATGCATTTATGTTACATATACACCTTATACACACAGCCTGAAGGTAATTGTAGCTAGTATTTTTTATAACTTTGTGCATTAAACAAAGTGTGTGTACATTCACACAATTCATTTATGTTCCATATACACCTTATACACACAGCCTGAAGGTCATTTAATACAATGCTTTTAATAATTTTGTGTATTAAACATAGTTTGTGTACATTGAGCCATCAAAAAACAAAGGTTTCACTATCTCACTCTCACACAAAAAAGTCCGTAATTCGGAATATTCCGTATTTCGGAATATTTGGATATGGGATACTCAACCTGTATAAACACTTTTATAGCTTAAATAAATTATTAATTATATACATTGTTATATTGTGTGTTTGTTCATTATATTTTCATATCAGCGCATCTACCCTTTTTTCCATTCGTGGGAAAATAACTGTTTAGTGTCCTTGCAAGGCCTGTTCTGCATATGCGCAGAACAGGCCTTGTTCAGCCGCAAATATCTATGCAGCCCCTCTCCTGTGCATATCTCTAAATGATGCCCTTAGTTTTCATAATGAAGTGGTATTTGATGATTAAGAAACTCCAGAAAATCATCCAATTACAGCCACATCCAAAGCTGTAACAGTATAGAAGAGAGGAAAAAGAGACACAGGGATGCAGAGGTCACAAACAGGAATATAAACAAAATATATCAGGAAACACTGATTGTTCAATTTGAACTTTATAGGCTATCTAGTCACCATTAAAATGATTAATTCAAAAGTTTTATATATACATATAAACAATCAATTATTACAAATAAAAACTCTAAAAAGTCTTCCTCAAATGTGTTGTATTTTTCTTTATTGAAGCATCAAGAAAGTACCTAGTCAAATGTCTAATGGTGAATAAATGATAACAAATAATAATAAAAAATCCTGTGATCATATTTATTTGCTCGTGTGCACAATAGGACCTATTGAGCAAATTGAGTAAAAAATAACCTTCCGCACTCTACTCACCGCCCCATTTAAACAAATACAAAATAATGATACTAGTGTTTTGTCAAGTTTAAAAGAACGTTCCAGACTTGTGTACAGGCCTTCACAGTTCCGCAGCTGGTATCACAATAACTGAAAAAGGGCCCAATGAGAGAGCAAGAACTGAAATAAAAATCAATAAAATAAATAAGGGAGGAGAGAGAAGAGCAACAAATTGAGATGCAGGAGAGCGATAGGGGGGAAAAAACTAGAGATGTGCGGGTTCGGATTTACTCGGGTCTCAAAACGGCATCTTATTGGCTCACGGATGTCACGCGTTTTGGATAGCCAATAAGAAAAATCTGAAAAACCAGAGTAAAACCGAACCCGCACATCTCTAGAAAAAACCAAGACAGAGGAGAGACAGATGGGAAAGAGATGAAGTAATAGGGGGAGAGGCAGGAGGAGACAAATAAGGGAAGAGAGAGGACAATTTATTCTCTGTTCACCACCCTAACACTGTATCTATTATATCATATAGATATAATATACGTATATTTAAATTGAGTCATCTTATGTCTGGAGTTGTTCATGGGGGGTGATACACCATTCTTCCCCAAGTCACTTTTCCTGTAAATGCTTGGTTGGGTTCATAGCTGGTGATTGAGAAGGCTATGGTATCCAGTATGGATTGCATTGGTTTCATGCTTATCGATTAGTCGGGCTACCACATTCTGGAGAATCGCATCTGGAAAGAAATGCCTCAACATGAGTTGAACATGATCACTCTGTAACATTAAGCAGCAATTAGCATTAAACCTGGCATGAAATGTGCCCCAGGAGATTATGGAACCAAGAGAACCATTCAGTGGAGGGAAATAGACCATTGCATGTGGTCTTTGTGCCATTGAGCTAGGAAAGGTATATTGCCAGATTTAGTATGTTGAGTTGTCTTGGTCACTGAAGCTCCTACTACATGATATGACCATGCTTGGATGTTATTTGCATGAATCATGAGCCATACTTGTAGAACCTTTCTTTCAGTTTGCTGATATCCCACACCTATGTGTTAAAAAATTTTGTAAGAATGTTTATAGATTAGGAAGGGATATAGTTAAACTACAGCTGGAATCCCAAACGATGGCATTAGGCCGGCATCAAAATCCTGACAGAGCTCGCGATCCTGGCGTCAAAATATGCCCTGAAATGCCGATCGTTCTTCCAGCGGGGCGTGGGAGGGGAAGGGGGGGTCAGGTTTAGTCACTAGTAAGGGGGTCAGGGTGCAGCAGGGGAATATTGGTACTGGGGGTTAGGGTTAGGCACCTCCGGGGAGGGTTGGGGTTAGGCACCCACTAGGGAGGGATAGAGAACAGGGAGGGTTAGGGTACTTTTGGAGGGGCTGTTGGGATTTTGATGGTCGGGATTCTGACCGCCGGCATCCCATCCATTGGTACATCATACCAAATACATTAGAAATTTAAGATGATAATTTCAGAGCTAGTCATTTTATACACACACATACTGTCTCAGAATGTCTGGGAAACTCCCAAATTTTGGGTTGTTCTCCAAGATTAATCGGAGAGTAGACCACCCTCCATAATTGATGAGCAATTATTTTTTCCTTCACCATGTTATTATTCTGTCTTATCCTGTCCTCTTTCTAGGGCCATTATCAAGAAGTCATGCTTAACATGGTCATGGTGCTTACTTAGCTACTTCAACTTAGTTATGGATTTTATCTTTCACTAAAACTTTTCTTCATATTCTACAGTAACATAGTCAATACTATATTAACATAGTAACCTAGTAACATAGTTTGTGAGGTTGAAAAAAGACAACTTGTTCATCGAGTTCAACCCATTTGTGTTCTCATACACTGTATTGTTATTACGACAAATTTTATCTGTTGTGAATGTCAGCCGTTGTGTTTATTCCCCCCCCCCTTTTTTTTTTTTTATAACTATAGTGCGTTATCTAACCTCCATAACTCTGTATATCCTTATCCATAAGAAAATTTGTCTAGCCCATTTTTAAAAGTTTTGACTGAGTCTGCCATTACTATTCTCTCATGAAGGGAATTCCAAATATGTATTGTCGTTACAGTGAAGAAACCTTTTCGCCTCTGTGCGCGAAATCTCCTCTGCTCTAACCTTAGCGGATGTCCACGTGTCCTCCTGTGTTGATAATTTTGGTGATGTAATGGCAAATGATGGGGAAAAAAAAGTCTTCTTTACATCTAATAGTGTGTACCCACAATCCATTTTTTTTTTTTTTTTCAGAATTCCCGCTTTTTAGCTGCCTCAATATGGCTTCTTCTTTGCTTGTTTTTATTTGGGGTTTGTTTGTTTTTTGGGTTTTTTATGTAGCCCTTTTTTTTTTTTTAATTATTTATTTTTCCTGTCCCTTCAAACCAAAGTAAGATTTCAATTTTGGTGATGTAATGGCAAATGATGGGAAAAAAAGTCTTCTTTACATCTTATAGTGTGTACCCCCAATCCATTTTTTTTTTTAAGCCTTCGCTCATCAAATAGTTGCATCTGATATGCTGCACATCAGATGGTAGGATGTGTCGTATGTAGGCAGATGGGGCCTCATTCAGATGTGAACAGAGGTGCTGCGTACAGCGCAAAGTACCAGTAGTCTGTATTTTATGCATGCAACGGACCCGTACTGCACATGTGCAGTATGGGTTTCTGACATTGGTTGTACTACGGCTGCAGACTGTCAGGCAACCGGCTGATGGTGTCACAGGTAATTAGATGCTGCAGCCTAGGACGCAGCTTGGATAATTTATGCAAGCAGAAGGCGTCTACTTATATCATACGCCTTGTGTTGCATTAACATGTTAGTGCTATAACTCATACTTCCAGCTATAGCATCTCCATCCACATCTGAATCAAGCCCATATTTTACATGAGCAATGGCGTAATATCTTGTGTTTATAGGAGTGTAATTGGATACACTCCTACAACGCAATATATTACGCCATCGTTTGGAAGATTGCATAGTGTGTACACTCTGTATCATGCGTTGTGGGATTTAGTGACATTGGAACAACAGTCACATTATTTGTTACATCGTATAGTGTGTACCCAGCTTGAGAGTGCCACTTATAATAGCTTCCAAAGCAGCAGACGCTGCTTCTTTGCTGTACCTAAACCACTTGTTGACTTTGGCGAAATAGTAATCCCCAAATCCATCTGTTTATAAAAAATTATTAGGCTTATAACATTTTTAAACATCTTGGAAAATACAGCTCAGTAAATGAACAGATATCAACCAGTCATTGAACACTATGAAAAACGGTGTTCAATTATTGGTTATATTCCATATTATGTTTTTTAGCTCTTTTTATTCCAATTAGTATAAATCAACCTGAATTAACCTTGATTTTTAGGAACAACCAACAATAATCTGTAAAATCCCAATAATTTGTTAATTTATGTATAAAAAAATACACCTCTTAGTTTATCCAAGACAATCCACATAGTTTTTTACCTCAGAGTATCAGATTTTAACCTTTTTAAAGCCCATATGTATTGAGGTATAAACACTGTAAATTGTTTTTTTTATAAGGTTTTTGTACAAATTTGGTACTACATTACCTTATTATTTTGAGGGAAAAGCAGTTCAGACTCATTCAAACCAGAAACAGAAATCCACTTGGAACCAAGTCATGTGAGTTCAGGATCAAATCAGAATCTAACATACAGTAAGAAGGCTTCAAAGCATAAAATTAGACGCTTGTTATGATTATCATGATCAATAAAACTCTTATTCTGATACTTTAAACCAGAAAATGTTCTTTCTCTAGCACCCATAAGGGATATTGGGGACAGAATTAGTACGATGGGGTATAGACTGGTCTAAAGGAGCCAGTGAACTTTAAATTTCTTCAACTGGGTGTGCTGGCTCCTCCACTCGATGCACAGGCAGTTTAGAAAAAAGTGCCCTCAGGAGAGGATGCACACTCTGCAGCTCCACAGTTTTTTTTTTTCTTCAATTTCATTTAAAACTTTTGCTTGTTTCGGTATGCTGTTTGGGCAACAGCATATCTGCGCCATGGAGTTAGGAGGGGAGACGGTCACCGGCCTCATGAGGTGCAGAGCCGCTTCTCCGCTGCAGGACCACCGTCCTGAGGGGCTGTTTGTTCAGCGGGGCACTGCACCTTAGCTGTCGCAGCCGAAGCTTGCCGCACACTCCTAACAGAGCCTGAAGGTGATCGTCATGGTGAGTACAAACCGGGGCCCCCCTGGTAAATTGTGCGGCAGAAGCGTGGGTGACGCGTACGGGTCCCTCCTGGGGGGGACCCACGGGTGCCCCTGCGTGAGACTGGCGGGAGATATGTTTTACCAATCATTTGTGAGGTTATACAGCCTGTGGATACATTGCCAGTATAAAAAACTTATAGTAGCTCCAGCGCCAGAGCATGCACAGCGGCATTTTGGTGCCTTCCTCTGCATAAGCAAACAGCAGCAGCCTCATACAGCTCCTCAAAACAGTCACAGGACACTGGTACCGCGTGTAGAGGGGGAGAGCCGCTATTAGTGCACAGTTTACAAATTCTCTGTACAGCAGTATCACTGTTTTATTGTACTACATAAAACGCTGACAGGGAAGAAAATGCCTAGGCGCTGTAGTTCTGCGGTAATTACAAGGTGGTGAGTTAATTGGCCAAACGTGTGTAAATTATCTTTAAAGCTGCTGTGGTACTCATGCGCTGTTGTGAAATAAACCTCTGCAAGTTTATAGCATGTACGAAGAAAACAAAGAAAAATCCAACTGCGCTTGAGGAACCACGATTCTGTAAGTATATAATAACTATTAAAAAATTCTATGACTATCCTGTAATTGGATAACAACTACTTTAAAAAACCTATAGAGCCACCTGTGTATCAAGTATAAACTTTCTAGTTTATTAAATGTATATATGTTTAAATTATACACAGATATGTAAAAAGCATTGACAAGCTGGTATATACAGTGTTAACTGAACATTTACCATGTAATGCTATAAGAATACAAAGTATCAATATTGATAGCAAAAAAAAAAAAAAAGATAAAAGCAACAAATTGAATACTGTGGATCTGAGAGAAGGCGATGACTGTGGAGTTCACAGGATAGTGACTAGTATAGTGATAGAAAGTGACTAGTAGTGACTAGTCCTGTACCTTGACTGATATATGTCTCTCACAAACTTGTAACTGATTGGTTTTGAAAATGTGCACACCAATCTCACTGGGGCTATGCAGCGTTGGGTGCGCTGGGGTTCTCTCTTCTGTGTCTCCTCTCACATGCAAGAGGGCAGGCTTGTATTGTATTCAGTCTGTGTTGTATGTGTATATTGTCTGTATTTCATTATGGGGAAACAGAAGTTATGCAGTGTATGTAATGCCAGATTCTCCCCTATTTCATCTGGCTCCATATCATGTGAACAGTGTACCCAGTCTTCACAAAATGCTGATAACAACATGGGGGAGAGTCCAGAGCCCTCCTGGCTGTGGGCTATAAAAAGTATGATGTTGGATATGTCATCTCAGCTCACTGCCAATAAAACACAAGAACTGCAACAAGCAGTGGCTAACCTAAATGCTAAGGCTGATGCTTCCCATCCCCCGCTGTCTACAAGTGCACAAAAACATGCTTTACCTGCAATCCTATCAGATTCTGATGATGATGATGTACAGGCGGATGGGGACCCCATTAGTGGGGATTCCACCCTCACACAGGGTATAGAACCCATCATATTGGCTATACGGGATGTGTTAAAGCTCCCCATGGAGGACGCTACTAATCAGCAATAATTTTTCCTCCCACAAGACAAACTGACTTTACCTTTCCTGATTCCAAAGAATTGGATGATTTATTTAAATTAGCCTGGAAAAATCCAGATAAAAAATATCAAGTGTCCAAAAGGTTTTTAAATACCTTCCCATTTGCCCCTGAAGGCAAGAAATTCTGGGAAGAATCTCCAGCAGTAGACGTCTCTGTCTCTTGCCTTTCTAAAAGGCGGTGCTCCCTGCTCCGGGCTTTTTTACGGTAAAGGACCCTGGGGATAGGAAAAGAGAGACCACGCAAAAATCTATCTACACTGCTGCAGGTGTAGCTCAAAGGCCGGTTACTGCTGGTTGCTGGATGACACATGCCTGGGCTGCTCAGATTCAGGAGGGTCTTTCGGGTGATATGACCTTGGTTACTACTGTAACTTTCCTAAAACATTCAGTACACGGCAAGAGTCCTCTGTGACTCCCTTAAAGAGATTGGCAATATTATGCTAGGACCACTGCTATGGCTGTGTCTGCACGCAGAGCCATATGGTTGCTTCAGTGGATTGCAGACGCTGATTCCAAACATAATGTGGAATCTTTTCCCTTCACAGGTGAATGGCTCTTCAGAGGTGAATTGGATGCATGGATCTCCAAAGCTTCTGCTGGGAAATCCACGTTTCTCCCTTCTGGGGCTCCGCCTGCTAGGCATACCTACCCGGGACCATCTACTCAGTCCTTTCGGTCCTCCAGATTTTGATCTAGGGCCCGGGTGCCTCCAATGCAGCTAGAGGCTCCAGAGGTAATCCTAGGAAACCAGCCATTGCCGGCTCTCAGGACCAGAGCACCAGTTCAGCTTCCACAAAGACTTTGGCATGACAGTGCCCACCCACCCCGAGAGGATCTTGTGGTGGTAGCTCGGTTACGTCACTACTGCCACATCTGGGACGGTTCCTGCCAAGATGCCTGGGTAAGGGACCTTATCGCTCAGGGTTACAAGCTGGAGTTCGACGGTGCTCCTCTCCAACGATTTTTCAAATCAGACTTGCCAGTTTTGGGAAATATACATGTTACGCTACTACTGGCCATCGACAAATTGGTCCAGTCCCAGGTCATTGTTCCAGTACCCCTGCTACAGCGAGGTCAAGGTTACTACTCCAGTCTGTTTGTAGTGCCAAAACCAGATGGGTCTGTGAGACCCATTTTGAATCTGAAGTCCTTGAATCCTTACCTGAAGGTTTTCAAATTCAAAATGGAATCTTTGAGGGCGGTGATCGTGGGCTGGAACAACAAGAATTCCTTGTGTCCATGGATATCAAGGATGCCTACCTCCATATCCCGATTTGGCCTCCCCATCAGGCCTATCTGTGGTACGCCCTACTGTATGATCACTACCAAATTCAGGCGTTGCCCTTCGGCCTATCTACAGCTCCGAGGGTGTTCACGAAGGCGATAGCGGAAATGATGTTCCAGCTCAGAGTTCAGGAGGTCAACATTGTCCCTTACCTGGACGATCTCCTGATAAAAGCAAGTTTCAGGGAGCTTCTACTGCTCCATATAGATTGCACTATCCAACGTCTGTCTCACCATGAGTGGATCCTCAATCTACAGAAGTCTCAACTGGAACCATCTCAAAGGCTCCTGTTTCTGGGTATGATACTGGATACTGTAGCTCAGAGAGTGTTCCTCCCAGAGGACAAGGTGAGAACACTTCAAGAGATGGTTCGCATGGTTCTCCGACCTGCTCAAGTTTCCATTCATTTTTGCATAAAATTGTTGGGGAAAATGTTGGCCTTGTACGAGGCGATATAGGGGGTAATTCCAAGTTGATCGCAGCAGGAAATTTTTTAGCAGTTGGCCAAAACCATGTGCAGTGCAGGGGGCAGATTTAACATGTGCAGAGAGAGTTAGATTTGGGTGTGGTGTGTTCAATCTGCAATCTAAATTGCAGTGTAAAAATAAAGCAGCCAATATTTACCCTGCACAGAAACAAAATAACCCACCCAAATATAACTCTCTCTGCAAATGTTATATCTGCCCCCCCTGCAGTGCACATGGTTTTGCCCAATTACTAAAAAATTTCCTGCTGCGATCAACTTGGAATTACCCCCATAGTTCGGCAGGTTCCATGCCAGACCCTTCCAATTGGACGTCCTGAACAAGTGGTCCGGTTCATATCTTCAGATGCACTGGATGATTCAGCTGTCACCCCAGGCCAGGATTTCACTCCTGTGGTGGTTACAGCCTTCCAACCTGCTGGAAGGTCGAATTTTCGGGCTTCAGGATTGGATCCTCATGAAGGAAGCGAGTCTGAGAGGATGGGGAGCTGTCACCCAGGTTGCGCAGTTCCAGGGCAGGTGGTCTGCCCAAGAGGCCCTACTTCCGATCAACATTCTGGAACTTTGGGCTATCTACAATGCTCTGATTCAGGCCTCCCCTCTACTCAGGGATCAGGCGATCCAGGTTCAGCCAGACAGTGCCACGGCAGTGGCATACATCAATCGACAAGGAGGGACAAAAAGCAGGGCCTGCATGCGAGAAGTCAAAAATACTTCTCTGGGTGGAAAGAAATGAAAGAGCGCTGTCCACAATTTTCATTCCGGGAGTGGACAACTGGGAAGCGGACTTCATGAGTCGCCACGACCTCCACCCGGGAGAGTGGGAATTACAACCTCAGGTGTTTCAACAGATTGTCGACAGGTGGGATAACCGCAGATCGACATGATGGCGTCTCGCCCCAACAAGAATCTCTGCTGCTACTGCACTCGAACCAGGGACCCTCAGACGAGTGCAGTGGGTGCGCTGAAGTTGCCTTGACCTTACCGGCTACCTATTTCCTCCGATTCCGTTGATCCCAAGGGTTCTCCAATGGATCAGACATCAGAGTCCAAGCAATCCTGATCTCGCCGGATTGGCCCCAAAGGGCGTGGTACGCAACGCTTCTGGACATGTACATAGAAGACCCTTGGCCTCTGCCGCTAAGAAACGATCTACTCCAGCAAGGACCATTCGTCTACCTGAACT
Organism: Pseudophryne corroboree; assembly: GCF_028390025.1. NCBI lineage: Eukaryota > Metazoa > Chordata > Amphibia > Anura > Myobatrachidae > Pseudophryne > Pseudophryne corroboree. Next base: position 281,975,665 of record NC_086445.1, on the reverse strand, counting down.
TACAGCGGCTTCGTTTGACGGCATGGAAATTGAGCGGAATAGCCTAGCTCACAGAGGGTTTCCAAAAAGGTCATGGCAACTATGGTGCAAGCCAGAAATCCTATGACGTCAAAACATTATCATCATATCTGGAGTAGATATGTCTCTTGGTGCAAAGAATGCACGTATCCGCCTGTGGAGTTTCACTTGGGACGTTTCCTACGTTTTCTGCAGACTGGTGTTGAAAAAGGCTTGTGTCTGGGTTTCCGTTAAGGTCCAGATTTCAGCTGTCTCAATTTTCTTTCAGAAGAATTTGGCTGTGTTGCCAGAAGTTCAGACCTTCTTACAAGGGGTACTCCATACAACCTCCCTTTGTGCCGCCTACGTCACCCTGTGCTTTGGATGTAGTGTTGAAATTTCTACAGTCCTCCTGGTTTTAGCCCCTGATGACGGTAGAAGACAAGTACTTCACATGGAAGACAGTGATATTATTGGCCCGGGCTTCTGCTAGACGCGTCTCAGAATTGGGGGCCTTATCGTGTAAAAGTCCATAGTTGGTCTTTTACGTGAACAGAGCGGAGCTCCGGACTAGACAGCAGTTTTCCTGCTGAAGGTTGTCTCCGTGTTCCACCTGAATCAACCTATTGTGGTTCCGTCCTGTTCTGCCGCTTCAGGGTCTTTGGATGTTGTGCGTGCCTTTAAGATCTATGTCAGGCGCACAGCTCGGGTCACGAAGACGGATTCTTTATTCGTGCTCTATGATGCGCAGAAAAAATGTTGTCCTGCTTCAAAGCAGACCGTTGCTCATTGGATTAGGTTTACTATCCAACAGGCCTACGTGTCGGCAGCCTTACCTGTTTCTAAGTCTCTTAAGGCCCACTCTACTAGATCAGTGGGCTCTTCCTGGGCGGCTGCCCGTGGAGTCTCGGCCTTGCAACTATGCCGAGCGGCTACCTGGTCGGGGAAGAACACTTTTGTGAAATTCTACACATTTGATACGCTGGCCAAAGAGGATACCAAGTTTGGGCAGCCGGTGCTACAGCAGTCTCCGCACGTTCCCTCCCTTTCTGGAAGCTTTGGGACATCCCCATCGTACTAATTCTGTCCCAAATATACCTTATGGATGCTAGAGAAAATAGGATTTTAAATACCTACCAGTAAATCCTTTTTTCATAGTCCATAAGGGATATTGGGGCCTCTATGCGGTGACTTCTGCAAGTTGTCTGTTCAGAGTTTCCTGTTCAGCTGTTGCTGTTTTTCTGTTGCCAGCTGTTGCTGGCCAGATTATGTTATAGTGTGTTCGTGTGAAAATCTCACCACACCTCTTGTTGTCATGTTCCTTTTCTCAAGTATGTCCTTTCTCCTTCGGGCACTGTTTTACCTATAACTGCCTGTAGGAGGGGGCATAGAAGTGAGGAGCCAGCACACCCAGTTGAAGAAATTTAAAGTGCACTGGCTCCTTTTGGACCCGTCTATACCCCATCGTACTAATTCTGTCCCCAATATCCCTTATGGACTACGAGAAAAGGATTTACTGGTAGGTATTTACAATCCTATTTTCTCTGGCTGGTTCACCCTACCCCCTTTCTGTTCCTTTTACGTCAGTAGTGCCACAGTGTTAGAAGTGTTAAAAATAAAAGAGTAGTGTGCACAGTAAGCATTCCTTAAGGGCCCCATAGACTTATATGACATGACGGTCCGTCATGTTATATAAGATTTCCTCCAACCTCCCAGCAGCCTCCCCGTTGGCAGGATAGTATTAGATATATCGTGTGCAGTTTTTTTTGCATACAATGTATCTTTTACTTTCCCATCCATTTACTGCGGGATCCGACATATGACGAGTGCAGCACTCATGATATGTCGGATGTGCAGCACTCGTGATATGTCGGATCTAGGGGTATCCGATCCGATGCACACGGAAAGCAGATCGGATCGGGGGAAAAGCACACAGAAAATGCCCGATTTCACCCAACATATCGGGCCGAATTCGGGCATTAGCGGTCTAGTGTATGGGGCCCTTAACAAAGAGCAAGTGTGGAAAGTTTTGCAGAGCACTGCAAACATCAGCTTACAAAACAGAATATTCCTGGCGCTGTAATTGAACAGCTTTGTAAGCAGCTCTCTCAGGGGTAATTGGTAATTTAACCCCTTAAATTTAAAACTAAAAAAGACAAATGAGAATGCGCTATTCAAATCTGATGTAGATTGATTGATTTATTTATTTATTTATTTATTTATTTATTTTTATAAATATATCAATTGTATTCAATGCCGGACGGCATAACATAAAAACACAATACACTACCACAATATGAAATATATGTATATAATTGTAAAACTATTATAAATCTGTATAAAACAATCTGTATTAGTCTACCTCCTTTGCTCACCAAACATGAATGCACAGCTAGATATAAAATGGATTAGGTGTACAATTTGTATACCTGTATTTATCGCACTTGGATATATTGCTCATAAACCTTAAATATACCCAATAAACTTTTAGGCATGCATGTTATTCTCATATAAGTGATATAATGTGCTTATGTCCATACATCCATTGATCTGGTTAGTGGTTATTGAAAAGCATGTGGTTAGTAGCAATTTGCTAAACAAAGCTTTTCTCACGGCTTAGTAATGATGTTAGAGCAGTTCATGCAGTCAATTAAATGTCAACAGTCAAAGTTTTGAAAAGCTGTGTAGCAGAAAAAATTATATAGGTATACCATACAGAATGCCTCTGTTATCTGCGATGTATGCGGTATCCTTCTTGGCTGGTGCTCTCACTGTCAGCCTGTTCTGGATAAAACGTGCCTCTACTATATCCACGATATGCTTAGCCTCCTGGCTGCTGCTCTCACCATCAGCCTTATCCGGAGCTCATGGGCAGCTGTCTCAGCAGAGGACTTCACAAACTACCCCTTGCCTCTGGGGTGCTCAACCAGCCGATGAAAGTGGATGCTGCAGTCTGTTTTGTGGAAATCGTGACACTCGTTTCCCCGCCTACTCGTAAGCGTCGGCGGCTTCCTCAGTGTCATACATTCTCCTCTCCGCTTCCTCCTTTTAAATAGCGGTTCGTACGGTTCGCGCATGTGCAGTGTACTTCTCAAGCCTCATTTTCATCTTATCAACACAGCGCATGTGCATTCCTATTATCCAAGCCAATTCATCTGCTTGTATCTATAATGTGTTGTACGTACTTACAGCATATCATTATTTGATTTAGAGCCACATTAATTACTTTAAAAACACTTAAAACGATTCTTAAACGTAGAGAGACACACATATATATAACATACACTGTACAGATAAAGCAACAGCAGTCAGATGTGGTTTGTGTGTTATATAATGGTGTATGTGATGACAGCATTGTTTGTACGAGTAAAAAAGTGAATATAAATAAAATGCAGTGACTTGCTCATACATTTGTCTATACAGTGTCTATGTAATTGTGTAGTGGTCTGTCCTCTTATATCTTATTCATGTGCGCACAAGATTTTACCTTATGCGCTTTTCTCACCAGCGGCATAGATCTGCATGTAAGCTTTCCTTGGTTACAGCATATATAGCTGCAGAATGTATTTGGTGGTGGTTTGCAACCCTTTCCTTAAAGATTCTCCGTCAAGTTACCTCCATAATTTATGACACTCAAGTAATCTATATGGTAATTCTTATTACCTAATGCAGAATATCCCAGGTACAAGCCTGTCCATGTAATCAGGAGGAAGGCACTCCTTATGTTGTATTAGCCAGTCAGGCAACAGAAATGCCTGCTGTGTGCACTGTAAGTCATTTTGTGTACACTACACATGGGTATTTACTACCCTATCATAAATAATGTCTATAAAGCCAACAGTGAGGGGCGGCTCAAGACATCACGGGTGTTCCGATGTCCGAGACTGCGTGGGAAGATGCAGTTACCCTGATACCAATGTTAATCGGAAGTCTGATGATGCTGCCATTGTCTTTTTGATGGGGCACTTTTGTGTGCAGCGTGGGGGATTGGGGCTGCAGCTGGTGGGCTTCCCAATACATAGTCCTTCGGCTGCAGCATTAGCATCAGCATTATTAACATAATTTTGCATTAATTTTGCCACTGCTTAACGTCTACCTCTGATTCGCCCACAAGCTCTCATACTATTAGTAATCCGTGCTTTCTCCGGCAGTGTCCATAGGTTATCCGCGGGATAACATTGGGATATGATGACGGGACAGCGTATTTGCACAAATCGGTCAAAGCTTTCGGCCTCCCAGCATGCAAAGGGCCCATCCATATATCCCCGCTCCTGGCTCAGGCATATCCTTTTTTTGTTTGGTGTGGCAGGAGCCGGACCGTGGTCAGAGGGCTGCTGGTTTTTTAACAGCCATAAGCTTTTTTTATTTTATTTTTATAGTCTTACTATTTTTTTTCTGAGCAATCTTTCTGAAAAGTGTTTTACATGTACCTTAGAAAGAGTCGCTCCAACAACTCCTCGCCGGGTCGCGACAACGCTTATCCACAAGTACAGTGCTGTTTCGGCAGGCATCTGTGTCGGATGTACTAGCAAGTCCAGCAGATGTTACCAGGCTGTGGCCCGGAACATGGGGAGAAGGTAAGGCATCTGTTCCGCTTAGAGGGGGACCCGGACACAGCCGCACTGTTTTGGGAGGAGACTACCAAATAGTCGCTGATGTGGCTGCCACCTAGGGTGCACCAGCGCTAGGCCCTGGGGATCATGGGCTCCAGGGGTAGTAAGAGGCCGTGATCCCTAGGGTGGATGTAAGCAGTGGGGAGTCAGACGCTCCCTTGGTCGTCCCTCCCCCCGGTTCATGACCAGTTTCCTCCGAGTCTCCCGCCATGAACTGATTTCCCGCTTCCGTCTGTGACACTGTGTATCTAAGGGGACCCAGTCGCTGCATAGGCGGCTGTGTGACTGGTGTGTCAGTGTTCACTTAGGCGTCTGTGTTCACTGTAGGTTCACGTGGCGAGTGTGTACACTATTAGCGAACGCTAAGTGGATCCAGACGCTAACGTATTGATCGATTCTGGAAGCAGCGCGAGTCTCCCTGTATACCACTCTACTGAGCCGGGTAATACAGCACTAAGGGGGTCATTCCGACCTGTTCACTCGCTGCGTTTTCACGCAGCAGAGCGAACGGGTCCCTGCTGCGCATGCCCTGGCACCTTTGCACGCCTGCGCATGCGGGACGGCCGTAGCAGGACAGCGATCGCCTCTGCCTGATTGACAGGCAGAGATGACCGATGGGCGTTTCGTAGGCGCGGTCCAGCCAACACAGGTGTGGCTGGATTAAACGGGGGCGGGCCGCAGCGGCTGTGTGACGTTATATGCAGCCGCTGCGGGCCAGGGAATGAGGAGTAGCTCCCGGCCAGCACGCTGAAGCTGCGCTGGCCGGGAGTTACTCCTGAAGTGCAAAGGCATCGCCGCTGTGCGATGCCTTTGCACTTCTGTGAGGGGGGCTGGACTGACATGCGGGGCGGACTAGCCCCGTGCTGGGCGACCCCCGCATGTCAGGAAAGTTGATCGTAGTTGTGCAAAATTTTGCACAGCTACGATCAACTCGGAATGACCCCCTAAGTCTCTATCTACCTTTGAGTACAAATAGTTGGATAAGTGCCTAATGCATATGAGTCTGATAACTATTGCTGTTGTTTTTCTTTTGCTGTTCGACTGAATATGGTTAAATCCTATATAAGGTAATGTAGTAATATGTTTTCTCATACATACTTGAAATGTATTTGTAGTTGATTATGTGCTCATTGCTTATTATACTAATGTATAACCTGTGACTGATTGCTAGTGTGATTGCTGACTTTACTATAATTCTGTCAGTTTTTTCTGTGTATTCCGATCCTCAAGGAAGGTGCAAAGCAGGGTAGGGTCGGATTGTGTGTCACTTTAAAGTGATTACAGTCACAAATTGTGTAGTAACACTGTACATGTGTGTGATGTAGTTATCATGTTTAAGAGCAGCAAGGGTGAGGAAAATACACTTTCCACAGCAGCACCAACACTCATTTAATGTTTGTCTTGCAAAGCTGGGTTAACCTATCAGGATCTGGTTTAAAAGGGATTATGTGCAAAATGTTTAGCTGTTGCTGAAGCCTCTTAAATAACTGAGGCAAGCACAGGTTCTAGTTGACCCTTCATGGGCTACTTTGCACAGACATTATCCAATATAGCCAAGCAGATAATGCCAGCTTCTATACCAGGGAGAGGTTACCCTATTAACCCTTACATGCAACATTCATTCTTAGGTTTATCCACCTCGGAAATTGGCAGCCTTTCTTCTTTTTTTTTTTTGTAATAATTTTTATTCATGGGATCACAAAAACAGATACCAAGAGACAGTGGTTACAGCGTATATTACGTTGCAAATACAGTATAATAGTTGGTAATTATAAAGATAACCAAAAAAAAGTAACAGTGATCCATTTTTGACGCAGAGAGCGGGTAGTATAAAACAGAAAAGGTGGCAGTCAGCAGCGCAGCTGACCGACTGACATTGATAAGTAAAAATAGAAAGAGGTCGAGAAGAAAGAAAGACAGAGAAGAAGAAAGAAAAAGAGAGAAATAAACAAAATAGGATAGGGTAGAGTCCCCGGGAGGGTCTCATCAAATATAGTACGGGGTATCACAAATTGAAAGGTGAAGGGGCGTGCTGGGAGGCCAGCATGGACTCCATATGTTATCGAATGACTTAGAGTAGCAGTTTATGATGCTAGTTATGTAGTCCATGCGGTAAACGTACCAGATACGGGCAATTATAGATTGCATGGAAGGCGGGATAGGGTTTTTCCAATCTGCAGCTAGTTGACATGTCGTTGCAGAGACTATATGACGCATCAGTTTATTTTGAAATTTTGTTAGCGTTGGCAGGTTTAAGGGGAGGAGAATGTATTTAGGGTCGGAAGGGATAGGAATCTGCAATAAGCTAGAAATAAAATGTATCACTTCCCTCCACATATGCACTATTTTAGGACATGACCACCATATGTGTAGGAAAGAGCTCTCTGCGCCACATCCTCTCCAACACCTATCCGATGTATCCGGGTACATTTTGCTCAAGCGAGACGGTACATAATACCATCTATATAATAATTTATAGATATTCTCTTTGATTCTAACGCAGATGGAGCTAGACGCCGCGTTACCCCAGGCTTCAGACCATTCCTCATCATCTAAAGCCGAGCGTAGGTCCATCTCCCATGCTCTCTCATGAGGATAACGCTGAGAGGGAGGGTCCCCAGTAAGAGTAGTATATAAGAGGGAAATAAGGCCTTTGGTTGAGTGGCGTCTGAAACATATAGTCTCAAACGTGGTCAGGGGTCTGCTAGAGAGGACGCGGCCCAGTGAGGAATGAAAGTGTCTGAGTTTTAAAAACTGATAAAAGAATCTAGAGGGAATATCAATTTTTCCTTGAATTTGAGTAAATTGAGGAAAACTGGTATCCCTGGTGATATCATTCAGATATAAAATACCTCTATCTTGCCAAGGAGCAAACAATGATCTATTTGTACCAGGAGGGAATGCAGGGTTGTGTAATATTGGGATGTAGGGGCTGGGGCCAAGCCGAAATTCCTATTAGCAAAGTCCCAAACCGTTAGTGAGCGGTAAACTATGGGGTGGGATGCATCATTTCTAGGGCGGGAGGATATCGAAAGCCAGAGAAGAGAAGAGAGGGTAGAGAGACCTAGGTCGGCGGCTTCTATAGATACCCAGACTCTGCGAGATTCGGGGTTGCACCATTGTACGCAGTGTGAGAGCTGCGTGGCTAAATAATATCTTCTAAAGTCTGGGATGCCTAGGCCGCCACTAAATGTGGGGCGCTGTAGAAGTTTCAATCGTACTCGGGGGCGCTTATTAGCCCATATGAATTGTGACGTGTGAAATTGTAAGAATTTAAAAACAGATGGAGGAATAAATATCAGGAGGGTCTGGAATAAGTAAAGTATCCGAGGGAGCACGTTCATCTTCACCGAGTTTACCCTAACTATCCAGGAGATAAAGAGGCTAGACCAAGAAGACAAGTCTGACTTAATTCGATCTAAAAGCCTAGGGAAATTAGCTTGGTAAAGTTGATGATGGCTATGCGTTAGAAAAATACCTAAGTATTTAATCTTTTGCCTGTGCCATTGAAATGGAAAGGAATTTTCTAAAGAGAGCTTAACCGGTCCGGGGATATAAAAATTCAATACTTCAGTCTTACCTGTATTAAGTTTATAACCGGAGTGTTTAGAGTAGAGGTCTATCTCAGAAAGGAGCGGCTGTATCGACTGAGATGGGGATCCCAAAGATATTAGAACATCGTCAGCGTATAATGCAATTTTGTGTTCAGAAGGGCCTACCCGCACTCCAGCTATATCTGTATTAGCTTGGATCCTTGCTGCCAGCGGCTCCATGACCAGGGCAAATAGCAATGGGGAGAGCAGGCATCCCTGTCTGGTGCCGTTAGCGATACCGAACGTGGAAGAGGTGAGGTGATTGACAGAAACCGTGCAGTAGGGGATCTGCAAAGCGCCGAAACACCGTCTAGGAATTTGCCAGAAAAGCCCATCCTCCGGAACACTGAAAAAGCGAAGGGCCAGGAAATTCTGTCAAAAGCCTTCTCAGCATCCAGTGCTAGCAACAGCGAGGGTAGCTTTTGTTTATGGATAGAGTAAATCAAATCTATGGCTCTCCTGGTATTATCGGAGGACTGGCGGCCAGAGATGAAGCCTACTTGATCTGTATGTATCAATTGTGTGAGCAGGGGAGCCAAGCGGTTGGCTAAGATTTTAGCATAAATCTTAAGATCCACGTTCAGCAATGGAAATCGGAGGATGAGGACTCATTGCACTTCGGAGGGCTCAGTGGACATACCTGAGCTAATTAGTGCTATGTAAACCATTCTATTCTTAGAAGAGGCAGAAGAACCTTGGTTAAAAACTAAGGCACCTGTGTTTAAATGTCCCAAAACAGCTGATGGAATTCCAATTATCCTCGTCCAGCTGGGGACTGTTTAAAAAAAGGGAGGTGGCTCCCAAATTATATTGTCATAGATTGGTGCAAAAATCTACATTACTTCTGCTTTCAACATAAATAAATGATGTCACAGATAGGAGTCTTGATGGTTTTCAAAAACATTTTTTCCTTGTCTTGGGCAATCATAAGACCAGCCATGGCCTCAGCCTGGATGGCGTAAGCAGTGGCAGCCTGTGCTGATGCATTGAAGGAGGAGCATCTAGAGAGCAAAACTCCTATATTGCACATATCATACAGGAAGCAATAAGCGGCCCTGGATATGTGTACTATTGCCTCTCAGGCATCAGCTTCAGCAGTAGTAGCTTGCAGAGCGGGCTATGTACATGGAAGTTGACTCAGAATCCAGGAAGTTTCTGGAGTCTTTAACCTTCTGTACTGGAAATATTTTTTTGAGTAAAGAATTAAACAGTATTTTGGAGTCAGAAGCAGGCTCCAAGAAAGTGAAGTTTTTCTTTCACACATAAATTCTAGCCTAGTTTCCAGATTTTTAGTCTTTTCGGAATCAAGGAAAAGCAAAAGTAAAGGGTTAATGGCAAACGGTCCCAATCCAACAAGTCTGGTAAGATTAAAAGGTATTGGGCTACCAGAGGACCGGTTTTCAAATCGGAAGATAGGCTTGATGGTGCGGACCTCCACCTGGGGGAACCCAGGGTGGGAGGCTGACTTCTTCAGTTTGCACAGATCTGCTGCAGTCTACTGCAGATGCTTGGGTGCAAGAAGCGTTATCTCAAGGTTATGCTCTACAGCCACACAACACTGGACATGCCCAATCTTATCTGATTTTGGAAGCTAAGCAGTGTTAGTCCTGGTTAGTACTTGGATGGTAAACCAACTGAGAATACCAGGTGCTGTAGGTGTTTTCAGAAACACCCTCTTTAAAAGTTTGTACCAGCCCATCTTCAGTGGAAACGAAGACCAGGGCTTTGCAAGAGGCAGTTAAGGAGTTGCTTCAGTTAGGAGTGATAATTCCAGTTCCTCTTGCACAACGAGGACAATGTTTTTATTCCAACCTGTTTTTAGTTTTGGATGCCTCGGGTTTCATATGGAGACTTGTACGTTCCGTTATTTTGGCCATGGAGCAGGAGGATTTTATGGTATCCCTGGATATCCAGGATCCTTATCTACATGTTCCTATATCACTGTCCCATCAGCACTATTTCAGGTTTGCTATCCTCCAGCAACATTTTCATTTTTAGGCCTACCATTTGGACAGACCACAGCTCCCAGAGTATTCACCAAAATGATGGTGGTGATGGCATCTTATCTCCGTTAACAAGTGATAAGGATAGTAGAAAATCCATACCTCAACGACTTATTAATCCTGCCACAGTCTCAGGAATTGTTTAGTGTCATCTGCAGCTTGTTACAGAGATACGGTTCGCTCATAAATTGGGCAAAGTCGTCTCTGGTTCCGTCAAAACTGATGACTCACTTGGGGACTGTGTTGGAATTGGGTGTTCAGAGAGTAATTTACCTCTGAACAAAATATCCAAAATTCACTTAAGGATTCAGGAGTTGTTACACAGTCAAACGGTATCCACTTACACAGTAATTTGTGTGATTGGGTTGATGGTGTAGACATTCAACATGATGAAGTATACTCAGTTCTACTCGATACATCTGCAACGTCTGATCCTTTCCAAGTGGAAAGGTTTTCATCAGACAATAAAAGCACAGATTATGGTCTTCCTCTGGAGATTAGGTGGTTATCAGATTGGGAAACTCTGACAATGGATGCCAGCCTGCAGGGCTGGGGAGCAGTGTCAGGAAGGAGTTGTTTCCAGGGGCAGTGGACCAAGGAAGAAAGTTGCCTGCCAATAAATATATTGGAACTTTGGACCATATATATGGCATTTATTTAGGCAAAGAATATCCTTCTGAAGAAACCAATTCGAATCCGCTTGGACATTGCAATGGCAATAGCTTACCTCAACCATCAGGGAGGAAGTCGCAGCCAAAACACAATGAAGAAGGTACAGTAAGTCACACGTTAAGGTAGGCAGTACTTCATTATCCAGCCTTGTTCTCAGTATTCATTCCGGGAGTCCTAAACTGGGAAGCAGATTTTCTCAGTCGACACACCATTCATGCAAACAAATGGGCTTTTCACCCCAAGGTTTTACATGCTCTGGTAGATATTGGAGGTTACCGGAGATGGATCTCATGGCGTCCCGTCAGAACAACAAAGTTTCTGCATACGGGACAAGAACAAAGGATCCCAGAGCGAACTTTGTGGATGACCTGTCAATAAAATGGGACTTTCGTCTGGCTTATGTGTTTCAACCAATCGCCCTGTAATTCAGGGTGATGTGAAAGGTAAGACAAGGTAAGGGTGCCGTGATACTAATAGCTCCGGCTTGGTCCAGAAGACATTGGTACACAGATCTGCAGAGGATTTCAATGGATGCTCCATTCCTACTCCTTCAACGTCCAGATCTACGGTTTCAGGGTCCTGGTTATCACAAACACTTGGATCGACTGTCTTTGACGGAGTGGCTCTTGAGACTTCCATTCTGAAGGCAAGAGGATTCTCACAATAGGTAATTCAAACTATGCTTAGAGCAAGGAAACTTTTCTTAGCTTGTATTTATCACCACATATGGCAAGCTTATATTCGATGGTGCAATGATCAAAAATTTGACCCTTGGTTTTCAGAGTTTCCAGAGTCTTAGCATTCCTTCAATCAGGAAGGCATAAAGGTTTATGGGTGGCTTCCTTGAGAGTACAAGTGTCAGCATTGACTGTATGGTTCCAAAAGAAAATTGCTAACCTGCAGGATGTGTGCACTTTTTTCCAGGGAATGTTGCACATTCAACCTCCCTTTTGTTACTCCTACAGTGCCTTGGGACTTAAGTTTATTCCGAAAGGCCCTTCAAGTTGCCCCATTTGAACCACTAAAATGAGTGGATCTCAAATGGTTGTCAGCTATAGTTCTCTTTTTACTGACTTGCTTCAGTTAGAAGAGTTTCAGATTTATGGGCATTGTTATGTCGCCCTCCATTTCTGATTTTTTTATCCAGATAGAGCGGTTCTTAGAACCAAAATCTGGGTATCTTCCTAAGGTGGTGTCTAAATTCCACCTTAACAAAGAAATTGTAGTCCCGGCCTTCCAGGGGGACGGACCTTTCTGCGGGAGATGCGTCGTTGGACGTAGCCCATGCCTTAAGGATCTACGTGGATCGTACCACTGCCATCAGAAACACAGGCACTCTCTTTTTTTTTTTTCCTCTACGGATTTCACAAGAGAGTATGGCCTGCTGATAAGCAGACACTGGTGCAGTGGCTTCAGATAAAGATTTCGGAAGCATGCTCTCAAGCTGATCTCCCTGTTCTGGCTAATGTCTCTGCTCACTCTACTCTTAAGGTAGGTACGTACATGGGCAGCACAATGTGGTGCTTCTGCAGAACAGATATGTAAGGCAGCCACATGGTCTTCCATTAACACATTCATTAGACATTATGCCTTTGATACCTTCGCCTCTCAGGACACTGAATTCGGGCGAAAAGGATTCTCCTGTCCATTCAGGACCGTCCCCACCACTAAATCCTGTGGATAACCTGTGGACCCTGCCAGAGAAATATACGTTATGGTAAGAACTTACCGTTGATAATGGTATTTCTCCTAAGTCCACATGGATCCCTCCCTAACGTACCTGATTTGAGGATCCTTTCACTCACTAACCTCTTTTTTTTTTTTCTTGTGCGGAAGGGTGTGCATATGTGTTCTTCTCGCCTGATTAGGGCTCTCTAAGATGCTCCTGCCTTGAGCTTAGGAAAAATAACTGATTTGCCGGAGCCAGGAGGCGGGGATATTGGACAAGCCAGTTGCATGCTGGGAGGCCAAAAGCTTTGACCGATTGTTGCAAATCCGCTGTCGCGTCATCATATCCCAATGATATTCTGTGGATCCTGTGGACTTAGGAGAAATACCGTTATCAACGGTAAGTTCTTACTAAAATGAATATATTTAGCCACTTGCCTGGCATGGTCACATTAGATGCGACCACACCAGCAAGTGCTTTATCTGACCTGGTTGCACAGGATGCAGCCAGTCAAATACACAGTGTTTGCAGCTGCAGGGAAGAGAAACTTCCCTCTGCCGCTGCTCTCAGAGGGAATTTACGGTCCCTTTGCCTTCGTTGGACGTAGTCCGTGCCTTAAGGATCTACGTGGATCGGTCAGCATGGCAGGACCCCCACTCCACCCAGAAAAAAAAATGTTTTGCAAATATATATAAAAAAAAAAAAAAAAAAGTTTTTCTATTTTATAACTAAAATCATTTTGGATAAGGCTAAATACATGTTCTTCAACTATTTCACTCCTAAAAAACAAAAACTATTTCTGAGCGTTTTTTGGGGGAAATAAATTCAGTTAAGTAAGCAATAGGAACAGTAAGAATGGTGTAATAGTTAACATTACTGCCTCACAACACATAGGTCATGGGTTAGATTTTCACCACGGCACTAACTTTGTGGAGTTTGTATATTCTCCCCGTGCTTGCGTGGGTTTCCCCGGGGTACTTCGGTTTCCTCCCACAATCCAAAAATATACTGGTAGGTCAATTGGCTAGCAACAAAAAAAATAACCCCAGTTTGAGCATGTATATGAGAAGAATAGATGGGCCAAGTGGTTCTTATCTGCTGTCAAATTCTGCGTTTCGAACTTAACCATCTGTATGCCTTTCACCTGTACCCTTGTAGCAAACTGCGATTGTACAGTCTGGGGAGAGTGCTGAAAATTCCCCATGTCTCTTTACAAAGTAGTAAAAGCTTTATCTTATCTTCTTTCTGATTATTGAATGTAAATTTCTGTTTTTCCGTTGCTTTGTCATCGGCAATAAAGGTTTCTATGCTTGTATCTTATTGGCATAATCGTATCTTTTATCTATACTGTAATAATGCCTCCATTATACAGTGACCTTTTTATTCCCATCATCTAAATGTTCAGCTTACATTGTTCTGTCACTGTGACTCTTATCCATGGACTCAGTTTGTCATGCTAATGTCTTTAAATAGAGCAGTTTTCTTCATTTAGTGCCATTTCCTCTCCTCATGCTCCGCTACAGACATGCACATGCCGCTCAGTGTACACACATGGAAAGGGAAAGGGGTGGAAGAAATACAAATAAAGGGCGGTATCCTATTTAGACGCGGTAAAACATCGGGTGCAAAAACAACAGTTTCTCACAGTTTTTCCAGATGTTTCACCCATTTTATTTATTTATTTTTACAGGCCATCCAATTAGTTAACCCGTAAAACAAAACAGCCATTTCCCCCCAAAACACACTGGTTCAGTGAAACCTGTGTGTTTTTGTGAGAAACCGCTGTTTTTGCTTGAAAATGGGGCAGTTTCTGGGGATTCTGAGGCAGGTGAAACAAAATCCCCGATAAGCCACCGCTCACGTTGGCTTATCAGGGCTAATAGGATAGTCCCCAGCGAGACTTTTAGCAGCGGTAATTTACTGCGGCTAATAGTATACCGCCCAAAGAAAGCAACATGTGAAAACATAAAGTATGATCGAGTTGGTATATTGCCAGTATAGCTTTGTATTTATTATAGGAATACCGGATAATTTGTTATGCCGTAAATATCCTGCTGTGACTCCTGAGACAGGATACATATTTAAGAGAACGTTCTCCGTGTTTACTAATGCATGTAATTGCTGACACAATCTCTGGGAAAGCTTAACGTTGCCAATTATCTACAAAATGCTTCGTTTGTACTTATTGAACAGTCTGATGTATCTATATTTATTTACTACATGTTAATCATATAAAGCTATTAGAAATGTATTTTTACAGACTTGGCCTTTAAACAGTCAATTCTTCTATTTTCCTTGCAGGATCTGGGGATAATGAAAGTGGGTCATATGAAGCGAATTCTACAGGGAATTAAGGAACTCGGCAGAAATACATCTTTATCTGAGGCATGAAGGTTCTGGTGGCGTCTCTGCACGGAGCGAGACTTGGACAGTGGGCACAGTTGTTTAGTGGTGGCACTGTGCTGTTTTAGTTTACTGTATGAATGAGTAGGCCGTTTTATATACAGTTGGAGGAGGAGTAAAGTCTGAGTTATTGTAAGTTTGGTATTTGGGATGAAGTTTGGTGCCAAAAGTAGCAAAACTGTTATGGAAACATTGGATCTGCACAACTTGAAACATATAGTTTACCTGTTCAGAAAAGACTGCGCTGGTTAAGCAGATATGACCTCTGGTTGAGATGGCACAATAAGAAAAGTGTCATCTACTGTAGTTAGTGTGACAACATATCCTTTTATGGCAAAAAGTTACCTAGCTAGCTTGCATGAGGCACAGACTTCCACATAACAGGAAAGGCCAAAATACAGTTGAGCCAAGCCTGAATAGGTAGTCTTGGTTCTCACTGCCTTAGGTACCACTCGTTCACTGGCCAAGGAGTATGACTGAAAAACACTTTGTATGAAGTGAATGCAATCTAAAATGCATGGAGTGCCTGTTGAAATTGTGTTTCAGGTGCATGACGTTTCTGATACGAAAAAGAAAAAAAAGAAACTTGAACAACTTTTATATTTTAATAAGGTTTAATTTATTACTACTGACGTGTCTGTTGGTTCAAGGCACTTTTCTATTTGTTGTTGTATATTTTTGCATGATTGTGTTCAGTGGCAGGGGATTTGTGGATGTGAACATGTAGCCTATGTGCCATGTATCTCCAGAAATTATGTATGTTCAACATATTTATTATAGCTAGTCAATATTGTTTAGTAATTAATATGGAGAAAAATAGCTTATCAAAAATGACATTTTGCAAGAATGGGTACCTCACAAAATTAATTTATCTTGGAATTCCATGGGGATTATTGGTTTTTCCAATGCCTTATCTCATTTTAGATATACATTTCAGATATTGGGGAACTTTATCCTAGAGTCACAAACCTCAGAGTAGCAATAGAATAGGACGCCAGTCTTATAGCTAGCAGCTGTATGGTAGCATATACCCGTCCCTCGGCAAGGCCACGTCACTGGTGCTACGGCCGTCCATTGTGTGCTCTGTATGGATTCTGCCTGCACTGGTTTCTTTAGGCTATTGCCTAAAATCCATGTACTTCTTTTTTTGTTTTTTATCAATACAGGTTGAGTATCCCATATCCAAATATTCCGAAATATGGAATATTCCGAAATACGGACTTTTTTGAGTGAGACTGAGATATTGAAACCTTTGTTTTTTGATGGCTCAATGTACACAAACTTTGTTTAATACACAAAGTTTTAAAAAATATTGTATTAAATTACCTTTAGGCTGTGTGTATAAGGTGTATATGAAACATAAATGAATTGTGTGAATGTACACACTGTGTTTAATGCACAAAGTTATAAAAAATATTGGCTAAAATTACCTTCAGGCTGTGTGTATAATAAGTTGTATATGAAACATAAATGCATTCTGTGCTTAGATTTAGGTCCCATCGCCATGATCACTCATTATGGTATGCAATTATTCCAAAATACGGAAAAATCCGATATCCAAAATACCTCTGGTCCCAAGCATTTTGGATAAGGGATACTCAACCTGTATATCATTCTAGTTTGACAATTTACATACATAGTCAAAGTTTGACTTGTATAATGTGTAATCATTATTCAGTTCCACTTAGGTGCAGTTATATATTGCTCCCTTATACAAAATACTTGACAATCTTTTTAACACCTCAATACTCTATACTTTTACTGATACCCTCACCCTTCAAACTGCATTTGTACCGGTTCTGACTTAAACTGGACATACACTATACAATGATCTGGCAGATAATCTGTAGTTGAAATGAGAGCAATTGAGAGCAATTAATAGATGAGAGCAATTGACAATCGATCATTTGCTCCAAAACACTGGAGAATGGACAAAACCTGTCGTTTATACAAATTGGTTAAATCACGGACAGCTTTTGTCCATTTTCCAGTGTTTGGGAGCAAATGGTCGATTGTCAGTTGCTCTCATCTATTACCAGGTTTTCAATCCAACCACAGATTATCTGGCAGATAATTGTACAGTATAGGAGGGTGCACACTAGAAGGATATCTGGACAATTTGCTGTATTGGAACAACAAATTGTCTACATTGTCTAGTGTGTACACACAACTGCGTACTCCTTCACAGAGGTTTGTGATTTTAACGTAGATGGTGTTTGGAAGTTACCAGATCACAGAACTGTTTGTGACAACTGCAAGTGCACCTGTCATGCAAACAAGGCTCACCTAACAATTGCCTGATATCTTGTGTCTGCGGAAAAGATAATAATGTGAAAGGTGCATCAGATATGTTTGTAGATGCGGCTAGATTAGAGTCATTATCATTCTGGTGTGTTGTACCATCTTCCACGTGCACTATCGGGCCCTGGTGCATTCCCTGTGTGTATAACAAACTGATCTCTTGGCTGAGTGGCAGGATCGCACAGTGTGTGTTCAGCATTACACTGAATTGATGCAGACGGTTTCTGGGGGGGGTTTCAGTATGGACTGCAGCTTATTAAATCACTAATTGATGTGCTGCTGTAAATGTATTAGTGATGTCATCAGTAACTATGGAGTTATTTAGCTGCATTCTTAAGACTGTTGTTCTAGTCCACAAAATGGCTGCATCCATTATGTGTGGGCGACAGGTGCACTTAAGTAAATGCTATGATAGAGGCACTGGGAGCATATATGTGACAGGAAACCAACCTATTCAAATTAGTAATCCTTTGTATTATCTATTATTTTATCAATGGATATGGATTAAAAAACATTAGTAAGTATGGGTAATATTGCAAAATGCAATACTTTATGTATTGTGGATGCACATTAGGACACCTGAAAGTCATTTGGTGCCTGATGCTTGCCTAGTAACCAAAGCAATGTCACAGTATTTACAGTACAGTGTATAAATTCCTGATATTGTGTTGTCCCACCCCAGGTATTAACAGTCCTAAAAGAAGTGTTTTCGTTTGGAAATCCTGGCAGCCAATAATTCCTTTCTCTTGCTCCATTTTCATACATTTTGCTTATTTGAAATATATATAATTTAAAAAAAAAAAAAACCCTTCTGCATATTGTCTGAGAAACACTGCATATGTTTGCAATCAAATTGTGTTTTCTACATATTGTCCCCTGAAAAATGTATGAATTTGCATATTAAAATATGTCCGATTTCTGGAAAGCAGGAAAATCTTTGATGTGCAATATTTATATGTTAACCAGAAAAAGGAAAAGCATATTATGTTTTTGTGGGGTAACTGATTACACAAAGCCTATACGTAAGGGTTTACCAGTGCACTACTTTAATACTGTATCTGTTTGAAATATATCACTGTTATGCAGTTGAGCTGCATATTTGTATATTATGTTTCAGCACTGTATAAACATATATACAATTTTATGAAACTGTTTTGTTTTCTTGGATGTTAATTTTCAGTATTGCTATGTGAGCATTTTGCTTTATTACATTTTGCTATAAATTAATTTTGCCTCACAAAATTTGAATTAGCTGGTATTTATTCGAAGAAATCGTGCATTTATTTTAACTTTCATTTTCCCTTCTGCAGATTACTTTGTACAGTGGGTGGCAACGTCACACATGCAGCAGGATGTAATGAAGTCCGAGATCGCCGGAGGTGCGGGATACCGGTCGATCTCGGATGTTTTTTTTAAAGAGGCAATCCCTTACAATGCATGGTTTTGCCTTGCAAGTGTTTGTCCCTTTAAAAAAAAAAAAAACGTCAGAGATCGGCCAACATTCCGTACCTCTGGCGATCTTGGATGCTGTTTTCTGTATTTAACAAACTAATACGTATGCCACTGACACTAAAGTAATGCACCCTTTCATCATATCTTGTAAATGAATACGAAGTGTCCCTGCTGAGATAGATAGATATATAATATATACACACACACACACACTAGTTATCAGCCCGTCAAAGTGGTGGAACATTAAAACAGTAATGTCAGTAGCTCTAGCATACAGTAACTCTCTACTCCACTAGTTACTGAATTTTCAGTTGCGGTGCAATACCAATTAAATTAGTACTTTGAATAGATTGCCAATTGTGTGATATTACATAGAATATACTCTGTAGAAGGTGTCTACACCTGATATACTGTACTAATGACTCCCCTTTGTTGGAGCCTCAGGGGCAAACGCAGGATTTATTCAGGGGGGTTTCCGTGGGTGTGTATGTATATATGTGTGTGTATATATATATATGTTCAATAGGGATAAAGTCTCTGCGCCTTCAGTACTCTGGTGTGGAATATTCCTTAAATGTGCAGCTAATATATATGCGTACCAGAAATATGCTCAAAATAAGCCCGTAGTGGTATCTTTAAATGGTCGTCTTCCCTTGTCCTTTTACTCCTTGTACAGACACCCTCAGCGAGGGGTTTAGGTATAGTCACGTAGGCAGAGAGGGAAGATAAGTGTCAGCAAAAATGCTCTTAATGTTCTAAAGTGACTAGTGACTTATTCGTGCATATGTTGCAAAAATAATTTTTATATAAAGTGCTTTGTGCCTATAGTGTATAAAAAAACCACTATATTGAAATTGTGATTTCTAATATAAGCAGAATCACACCCATGTGATGAATTTAAAAAAAAGGAAGGTAAATAACACTCCTTTTAAGAATGCTTCTCCCTTAGGGTACTCCTTAGCAATATATAGTACCTTTAAGAAAGTTTTTTTCCGTCAAGGAAAAAAACAGAAAGAAAAGGGAGCTAATAGTGTGATATAGTTTTTCACAATTTTAATCACACAAAAAAAACATACTGGTGGAATCGTACAATTTAGAAAGTTATAACAAGCTTATCTGTTGTACATGCCGTTGGAGAGGTAGTGGATGCTGGCCCAACGCGTTTCGTCCCTTGTATCAGCTTAAATGGGACTTCCTCAGGGGTTATAGAGAATCACCCTGCATTCCCATGCCCTTTTATACCCTAACTCGTAGGTTATTTCAGATAGAATTCTCACAGATTCTGAAAAATCCCTCCTGACTAAAGGATTTTCGTTTGCACCCAGCAACAAACCTAATAGCTTCCAACTTTTTATAGATTTAAATAAGTTTGTTCGGAAGCTTACACTACAAAGGCATTTTTTAAAGAAGGACACAGATGCAGCAACCTATTATGAGACAAGTTTAAATAAATCGGGCCTTAAGAGGAACTCTAAGTACTATCCCCAAGAATCTAGAAGCAGCCAGATAGATGCCTTTTATGAATTAGTCAAACAAGACACATGCAAGGAAAATGTGCCCCTCAAAATCAAGGACAACCTGAGTAACTTTGAGAAAAATGCCCTAAAAATTCTCAAAGAGGATAACACCATAGTATTAAAGCCAGCAGATAAAGGGGGAGGCTTGGTTATAATGAACCGTGTGGACTATGAGAACGAGGTGCTAAGACTGCTAAAGGATGAAAAATCATATAGGAGACTAACTAAAGACCCCAAGGGGGAATTTCTGTCGGAGCTAAGAACTATATTATTGGAAGGACTAAGAAGTGACATCATTAATAAAGATGAGTATCAGTTCATGCTGAATACCAATCCTACCATTCCAATATGTTATTGTCTTCCTAAGATTCACAAAAGTCTTACTAACCCACCTGGCCGCCCCATAGTAGCGGGAATAGATTCGGTTACCGCAAATGTGTCTGAGTATGTGGAAATCTTTCTACATAAGTATGTTGTGAAACTTGATTCCTATGTGAAAGACACCACAGCGATCCTCCAATGCCTGGAAAATTTTGAGTGGCAAAACTACTACCTTTGGGTGACTATCGATGTCCAATCACTTTACACATCCATAATACATCATCAAGGCATAGCCTCCTGTAGAGAATTCTTATCACAAGACCCCGAATTAAAAGAGGAACATAAGAATTTTATCTGTGATCTTATTCTTTTTATATTAACACATAATTATTTCAAATTTTTAAGCGATTTTTATCTCCAGATCTGCGGGACCGCAATGGGGACAGTCTTCGCGCCCAGCTTCGCGAATCTGCATATGGGCTGCTGGGAAAAAAGTTACATATACAACAACAACAGGTTCAAGGAGAATATAGTCTTGTATCGAAGATACATAGACGATATCATAATTATCTGGAAGGGGGAGGAATCCCTCCTGATGGAGTTTATGGATTACATTGCAACATGTCAACGATCTTAATTTATCTTTTACTTTTAAAATACATAACAAAGAAATTGAATATTTGGATTTGGTACTATCTGCGGAAGAAGGAACTGTACTCACGAAATTACATAAAAGAAGTGGATAAGAATAGCTATCTTCATTTTAAGAGCGGCCATCAGAAAAAATGGAAAACAAATATTCCTTATTCTCAATTTTGTAGGCTAAAAAAGAATTGTAAGAAGGAGGAAGATTTCCAACAGCAAATGGCAACGTACGCCAATAGATTTGAAGACGGGCTACCCATCATTTGTGATTGAAACTGCGAAAGAAAAAACTTGTGAGGTAAAACGGGAAGATCTACTTACCTACAAGAACAAGGAAGACCTGGTTAATCAAAACTACAACTTTGTCACCACATACAATACTGGAGGAGTTCTCAAAAAAGCCATTAATAGACACTGGAACATTTTACGGACAGATGCGGTACTGAACCCTGTACTTCCTATACATCCAAGATTAATCTTTATGAAAGCAAGGAACTTAAAGGAAATACTGGCTCCGAGTATGCTGAAACCAATTCGCACCGAGAGTACAGACAATTGGATGAAAACTACTGGCTTTTATAAGTGTAATCACTGCTGTATCTGCAAATACATACACAAGGATGGTAAACAATTCAGTAATGTGGATTTGTCAAAGTCTTACAAAATTAAAGATATGATGAACTGCTCCAGTACGTATGTGGTATATGTCTTAGAATGTACCTGTGGCTTCAAATATATAGGAAAAACAAAGAGACCTTTACGACTGAGAATACAGGAACACATTAGGGCCATCAAAAACAAGATGGACCACTCAGTGCCAAGACACTTTAACAAATACCACAATGCGAATCCAGAAGACGTTAGCTTCAAAGCTATAGAACACGTTGTCCTGGGTGACAGAGGAGGAGATCGTGACAATAAATTAGCCAAACGAGAGATGTATTGGATTTATCAACTTAATACCCTGACCCCTGTAGGTCTCAACGAGTATTATGAACTAGCACCTTTTCTATAAGATAAGGGAAAAATACTAGCTTATATACCCAAATTAGGCGGTAACACTTGGTTTGGATTACGAACTATGAAATGTCAGGAATTGTGCACTGTGACACAAGTATAGTACTGGCGCTTCTGGTTTTTAGTGTACGGATATACTAGTGTACGTTTATATGGTTTAAAAAGTTTAAAAATTTTATATAAATTTTTTTATATCTCTTTTGGCATATTATACATCTCATATTATAAGTCTTTATCTAAATGGTCCAATAATTTTATTACCAACATTATGTATATCTTTTATATACTACACATTTTAAATGGTCCGATAATTTTGTCTATTTTAATATATATTTTATATATATATATTTTATCCAATAAGAAAATATTTCTTATGGATTATTTATATTTTTAAGGAATTTTAGGTTTTGTGTTATGTCTTAATGAAATTATAATGTATTAATTGGTTTGTACTCAAAGTTCGCTGTGCATTCCCTATTTGTCCTTATACTGTTAGAAATACGATTGCCATGGTCATAGTTATTCATAATATTACAAAAATGCATAACATGAATTGCATATATAACAATCTTGTTGCCATCCCCAGTACATAATGATACCGAAAGTGAAGTGCATTATGGGCAATGTAGCCCTGGTTTGATCCAACTTTAACACCGCGAGGATGCGGTGTTTATAGGTGTATGACCACTTCCGGTCATGCGCCGCCCTCTGCTAATAGACAAGCGGCACTTCCTGTTCGAGCGCAAAGCACTGTGGGACACGTAGTTCCCTAGCGCTCTCGCAGGATGAGCCGTGAGATCACGGCAATCGGGAGCATGCGCACAGGCCACTTCCGGTCGCGAGTGACCGGAAGTATGCTCCAAACGCGGAGTTAGGGTATAAAAGGGCATGGGAATGCAGGGTGATTCTCTATAACCCCTGAGGAAGTCCGATTTAAGCTGATACAAGGGACGAAACGCGTTGGGCCAGCTTCCACTACCTCTCCAACGGCATGTACAACAGATAAGCTTGTTATAACTTTCTAAATTGTACGATTCCACCTGTATGTTTTTTTTTGTGTGATTAAAATTGTGATAAACTATCACACTGTTAGCTCCCTTTTCTTTCTGTTTTTTTCCTTGACGGAAAAAAACTTTTTTAAAGGTACTATATATTGCTAAGGAGTACCCTAAGGGAGAAGCATTCTTAAAAGGAGTGAGTTATTTACCTTCCTTTTTATTAAATTCATCACATGGGTGTGATTTTGATTATTATATTAGAAATCACAATTTCAATATAGTGTTTTTTTTAGACACTATTGGCACAAAGCACTTTATATAAAAATTATTTTTGCAACATATGCACGAATAAGTCACTAGTCACTTTAGAACATTAAGAGCATTTTTGCTGACACTTATCTTCCCTCTCTGCCTACGTGACTATACCTAAACCCCTCGCTGAGGGTGTCTGTACAAGGAGTAAAAGGAAAAGGGAAGACGACCATTTAAAGATACCACTACGGGCTTATTTTGAGCATATTTCTGGTACGCATATATAATATTAGCTGCACATTTAAGGAATATTCCACACCAGAGCACTGAAGGCGCAGAGACTTTATCCCTATTGAACATTTCTACCCATGACTCATTGAAATATGAGTCAATAAGAAAGTCTATGCTGCAGCCCCTACACTTGGGAGTGCTGATGGGAGTCGAAAGGAATATTTATGCACAAATTATGTCATATTAATTCACTTATTGTAAACGTATAAGGTGTTAAGCGCTTGTTTTACATCCCTATTGCACATATATATAGCCGGACACGGGCAGCATCCCCCTGGATTTTCTGGCCGCATTCCAGCCGCCACCTGCTATATGGGGAAGCTGCTGACGTCACTGTGCCCTCACATAATTATAAATGTATATATATAATATAGACATCCACAACATAAGAGGTAGCACTCAGAGGCTTGCAATCAGTCTATTTGGATACACGTTTTTCACTTGATTGCAAGCCTTTGAGTGCAGCCTCTTATGTTCTGTATGTCTGGTGGGATGACAACAGGACCAGGGAACCCTTTTAGGGATTCAGGAGTTCCGGGGACTGTGTGTTCTGTCAGGAGGGAGGGAGCTGCTGTACCTGAGCTTCCAGCAGCTCCCCCCCCCCCTCCCCAACCCCCCTCCCATCCCCGGACTTTCACTATTTCACTATGCAGAGAGAGCTACGGTACTGTAGCTCTGTGCTGCAGAAGCTCTCGCGGTCGTGATCGCGGCTTTTGCTGAGATGGAGACAATGCTGTCTCCTTCTCAGTAAAAACACATTTGGCTCATCAGGGGGGTTTCCAGGTACTCAGAAACCCCCCCTGCGTGCGCTACTGAGCCGCCAGCTGAGAACCACTTAGTGCAGTGGTTCTCTACCTCTGTCCTCAAGTTCCCCCAACAGTTCATGATTTCCAGGTTTCCTCACAGGATTGCAAGTGAAATAATTTGCGCCACCTGTGGGTCTTTTATAATGTGTCAGTGAGGAATGAATACACCTGTTCAACTGCTAGGTGACCTGGAAAACTGTTGGGGGTACTTGAGGACCGAGGTTGAGAACCACTGACTTAGTCCATTGATGCTCTGCTTCACTGATCAGTCTGGTGCCAGATTCATGTAACAGCCTCGTAGCTGTGTGTGTGTGTGTGTGTGTGTGTGTGTGTTTCATTCTTTGTGTCATTCATTGTAGTCATCTAACCAATAATCTCAGCTTGTCACATTGTATTGAGGAGACACAAGCTGTGACGCTGACAACACAGATATCTCTTTCCATTTCCAGAACTTGTGATCTGCAGTTTGAATAATGTTGGATAGTTTCAGTTGAATCTGATGCATTTCCTACTGGGTCAGCTGGATTTTTAATCAATTTGGTTATCTAGATTTGATTGCATCGAGTAGTTTGTCACGCATTCACTTACATTTTTATTTTTTAACAATTTAATTTGTTAGACTTTTTGTCAAGGAAAACCAATTTGTAACAGGATATGTAGACTGCTACTTTGATTGTATTCTTGTTTTGTCACTTAAAGCCTAAATTTCAAGTTGCCTTTTATGAATGTTACTAATATATACAAATACTTTTTGAAAGGTTGCCATACTTTAATGAATTATATATTTATTATATTTACATTTTAATCTGTGCTGAATACAAATTGCTGATCTCTGCTACTTTGACCAAATAGAAAAAGATTATTGTGTCCTTAACAGGAAGCCTGCTGTGCAGAGGAAACAAACACACTCCCTTTAAATCAAGTGTCTCAAATACATTCACTTAGGATAAGCTCTTAAAATGTTTGTGAATATCATTAGTAGCCCTTATATAAGGAAACTTGAATTTTAGGTTTAGGGCTCCTATAATGTACCATCTCCGCATCTGCTGCTAAAGGTTGATAACAAAAAATTATTATTATTATTATTATTATTATTTTTTTTATGTTATGACTTTCTTCTTTTCCAAGGCCACCAAGAGATTGCTAAAGGGGTTTATACCTCTCCACTAAGGAAAAGAATGTGCTATGCAACACTTGGATACCTGTGAAGTTGTTTCTCTTGGTCATTGAGATTTGACTGTAGATTTGTGTTAAGAAAAATCTCATCCCAAGTTTTGCACAATAATAATTGTTAATATAACCTTGAGCTGTCAGCCAGTGTGCGTGGCCAGCTATTGCAATATAATGCTGTAGTTACAAGTCTCATAGCAAAATGAAATGCAACAGAAAGCTGTGTAATAAGCTTGCACACTCAGCAGCTCAATGAAACCCTGAAAACTGTATTTCACATGGATATGAGACAATAGTAATTTTGGAGACAATTGCTGTGTATGTTCTAAGATGTGTAGGCACCTTTACCAAAGTTAGTCTAAAGCTAAGTACACACGGACGCATTGTTACCCCATGCTATATGTCACCCCGAAGGGCCGACATATCATTACCTGGGTACACACTGAGCGAGGTACTGAAGGTCGGAGTGACCTATTGCTTCTTCCTTCATTA
Source organism: Pseudophryne corroboree (assembly GCF_028390025.1). NCBI lineage: Eukaryota > Metazoa > Chordata > Amphibia > Anura > Myobatrachidae > Pseudophryne > Pseudophryne corroboree. The sequence continues at coordinate 281,949,453 of NC_086445.1, read as the reverse complement.
CGTATGCTGTGGTCGCTATTATTATCGTTAGGTTTGATGTGCAGCACATCACACCTACCGACGTCGCTAGCAACCACAGGCCCTGCAAATTGCCAGTACACACTGAGCAATCAGGCCAATATGTTGGTCCGAGTCAGCCCGGAACCGAAATATTGGTCCAACATCTTGCCAGTGTGTTCCCAGCTTTAGATTGTTAGTACATATGGGGAAACTTGATTCCCGGGTGACGTTGCACAAACAATTAAAAGAAATGTTTCTTTGTTTCATGTTTAGGTAGTCATTGCGTACATTCTTAATGCAATATACATCTAATCCTGGCACTTGTGATCTGGGACCTGCTGCTTCTTTATACTGAGAAACAGGGTAACTGCAACAGTGCCTTCACATAACACTGCCACTATCTGTAGGGATAGCTCTCCAGGGAAAACAAAAACTTTCCTAATTGTTGATATGTAGACATGTAATGTTAGCCATATTTGTGTGCAGGATTCAGATTTTTGGACCAAATCATATGAAGAAAATAAACTGGGCAGTTGGCCAGCAGGATGAGGCTCATACATTGTCAAATGCCTCTGAAATCCAGTAGAAAAATGTGTAGACTCCACACCACCCCAATGCGTTTACTAGCGCAGCAAGCGGGCTCCCTGCAGTTCATTTGATTCTGGTCACTATGGGGTATATTCAATTAGTGTCGGATCCACTATTCAATTTGCGGGCATTACCAACAGGTTTTTGCACGTTTTCGACAGGTGTGGTATGCGTGACCAGCGGTCAGGAGACCGCTGGCCAGCATACGGACGCCGGGATCCCGGCAGCGGAATCCCTGCAGGTGGCGGCGAGTGCAGCAAGCCCCTTGCTGGCTCGCCACTCTGCAGGCTTAGTTGCCACCTACAGTCGCCACGGGTTCTATTCCTACACTATGGGTGTCGTGGACATCACGAGTGGGAATAGTCACTGTTGGTCGGCATGCTGACCGTCGGGACTGTGAGGGGGCGGGATGTAGGGGGAGGTTATCCCGTTTTCGACAATGCTGATCCAACTTTTTTGTCGGAAATGCCCGCAAATTCAACAAAACAGGTGGATCGGCAGGGCGAATTTGCCGGTCCACCTGCTTCTCGACATACTGAAATTTCCATTAAGTCGAAAAAAAGGGGCCTTTCATTGAATAGGGTGAATCAAAATTCGCCCTGAAAACGGCCATTTTTTCGACCTGTCGGGCATTCCAACAGGAATTGAATACTGGCCTATTAGTCTGTCTCTTAACTCACTCATAGGCCTGTTATCCACTGGTGTTAGTAAAATGTGGCCTGTGGTACATGACCATTGCTCATTCCTGTAGCCAAAGGGAGGATGCCTTTACATTCCCTTACAGCAGTGTTTCTCAAACGCAATCCTCAGGACCCCAAACTGGTCATGTTTTGACAATTGTTCTCCACATACACCCTATTTTACGTGGTTTACTACATTCTGTAAATTCAGCATCATTTTCTGTTGTTCCATATGAAGTAAGTAACTGATGCTGCAAGTATATATACAAGTTCTAACAAGTGTAACCGAAGCCCGAGTATTGCAGCCACTTTTGTTGTATGTATAACAGTTCATGGTGTGCTGCCATTTCTAATATTTCTTGGACACATTTTATATAATAAGCACACTTCCAGGATTTCTAAACTCTTTAAGCATTTGAAAGCTGCATGTTTCCACACATGGCTGATCATGCTGATTCCTTTTTTTATACTGCAAAAACTTTCATCCATCTTCTGAATTCTACGCAGATAGCTTTGTACTTCTGTTTTGTTCTTTTATTATACAAGGAAGTGAAATCTACACAACTATATATATTGCAAATAGAAACCTTCCCCTCCACATTCAGATGATCAGATTCTTCCTATGGAAAAATCACTTCAGTAACTGTGCTATAAAGTACATTCCTTATGAAAGGTGATGTCATGTTTTCTTATAGATTCCAGAGGATAGAAGACTAGAATCTGATCCATAAATCCCCACTTACCCAGCATCAGCCTGAGACACTTTAGGCCTGAATTCTGAAATGGGAGCAAAGCATAAAAGAGCAAGTACCAGAACATTTTGGTAACCATGTTGCCCTGCAGGTGGGACAGGTGTGACATGTGCAGATATTTAGATTTGTGATATAATGGCTCAAATCTAAATTGCAGTGTGAAAATAAAGCTGTCCAGAGTTGGTGGGCTACATGCAGAAGCAACCAGTATTTACCCTGCATGCAAAAACAAATAAATGTACAGTATTTGCTCTCCTTGCAGTGCAAAATTGTCCAGGTGCACAGTAATATTCCTTTCACGCATGCAGCTATAGCCTGGGTTAATGTATGTAAACACACATCAACCTGGGATTTCTGCGTGTGGAAGGAAACAACCTGGGACTAAATCCTGGGTCCACAACCCTTCTCCCAACCACGGTCATGGAGCTGAGACCCAGGAATTTGCCAGCTTGCTAGACCCTGCAAATTCTGAAAGCGCAATTTGTTCTTTTTTTTGCTTTACTCCCAACTTAGAACCAAGGCCTTTCAGCGTAATCCACCTAATTGTACTCCTCCATTTAATTTATGGCGAACATCTACTATAGGAGTAATACATCTACTTTCCTGAGTTTAGACTCCATTCAAAATGTTTCTGCCACTGATAATGAAATGCAGTCTTGGCTGGCAAGATGGTGCAGAGTCCCTGTGATCAGTCCTCCAATATTCTGCTTCATTAGTGGATTAAGAACTGACTTTCTTTTTAACTACAACTATTCAGTGCATAAATATAGATCAGTGGCATTCTACAAAAACAAAAAAAAAGTCAAGGTAACATCCTCTCCGCAGAGTCTTAAGCTACACCGAGCAGGCAGACCCAGGAAGCATTGTCAAAGGGAAGTTCCTTTTTTTAATGTAACAATTGATTAACAAGAATTTAAAATAAATCTGTAACAATTCTATAAATAGGTTTCCCATTTTTTGATCTAAACCTTATTTACTGAACGTAACCAATATTTTTCATCTAATACTATACTACTACTTGATTAAATGCAAATCCCTTATGCAACATTTTGGTATTACACTGTAATTCAGCGAACCCTCCCTGTTGGTAACTTTAATAAAAATATTTAGATGTAGTTGTGTAATTTCTTATATTTATGGTATTTAAACATCCACACTTTAAATACCTTGCACACATACAATAACCTTGCACTTACTGGCAAACAATTGAGAATATTTAGTAAGTAACACTGATTGTGTTGAGGAAATGTAATAAAATGGGAAAAAATACATGATGAAAAGTGCACACACTGGTAGATTGCATCACATATCTTTTTAATTAGCTTTATTTAGACAGCATTCCCTATAGATAAGGTGTGTTGTTTTTACAGTGCTAAGCCAAGCACACTATACCATATAACAATGCATTAATAAGCTCTCAGCGGTTGTAACCATACAGTTAGGCTTATTTAGTACCGACAGTAGTACCGTAACATGCGTCAGATGTGCCCACATGATGTTATTACTTTGCGCAGAGGGGATGGGTCAGCAGCTGATTGTCCTGGGGAGGGTGCTGTAATCGGCTGTACAGGCTGCAGGGTGCCTGTCTGAAGTACCTTAAGGTGAGGTGATGACTGTGCCGCCCACATATTTACAGCCCTGAGTACCTAGGTATAGTGTGGCATGTCTTGAAACCCAAATAGTAATTAGCTTTGATCAGGCTACTGAAAACAGATGTATGATTATAGTACATTAGTTTAATTATACCACTTTATTAAATTAATATTTTATTAGTATTCAGTTTATGTACTAATTAGATATCTATGGGTTGTTTTTTTTTTTTTTACATGGGTAGCACTTTGCATAGGGCAATGTGTCAGTATAGCTACAAGGTTACCACACAGCGTCAGGTAGATATACACCCATTCATTATGTAGTCAGTGCTGCACATGAGCTTAAAATTTCCGTTGCTTGTACATAAATATTTCTTTAGAACTAGATGCAAATGTACACCACTGTTGAATAAAATAAATACCTAAGTTTTATTTTGGAGAAACAAGATAAGTGAATTTTCTTTTTAGGTTTTCCTTATTACAGTAGACCGTTTTATAGCAGAAAATGTTTGTATGGAAATATTCCAGTTTAATATTACAGCTTGTTTTTTATATGCAATTGTTTTGTAATTTTTGTGAGTAGAGGGATTTTTTTTTTATGTTCTTTTTGAAAATAAAGATGAAAGCTTTCTGTGCTCTTAAGTGAAGCGAGACGTTTCTACTGAACTGATGGTTGCAGTCTCAGAGTGGCTGCATCCTAATCTATTAAACTAATTCAAGTATCATTAATACTAATAATTCAAGTACCCGCAATTGTACATTTTCTTATTGTAGTGTATTTCAGATAACTGATTCCAACTCCTGTATTGATGACTGACTGACTTGTGATTTTTACTTTGCTGGAAATAAGGCACAGCATTCAGTTACAGTACATTGACTATATAATCTATATAAATATATAATAGTTTTCCTTTAAGCAATCTTATGCTCTCGGACCCATTACCCACTATCTCCCTTATGCAAGGGTATGTCATTAGTCCTACAAATACATTTCCAAATCATGACATTAGCATATAATGTTTTGCAAGTCTGCAGAATACATTCTAGGGACTTGGAGATCCTCTTCATACATAGTAGCCAAGTAAATCAATGATGATTATTTTGACCAAAGTCATGGAAGAAAAAGAAAAAAAAAACACAAAATAAAATGAAAGCAAGTTGTGGGTGTATTACTTATTTTCTTCTGTTCACAATTTATTATACAGTAGCTGTATATTTACAATAAAATACTCATTCTCCATTTCCTCATTGTATGGATTGCAGCACTTACCTATTCCATGATAAACCAGCTGCTCTTCTTATCCCCACATGCATTACGCCAGTTGTAGCTGGTGCTGTGTGTTTTGTTTTGTTTTCTGTTGGTTTTTTTTGTGGTTATGTGATATTTATTAAAATATTTATATTCATTTCTATCACCCTACTGAGATTCATTTATATACCGATAGAAGATTCTATATTGACTGCTGCAAGACGTATTTGCCATCCTTACAGGAAAGCAGACCGTGGGACTTTTGGACTTGGGTTAGAGACCATGTTAAGAATAACGTGTATTTGTTTGTTTACATACAGTTTACAATGGCACAGTTTTTATTTTTAATATACTTTATACAACTTTAAGGTATTTATTGCATATGACTTAAATAATTTGGTTACACCTTTGGAACATTGTTACATTTCTATTTACAGATATTGGGCGGCTTTATTGACGTAGTTAGTAATTTTTATGACTACTAAGTGACCAGTTTTCTGTGCCTTTTGTTTTCTTTGCCTGATGCGTCATATCCTATTTATTAATATATGGAAGTCACTGAGATGTGTATTTTTGTATTCTTATGAGGACAGTGGTTGGTTTTGTTGTAAACAATTGAGTTGCTGCCTTTTGTTTGGCACTCAGTTGAGATCTTCCTTATCAAATAAACATACATTCACTGTACATGAGCCCTGTGTTTGTGTCTTGCTATTGTCTCAGATGGAAAACTGACTATGGGTTGTAGGTTACTTGGCCCATGTGCTTATTGTTAATCATAAAGATCAGACATGTGGATGTGTAAATTGAATAAATGAAATGGGTAATGACTGACGGCACTTTTGGTATTTGAAGGACAGTAGTCTGGTCTCTTAGGCCAGACATGGTCAGGATACTTCAGAAACACAGATCTCCCAGTGACAAATTATTACAAATTCAATTGGCTCAGTGGTTGCCAAGATACAACTGGATTCACACAGCTGCCAGATTGAAGTGCCCAGCCCCCCCCCCCCCCCCCAATTAGAGGTTTTACACAAACTACGTGTACCTTATGGCTTATTCAGTCCCCACTACAGTGTTAAATGCTCATCCAGGAAACACCAGGGTAGACTCTTTCCAAATGTCATGTCTGTGTGTTTGAATTTTTAAATACCCCAAATCATTGTTTCCGGACCTTTGACAGATTGTATTTTAAACATTTCTGTGTGTGGGGGCAAGAAAGATGATACTGACCCAACCAAAGTATATGTGATTAAAGAAACCCTTAAATCATGACTTGTTGAGAGTTCCAAGAATTGGAGCTGGAAAACACTGTACTATACTATACTGTGCTCACAAATTATGCACTTGCTTTATGTTATACCCATAGAATGTGTAAACAGTGGATCTGATTCATACTGGCATAGGAGTGTAGTATGGTTTGCCGGCGGTCGGGGTCTCGGCGACCAGAATACCGGTGCCGGAATCCCGACCGCCGGCATACCGACAGCTGGGTGAGCGCAAATGAGCCCCTTGCGGACTCGCTGCGCCCGCCACGCTGCGGGCACGCTATCCTCCCTCCAGGGGGGTCCTGGACCCGCAAAAGGGAGAAAAGATGTCGGTATGCCGACAGCCAGTGGACACATATTGGTAGGACATCGAGCTTCTGAGTAACCCTTGGTTGGGCAGTGTGGTCACTGGAGGTAAAATGCCGGAGCCATTGTAACTGCATAGGATATCACAATCGCAAGCTGCCAAACGCCCTCGCAACACACCTGTGTCTGAGTTGTCACTCCCCTATTACTTCTCTAAATGGTCCTTATTGCTAATCACTTTTCAGATAAATCCTCACTGCGGCAGCCATTGAAAGAGCATTGTAGCACATGTGCAGTGGCAACATATGCTCCACTGAGTACAAAACCAACACTATGCCAGGGGTGGTATTCAGGTTGCCGCCAGGGTTAATCTTGGTAAGCAGACTGAGGAGGAGCAGAAATCACTGCGCAGTCACATAAGACAGGGGGTTATTAAGAGATGGACGCAGATCTTTCTTCCACAGCAAAATGTACGTCCATCTACTCACATGCTGGTGGCTGCCTAGCACAGGGCAAGACCAACCAGCATGTGTGCTGCGCTGCCCCGTGATGCGTTTGCAATTTAATTGTGAATGCAAAGATTAAAGGACGACTCCTGGCTGCGCTGGCAGGCAGTCCAGTTCCTATTTATTTCTTAGAGTGACTGCATGTGATGTCACACAGTCACCCTAAAAACAGTCCAAACACTCCTGCATTGTCCGGACCATGCCCGCCAAATGCCGCGGCACCGCTATTGATGGCCAGAGCTGTCAGTCATGATGCAATGGCATATTCCAACCTGCGCACAGCTGCCAGTGCGCAGACCCTCTGGATGCAGCCGCTGCGTATAAACGTGCTGCTGCGTCCGGGTCTGAGTAAGGCCCTTAATACATAAGCATGAACCATTGTGTAATGTTGGGACAAATGACAAATTGGTTTTGCACTGAAGTCTTCTAAATTACTGTTTTCAATAATACTAAATGATGACATCACTAGGTATTACCTGTACATATACAATTTACTTTATACATTAAGCATGTTTGCTATTCCCTATCCCTCCGACCTGGCTGTCAGAGGATCGGGGCATTGCCCCAATAAATCTCAGACGTATGAGGGTCATTAGACCCATTCAATGTGGCTTACTCAAAGCAAAATTAAAGTAGAAGGGGAATCCAACCAGCTTGACATGTCATACATCTCAGATACTTAGATGCATACTCAACTAGCCATGGGGCTTACTGTGGGCTGCTTGCAGTGCCCAGAGCCAATTGCAGCCCGCAGGCTATACTTAATGCAGGTTTCTTCTAGCAACAGGTGCAAACAAATCTGTGGTTGCCTTGGGTCAACCGTTGGAGGAAATGTGCCTAAAATGTAATAGCTTCAAGCGTTATAGTTTACTGGTTACTGCAAAGACAGCAAGCACAGTGAGTGTCACTGAAGTTGATCACTCACAGGGGCAAACGCAGGATTTGCAAGGGGGGGTTTCCGGATATGTAACTTGAAAATGTATTTGTTTTATTAATGTTTCGGGAGTGCAGTCCTAAAAGTTGAAAGTATGAAGCACTTAAGCTTTACTTTTACACATCTGGAAAGCCTTAACACCCTGCAAATAGACTGTGTACATACATACATACATACATACATGCACGCACGCACGCACACACACACACACACAAAAATACATACAGTACATGCACAAGACCTTCTGCACATGAAGCTGCTGGACGCACTCCTGTTACTGATACACAGTACAGGTGCACAGTTTAGTGCAGCTGAGTGCCCGCCGATCCGGAGTTCAGTTCAGCCAACTGGCGCTGCCCCCCGCATGCCTGCCTGCATCTACAGGCGACCATATCAGTTACAGCCGCAGCAGGGGCGGATTGGGATGGAAAACCAGCCCAGGAAACCTCTGCAAGCAGCCCTAATGGGAGTGGGGTCTGTTGAGGGGTGGAGCCTAAGGGGGTGGACTAAATTACTGATTTCTAGTGTAAATAATAGGTGTCCCAGATTCAAGGGATTTTATGGCAAGCCGAAGCAATAAATATATATATAGAGAGAGAGATAGAGGAGTCTGTGTTTACAGGAGGATGCAGAGAGGCACTGGAACCAGGGACGTGCAGTCAGGGGAGGCAGTGCCTCCCCTGTCATTAATGATTACAATAATACAAAGAAGATACTTATGACACATATTCTGTGCTATAAGTATCTGCTTTCTATTATTGTAATCATTTTGACATTATAAAACAAGTTTAAGCGTGTATTGGAGGCACAGACAGCAGTGCCTCCTGCGGCTAATGATAAAGTGCAGGAAGCGGGGGGCGTGGCCAAGCGGAGGGCTGTAAAAGCCCATTAAATAAAGCAGTACAAGCGGCACTAGCATAAGTGCCTCAGTGACAGGGGCGTGCTTTCATCCCATATGAAAGCATGCCTCTGTCATTGTGGCAATTATCATTGGGCAGCTGATTCTAATCTCTCCTTGGGGTCCAGCCTGCTTACGGTGTCGCGATCACCCCGGCTTGCAGCAGCTTTACTCCTTCCACCCTCGGCTGCTCTCCTCAACCCTAATCCTACCCCTAATAGAGGAGGTAGCCTGAATGCAGTCCCCGGCGACATGAAGAGAGAAGGGTGATGAGATTATTCATCACCCTTCTTTGAACTGTGCACCGCGTCCACGCTGCTGCGGACCATCACACAGTTCACACTCCTCTGACCAGCTCTGTGTCTCCCTGCTGGCCAAGCCCACCACTGCAACATGCTGGGAGAAGAGGGAGGGAGAGCCTCGGTCCTCAGGAGCGCGCTGTCACTGTGGAATACGGATGGACGCATCAGACCCACTGAAGAGCGCTGCCAGCCACAGTATGTTGGGGTGGGGGGGGGATTTTGACAAAAAAACTGTAAATACGAGATATATATATATATATATATATTCTCTAAGTCTGTTTAGCTGTATGTTTATTTGTTTTGCTGTCTGTGTGTGTTTATTTTGCAGTGTGTGGACTTAGCTGTGTGTGTGTTTTACTATAGGTATTTTGCTGTGTGTGTATATGTTTATCGGGTGGTCTTCAGTTTGCCGGCTGTTGGGATCCCGGCGCACAGTATACCGGTGCTGGAATCCCGACATCCGGCATACCGACACTTTTTCTCCCTCTTGGGGGTCCGCGACCCCCATGAAGGGAGAACAAACGCGCACCACTGTGCCTGCAGCGTGGCGAGTGCGAGCCCGCAAGGGGCTCATTTGCGCTCACCACGCTGTCAGTATGCCGCCGGTCGGGCTCCCGGCGCCGGTATGCTGGTCGCCGGGAGCCCGACCGCCGGCAACATACACTACACCCTGTTTATCTATAGGCGTAAGGTGCTGTGTGGCGTGGAAGGTGTATAAGGAGCGCTGCTGTATAGGTGTGGAAGGTGTATAAGGAGCGCTGCTTTGTAGGCGTGGAAGGTGTACAAGGAGCGCTGCGGTGTAGACATGGAGGGTGTATAAGGAGCGCTGCTGTGTAGGCGTAAGGTGTATAAGGAGCTGTGTAGGTGTAAGGTGTATAAGGAGCGCTGCTGTGAAGGTGTAAGGTGTATAAGGAGCACTGTTGTGTAGGCGTAAGGTGTATAATGAGCTGTGTAGGCGTAACGTGCATAAGGAGCACTGCTGTGTGGGGAAGTTTAAATTGTTGGTATTATAGTGTGACGATGACCCTTCTTAATAAGACCAAGACCCCATTTTTTGGGTGGCGCATGCTGTCCCTATTTTGAAGATGGGAGGGGGGCAGGCGGCCCAATGCATATTGTTGCACCTGGGCCCACCACTCTCTTTTTCTGCCACTGTGAGGGATGGTATCGGGATCCTGGCGCTTGAGATGCCGACGGTCAGAATACCGACAGTGCCATCCCGATGTGCAGGATCCCGACAACTGTTAGGTTATTGCCCTAACCCTAATCTCCAACCCCCCTAACCCACTCTGCCTGCAGCTTGACCCTGTTCTTGGTCCTTTTGGCTTTCTTCCCTCCAAAACTGCAACACAAACCTCTGACAGCAGGCTTATGTCCACAGCAAGCTCCCCATAAAATAAGTGTCTAGATATTCCCCTGCTGGTGCTGCTGTTCAGGTATTATTCTGCTAATCTCCAGCTTCCACCACATGCAGCAGCTCTCCCTGCTGCTGCTAGCGGAGGATGAAGGCGACCAGAGTTTGTCCCCATGCTGTCCGAGAGGAGGCTCCGGAATATGCCCCTACTGCAGTAGTGCAAGTAGAAGAAGCCAAAAGCACAGCAGGCACAGCCAGGGGCTGATGACAGTATATAGTGCTATGGATTCTATGAGGAAGGGGGCCCTAAATTGGTTTCTTGCTTAGGGCACCATGAGGGCTAAATTCGCCTCTGCGTCAGCCATAGGGGCGGCTTTATTGGGCATGCCTCACCAGCCACTGACTGGAACCAATGTCTGTGGACCAATCACTCTGCCCCATACCTTACGCTATGTGTCATTGGTGACAGTGGGAAACATGTACACGGGGAGACAGTGGGACTCATGTATGCGGGGAGAGAGAGAGGAACACACGCGGGGAAACAGTGGGACACACATGAGGAGACAGTGGGGCACACGTACGCGGGGAGACAGTGGTACATATGTACGCAGGTTGGCAGTGGGTCATGCACAGAGTGGGACAAATGTACGTGGGGTGGCAGTGGGTCATGTACGCAGTGGGACATATGTATGCGTGGTGGCAGTGGGTCATCTATGTGGGGCGGCAGTGGGTCATACACACAGTGGGACATAGGACATATGTACGCGGGGTGGCAGTGGATCATTATGCAGGGTGGCAGTGGGTCATGCACTGAGTGGGACGAATGTACGTGGGGTGGCAGTGGATCATATATGCAGGGTGGCAGTGGGTCATGCACTGAGTGGGACGAATGTACGTGGGGTGGCAGTGGGTCATACACACAGTAGGACATATGTACGCGGGGTGGCAGTGGGTCATGCACAGGGTCTGCCAGTCACCATAGTACTGTGCCCCAACCCATGCTTAGGCACTAACCTGAAAGTCCTTTTGAAAGTGGAAGCGGCTGTCTCCCCACAGCATCCAGTCCTGCGGCTCACAAGGCTATGTGTAGGAGTGAGTCGGCTCTCTAGGAGGCTGCCAGTGACTGCTGTTTTGCTATTCAGAGTCAGGCACACCGCTAGCTTATCCTGTACAGCAGCGGGTGTCCAGCACAACTTGCGGTAACCGGCGGCATCTGCTCACAGTGGGTGGTCTGGGGAACCAGCCATACTGCTCTGAACTCCGGATGGCTCCACCCCCATTTTTACTACTGCCGGAGCGGCCAGTGTGATACACTGAGCCAGCGCTGGCTTTCATGCAGCCCGGCGGCCAGCCCAGGACACCGAGAGGGGAGGGAAGGTTGGCACATCAGAGCCGGCCAAGGGGGAAGTGATCCGGCGTACTAAGCCGCCCATGCCTGAGCCGCTTGCCGCCGCTGCGGAGTCTCTGCATCCAGCTCCCCTCACCCATCTCACTCATGCCGCTGTCAACCCCTGCCTGCAGCTCTACCGCGGAGAACTGTCTCCGTCTCAAAGGGGGGAAAAAAAGACGTGGCACCTCAAGAGGGGTTTCCAGGTACTCGGAAACCCCCCCTGCGTGCGCCACTGACTCAGCACATAAATTACAGGCAGCATGACTCGAATCCCAGTGGCTGTACTGAGTGTCCTGTATGCTACACAGCCCAGCAGTATTGTGACCCTCTCCCCCCCCCCCCCCCACCTTGTGCAACACTTTTGTAGTGTTTTCCAACCTCTTTGCCAGTGCCATTCGGCCCCCATCTCCGCCATCCCACCGTCGGTTGTCACCAATATCAGCAGCCGCTACCGCAAGTCCAGCCTGCTGCTGCTAGCCCACTCACCCTTCCCCACAGCACCTACACTGTCACAGGTGCTCACCTATCGCCCGCCGCAAAGTGTAGCGCAGAGCCGTCTTCAAACTCTGCCCGGCCCCTGTGATGCCACTGCACGTGATCAGGAGGTTGGGGGGGGGGTGCCGCGCTGAGGACTTGCAGGGCTCCACCTCCTCTCTTGACATCCAGGAAGCTTCAAGACAACCAGGGAATGCATGGATACGCTGCAGCGGACTGCGTCCCCGGGGACCCACACGTTTTAGAAAAGTGAGTCCCCGGCCGAACCGGGTAAAATACGCGCTATAGTGCGTATTTGCAAAGACTTGTTTTCACTCACCAGTGGAGAGGGCTGGTTTCAGTGTGTTTTGCTGACAGTCACAGACACCATAATGTCAACATGTTGAGAATGTTGACAACCATCAAGTTGCATAACAAAATGTCGACATGCTCAAAGTTCGTCTTTTGGGCACCCAATTTTATGCCTAACCTAAAACACTTAAGTTAAAGCCGTGTACACACCGGTGGGATGTTGGGACGATTTGCCGTTTACATCGCTCAGAGTGTACGGGTGGTTAGTGCACACCTGTGGATGCTGGAGACAATCGTCGGTCAACCCTTCTGCATGGCCAACCGAACAACCACGCTATTCAAATGGAAGTTGCACAAAATTATGTTCCGTCCTTCTAATGTGTACGGTCAATCTGTGCTGGTCTGGGTTAAAGGGAATTTGGCCCAACCATCACTAACGATTGCCGACACTCAAGTCTATAACTGGCATAACATTCCTATTGTGTACATATTGATTGTGTCAAAAATAAGATTTTACTTACCCATACCTCCCAACTTTGTGTTTCTTCAAAGAGGAACACACGCGCGGCGCGCTCCCGAAAAATGGGTGTGGCCTAAGAAAAGGGGGCGTGGCTTCGTGGGAGAACTTGCTATCGCGAGCCACGCCCCCGTTTTTGTCACTGAGGGGGCATGCCCAGCGCTATGTGAGCCGCTGGCATGCCCCCTCTCCCTCTGACTCCCCTGAATAGACGCTGTGCGCATGCGCACAGCGTCTATTCAACGCTGCTCTGCTAAGCAGGGCAGCGACAGACAGAAAAAAACGGGACTGTCCCGCGAAAATCGGGACAGTTGGGAGGTATGCTTACCGGTAAATCTATTTCTTGTAGTCCGTAGTGGATGCTGGGGACTCCGTAAGGACCATGGGGAATAGACGGGCTCCGCAGGAGACATGGGCACTTTAAGAAAGAATTTAGGTTCTGGTGTGCTCTGGCTCCTCCCTCTATGTCCCTCCTCCAGACCTCAGTTAGAGAAACTGTGCCCGGAAGAGCTGACAGTACCAGGAAAGGATTTTGGAAATCCAGGGCAAGACTCATACCAGCCACACCAATCACACCGTATAACTTGTGATAAATTTACCCAGTTAACAGTATGAACAACAACAGAGCATCAGATCAACCCTGATGCAACTATAACATAACCCTTATTTAAGCAATAACTATATACAAGCATTGCAGAAGAAGTCTGCACTTGGGACGGGCACCCAGCATCCACTACGGACTACGAGAAATAGATTTACCAGTAAGTAAAATCTTATTTTCTCTAACGTCCTAGTGGATGCTGGGGACTCCGTAAGGACCATGGGGATTATACCAAAGCTCCCAAACGGGCGGGAGAGTGCGGATGACTCTGCAGCACCGATTGAGCAAACACAAGGTCCTCCTCAGCCAGGGTATCAAACTTGTAGAACTTTGCAAAAGTGTTTGAACCTGACCAAGTAGTCGCTCGGCACAGCTGTAATGCCGAGACCCCTCGGGCAGCCGCCCAAGATGAGCCCACCTTCCTAGTGGAATGGGCCTTAACTGATTTCGGCAGCGGCAATCCAGCCGCAGAATGAGCCTGCTGAATCGTATTACAGATCCAGCCAGCAATAGTCAGCTTTGAAGCAGGCGCCCCAAGCTTGTTGGAAGCATACAGGATAAACAAAGATTCTGTTTTCCTGACCCTAGCCGTTCTGGCTACATAAACCTTCAAAGCCCTGACCACATCCAGTAACTCGGAATCCTCCAAGTCAGTAGTAGCCACAGGCACCACAATAGGTTGGTTCATATGAAAGGATGAAACCACTTTCGGCAGAAATTGTGGGCGGGTCCGCAATTCTGCTCTATCCGCATAGAAAACCAGATAAGGGCTTTTATGTGACAAAGCCGCCAATTCTGATACCCACCTAGCCGAAGCCAAGGCTAGTAGCATGACCACCTTCCACGTGAGATATTTCAATTCCACCGACTTGAGTGGTTCAAACCAGTGTGATTTCAGGAAACTCAACACCACGTTAAGATCCCAAGGTGCCACTGGAGGCACAAAAGGGGGCTGAATATGCAGCACTCCCTTTACAAACGTCTGAACTTCAGGCAGAGAAGCCAGTTCTTTTTGAAAGAAAATGGATAGGGCCGAAATCTGGACCTTAATGGAACCCAATTTTAGGCCCAAAGTCACTCCCGACTGTAGGAAGTGAAGGAAACGGCCCAGCTGGAATTCCTCCGTAGGGGCATTCCTGGCCTCACACCAAGCAACATATTTTCGCCATATACGGTGATAATGTTGAGCCGTCACGTCCTTCCTAGCCTTTATCAGCGTAGGAATGACCTCATCCGGAATGCCTTTTTCTGCTAGGATCCGGCGTTCAACCGCCATGCCGTCAAACGCAGCCGCGGTAAGTCTTGGAACAGACAGGGCCCCTGTTGCAACAAGTCCTGTCTTAGAGGCAGAGGCCACGGGTCCTCTGTAAGCATTTCTTGCAGATCTGGATACCAAGTCCTTCTTGGCCAATCCGGAACAATGAGTATTGTACTCACTCTTCTTTTTATTATGATACTCAGCACCTTGGGTATGAGAGGAAGAGGAGAAAATACATAGACCAACTGGAACACCCACGGAGTCACCAGTGCGTCCACAGCTATCGCCTGAGGGTCTCTTGACCTGGCGCAATACTTCTGTAGCTTTTTGTTGAGGCGGGATGCCATCATGTCCACCTGTGGCAGTTCCCACAGACTTGCAACCTGCGTGAAGACTTCTTGATGAAGTCCCCATTCTCCCGGGTGGAGGTCGTGCCTGCTGAGGAAGTCTGCTTCCCAGTTGTCCACTCCCGGAATGAACACTGCTGACAGTGCGCTTACGTGATTCTCCGCCCAGCGAAGAATTCTGGCGGCTTCTACCATCGCCACTCTGCTACTTGTGCCGCCTTGGCGGTTTACATGAGCCACTGCGGTAATGTTGTCTGACTGAATCAGAACCGGTTGGTCGCGAAGTAGGGACTCCGCTTGGCGTAGGGCGCTGTATATGGCCCTTAGTTCCAGGATGTTGATGTGGAGGCAAGTCTCCTGACTTGACCACAGACCTTGGAAATTTCTTCCCTGTGTGACTGCCCACCACCCTCGGAGGCTTGCATCCGTGGTCACCAGGACCCAGTCCTGAATGCCGAATCTGCGGCCCTCGAGGAGGTGAGCACTCTGCAGCCACCACAGGAGAGACACCCTGGCCCTGGGGGATAGGGTGATTAACCGATACATCTGAAGATGTGATCCGGACCATTTGTCCAGTAGATCCCATTGAAAGGTCCTTGCATGGAACCTGCCGAAGGGAATAGCCTCGTATGATGCCACCATCTTTCCCAGGACTCTCGTGCAGTGATGCACCAACACCTGTTTTGGTTTCAATAGGTTTCTGACCAGTGTCATGAGTTCCTGAGCCTTCTCCATCGGGAGATAAACCCTCTTCTGGTCTGTGTCCAGAATCATGCCCAGGAAAGGCAGACGAGTCGTAGGAATCAACTGCGACTTTGGAATATTTAAAATCCAGCCGTGTTGTCGTAACACTTCCAGAGAGCGTGCCACGCTGATCAGCAACTGCTCTCTTGACCTCGCTTTTATGAGGAGATCGTCCAAGTATGGGATAATTGTGACCCCTTGCTTCCGCAGGAGTACCATCATCTCCGCCATTACCTTGGTAAATATTCTCGGTGCCGTGGAGAGACCAAACGGCAACGTCTGAAATTGGTAATGACAATCCTGTACCACAAATCTGAGGTACGCCTGATGAGGTGGATAAATGGGGACATGAAGGTATGCATCCTTTATGTCCAGAGACACCATAAAATCCCCCCCTTCCAGGCTTGCGATGACCGCTCTCAGTGATTCCATCTTGAACTTGAACCTTTCCAGGTATATGTTCAGGGATTTTAAATTCAAT
Source organism: Pseudophryne corroboree (assembly GCF_028390025.1). Classification (NCBI taxonomy): domain Eukaryota; kingdom Metazoa; phylum Chordata; class Amphibia; order Anura; family Myobatrachidae; genus Pseudophryne; species Pseudophryne corroboree. The sequence continues at coordinate 281,932,903 of NC_086445.1, read as the reverse complement.
ATGGGTCTGACCGAACAGTCTGGTTTCGGGACTACAAACATGGTCGAATAATAACCCCTTCCTTGTTGAAGGAGGGGAACCTTGACCACCACCTGTTGAAGATACAATTTGTGAATTGCAGTAAACACTATTTCCCTCTCTAAGGGGGAAGCTGGCAGGGCCGATTTGAGGTATCGGTGAGGGGGCATCTCTTCGAATTCCAGCTTGTATCCCTGAGACACAATCTCTATTGCCCAGGGATCCAACTGGGAGTGAACCCACTTGTGCCTGAAATTTCGGAGACGCGCCCCCACCGGGCCTGGCTCCGGCTGTGGAGCCCCAGCGTCATGCGGTGGATTTAGTGGAAGCCGGGGAGGACTTCTGTTCCTGGGAACTAGCTGCGTTGTGCAGCTTCCTTCCTCTGCCCCTGCCTCTGGCAAGAAAGGACGCACCTCGGACTTTCTTGCCTTTTTGTGATCGAAAGGACTGCATTTGGTAATACAATGCTTTCTTAGGTTGTGAGGAAACATATGGCAAAAAATGTGACTTTCCAGCAGTAGGTGTGGAGACCAGGTCCGAGAGACCCTCCCCAAACAATTCCTCACCCTTGTAAGGTAAAACCTCCATGTGCCTTTTTGAGTCGGCATCACCTGTCCATTGCCGAGTCCACAGGACCCTTCTGGCAGAAATCGACATAGCATTTATTCTAGAGCCCAGTAGGCTAATGTCTCTTTGAGCATCTCTCATATATAGGACAGCGTATTTTATATGCCCCAGGGTCATTAATATAGTATCCTTGTCTAAGGTATCCAGTTCCTCAGATAAGGTATCCGTCCATGTTGCTACAGCACTACACACCCAGGCCGACGCAATTGCCGGCCTTAGTAAGGTACCTGAATGTGTATAAATGGACTTCAGGGTACCCTCTTGATTTCTATCCTCAGCATCTTTTAGGGTGGCCGCATCCTGTGACGGCAGGGCTACCCTCTTGGATAAGCGTGTTAAAGCTTTGTCCACCCTAGGGGAGGATTCCCAGCGTAACCTGTCCGTTGGCGGGAAAGGATACGCCATAAGCATCCGTTTGGAAATCTGCAGTTTTTTATCTGGAGATTCCCAAGCCTTTTCACATAACTCATTTAGCTCGTGTGAAGTGGGAAAGGTCACCATCTGCCTTTTTTCCCCATACATATGAACCCTCTTGTCTGGGACTGGGGTTTCCTCTGTGATGTGCAACACATCCTTAATTGCTATAATCATATAACGGATGGATTTAGCCAATTTAGGCTGTAACTTTGCATCATCGTAATCGACACTGGAGTCAGAATCCATGTCGGTATCTGTGTCAATAATTTGAGATAGTGGGCGCTTCTGAGACCCTGATGGCCTCTGCGACATAGGATCAGGCACGGGCTGAGACCCTGACTATCCTAAGGTTTCAGCTTTATCCAACCTTTTATGCAAGGAATTAACATTATCATTTAAAACCTTCCACATATCCATCCAATCAGGTGTCGGCGCAGTCGGTGGAGACACCACATTCATTTGCTCCCGCTCTGTTTCCACATAGCCTTCCTCGTCAAACATGTCGACACAAGCGTACCGACACCACACACACACACACGGAATGCTCTTTTTGAAGACCGTTCCCCCACAAGGCCCTTTGGAGAGACAGAGAGAGTATGCCAGCACACACCCCAGCGCTATATAACCCAGGAATAACACAGTAACTTAATGTTAACCCAGTAGCCGCTGTTATATTTATTTTTGCGCCAAATTATGTGCCCCCCCTCTCTTTTTACCCTCTTCTACCGTGTATCTGCAGGGGAGAGCCTGGGGAGCTTCCTCTCAGCGGAGCTGTGGAGAAAAAATGGCGCTGGTGAGTGCTGAGGAAGAAGCCCCGCCCCCTCAGCGGCGGGCTTCTGTCCCGCTTTAATATACAATTATTTGGCGGGGGCTCATACATATATACAGTGCCCAACTGTATATATGCAAACTTTTGCCAAAGAGGTCCTAAATTGCTGCCCAGGGCGCCCCCCCCCCCCTGCGCCATGCACCCTACAGTGACCGGAGTATGTGGGTATGTGTGGGAGCAATGGCGCACAGCTGCAGTGCTGTGCGCTACGTCAGTGAAGACTGGAGTCTTCTGCCGCCGATTTCGAAGTCTTCTTGCTTCTTTCACCCGGCTTCCGGCAATGCGAGGGGGACGGCGGCGCGGTTCTGGGATCGGACGACGAGGGTGAGATCCAGTGTACGATCCCTCTGGAGCTAATGGTGTCCAGTAGCCTAAGAAGCAGGACCTATCTGCAGAGAGTAGGGCTGCTTCTCTCCCCTCAGTCCCATGATGCAGGGAGTCTGTTGCCAGCAGAGCTCCCTGAAAATAAAAAAAACCTAACAAAATACTTTCTTACAGCAAGCTCAGGAGAGCTCACTGAACAGCACCCAGCTCGTCCGGGCACAGATTCAAACTGAGGTCTGGAGGAGGGACATAGAGGGAGGAGCCAGAGCACACCAGAACCTAAATTCTTTCTTAAAGTGCCCATGTCTCCTGCGGAGCCCGTCTATTCCCCATGGTCCTTACGGAGTCCCCAGCATCCACTAGGACGTTAGAGAAATTAGAAATACAGTATATCTTACAGTATTTATTTGTAACTGTATTTAAACAAAAATGAATTTTTGGTACTTTTTTTTAAGTCACTCGATTGCACTTTTGAGATTTCTTTTTCATCCACTAGGGGTCACTGGAGTACTCTTGGGATATGGACGGCTTCCGTAGGAACAGCACTGAATATTTAAATTTAGAACACTCCACCCCTCCATATCCCCGAGTACCTCAGTGTTTTTTCTGTGCTCGATAGCAACAGTTCGTTTGTGGCTGTGTCCACAATTACTTTGAATATTTCATTTTTATTTTTATATTTTTATATTTTATACACATCCCTTTCCCCCTTCCAACAGGCAGGGTCAGGGATAGTGCAAGCTGCTGATAGCAGCAGGGGCGTGTCGGTCCTCTCTAAAAGAGCACCCTCACAGCCACACACACATAGCTCTCCTGCAGGCTGGCCGGCGCTTACTGAGAAGCCCCGTCGGAGCCTCATCACAAGAAGTGCAGGTATGTGAGCGGGGCGGTCAGCTTCCGCTGCCGCCCCGAGGTGTGGGGAAGGCGCTGGGTTCCCTCTGCTGACGGAGCTGCCGCTGCTCCGGCCGCCGTGTCTAATAGCCCGCCCGCTGCTCCGGCCGCCGCCTCTCATAGCCCCACCGTTGCTCGGCCGCCGCTTCTCATAGCCCACCGCTGCTCGGCCGCCGCTTCTCATAGCCCCACCGCTGCTCCGGCGGCCGCTTCTCAGAAGCCGTCCGCCGCTCCACCCGCCGCTTGTTCATCATAGCGCTTCACAGCGCGCTCCCCGTCCCGCTTCCAAGTCCTGCTGGCAGCCCCACGAACTCGCTGGCCGGCCCGCACTGCATTCACAATGGAGCAGAGGGGGGGGGGCCGAGAGGTACAGCAGCAACATCAGCAGTGAAATATATATATATATATATATATATATATATCTCTGTTTTACTAACAGGGATGGTTACACAGCCGGTTTATAATATCAGTATGAAATAGCCTGCACTGTGATTATAAGTTAAGCATGGCAGCCATTTTAACCATGCTTCCTGTGTCTTCCTGCTGTGATTCCAGAACGTTCCAGTACTACATCTCTACTCCACCGGAGGCGCAGCGGTGTTAGTGGGAATTTGGGATCACATTTCATAGTACTGGCCACGTGTACTGCACTTGGCCAGATATATATATATATACAGAGACACCTTACTACTATTTTACTGAGTCGTGCAAGTGTCTGTTTTTTGTGTATTGTATTGTCTGTCGCCATAATGAGTAAGGCACCAGCAAAAACTAAAAAGCATAATTGCACAGTCTGTAGCAGTGTGTTACCGGATGGATCTACCACATGTACAGTATGTTTTGTGGATTCGGTTCAGAATACGATTTCTGCTCCAGTTTTACAGCCAATTTCCTCACCGAACCCTCCGTGGGAAATGTTAGTAAATGTACTGGATAGGTTACAATCAGAATTGACCGCCGCTCGACAGGAGCGGGAAACGGCAAGATCTGAGTCTAGGGTGAGACCGCCAGAACTACCGGAGGCGTCTCAGCCTTGCGTAAGGTCCAAATCCATTTTGGGTAAACGGGATAAATTTCATATGTCTTATGATTTTCCGGTTTCTGCTATGTTGCATTCTGACGATTCCATGCCAGATCTCACGGAACAAGATGAGGGTGAGGAGGGCGAAGTGGAGTCAGATGGTGAGGATTTTAACAGTTCCGGCATTGATGATCTCATCAGAGCGGTACGTCAGTCTCTGAAGTTTACTGAAACTGAGGAGCCTCTCACAAATGATCAGGTCGTATTTACTAAACGACAAAAAAACTCCAATAAGTTTTCCTGTCTCGGAATCTCTAAATCAGATGTTAGTAGAAACACGACAGAATCCAGATAAACGGTTTTCTATACCTTGCAGATTTAAGTCTAGTTACCCGTTTCCAGACTCTGTAACACGTACATGGGAGAATCCACCAATAGTTGATTCGTCAGTGTCGAAGCTTACCAAGAAATTAACCGTACCAGTGCCAGCAGCTACTACGCTTAAAGACCCTTCAGATCGCAAGATAGAAACTATGCTAAAGTCCATGTATGTAGCAGCAGGTGTGATGCTGAGACCTGGATTGGTTGGCATCTGGGTCACTAAGGCGCTCATAATATGGATTACAGAACTCAAATCTGCTTTACATGACGAAAACCTGATACTTCTTGCAAATCAAATGAGTGAGGCTGTAGAGTATCTCTGTACAGCGTCTACTGACGTCTGTCAACTCACTTCTCGTATTTCATCGTCACTAGTTACGGCACGAAGAGCACTCTGGCTGCGTACTTATCATGCGGAGGCAGAGGTCAAACGAGGTATAGAGGCGTTGCCTTACGATGGCAAGAAGTTGTTTGGTCCTGAATTGGACGCATGGATTGCTGAGGCTACGGGAGGTAAGTCTGTTTTCTTACCATTGCCTCCACCGGTATCAAGAAGGAGGTACGCTGGACCTTCGTTCAAATCCTTTAGACCTCAGTCCTTTCGAGGACGTGGCAGAGGAACAGCCACGCCTGCTAGACGTGGTCGTGGACGTGGTTTCCAACAAACCAACACAAGTCGCCAGGACGCTAAGGTTACCGACAAACCAGTGGCATGACGGGCTACCAGCCCATCTCGGTTCTCCGATTGTGGGAGCACGCCTTCAGACGTTCCATTTGGCGTGGTTCCACACATCCGCGGATGGGTGGATCCGCAATTTAGTGTTAAAAGGTTACAAAATAGAGTTCGACTGTCTTCCGCCTCTGCGGTTTTTCATGACAAGATTGCCTCTGTCGGACGACAAGAGGGCGGTTCTGCAAATTGCCATTCCGTCCCTACTGGATTCAGCAGTTTTGATTCCGGTCCCTGTACATCAGCAGGGTCAGGGTTATTATTCCTGTCTGTTTGTGGTACCGAAGCCGGATGGCTCAGTCAGACCAATATTGAACTTAAAGGGTCTCAATCAGTACGTAACTTACTACAGATTCAAGATGGAGTCTCTGCGTTCGGTGATTGCGGGTTTAGAGCCAAAGGAATTTATGATTGCGCTAGATCTCAAGGATGCGTACTTACACATTCCAATTTGGCAGCCTCATCAGAAATTCTTACGGTTTGCAATACGCCAGAACCATTACCAGTTTCTCTGACGTCCTAGTGGATGCTGGGAACTCCGTAAGGACCATGGGGAATAGCGGGCTCCGAAGGAGGCTGGGCACTCTAGAAAGATCTTAGACTACCTGGTGTGCACTGGCTCCTCCCACTATGACCCTCCTCCAAGCCTCAGTTAGATTTCGTGCCCGGCCGAGGTTGGATGCACACTAGGGACTCTCCTGAGCTCTTAGAAAGTTATAGTCTTAGAATTTGTTATTTTCAGTGAGACCTGCTGGCAACAGGCTCACTGCAGCGAGGGACTAAGGGGAGAAGAAGCGAACTCGCCTGCTTGCAGCCGGATTGGGCTTCTTAGGCTACTGGACACCATTAGCTCCAGAGGGATCGACCGCAGGCCCAGCCTTGATGTTCGGTCCCGGAGCCGCGCCGCCGTCCCCCTTACAGAGCCAGAAGCAAGAAGATGGTCCGGAAAATCGGCGGCATGAAGACATCCTGTCTTCACCAAGGTAGCGCACAGCACTGCAGCTGTGCGCCATTGCTCCTCATACACACTTCACACTCCGGTCACTGAGGGTGCAGGGCGCTGGGGGGGGGCGCCCTGATGCAGCAATAAAAACACCTTGGCTGGCTAAAATACCTCAATATATAGCCCCTGGGGCTATATATGAGGTAAATACGCCGCGAAAAAGGGGCGGAGCCTATCTCCTCAGCACACTGGCGCCATTTTTCCCTCACAGCTCGGCTGGAAGGAAGCTCCCTGGCTCTTCCCTGCAATTCTACAGTACAGTAAGAGGGAAAAGAGAGGGGGGGCATTAAAATTGGCACTGTATACAGTATATTATATTGAAAAGCCGCTATTAGGGACATAACTCAATTAGTCCCTGTATATATATAGCGCTCTGGTGTGTGCTGGCATACTCTTACTCTGTCCCCCCAAAGGGCTTTTGTGGGTCCTGTCCTCTGTTTGAGCATTCCCTGTGTGTGTGGAGTGTGTCGGTACGGCTGTGTCGACATGTTTGAGGAGGATAATGATGTGGAGGGGGAGCAGATGCCTTTAGCAGGGATGTCACCCCCTGGGGGTCAGACACCTGAGTGGTGGTATTATGGCAGGAAATGAGTGCACGTATAGACTCCTTACATAAAAAATTTGACGACATGCCGACTGTGGGACAGCCGAGTCTTCAGCTCGTGCCTGTCCAGGTGTCTCAAAAGTCATCAGGGGCTCTGAAACGCCCGCTATCTCAGGTGGCACAAGTAGATGTCGACACGGATACTGACACCAGTGTCGACGACGATGAGTCAAATTTAATGCCCGTTAAGGCCATTCACTGCATGATTGAGGCAATGAAAGAGGTGTTAAATATTTTTGATTTACATCCAGGTACCACAAAAAAGGGTATTATGTTTGGGGAGAAAAAACTACCTGTAGTTTTTCCCCCGTCAGATGAATTAAATGAAGTGTGTGAAGAAGCGTGGGCTTCCCCTGATAAGAAATTGGTAATTCCTAAGAAGCTACTAATGGCGTTCCCTTTCCCGCCAGAGGATAGGTTACGTTGGGAAACACCCCCGAGGGTGGATAAAGCGCTCACACGTTTGTCTAAAAAGGTGGCACTACCGTCCCAGGATACGGCCGCCCTTAAGGAACCTGTTGATAGAAAGCAGGAGGCGATCCTGAAGTCTGTATATACACACTCAGGCATTATACTCAGACCAGCTATTGCATCAGCATGGATGTGCAGTGCTGCCGCTGCGTGGTCAGATAAACTGTCAGAAAATATTGACACGTTAGACAGAGACACGATCCTGCTAACAATTGACCATATCAAAGACTCAGTCTTATACATGAGAGATGCACAGAGGGAAATCTGCCGGCTGGCATCTAAAGTAAGTGCATTATCCATCTCTGCTAGGAGATGCTTATGGACTCGCCAGTGGACTGGAGATGCAGATTCCAAAAGGCACATGGAAGTTTTGCCTTATAAGGGGGAGGAATTATTTGGGGATGGTCTCTCCGACCTAGTTTCCACAGCAACGTCTGGGAAGTCAGCATTTTTACCCCATGTCCCCTCACAGCCTAAGAAGGCGCCATTTTATCAGGTTCAGTCCTTTCGGTCCCAGAAAAACAAGCGGGGAAAAGGAGGGTCTTTTCTGTCAAGAGGCAGAGGCAGGGGAAAAAGGCTGCAGCAAACAGCAGGTTCCCAGGAACAAAAGTCCTCCCCCGCTTCCTCTTCCAAGTCCGCCGCATGACGGTGGGGTTTCACAGGCGGAGCCAGGTACGGTGGGGGCCCGCCTCAGGAATTTCAGCGATCAGTGGGCTCGCTCACAGGTGGATCCCTGGATCCTTCAAATAGTATCTCAGGGTTACAGGCTGGAATTCGAGGCGACTCCACCCCGCCGTTTCCTAAAATCCGCCTTGCCGATTGCTCCCTCAGACAGGGAGGCGGTGCTAGCAGCGATTCACAAGCTGTATTCCCAGCAGGTGATAATCAAGGTACCCCTACTTCAACAAGGCCGGGGTTACTATTCCACACTATTTGTGGTGCCGAAACCGGACGGATCGGTGAGACCCATTTTAAATTTGAAATCCTTGAACACATACATAAAAAAATTCAAGTTCAAGATGGAATCGCTCAGGGCGGTTATTGCAAGCCTGGACGAGGGGGATTACATGGTATCCCTGGACATCAAGGATGCTTACCTGCATGTCCCCATTTACAATTCTCACCAGGAGTACCTCAGATTTGTGGTACAGGATTGCCATTACCAATTCCAGACGCTGCCGTTTGGACTCTCCACGGCACCGGGTGTATTTACCAAGGTTATGGCGGAAATGATGATACTCCTTCGAAAAAAGGGAGTTTTAATTATCCCATACTTGGACGATCTCCTAATAAAGGCACGATCCAAGGAACAGTTGTTAGTGGGAGTAGCACTATCTCAGGAAGTGCTAAGCCAGCACGGTTGGATTCTGAATATCCCAAAGTCACAGCTGGTCCCCACGACACGTCTAATGTTCCTGGGAATGATTCTGGACACGGCCCAGAAAAAAGTGTTTCTCCCGGAGGAGAAAGCCAGGGAGTTGTCTTCTCTAGTCAGAGACCTCCTAAAACCAAAACAGGTATCGGTGCATCACTGCACGCGGGTCCTGGGAAAGATGGTAGCTTCTTACGAAGCAATTCCATTCGGCAGGTTCCATGCCAGAATTTTTCAGTGGGACCTGTTGGACAAGTGGTCCGGATCGCATCTTCAGATGCATCGTTTAATAACCCTGTCTCCACGAACCAGGGTGTCTCTTCTGTGGTGGCTGCACAGTGCTCATCTTCTGGAGGGCCGCAGATTCGGCATACAGGACTGGGTCCTGGTGACCACGGATGCCAGCCTACGAGGCTGGGGGGCAGTCACAAAGGGAAGAAATTTCCAAGGACTATGGTCAAGTCAGGAGACTGCCCTTCACATAAATATTCTGGAACTAAGGGCCATTTACAATGCCCTAAGTCAAGCAAAATCCCTGCTCCTACACCAGCCGGTGCTGATCCAGTCAGACAACATCACGGCAGTCGCCCATGTGAATCGACAGGGCGGCACAAGAAGCAGGACGGCGATGGCAGAAGCCACAAAAATTCTCCGATGGGCGGAGAATCATGTACTAGCACTGTCAGCAGTGTTCATCCCGGGAGTGGACAACTGGGAAGCAGACTTTCTCAGCAGGCACGACCTCCACCCGGGAGAGTGGGGACTTCATCCAGAAGTCTTCCAAATGATTGTAAATCAATGGGGTCGTCCACAGGTGGACATGATGGCGTCCCGCCTAAACAAAAAACTAGAGAAGTATTGCGCCAGGTCAAGAGACCCTCAGGCGATAGCTGTGGACGCTCTAGTGACACCGTGGGTGTACCGGTCAGTTTATGTGTTCCCTCCTCTACCTCTCATACCAAAGGTATTGAGAATAATAAGAAAGCGAGGAGTAAACACAATTCTCGTGGTTCCAGATTGGCCGAGAAGAGCGTGGTACCCGGAACTTCAAGAGATGATCTCAGAGGACCCGTGGTCTCTGCCGCTCAGACAGGACCTGCTGCAGCAGGGCCCCTGTCTGTTCCAAGACTTACCGCGGCTGCGTTTGACGGCATGGCGGTTGAACGCCGGATCCTGAAGGAAAAGGGCATTCCGGAGGAAGTCATTCCTACGCTTATTAAAGCCAGGAAAGAGGTCACAGCAACTCATTATCACCGCATATGGCGGAGGTATGTTGCATGGTGTGAGGCCGAAAAGGCCCCAACGGAGGAATTTCAACTAGGTCGATTTCTGCATTTCCTGCAAGCAGGAGTGAATATGGGCCTAAAACTGGGCTCCATTAAGGTACAGATCTCGGCTCTGTCAATTTTCTTTCAAAAAGAACTAGCTTCAGTACCTGAAGTTCAGACATTTGTGAAAGGAGTGCTGCATATTCAGCCCCCATTTGTGCCTCCTGTGGCACCTTGGGATCTCAACGTGATGTTGAGTTTCTTAAAATCACATTGGTTTGAGCCACTAAAAACCGTGGATCTGAAATATCTCACGTGGAAAGTGGTCATGTTATTGGCCTTGGCTTCAGCCAGGCGAGTGTCAGAGTTGGCGGCATTATCATGTAAAAGCCCTTATCTGATTTTCCATATGGATAGGGCAGAATTGAGGACTCGTCCCCAGTTTCTCCCTAAGGTGGTGTCAGCGTTTCACCTGAACCAGCCTATTGTGGTGCCTGCGGCTACTAAGGATTTGGAGGACTCCAAGTTGCTAGACGTTGTCAGGGCCCTGAAAATATATGTTTCCAGGACGGCTGGAGTCAGAAAATCTGACTCGCTGTTTATCCTGTATGCACCCAACAAGCTGGGTGCTCCTGCTTCTAAGCAGACTATTGCTCGTTGGATTTGTAGTACAATTCAGCTTGCACATACTGTGGCAGGTCTGCCACAGCCAAAATCTGTCAATGCCCATTCCACAAGGAAGGTGGGCTCATCTTGGGCGGCTGCCCGAGGGGTCTCGGCTTTACAACTTTGCCGAGCTGCTACTTGGTCAGGGGCAAACACGTTTGCAAAATTCTATAAATTTGATACCCTGGCTGAGGAGGACCTGGAGTTCTCTCATTCGGTGCTGCAGAGTCATCCGCACTCTCCCGCCCGTTTGGGAGCTTTGGTATAATCCCCATGGTCCTTACGGAGTTCCCAGCATCCACTAGGACGTCAGAGAAAATAAGAATTTACTCACCGGTAATTCTATTTCTCGTAGTCCGTAGTGGATGCTGGGCGCCCATCCCAAGTGCGGTTTATCTGCAATACTTGTACATAGTTATTGTTAACTAAATCGGGTTATTGTTGAGCCATCTGTTGAGAGGCTCTATTGTTTCATACTGTTAACTGTGTTTCATATCACGAGTTGTACGGTGTGATTGGTGTGGCTGGTATGAGTCTTACCCGGGATTCAAAATCCTTCCTTATTGTGTACGCTCGTCCGGGCACAGTACCTAACTGAGGCTTGGAGGAGGGTCATAGTGGGAGGAGCCAGTGCACACCAGGTAGTCTAAGATCTTTCTAGAGTGCCCAGCCTCCTTCGGAGCCCGCTATTCCCCATGGTCCTTACGGAGTTCCCAGCATCCACTACGGACTACGAGAAATAGTATTACCGGTGAGTAAATTCTTATTTTCAGGCTCTACCGTTTGGCCTGTCGTCAGCGCCTCGGGTATTCACCAAAGTGATGTCTGTGATGATAGCTCATCTCAGATCCCTGGGAGTGACAATAGTTCCGTATTTAGACGATCTGCTCATCAAAGCTCCGTCTCAACAGATGCTTCTCCAACATGCGCTGCTAACGTACGATGTACTGGTTCACCACGGTTGGATTGTCAATTTCAAGAAATCACATCTAATTCCGTCTCAACGCCTTCAATTCCTAGGTATGATTCTCGATACGGTCAATCAAAGAATTTACCTACCACAACAGAAAGTACAAGTTCTACGCCATCTAGTACAGTTAGTGCTCAAGCCACGCACAGTGTCTGTACACTTGTGCATTCGCCTCTTAGGCACAATGGTGGCAGCTTTCGAAGCGCTTCAGTTCGGAAGATTTCACTCGCGTCCATTTCAACTGAATGTGGTCGGGCTCGCATCTGCAGATTCACCACAGGGTGAGGTTGTCGCCAAGGGCAAGAGTGTCTCTGCTCTGGTGGCTCAAGGAACACAATTTAACCGCAGGAAGACGGTTCGGAGGCTGGAATTGGATAATTCTAACTACGGACGCCAGTCTCAGAGGTTGGGGAGCGGTAATTCAAAATTGTCAGCTCCAGGGTCTCTGGGCGGATCACGAAAGATTGCTGTCTATAAATGTCCTGGAACTCCGCGCAGTTTACAATGCGCTACGACAAGCAATGCACATGCTTCGCTCTCAGCCTGTCCAAGTGCAGTCAGACAATGCGACGGCGGTCGCATACATCAACAAACAAGGAGGAACGAGAAGCCGCATGGCAATGCGGGAAGTAGCTCGAATCCTCAATTGGGCGGAATACCACCAGGTGATATTGTCGGCCGTGTTCATTCCGGGAGTGGACAACTGGGAAGCGGATTATCTCAGTCGTCGGAATTTTCATCCAGGCGAATGGGCATTAAATCCAGAAGTGTTTCACATGTTGGTTCAGCGATGGGGTTATCCTCAGGTGGACCTGATGGCGTCTCGAGACAATCACCAAACGTTCCAGTATGTGTCCAGAACAAGAGATCCAAAGGCAGTGGCGGTGGATGCTCTCACTGTCGCGTGGCCGTACAGTCTTGTGTATCTGTTTCCACCGTTTCCGTTGCTCCCTCTGGTGCTAAAACGGATCAAAAGAGAGTCTGTCACAGTCATACTAGTGGCGCCTCATTGGCCTCGGAGAGCTTGGTTCTCGGATCTCCAAGGACTACTCGCAGACTATCCTTGGCCGCTCCCACTACGTCCAGACCTGTTACAACAGGGTCCGTTCCTTTACCCCGATTTAGCGCGGCTGCGTTTGACGGGGTGGCTGTTGAGACCGCCCTCTTAAGAAGAGAGGGCATTCCAGAATCGGTTATACCAACTATGTTACGAGCTAGGAAGCCGGTTACGGCAGCTCATTATTACAGAATATGGCGTGCCTATATAGGTTGGTGTGAAGCTCGGAAGTTTCCGACATCATCTTTCAAGTTATCCCGCCTTTTGTTGTTTCTACAAACAGGGTTGGATGGAGGACTGCGTTTATCTACACTAAAGGTGCAGGTATCTGCTTTGTCAATTTACTTTCAAAGACGATTGGCTCTATTGCCGTCTATACGCACTTTTCTCCAAGGTGTCCTCAGAGTACAGCCTCCATTCATTCTGCCTACAGCGCCATGGGACTTGAATCTGGTTTTAGATTTCTTACAGTCTTCATATTTTGAACCCTTACAGCAAGTGGATATAAAGTTTCTCACTTGGAAAACAATTTTTCTTCTAGCCTTAGCTTCGGCAAGGCGTGTTTCGGATTTGGGTGCCTTGTCATGCAAGTCACCGTATTTGGTGTTTCAGGATGACAGAGCGGAACTTCGGACGAATCCCGCTTTCTTACAAAGGTAGTGTCATCTTTTCACATCAATCAACCAATAGTAGTTCCTGTGTTGACAGCACATTCTGGAACTCTGGATGTGGTACGCGCATTACGCGTTTATGTATCCCGAACGTCTTCAGTTCGTAAGACGGATACGTTGTTTGTTCTCTATGATGCTGCCAAGATGGGTTGGCCAGCGTCTAAACAAACGTTATCCAGATGGATAAAACTGACCATACGTCAGGCTTACCTTCATGCTAGGTTACAGCCGCCTACATCAGTAACCGCTCATTCCACACGTTCTGTGGGAACTTCATGGGCAGCTGGTCGGGGAGCTTCTACGACGCAGCTTTGCTGTGCGGCTACATGGTCTTCAGTGCACACGTTTGTGCGCTTTTACAAGTTTGATACGTTTGCGGCATCAGCATCTAGCTTTGGCCGCCTAGCGTTACAGGTGCCAAACAGCTCTCCCGCCCACGGGGGAAGCTTTGGTACGTCCCAAGAGTACTCCAGTGACCCCTAGTGGATGAAAAAGAAAATAGGATTTTGGTACTTACCAGGTAAATCCTTTTCTTTGAATCCATAGGGGGCACTGGACGCCCACCCAGAGCAGTTTTACCTAGTTGTGGTGAGTTCTGAGGATCTTATGGTAACACACTCTCACCGACTGGTTCAAATGATCAAGTGCTGGTTAGGGTGTCAACTGTTTAGTTGTCAGTAACGTTATGTGTCAACTTCGTTATTGTCCGTTATGTTATATGTAATACTCCATTGTCAACCTCTCTATAGTTCCTGTTCGGCTCAGTAAAAAACACTGAGGTACTCGGGGATATGGAGGGGTGGAGTGTTCTAAATTTAAATATTCAGTGCTGTTCCTACGGAAGCCGTCCATATCCCAAGAGTACTCCAGTGCCCCCTATGGATTCAAAGAAAAGGATTTACCTGGTAAGTACCAAAATCCTATTTTTTGTCAAACAACAATAAGCAGCTCATCACAAGTCACTTAATATACACAGATGTCTCCTCATACCCCTAGCCTTAATAGACTATGCAGTGCAAGACACCTGGGAAAAGTCAGCCGCACCGAATTATTTAGTTTAAATAAAATGTGATGTGGCACTGATTAATTTGATGTGCAACTTTCATATCAAATAAATCAGTCCAGTGTCACGCAGCGGTCTTATCATATTGTATTTCAATTAAGATGCACATGTGAAAAAAACGCTTGTCGCAAGCCAAGTCGCAGAGGAACCAGTATGCCGAGAAGGGATGTTTGGTACGACTGCAGCAATACTGTACGAGAACACGTCTGTATATAAACATACATTTTTTATTTTTTGGAGTGCAAAGAACAACAAAAAATGTTTAAGATTCATAGGAGTAAACATCAAGCCACAACCCCCAAGTTCACTTTATCACCTGCCAAGGTAATTTTTGCACCACCAATAAAATTGGGAAGTCTTGTCTTTGAGGTAAATTATCACACTTTTAACACTTACATTGGTACTAAACAGAATATTATGTACATATGACACAGGAAGAATACATGTCTGATGCAAAATGGAAGGTAATTCTTGCTGTAGGTAAATGCTCCAAAAGCAAAGTATCTTGAGTACACTGTGGGTCAAAATCTCAAAATTTGAAGAAAAAATGGGTTCTGTCATCTGGGAATTGGTCTGACTATAATTTCAGAGGTAAGAAAAATAAAATCTTTTAGACTGCATGCACTCTGAAGCTACATCTATGTTACAACTGAAGGATCTTCTTTCCAAAGGGTCCGTGGCTTCTGAAGATCTGGGCAGTGACTCTTGTACACCCCAGGTTAAGACTTGCAGAACTCACCAGCAGGCCTTGCCTATAACAGTCGCTTTTCCCTTAAGGCGTGATGTGCCTACTGGGATGCCAGAAGGACTTACGCCACAGGGGTGTCCCGGATCAATGCTAATAAAGCGAAAAAGACCAAAAGAAGATTGGAGCTGCTTTAAGACGAGAGCAAACAATAGACACTTAAACACAACTCTCCCAAACGCTGGACAGCTTTTGGGGAGGAGAGCACATAAAGTACACAAATAATACATTAAAGATAGACATTAGACAAAACAACAAAGGTACAGCCACTGACAGTAGGAGTACTGAAGGTATGCAGGAGACATAGATAACAGAGGGAACACAAGACTGCATATCGAGAAGACGAGGAGTAATATTAGCAGAAGTAACAAAATCAACACAACAGATTATGCAACTGAGATGGTTAGAAGCTGATAATTATGTGACTGACACAGAACTAGACATAGAAATAACTGAGTTGGATGCTGATAATTATGCAAATGACACAGAGCTAGACACCGGAATACTGCAGAGGATGGTAGAATAACCGGACAAAGGTATCCACGGCTAGTGCTAGAACCTAGAGACCAGGGCTCCCGCTGCAACCAGGAACCTATGACCAGCAGGAGTGAGAGACAGACAACACATATAGGAGACAAGAGCCAATGAGAGTCACAGCACAGCCAGCCTCCCTAATTGCTAACTCTCGGCAGCTGTGCTGCTGCGCATCCTTCAGCCTCCTGACTTTCACAAGAGACAACAGGCTGGAGTCGGGTAACGAAGCATTCCCAAACAGGTGTGCTGCTTCACACAGTAGCCAGCTTACAGGTTGCTAGGAGACGGCCATAAACAAACAAATGAGCCCCAGCAGCGACTCATAACAATGTAAAGTACAATTAATTGCTAATAATTAAGAAAAACATCCCAAATGATACTTTTCATTGCAGTGATGATAGAGGAGACCCCTTCTGCTAAGCAAGAAAACAAAAGAATGCTACCACAAGAGTCCTGCACCCACTCTGCCTGCTTGGCAAGCTGGGAGGCCACATAATAAAGTTTAGGGAGAGCCAGACCACCAGAGGTTTTAGACCTGCACACAGTAGTGAGTTTAGTTCTTGCTCACGTGTCTCCCCAAATAAAGGAAGAAATAATCCTGTTAATTGTGGAGAAACTTTTGTTTGATATATAAAAACAGGAGTGTTGCAGTAGGTAGACATATTTACGCTGGATGACTATTTTAATATGTTTTATCCTATCCATAACAGGAAGGGGAAGCTTTTTCCTTATGTTTAAAATTTGATATGACAGAGAAAATTTTTAAAGGTCAATATAATCAAGCTTGAGATGTAATTCAAACCCTCAAATACAAAAACAGTGCAGTCCAAAGGAAAAGACAAAAGGGAAATAAACAAGGTAGGATAAAGCCCATGCTGAGGAAATATAGTAGATTTAGGCAAAGCTATCAACAACCTGCAGGAGTCTGTGCACTGAGCCATCTGTGTCACCCAAGAACAAAAGCGTGTCATCAACATAAACAGCTATGGTATTACCAGCATCACTAGCTCGCAGATGCTGGTATCTGTTCAAATCCAACGCCAACAGCAGAGAAAAACCCCGAACAGAGCCATAGTGTGACTATTAACACATTTTTGGGCAGCAGGGACAGAATATAACAATTTGACCCACTGAATAAAATTAGGCCCAAAGCCAAATCTATGAAGGACCTCCCAGAGATCGCTAAAGGCCTCTGCAACATCCAAGGACACCACCACTGCACTACTATATGCTTTGTGGGATATCTGTAGATGGTAAAACAACCTGCGGAGATTCTGAGTGGTAGACTCAGCCTAGTAGCAAAACTTTTGGTGAAAAACTTAATATCAGAAGATAACAAGGAAACAGGTCTGAGCGACTCTGTCAGAGGAGGCTCCTTAACAGGTTTGAGGAGAATGACAATCAAAGCCTCATATATGAAAGAGGGCACCAGGACTGTTTAGATCAATAAAAGTGTCCAAGAGCTAGGGGACAAGAAAATGGATTTTAATACCTACCGGTAAATCCTTTTCTCTGACGTCCTAGTGGATGCTGGGGACTCCGTAAGGACCATGGGGAATAGACGGCTCCGCAGGAGACTGGGCACATCTAAAGAAAGATTTAGGTCTATCTGGTGTGCACTGGCTCCTCCCCCTATGACCCTCCTCCAAGCCTCAGATTTCTGTGCCCGGCCGAGCTGGATGCACACTAGGGGCTCTCCTGAGCTCCTAGAAAGAAAGTATAGTTTAGGTTTTTTATTTTACAGTGAGACCTGCTGGCAACAGGCTTACTGCAGCGAGGGACTAAGGGGAGAAGAAGCGAACCTACCTAAGTGGTGGTAGCTTGGGCTTCTTAGGCTACTGGACACCATTAGCTCCAGAGGGATCGCACACAGGACCCGACCTCGTCGTCCGTTCCCGGAGCCGCGCCGCCGTCCCCCTTACAGAGCCAGAAGCAAGAAGGTCCGGAAAATCGGCGGCTGAAGACTTCTGTCTTCTCCAAGGTAGCGCACAGCACTGCAGCTGTGCGCCATTGCTCCTCATGCACACCACACACTTCGGTCACTGATGGGTGCAGGGCGCTGGGGGGGGCGCCCTGAGCAGCAATATTAACACCTTGGCTGGCAAAACTGACACCATATATAGCCCCAGAGGCTATATAGGTGTAAATACCCCTGCCAGAATAACACAAAAAGTGGGAGAAAACCCGCCGAAAAAGGGGCGGAGCCATCTCCCTCAGCACACTGGCGCCATTTTCCCTCACAGCTCCGCTGGAAGGATCGCTCCCTGGCTCTCCCCTGCAGTCCTGCACTACAGAAAGGGTAAAAAAGAGAGGGGGGGGGGCACAAATTTAGGCGCAGTATAATATATATATGCAGCTATAAGGGAAAACACTCTTTATAGGTGATATCCCTGTGGTATATAGCGCTCTGGTGTGTGCTGGCATACTCTCCCTCTGTCTCCTCAAAGGGCTTTGTGGGGTCCTGTCCTCTGTCAGAGCATTCCCTGTGTGTGTGCTGTGTGTCGGTACCGCTGTGTCGACATGTATGATGAGGAAAATGATGTGGAGGCAGAGCAAATGCCTGTAAATGTGTTGTCACCCCCTGAGGGGTCGACACCTGTGTGGATGGACTTATGGAAGGAATTACGTGACAGTGTCAGCTCCTTACATAAAAGGTTTGACGACATAGGACAGCCGGCTACTCAGCTTGTGACTGTTCCAGCGTCTCAAATGTCATCAGGGGCTTTAAAACGCCCGCTACCTCAGATGGCAGACACAGATGTCGACACGGATACCGACTCCAGTGTCGACGACGATGAGACTAGTTTACCCTCCAATAGGTCCACCCGTTACATGATTGAGGCAATGAAAAATGTATTACACATTTCTGATAGTACCCCAGGTACCACAAAAAAGGGTATTATGTTCAGTGAGAAAAAACTACCAGTAGCTTTTCCTGCATCTGAGGAATTAAATGAGGTGTGTGAGGAAGCCTGGACTTCCCCCGATAAGAAATTGATAATTTCTAAACGGTTATTGGCAGCGTACCCTTTCCCGCCAGAGGATAGGTCACGTTGGGAAACGTCCCCTAGGGTAGATAAAGCGCTTACACGTTTATCAAAACAGGTGGCACTACCGTCTCCGGATACGGCCGCCCTAAAGGATCCTGCTGATAGAAAGCAGGAGGCTACCCTAAAAGCTATATATACACACACGGGCATTATATTGCGACCAGCGATTGCATCAGCATGGATGTGCAGTGCTGCGTGGTCAGATTCCCTGTCGGATAATATTGATACCCTGGATAGGGACACTATTTTGCTGACAGTAGAGCATATAAAGGACGCTGTCTTATACATGCGTGATGCACAGAGGGATATTTGCCGGCTGGCATCAAAAATAAGCGCAATGTCCATTGCCGCCAGAAGGGGGTTATGGACTCGGCAGTGGTCAGGTGATGCCGATTCAAAAAAGGCACATGGAAGTTTTGCCTTATAAGGGGGTGGAACTGTTTGGGGATGGTCTTTCAGACCTCGTTTCCACAGCTACGGCTGTGAAATCGTCATTTTTGCCACAGGCTACCCCACAGCAAAAGAAGGCACCGTATTATCAAGTACAGTCCTTTCGGCCCCATAAACACAAGAGGGCTCGAGGCGCATCCTTTCTGCCGAGAGGCAAAGGTAGAGGGAAAAAGCTGCAGCATACAGCCAGTTCCCAAGAGCAAAAGTCCTCCCCCGCGTCCGGTAAGTCCACAGCATGACGCTGGGGCTTCACAGGCGGATCCGGGTACGGTGGGGGCCCGTCTCAGAAATTTCAGCACACAGTGGGCTCTCTCACAGGTGGATCCCTGGGCCCTTCAAGTAGTATCTCAGGGGTACAGGCTGGAATTCGAGACGTCCCCCCCCCCCCCCCCCCCCCCCCCCCGCCGTTTTCTAAAATCTGCCTTACCAGCAACTCCCTCTGCCAGGGAGGCAGTGTTGGTGGCTATCCAAAAACTGTATTCACAGCAAGTGATTGTCAAGGTACCCCTCCTTCAGCAAGGGAAGGGTTACTATTCCACAATGTTTGTGGTACCGAAACCGGACGGTTCGGTGAGACCCATCTTAAATTTAAAATCCTTGAACACATATCAAAAGGTTCAAGTTCAAGATGGAATCGCTCAGGGCAGTTATTGCGAGCCTGGACGAGGGGGATTACATGGTCTCCCTGGACATCAAGGATGCATACCTGCATGTCCCCATTTACCCTCCTCACCAGGAGTACCTCAGATTTGTGGTACAGGGCTGTCACTATCAGTTCCAGACGCTGCCGTTTGGGTTATCCACGGCACCGAGGGTCTTTACCAAGGTAATGGCCGAAATGATGATACTCCTTCGCAAGAAGGGAGTTTTAATTTTCCCGTACTTGGACGATCTCCTGATAAAGGCGAGGTCCAAGGAACAGTTGGTAGTGGGGGTAGCACTTTCTCGGGAAGTGCTACAACAGCACGGCTGGATTCTCAATATTCCAAAGTCACAGCTGGTCCCGACGACACGTCTTCTGTTCCTGGGAATGATTCTGGACACAGACCAGAAAAAAGTGTTTCTTCCAGTGGAAAAAGCCGAGGAGTTGTCATCTCTAGTCAGAGACCTCCTAAAACCGGGACAGATGTCGGTACATCAATGCACACGAGTCCTGGGAAAAATGGTAGCTTCGTACGAAGCAATTCCATTCGGAAGGTTCCACGCAAGGACTTTCCAGTGGGACCTGTTGGACAAATGGTCCGGGTCCCATCTCCAGATGCAACAGCGGATAACCCTGTCGGCAAGGACCAGGGTGTCGCTGCTGTGGTGGCTGCAGAGTGCTCGGAATACAGGACTGGGTCCTGGTGACCACGGATGCCAGCCTTCGGGGCTGGGGTGCAGTCACACAGGGAAGAAATTTCCAAGGACTGTGGTCAAATCAGGAGATTTCGCTTCACATAAATATTCTAGAGCTAAGGGCCATTTACAATGCCCTAAGCCAAGCAAGGCCCCTGCTTCAGAACCAGCCGGTACTGATCCAATCAGACAACATCACGGCGGTCGCCCATGTAAACAGACAGGGCGGCACAAGAAGCAGGAGGGCAATGGCAGAAGCCACAAGGATTCTCCGATGGGCGGAAAATCATGTGTTAGCACTGACAGCAGTGTTCATTCCGGGAGTGGACAACTGGGAAGCAGACTTCCTCAGCAGGCACATTCCGGAGGAAGTCATCCCTACGCTGATCAAAGCCAGGAAGGATGTCACCGCAAAACATTATCACCGCATTTGGCGGAAATATGTTGCTTGGTGTGAGGCCAGGAAGGCCCCAACGGAGGAATTTCAACTGGGTCGATTCCTGCATTTCCTGCAAGCAGGGGTGACGTTGGGCCTCAAATTGGGGTCCATTAAGGTCCAGATTTCGGCCCTGTCGATTTTCTTCCAGAAAGAACTGGCTTCACTGCCTGAAGTTCAGACTTTTGTCAAAAGAGTTCTGCGTATTCAGCCTCCTTTTGTGCCCCCAGTGGCACCTTGGGATCTCAATGTGGTTTTGGAGTTCCTGAAATCACATTGGTTTGAACCACTTAAGACTGTGGATTTGAAATATCTCACGTGGAAAGTGGTCATGCTGTTGGCTCTGGCTTCGGCCAGGCGTGTGTCAGAATTGGCGGCTTTGTCCTATAAAAGCCCTTATCTGATTTTCCATATGGATAGGGAAGAGTTGAGGACTCGTCCTCAGTTTCTCCCGAAGGTGGTATCAGCGTTTCACTTGAACCAGCCTATTGTGGTGCCTGCGGCTACTAGGAACTTGGAGGATTCCAAGTTACTGGACGTAGTCAGGGCCCTGAAAATTTATGTTTCCAGGACGGCTGGAGTCAGGAAAACTGACTCGCTGTTTATCCTGTATGCACCCAACAAACTGGGTGCTCCTGCTTCTAAGCAGACTATCTGGATTTGTAGCACTATTCCGCTGGCGCATTCTGCGGTGGGGACTACCGCAGCCTAAATCTGTAAAAGCCCATTCCACAAGGAAGGTGGGCTCATCTTGGGCGGCTGCCCGAGGGGTCTCGGCTTTACAACTTTGCCGAGCTGCTACTTGGTCAGGGGCAAACACGTTTGCAAAATTCTACAAATTTGATACCCTGGCTGAGGAGGACCTGGAGTTCTCTAATTCGGTGTTGCAGAGTCATCCGCACTCTCCCGCCCGTTTGGGAGCTTTGGTATAATCCCCATGGTCCTTACGGAGTCCCCAGCATCCACTAGGACGTCAGAGAAAATAAGAATTTACTCACCGGTAATTCTATTTCTCGTAGTCCGTAGTGGATGCTGGGCGCCCATCCCAAGTGCGGATTGTCTGCAATACTTGTAAATAGTTATTGTTACACAAATCGGGTTGTTATTGCGAGCCATCTGTTCAGAGGCTCCGTTGTTATCATGCTGTTAACCGGGGTTCCTATCACGAGTTATACGGTGTGATTGGTGTGGCTGGTATGAGTCTTACCCGGGATTCAAAATCCTTCCTTATTGTGTCAGCTCTTCCGGGCACAGTGTCCTAACTGAGGCTTGGAGGAGGGTCATAGGGGGAGGAGCCAGTGCACACCAGATAGACCTAAATCTTTCTTTAGATGTGCCCAGTCTCCTGCGGAGCCGTCTATTCCCCATGGTCCTTACGGAGTCCCCAGCATCCACTATGGACTACGAGAAATAGAATTACCGGTGAGTAAATTCTTATTTTCTCCTAGTCCGTAGAGGATGCTGGGGTCCACTTCAGTACCATGGGGTATAGACGGTTCCGCAGGAGCCATGGGCACTTTAAGACTTTTTCAGAGTGTGAACTGGCTCCTCCCTCTATGCCCCTCCTCCAGACCTCAGTATAGGAACTGTGCCCAGGGAGACTGACATTTCGAGGAAAGGATATACTTTTAAGTTAACGGTGAGATTCATACCAGCTCACACTTCAACCATGCCGCACAACATGGCATTCAACATAACACATGCCAACGAGCATGAACTATTGCAGCAACATGCTGAAACTAATTTTTTTTTTAAACAATGTTTTTTATTTTATTTTAGAAACAAACAAGTAATACAAAAAGTGTACTGTGAAATACGAGCATTGCAATATCAGAAATCAACAAAAAGTACACAGAAACATAGAGCATATAATAGAATAGCCATAGAATAAGCTGCTAATAGATAGACAAAACATACAAAGGGAGAGACCAGAATAGAAAAAAAAAAAAAGAGAAGAAAAAAAATAAAATTAAAAATAAGATCTCGTGGGCGTAGTGGATAAAATACACGAAGACATAGGGGTATCAGCTGAGGCCAGGGAGGGGGGGAAGAATGAAAAAGGAACCAGGGGGACCATATTTTGTGAAAGGACGTTACCGTGTTATTTTGTAAACTCGTGATATATTCCATTGAGGCAACAAACTGGATACGATTCAAAAGGGCAGTGGTTGGAGGCGCCACTGAGGACTTCTATAGTTTGGCTATAAGGGACTTAGCTGCGTTACATAGATGAGTTACAAGTTTGTCTTGGTGCTTGCCAAGCAAAGGAGTCGGAGCACATAACAGTGCAATGGCAATGTTACCTGAGACTGGATGTTCCAAAACCTGTGAAAGGAGCGCCCACACTTGTTCCCAAAATGTCTGAATTATCGGGCAAAACCACCATATATGAGGGAATGTACCAATCTCCCCGCAGTTCCTCCAGCAGTGATCCAAGGTCGAAGGAAAGATAGCGTGAAGTCTGGAGGGTGTCAAATACCACCGGGTGCATACTTTATAACACGTCTCCCTGATAGTTACACTAATGGAGGATTTAGCGATTCTAGTCCTGATTGTGGACCAGTCCTCGTTGTCTAAAGTGGACGGGAGATCTAACTCCCAAGCCAGTTCAGGAGGATTTCGTTCTGGGGGGTCTGGGCCCAGGACTGAATGATAGAGAACGGAGATATTACCTTTATGGCCAACTGAATGAGAGCAGATGCGTTCAAAGTGGGTCAGCATCCGAATTTTACTAGAGGGAAATTGTGAATTAACGAAGCTCATAATTTGATTATATTGAAAATGGCGGGAGGCGGGGATTGAGAGAATAGTTTGGAGGTCAGTAAATGAAGATGGAGCATATTGACCTTTTACATGTTTGAATCTGGTAATGTGTAGACTTCGCCAATAAGATGCCATATGTCTGTCCAGACCTGGGGGGAACCGGGGATGGTTCCAGATAGGGGACATAGGTGAGGGAAAGGGAGCTAGGTCCAGTGAGGGACGGAGTTTATCCAATATCTTAAGAGTAAATCGTATGGTCGGAGTCTCACAGGCCGAGGCTGGTCTAAGCGGTCCGGGTAACCACAGTATGTCATCCACTCGACTTATCTGCAACATAGAATTCTCTAAATCTACCCATCGTTTGCATCCAGGTTCGGAGTGCCACGACACAACATGGTTCAGCTGGGCGGCCTGGTAATAAGAGTGGAGTATTGGCAAACCCAATCCGCCATTAGAAGCAGACCTAGCCAAAATGGCTGTACGAATGCGAGGTTTACCATGTGCCCAGATGAAGCGATTGCAGAGGGCTTGCATGGAGTCCAAGGCCGAAATTGGGATAGGTATAGGTAAGGTTTGGAATAAATATAGTAGTCTAGGGAGGAGATTCATTTTAATCGTGTTAATTCTACCAATCCACAATATAAAAAGGGACTGCCAGCCCGATAACGAGTTTTATGGTAAGAACTTACCCTTGTTAAAACTCTTTCTGCAAGGTACACTGGGCTCCACAAGTCTGGACAATGGGGGGTGTAGAGTAGGATCTTGATCCGAGGCACCAACAGGCTCAAGGCTTTGACCTTCTGCGCAAGATGCATAGTGCCGCCTCCTGTATCACCCCGCCTCCCAAAACAGGAGCTCAGTTTAGTTAACCAGCCCAATGCAGTAGCAGGAAGAGAGACGACAACGGTTAGTAGCCACATACACCACACTCTCACGACAAGAGAAGTGTCAGCGGCTAATGCCATATCAACCCAAAGAAGCTAAGTGCGTCAGGGTGGGCGCCTTGTGGAGCCCAGTGTACCTCGCAGAAAGAGTTTTAACAAGGGTAAGTTCTTACCATAAAACTCGTTTTCTGCTGGGGGGTACACTGGGCTCCACAAGTCTGGACAATGGGGATGTCCTAAAGCAGTTCCTTATGGGAGGCGATGCACTGTAGCGGGCAAAAGAACCCGGCGTCCAAAGGAAGCATCCTGGGAAGCGGCAGTATCGAAGGCATAGAACCTTATGAACGTGTTCCCGGAGGACCATGTAGCCGCCTTGCACAATTGATCAAGGGTCGCACCACATTGGGCCGCCAAAGAAGGTCCAACAGACCGAGTAGAATGGGCCATAATGTGAACAGGAGCTGACAGACCAGCCTTCACATAAGCATGCGCAATCACCATTCTGATCCACCTGGCCAGGGTCTGCTTGTGAGCAGGCCAGCCACGTTTGTGAAATCCAAACAAAACAAAGAGAGAATCAGACTTTCGAATAGAAGCAGTTCTCTTCACATAGATACGGAGAGCCCGTACCACATCCAAAGACCGCTCTTTGGGAGAAAAATCAGGAGAGACAAAAGCTGGAACCACAATCTCCTGCTTAAGGTGGAACGAAGAAACCACCTTAGGCAAATATCCGGGACGAGTCCTGAGAACCGCCCGGTCACGGTGAAAAATCAGATATGGGGAACTACAAGACAAGGCACCCAAATCCGACACTCTTCTAGCAGAGGCAATAACCAACAGAAACACCACCTTAAGGGAAAGCCACTTAAGGTCAGCTGAACGAAGAGGTTCAAATGGAGGCTCCTACAATGCCTCCAAAACCACCGACAAGTCCCAAGGAGCCACAGGTGGGACATAGGGAGGTTGGATACGCAACACACCCTGAGTGAAAGTATAAACATCAGGTAAAGTCGCAATTTTTCTCTGAAACCACACTGACAAGGCAGAAATATGAACCTTGAGGGAGGCCAGACGCAGGCCTAAATCTAGGCCCTGCTGTAGAAAAGCCAAAAGTTTGGCTGTACTAAACTTGGAAGCGTCATAATGGTTTGATGCGCACCAAACAAAGTAGGAATGCCAGACCCGATGGTATATCCGAGCAGAGGCCGGTTTCCGGGCCCGCAACATAGTTTTAATGACCGCTTCAGAAAAACCCTTAGCTCTTAAGACGGAAGCTTCAAGAGCCACGCCGTCAAAGACAGCCGGGCTAGGTCCTGGTAGACACAGGGGCCCTGAACGAGGAGGTCTGGGCGTTGTGGAAGTAGAAGTGGACGCTCTGACGATAGGCCTTGCAGGTCTGAGAACCAGTGCCGTCTGGGCCACGCCGGAGCTATGAGAAGCAGATTTCCTTTTTCTTGCTTGAACTTCCGAATTACCCTGGGCAGGAGTGACACCGGAGGGAACACGTACGACACCCGAAACCTCCACGGCACTGCCAGCGCATCCACGAATGCTGCTTGAGGATCCCTTGTCCTTGCTCTGAAGACCGGAACCTTGTGATTGTGTCGAGACGCCATCAGATCCACATCTGGAAGACCCCACCTTTCCACGAGGAGTTGAAACACTTCTGGATGGAGGCCCCACTCGATGGCATGCACGTCCTGACGACTGAGAAAGTCAGCTTCCCAATTCAGGACTCCCAGAATGAATATTGCCGATATTGCCGGTAGATGGCGTTCTGCCCAACGTAGAATCCGTGAGGCTTCCTTCATTGCCAAACGGCTTTGAGTGCCGCCTTGATGATTTATGTAAGCCACTGTGGTGGTGTTGTCCGACTGTACTTGAACAGGACGGTTCTGAATCAAATGCTGGGCTAGGTTCAATGCATTGAAGACCGCCCGCAATTCCAGAATGTTGATCGAGAGGAAAGATTCCTCCTTGGTCCACCGACCCTGCAAGGAGTGCTGCTCCAGCACCGCGCCCCAACCTCTTAGACTAGCATCTGTCGTCAACAGGACCCAGTTGGATATCCAGAAGGGACGGCCTCTGCACAACTGTCGGTCCTGGAGCCACCAGAGCAGCGACAGACGGACCTCCGGAGTCAAAGAGATCATTTGAGACCTGATCCGGTGAGGCAGGCCGTCCCACTTGGCTAGAATCAGCTTCTGGAGGGGGCGAGAATGGAATTGAGCATACTCCACCATGTCGAATGCTGATACCATGAGGCCCAGCACCTGCATTGCCGAATGTATCGACACTTGCGGACGAGAAAGGAAGCAACGAATCCTGTCCTGAAGTTACAGGACTTTCTCCTGAGACAAGAACAACCTCTGGTTGTGAGTGTCCAACAGCGCTCCCTGATGCACCATGCTCTGAGCAGGGACCAGGGAGGATTTCTTCCAGTTGATGAGCCACCCGTGGGCTTGTAGAAACCGGACCGTCATATCCAGATGACGCAGGAGAAGATCTGGGGAATTTGCCAGGATTAACAAGTCGTCCAGATACGGCAGTATCCTGACCCCTTGACGGCGGAGTACCACCGTCATCACCGCCGTAACTTTGGTGAAGACTCGCGGAGCCGTTGTTAAACCAAAAGGTAACGCCCGAAACTGGTACTGGAGGTTGCCAATAGCGAACCTCAGGTATTGTTGATGTGACACTGCTATAGGAATATGCAGGTAAGCATCCTGTATGTCCAGGGAGACCATGTAGTGCCCAGGTTCCAAGGCCAGAACTATAGAGCGAAGGGTTTCCATACGGAACTTGGAAACCTTCACAAACTTGTTCAGTG
Organism: Pseudophryne corroboree; assembly: GCF_028390025.1. NCBI lineage: Eukaryota > Metazoa > Chordata > Amphibia > Anura > Myobatrachidae > Pseudophryne > Pseudophryne corroboree. The sequence continues at coordinate 281,905,487 of NC_086445.1, read as the reverse complement.
CCTTGAGGTTGAGAATGGGCCGGGAGAACCCATTCGGTTTTGGGGCTAGAAACAGCGGAGAATAGTACCCCCGGCCCCTCTGAGCAAGAGGCACCTGTACTACGACTCCTGTATCCAGGAGGGTCTGTACCACCGAATGCAGAGCACTTGCCTTTGTCTGGTCCAACGGGACGTTTGTCTGGCAAAATCGATGAGGGGGTCGGTTTTTGAAGGCTATGGCGTAACCTCGAGTGACGACTTCCCGTACTTAGGCATCTGTAGTGGTCTTCAACCATTCCTGGGTATACCCTAGAAGCCGGCCCCCCACCCTGGGATCCCCCAGGGGGAGGCCCGCCCCGTCATGCGGCAGGCTTATCGGTCTTGGATGCTGGCAGACGGGCAGCCCAGGCTCTTTTGGGCTTCGGCTTACCAGGTTTGGAAGTGTGGGCCTGCTTATGGTACGCCTGACCTTTTGCTTTTACCTGAAGGACGAAAGGGGCGAAAGGACGTGCCTTTGGCCTTCGACACAGAAGGAGCTGTATTAGGCAGACAGGCAGTTTTGGCAGTAGACAAGTCAGCCACTATCTTATTTAAGTCCTCCCCAACCAGAATATCCCCCTTGAAAGGGAGTACCTCCAGGGTTTTTCTAGAGTCCAGATCCACAGACCAGGATCTCAGCCACAATATCCTGCGAGCCAGGACTGATGTAGTAGAGGCCTTGGCTGCTAGGATACCGGCAACAGAAGCCGCCTCTTTAATATAGCGAGAAGCTGTGACAATATATGACAAGCATTGTCTAGCACGGTCAGAGGAGATTTCAGCTTCTAACTCCAAGGCCCATGCTTCAATAGCCTCTGCCGCCCATGTAGCTGCAATAGTGGGCCTTTGTGCAGCACCCGTGAGGGTGTAAATCGCTTTTAGACAACCCTCGACACGTTTATCCGTAGGCTCTTTTAGAGACGTGACGGTAGTGACAGGTAGAGCTGAGGAAACCACCATCCTAGCCACATGTGAGTCTACTGGAGGAGGCGTTTCCCAATTCTTAGACAGCTCTGGCGCGAGGGGATAGCGAGCCAGCATCTTCTTTTGAGGCAAAAACTTCGTACCCGGGGTTTGCCAGGGTTCCTGACGTATATCCACTAGGTGGTCAGAGTGAGGTAAAACTTGTTTAATCACCTTCTGACGCTTGAACCTATCTGGATCCTTAGGGGGAACGGATGGCTCGGGATCATCCGTAATCTGCAGAATTAATTTAATAGCCTCCAAAAGATCAGGAACATCCACATGTGAACTACCCTCCCCATCAGCTGTATCTGAGTCAGAACCTGTGGGGTCAGTGTATGTGCTGTCTTCATCAGACGAGATGTCAGTGACAGCAGTGGATTGTGAGGAGACGAGCACTCGCTTAGAGGACCTCTTGGACTTAGGCGAGCGTTTGTCAGACTTTTTAGTAGTCGGGGACTGGTTCAACTTCTTTAATTGAGCAGATAAATCGTCCACCCACGGCGGGTTAGCTGCAGGGACCACATACGGTTGTACCGGCATTGGGGGTCCCATAGGGGGTGTTCGTTTATGAACTAGCGTATGCAGAAGCGTGGAAAAAGTGGCCCACAGAGGGTCAGTATGTGCCTCTGTTGCCACAGTCCCACTGGGGGGCAAGGAGCCCCCAGAACCAGAGCCCACAGCTGCTATATTCTCCCCATATGTGCCTGTGGCTTCAGCAACACCAGCAGTGTGTTCCGCCCCAGAACCATTACCCTCAGAAGCAGAGATGATATAACTTGCAGTATGAGGTAACAGTACAATTATTAGCAGCACTATATCCCTAAACCCAAACCCCTGCGCAGTGTAGTCAGCACCAGCAGAGATAAAGGAGAGATATGGTGACTAAATCACAGAGAAAAATACGTAATACAGTATATCTTTGTGAAAATCCTATATTAATTAACACCTGACGCACCAAGCCCCCTCAAGTTATAGAATATAGGGATAGCAAGATGAGTGGAAGACACGAGATGGACAACACTCAGCTATTAATGCACACACAAATAGTCACAGTTTGTACAATGCAGAGGTTATTACAGACAATAATACTGCACTGGACTAGCTTACACAGCTATATAGTCATTAGCATAGGCGTCGGAACGAGGGGGGGGGGGCAAGGGGGCAGCTTGAACCCCCCAAACATGATCCAGGCGCTGGTGCGGGGGAGCGCTTCCTTCCGCATCCCCGTAAGCGGCTACAACTTTAAAAGCAATGTGCTGCCGCAGGCAGGGTGCGGGGCCCCTTCTGTACTGCCCGGCTGTCTCTTCACTGGTGATGTATTACTGGGAGGAGGTGTGGCTGTGGTCCCGGAATGCGACGACTCCTCCCAGTAATGCATCACCAAAGAAGAGACAGCCGGCCAGTACAGAAGGGGCACTGCACCCTGCCTGCGGCAGCACACTACTTTAAAAGCCGCCCACGGGGATACAGAGGTAAGCGCTCCCCCGCACTGATGAAGGGGGGGGGGGGTTTGAAGGAGAGGAGACCGGCACCACGGGAGGGGGAGGAGGGGGGCGGAGGTTGAAGGAGAGGCGCAAAAATGAAATTCAAACTTGCCCCCCCCTGCGTGAAATCATTCTGGCGCCCCTGGTCATTAGATGTAACACTACACAGTAAGAAACTGGATGTATATCACAGGGTAATTGTACTATAAACCCCTGACTAAATGCACTCTTTCTTACTAACACTGACTGAAAAGGCAGGTAGAATACTTAAGTGTCATGTAAAGGCACAGCACTGACAACCAGGCGGCTTTACATAGGAGGATTTGCCCAAGCAGTCCCAGGAACAGTGAGCTGAGGAGTAAGACACTGACAGGGAGTGAGAAAAAGACAGAGATGCAGCTCCAGGGCGGGAACACTTGCTGGAAATGGCGACCCTGGGGCTGGGGGAGGGGCTTCAGGTCTAAGCCTTATCCCCCTTGCTGGCAAAACCACTGTGTACTGTGGGCGATATTAAAATCGGTTTTAAAAGAAAACCTGACCTGCGCCCATGCCCTGGTGTTCTAGTGGGATCGCCTGTATCCACAGTGTCCACCGCCCACCGCCAGCGCGCGCGACCCGCCTCCCACTGGCCGCGCTGGATCGCGATAAAGACCGGGTCCCGCGAGCGGGACCCACTTACCACCTCCTGAAGCGCGGCCACGCGATCCTGGAGAGCCCCAGCCATGTGTGTCTAACAAGAAGAAAACCGGCAACCAGGGCTCGGGAGTGTACAGCGCCGCTGGGGAGAGCTGGAGCTGCAGCAGTGAATGTCACAAAACATTTACCACCGCTGCTGCCCTTGAAGTCTTCACTTTTTACCTCATAAAAAGATTTTCTCAGGGCTGTTTGGAGCAGCCCCTCTGTTAAGTGCCTGCTTACTGCAGCACCAACTGACAAACTGAGCTCCTGTACTGGGAGGCGGGGTGATATAGGAGGCGGCACTATGCATCTTGGGAAGAAGGTCAAAGCTTTGAGCCTGTTGGTGCCTCGGATCAAGATCCTACTCTACACCCCCCATTGTCCAGACTTGTGGAGCCCAGTGTACCCTGTAGCAGAAAAATCTTTTTCCAGTGTCTGAAACATAGGAGTGTAGTTAGCTTGGTAAAGTGAAGAGTATGACTTAGTGATGGAGATGCCAAGGTATTTAATTGCCGAGGGACGCCAGATAAAAGGAAAAGAGGTAGTAAGCGTAGAAAGTTGTTGCGAGGGAACACAAAGAGCCAAGGCTTCAGACTTAGAGCTATTAATTTTGTATCCAGAGAGGGTGCCGTATGTACGTAATTCCGATTGGCGGTTAGGGAGCAATATTAAGGGAGAAGTCAAGGTAAGGAGAATATCGTCGGCAAAAAGAGACAACTTGAATTGTTCATCTCCCACCTTTACGCCTCCAATATCGGGGTTAGCTCTAATTCTAGCCGCCAATGGCTCGATGCAAATAGCAAAAATAAGAGGGGAAAGGGGGCACCCCTGTCTCGTCCCATTTCCCAGAGCAAAACGTGGCGAGTGTAATCCATTGGTCATCACCGTAGAAGACGGGTGCAAATAGAGAGATTTTATGGCCTGCATGAAATTTCCTGAGATACCTACTGAGGCTAGGGTTTTAAACATAAAAGGCCATAATAGGCGGTCAAACGCCTTTTCTGCGTCCAGGGCCAAGACTACTGACGGACTCCTATGGGCGGTGGAGTGATGTATCAGATCTATAGTACGTCTTGTATTGTCAGAGGCTTGGCGCTGAGGGATGAAGCCCACCTGGTCAGGGTGAATTAAGGAAGATAAAACTACATTCAGCCTAGTGGCCAAGATCTTGGCAAATAATTTAAGATCTGTGTTGATCAGGGAAATGGGACGATAACTAGCGCAAAGAGAGGGGTCTTTCCCAGGTTTGGGAATAACAATATTTCTAGAGACAGTAGAGTCCAGATGGAAGGAGCACCATACAGAATAGAATTGAAGAACAAACGGATCAACTGGGAAGAAAGTAGTCGCTCAAACGATTTATAGTAGGACATAGGGAGACCATCAGGTCCAGGTGCCTTAGACGGTTTCTGTGATTTAAGGGCCGAGGCAAGTTCTTCTTCAGTGATATCCGCATCCATGGTCCGGGCCGTAGATTCAGATATACTGGGAAGCGTACAAGAGTCCAGATATTGTTGAATACCCTGAACATGGGATTCAGTGTCAGACGCGGCAGACAAATTATATAAAGCTTTATAATAATGAGTAAACGCACCATTAATATCTTTAGGGTTATAAAGCAGAGCACCCGAGGGACTTTTTTATCGCAGAAATGATCTGTGAGGCTCGTTTATCTCTAAGTCTACGGGCCAACAAGGTATGTGCTTTATTACTCCTATCATAAAACATTTGATTGCCCCATCTGAGACTACACTCAACACATTCGGCAAGAAGAACTTGTAACCCTGCCCATTTTTGGGAGAGTAGAGACAAAGTCCTCTTGGACAAAGTCCTCTTATGCTCTCGATCCAGAGAAGCGATGGACGAGGTAAGGGATACAATCAAGGCTTCTTGAGACTTCTTACGGCGAGAAGCGAATTGAATGATATGTCCCCTAATCACAGACTTATGTGCCTTCCAAACTGTGGAAACAGGGACATCCTCAGACATATTAAGACGGAAGTATTCCTGCAAGCATTCTTTAACCATATCCTGAAACTGAGGGAGCTTCAGGAGGGTTTCATTCAGTCTCCAGGAGGGCCTTCCCGAGGCAGACTCCAAGAGCCCAAAGAAAGCTTTGAGAATAGAGTGATCAGACCATGAATTAGGAGAGATGGAGGAATGAATCGCAGTTTGAGAAAGGGAAGCACACCCTAGAAAAAGATCAATACGGGAGTAGGTGTCATGGGGGTTAGAATAAAAGGTATGATCCCTCACGGAGGGATTGAGGGATCTCCAGATGTCAAAGAGGCCATCCTCGGCCATGTGTTTACGTAGAGCCGCAGAGCCCAGGATTTTGGTCCTGTCATCATGGGTACCAGACTTGTCTAACGAGGGAAGCTGGACTGTATTAAAATCCCCACATAAAAGTGTTTTACCACTTCTAAATTCCGAGAGGATATGAAAAAACTTATTGAAAAACTGGGAATGGCCTGCGTTAGGGGCATAGATATTAGCTAAGGCTACCTCCTCATGTCCCAACTTCCCCTTGAGAATGAGAAAGCGACCCTCGGGATCACTCCTGGAGTCAAAAAGCACGAAAGGAAACGCGGATCGGAGCAGTATGGCCACTCCATTCCGTTTAGAGGCATTGTTAGAATAATATACAGTCGGGTAGTGTTTAGAGGCTAAGGATGGGTGACTCCCTGACTTGAGGTGGGTTTCCTGAAGAAAAATGCAGTCGCCCCGAAGGCGTTTTAATGAATGGAACAAGTGTGAGTGCTTCTGTGGAGTATTAAGGCCCTTAGTGTTAATGGTAAGACATGTAAACGGCATGGTCACAGAACAGAAAGAGAAAGAAGAAAGAAAAAAAAGGGGGGTCTGAGCTGTATTAGAGTAATATAGTCTCACAACTATAAAACAAAAATGAAGCTAAAACAGGGGGGGGGGGGGAATAGTCGGTACAGCCTAAAATAGGGCTGACCACTACAACAAGTGAGCTCCTATAAAAAGGGAAAGAGCTCAGGTGTGGGATGCAAAAATCGGGGATAAACCTGAGTCACAAAATCAAATTCACAGGTGCATATGCACGAGGCTTGGAGGTGGCCCAACATATCCCACCCAGAGCAGTTATACTACATTTCTCATTAGAAAAGAATGGGTATTAACAATAACCAAAGGAAATATCAACACATAGCGAACCTAGTATTGAGCTTGGTATGATACCTAAACAGTACAAAGCACAATACATATCGTACATTCTAGTATAAGAAACAAAAGGAAAACAACAAATAGATCTGCATTGAGAAAGTTAGAGACTATCCATCTTGGACGTGAGCCTCTAGGCGAGACAGACCAGAGGACAAGTTAAGGTTCAATCTACGAAGCAGATCCTTTCCTTCATCCGGTGTCTTTATGAAATAGGGCTTCCCCTTAATCTCTACCTGAAGACGGAACGGAAATCCCCATTTATATTTATATCCATTTTCTCTGAGCGGAGCAGTCACTGAGCGCAGGTCCCTGCGTTTCGCTATGGTGGAAGGGGCTAGATCCTGAAATATTTGGAGCTTCGTCCCTTCGAACAAAATAGAGGAAGAAGATCTACAGGCCGTAGTGATCAAGTTCTTGATCTTGAAGGAAAGGAACTTGAGGATCACATCTCTGGGGGGGGGGGGGGGGTCAGTGTCCTTCGGTTTGGGCCATAGGGCTCTATGCGCCCTCTCAATTTGAAAAGCAGAAGCCTCTTCAGACGGGAGGAGGTGAGCAAACAAGCGTAAGAGGTAGGGTTCTAGCTCACCAGGGGCCACCGTTTCCGGGGACG